>NW_027473317.1:0-1284190 GCF_050947335.1 Megachile rotundata | reverse complement strand
CAATCACAATCATACAATCACAATCATACAATCACAATCATACAATCACAATCATACAATCACAATCATACAAATAAAATCATACAATCACAATCATACAATCACAATCATACAAACACAATCATACAATCACAGTCATGCAATCACGATCATACAATCACAATCATACAATTAAAATCATACAATCACAATCATACAATCACAATCATACAATCACAATCATACAATCACAATCATACAATCACAATCATACAATCGCAATCATACAATCACAATCATACAATCTCAGTCATACAATCACATTCATACAACGACAATCATACAATCACAATCATACAATCACAATCATACAAACACAATCATACAATCACAGTCATGCAATCACGATCATACAATCACAATCATACAATCAAAATCATACAATCACAATCATACAATCACAATCATACAATCACAATCATACAATCACAATCATACAATCACAATCATACAATCACAATCATACAATCGCAATCATACAATCACAATCATACAATCACAATCATACAATAAAAGTCATACAATCTCATTCATACAATGACAATCATACAATCACAATCATACAATCACAATCATACAAACACAATCATACAATCACAGTTATGCAATCACGATCATACAATCACAATCATACAATCGCAATACTACAATCGCAGTCATACAATCACAATCATACAATTAAAATCATACAATCACAATCATACAATCACAATCATACAATCACAATCATACAATCACAATCATACAATCACAATCATACAATCGCAATCATACAATCGCAATGTCACAATCACTATTATACAATCACAGTCATACAATCACAATCATACAATCACGATCATACAATCACGATCATATAACCACGATCAAACAGTCACGATCATACAATCACGATCATACAATCACGATCATGCAATCACGATCATACAATCACAATCATACAATCACAATCATACAAACGCCATCATACAATCACAATCATACATTCGCAATCATTCAATCGCAATGTCACAATCACTATCATACAATCACAATCATACAATCACAATCATACAATCACAATCTTACTATCACAATCATTCAATCACAGTCATACAATCACAATCATACAATCGCAATCATACAATCGCAATGTCACAATCACTATTATACAATCACAGTCATACAATCACAATCATACAATCACAATCCTACAATCACGATCATACAATCACGATCATACAATCACAATCATACAATCACAGTCATACAATCACAATCATACAATCGCAATCATACAATCGCAATGTCACAATCACTATTATACAATCACAGTCATACAATCACAATCATACAATCACAATCCTACAATCACGATCATACAATCACGATCATACAATCACGATCATACAATCACGATCATACAATCACGATCATAGAATCACAATCATACAATCACAATCATACAATGACAATCATACAATCGCAATCATACAAACGCAATCATACAATCACAATCATACAATCGCAATCATACAATCGCAATCATACAATCGCAATCATTCTATCACAATCATACAATCACAATCATACAATCACAATCATACAATCACAATCATACAATCACAATCATACAATCACAATCATACAATCACAATCATACCATCACAATCATACAATCACAATCACACAATCACAATCATACAATCCCAACCATTTAATCTCAAACATACAACCACAATCATACAATCACAATCATACAATCCCAATCATACAATCCCAATCATACAATCCCAATTATACAATTAAAATCATACAATCACAATCATACAATCACAATCATACAATCACAATCATGCAATCACAATCATACAATCACGATCATACAATCACGATCATACAATCACAATCATACAATCAAAATCATACAATGACAATCATACAATCGCAATCATGCAAACGCAATCATACAATCACAATCATCCAATCGCAATCATACAATCGCAATCATACAATCGCAATCATACAATCGCAATCGTTCTATCACAATCATACAATCACAATCATACAATCACAATCATACAATCACAATCATACAATCACAATCATACAATCACAATCATACAATCACAATCATACAATCACAATCATACAATCGCAATCATACAATCGCAATGTCACAATCACTATTATACAACCACAGTCATACAATCACAATCATACAATCACAATCATATAATCACAATCATACAATCACAATCATACAATCACAATCATACAATCAAAATCATACAATCAGAATCATACAGTCGCAATCATGCAATCACAATCATGCAATCACAATCATACAATCAAAATCATACAATCACAATCACACAGTCGCAATCATAAAATCACAATCATGCAATCACAATCATACAATTAAAATCATACAATCACAATCATACAATCACAATCATACAATCACAATCATACAATCACAATCATACAATCACAATCATACAATCACAATCATACAATCACAACCATACAATCACAATCATACAATCACAATCATACAATCACAATCATACAATCACAATCATACAATCACAACCATACAATCTGAATCATACAATCGCAATGTCACAATCACTATCATACAATCACAATCATACAATCACAATCATACAATCCCAATCATTCAATCTCAATCATACAATCACAATCATACAATCACAATCATACAATCACAATCATACAATCACAATCATACAATCACAATCATACAATCACAATCATACAATCACAATCATACAATCACAATCATACAATCACAATCATACAATCACAATCATACAATCACAATCATACAATTAAAATCATACAATCACAATCATACAATCACAATCATACAATCAAAATCATACAATCACAATCATACAATCACAATCATATAATCACAATCATGCAATCACAATCATACAATCAAAATCATACAATCACAATCATACAGACGCAATCATACAATCACAATCATACAATCACAATCATACAATTAAAATCATACAATCACAATCATACAATCACAATCATACAATCACAATCATACATTCGCAATCATACAATCGCAATGTCACAATCACTATCATATAATCACAATCATACAATCACAATCATACAATCACAATCATACAATCACAATCATACAATCACAATCATACAATCACAATCATACAATCACAATCATACAATCACAATCTTACAATCACAATCATACAATCACAATCATGCAATCTCAGTCATGCAATCACAATCATACAATCAAAATCATACAATCACAATCATACAATCACAATCATACAATCACAATCATACAATCACAATCATACAGACGCAATCATACAATCACAATCATACAATCACAATCATACAATTAAAATCATACAATCACAATCATACAATCACAATCATACAATCACAATCATACATTCGCAATCATACAATAGCAATGTCACAATCACTATCATACAATCACAATCATACAATCACAATCATACAATCACAATCATACAATCACAATCTTACTATCACATTCATACAATCACAGTCATACAATCACAATCATACAATCGCAATCATACAATCGCAATGTCACAATCACTATTATACAATCACAGTCATACAATCAGAATCCTACAATCACGATCATACAATCACGATCATACAATCACGATCATACAATCACGATCATACAATCACGATCATACAATCACAATCATACAATCACAATCATACAAACGCGATCATACAATCACAATCATATAATCACAATCATACAATCACGATCATACAATCACAATCATACAATCACAATCATACAATCACAATCATACAATCACAATCATACAATCACAATCATACAATCACAATCTTACTATCACAATCATACAATCACAGTCATACAATCACATTCATACAATGACAATCATACAATCACAATCATACAATCACAATCATACAAACACAATCATACAATCACAGTCATGCAATCACAATCATACAATTAAAATCATACAATCACAATCATACAATCACAATCATACAATCACGATCATACAATGACGATCATACAATCACGATCATACAGTCACGATCATATAATCACGATCATACAATCACGATCATACAATCACGATCATACAATCACGATCATGCAATCACAGTCATACAATCACAAGCATACAATCACAAGCATACAATCACAAGCATACAATCACAATCATTCAATCACAATCATAAAATCACAATCATGCAATCACAATCTCACTATCACAATCATACAATCACAATCATACAATCGCAATCATACAATCGCAATGTCACAATCACTATCATACAATCACAATCAAACAATCACAATCACACAATCACAATCATACAATCACAATCATACAATCACAATCATACAATCACAATCATACAATCACAATCATACAATCACAGTCATACAATCAAAATCATACAATCACAATGATACAATCACAATAATACAATCACAATCATAAAATCACAATCATACAATCACGATCATGCAATCACCACCATACAACCACAATCATACAATCACCATCATACAATCACAATCATACAATCATAATCATATAATCACACTCATTAAATTGCAATCATACAATCGCAATCATACAAACACAATCATAAAATCGCAATCATACAAACACAATCATAAAATCGCAATCATAAAATCGCAATGTCACAATCACAATCATACAAACGCAATCATACAATCACAATCATATAATCACAATTATACAATCACAATCATACAATCACAAGCATACAATCACAATCATACAATCACAATCATACAATTACAATCATACAATCTCAATCATACAATCACAATCATACAATCACAATCATACAATCACAATCATACAATAAAAGTCAAACAATAAAAGTCATACAATTACATTCATACAATGACAATCGTACAATCACAATCATACAATCACAATCATACAAACACAATCATACAATCACAGTCATGCAATCACAATCATACAATCGCAATCATACAATCGCAATATGACAATCACTATCATACAATCACAATCATACAATCACACTCATACAATCACAATCATAAAATCACAATCATACAATCACAATCATACAATCACAGTCATAAAATCACAATCATACAATTAAAATCATGCAATCACAATCATACAATGACAATCATACAATCACAATCATACAATCATAATCATACAATCACAATCATACAATCACAATCATACAATCACAATCATATAATCACTGTCATGCAATCACAATCATGCAATCAAAATCATACAATCACAATCATACAGTCGCAACCATGCAATCACTATCATACAATCACAATCATACAATTAAAATCATACAATCACAATCATACAATCACAATCATACAATCACAATCATACAATCACAATCATACAATCACAATCATATAATCACAATCATACAATCACAATCATACAATCACCATAATACAATCACAATCATACAATCACCATCATACAATCACAATCATACAATCATAATCATATAATCACACTCATTAAATTGCAATCATACAATCGCAATCATACAAACACAATCATAAAATCGCAATCATACAATCGCAATGTCACAATCACAATCATACAATGACAATCATACAAACGCAATCATACAATCACAGTCATATAATCACAATTATACAATCACAATCATGCAATCACAAGCATACAATCAAAATCATACAATCACAATCATACAGTCGCAATCATACAATCACGATCACGCAATCACAATCATACAATCAAAATCATACAATCACAATCATACAGTCACAATCATATAATCACAATCATGCAATCACAATCATACAATCAAAATCATACAATCACAATCATACAGTCGCAATCATACAATCACGATCATACAATCACAATCATACAATTAAAATCATAGAATCACAATCATACAATCACAATCATACAATCACAATCATACAACCGCAATCATACAGTCGCAATGTCACAATCACTATCATACAATCGCAATCATACAATCACAATCATACAATCACAATCATACAGTCGCAATCATGCAATCACAATCATGCAATCACAATCATACAATCAATATCATACAATCACAATCACACAGTCGCAATCATAAAATCACAATCATGCAATCACAATCATACAATTAAAATCATACAATCACAATCATACAATCACAATCATGCAATCACAATCATACAATCACAATCATACAATCACAATCATACAATCACAATCATACAATCACAATCATACAATCACAACCATACAATCACAATCATACAATCACAATCATACAATCACAATCATACAATCACAACCATACAATCTGAATCATACAATCGCAATGTCACAATCACTATCATACAATCAGAATCATACAATCACAATCATACAATCCCAATCATTCAATCTCAATCATACAATCACAATCATACAATCACAATCATACAATCACAATCATACAATCACAATCATACAATCACAATCATACAATCACAATCATACAATCACAGTCATACAATCACAATCATACAATTAAAATCATACAATCACAATCATACAATCACAATCATACAATCACAATCATACAATCACAATCATACAATCACAATCATACAATCACAATCATACAATCACAATCATACAATCACAATCATATAATCACAATCATGCAATCACAATCATACAATCAAAATCATACAATCACAATCATACAATCACAATCATACAATCACAATCATACAATCACAATCATACAATCACAATCATACAATCACAATCATACAATCACAATCATACAATCGCAATCATACAATCGCAATCATACAATCGCAATCATACAATCGCAATCATTCTATCACAATCATACAATCACAATCATACAATCAAAATCATACAATCACAATCATACAATCACAATCATACAATCACAATCATACAATCACAATCATACAATCACAATCATACAATCACAATCATACAATCACAATCATACAATCACAATCATACAATCACAATCATACAATCACAATCATACAATCACAATCATACAATGACGATCATACAATCACAATCATGCAATCACAATCATACAATCACAATCATATAATCACAATCATGCAATCACAATCATACAATCAAAATCATACAATCACAATCATACAGTCGCAATCATACAATCACAATCATACAATCACAATCATACAATTAAAATCATACAATCACAATCATACAATCACAATCATACAATCACAATCATACAATCACAATAATACAATCGCAATCATACAATCGCAATGTCACAATCACTATCATACAATCGCAATCATACAATCACAATCATACAATCACAATCTTACTATCACAATCACACAATCACAGTCATACAATCACAATTATACAATCGCAATCATACAATCGCAATGTCACAATCACTATTATACAATCACAGTCATACAATCACAATCATACAATCACGATCATACAATCACGATCATACAATCACGATCATACAATCACGATCATACAATCACGATCATACAATCACGATCATACAATCACGATCATACAATCACGATCATACAATCACGATCATACAATCACGATCATACAATCACGATCATAGAATCACAATCATACAATCACAATCATACAATGACAATCGTAGAATCGCAATCATACAATCACAATCATACCATCACAATCATACAATCACAATCACACAATCACAATCATACAATCCCAACCATTCAATCTCAAACATACAACCACAATCATACAATCACAATCATACAATCCCAATCATACAATCCCAATCATACAATCCCAATTATACAATTAAAATCATACAATCACAATCATACAATCACAATCATACAATCACAATCATGCAATCACAATCATACAATCACGATCATACAATCACGATCATACAATCACAATCATACAATCAAAATCATACAATGACAATCATACAATCGCAATCATACAAACGCAATCATACAATCACAATCATCCAATCGCAATCATACAATCGCAATCATACAATCGCAATCATACAATCGCAATCGTTCTATCACAATCATACAATCACAATCATACAATCACAATCATACAATCACAATCATACAATCACAATCATACAATCGCAATCATACAATCGCAATGTCACAATCACTATTATACAATCACAGTCATACAATCACAATCATACAATCACAATCATATAATCACAATCATACAATCACAATCATACAATCACAATCATACAATCAAAATCATACAATCAGAATCATACAGTCGCAATCATGCAATCACAATCATGCAATCACAATCATACAATCAAAATCATACAATCACAATCACACAGTCGCAATCATAAAATCACAATCATGCAATCACAATCATACAATTAAAATCATGCAATCACAATCATACAATCACAATCATACAATCACAATCATACAATCACAATCATACAATCACAATCATACAATCACAATCATACAATCACAACCATACAATCACAATCATACAATCACAATCATACAATCACAATCATACAATCACAATCATACAATCACAACCATACAATCTGAATCATACAATCGCAATGTCACAATCACTATCATACAATCACAATCATACAATCACAATCATACAATCCCAATCATTCAATCTCAATCATACAATCACAATCATACAATCACAATCATACAATCACAATCATACAATCATAATCATACAATCACAATCATACAATCACAATCATGCAATCACAATCATACAATCTCAGTCATGCAATCACAATCATACAATCAAAATCATACAATCACAATCATACAATCACAATCATACAATCACAATCATACAATCACAATAATACAATCACAATCATACAATCACAATCATACAATCACAATCATACAATTAAAATCATACAATCACAATCATATAATCACAATCATACAATCACAATCATACAATCACAATCATACAATCACAATCATACAATCACAATCATACAATCACAATCATATAATCACAATCATGCAATCACAATCATACAATCAAAATCGTACAATCACAATCATACAGACGCAATCATACAATCACAATCATACAATCACAATCATACAATTAAAATCATACAATCACAATCATACAATCACAATCATACAATCACAATCATACATTCGCAATCATACAATCGCAATGTCACAATCACTATCATACAATCACAATCATACAATCACAATCATACAATCATAATCTTACTATCACAATCATACAATCACAGTCATACAATCACAATCATACAATCACAATCCTACAATCACGATTATACAATCACGATCATACAATCACGATCATACAATCACAATCATACAATCACAATCATACAATCCCAATCATTCAATCTCAATCATACAATCCCAATCATACAATCGCAATCATACAATCACAATCATACAATCACAATCATACAATCACAATCATACAATCACAATCATACAATCACAATCATACAATCACAATCATGCAATCTCAGTCATGCAATCACAATCATACAATCAAAATCATACAATCACAATCATACAATCACAATCATACAATCACAATCATACAATCACAATCATATAATCACAATCATGCAATCACAATCATACAATCAAAATCATACAATCACAATCATACAGACGCTATCATACAATCACAATCATACAATCACAATCATACAATTAAAATCATACAATCACAATCATACAATCACAATCATACAATCAAAATCATACAATCACAATCATACAATCACAATCATATAATCACAATCATGCAATCACAATCATACAATCAAAATCATAAATCACAATCATACAGACGCAATCATACAATCACAATCATACAATCACAATCATACAATTAAAATCATACAATCACAATCATACAATCACAATCATACAATCACAATCATACATTCGCAATCATACAATCGCAATGTCACAATCACTATCATATAATCACAATCATACAATCACAATCATACAATCACAATCATACAATCACAATCATACAATCACAATCATACAATCACAATCATACAATCACAATCATACAATCACAATCATACAATCACAATCATACAATCACAATCATACAATCACAATCATGCAATCTCAGTCATGCAATCACAATCATACAATCAAAATCATACAATCACAATCATACAATCACAATCATACAATCACAATCATACAATCACAATCATACAGACGCAATCATACAATCACAATCATACAATCACAATCATACAATTAAAATCATACAATCACAATCATACAATCACAATCATACAATCACAATCATACATTCGCAATCATACAATAGCAATGTCACAATCACTATCATACAATCACAATCATACAATCACAATCATACAATCACAATCATACAATCACAATCTTACTATCACATTCATACAATCACAGTCATACAATCACAATCATACAATCGCAATCATACAATCGCAATGTCACAATCACTATTATACAATCACAGTCATACAATCAGAATCCTACAATCACGATCATACAATCACGATCATACAATCACGATCATACAATCACGATCATACAATCACGATCATACAATCACAATCATACAATCACAATCATACAAACGCGATCATGCAATCACAATCATATAATAACAATCATACAATCACGATCATACAATCACAATCATACAATCTCAATCATGCAATCACAATCATACAATCAAAATCATACAATCACAATCAGACAATCACAATCATACAAATAAAATCATACAATCACAATCATACAATCACAATCATACAATCACAATCATACAATCACAATCATACAATCACAATCATACAATCACAATCATACAATCACAATCTTACTATCACAATCATACAATCACAGTCATACAATCACATTCATACAATGACAATCATACAATCACAATCATACAATCACAATCATACAAACACAATCATACAATCACAGTCATGCAATCACAATCATACAATTAAAATCATACAATCACAATCATACAATCACAATCATACAATCACGATCATACAATGACGATCATACAATCACGATCATACAGTCACGATCATATAATCACGATCATACAATCACGATCATACAATCACGATCATACAATCACGATCATGCAATCACAGTCATACAATCACAATCAAACAATCAAAAGCATACAATCACAAGCATACAATCACAATCATTCAATCACAATCATAAAATCACAATCATGCAATCACAATCTCACTATCACAATCATACAATCACAATCATACAATCGCAATCATACAATCGCAATGTCACAATCACTATCATACAATCACAATCAAACAATCACAATCACACAATCACAATCATACAATCACAATCATACAATCACAATCATACAATCACAATCATACAATCACAATCATACAATCACAGTCATACAATCAAAATCATACAATCACAATGATACAATCACAATAATACAATCACAATCATAAAATCACAATCATACAATCACGATCATACAATCACGATCATACAATCACGATCATACAATCACGATCATACAATCACGATCATACAATCACGATCATACAATCACGATCATGCAATCACCACCATACAATCACAATCATACAATCACCATCATACAATCACAATCATACAATCATAATCATATAATCACACTCATTAAATTGCAATCATACAATCGCAATCATACAAACACAATCATAAAATCGCAATCATAAAATCGCAATGTCACAATCACAATCATACAAACGCAATCATACAATCACAATCATATAATCACAATTATACAATCACAATCATACAATCACAAGCATACAATCACAATCATACAATCACAATCATACAATTACAATCATACAATCTCAATCATACAATCACAATCATACAATCACAATCATACAATCACAATCATACAATAAAAGTCATACAATAAAAGTCATACATTTACATTCATACAATGACAATCATACAATCACAATCATACAATCACAATCATACAACCACAATCATACAATCACAGTCATGCAATCACAATCATACAATCGCAATCATACAATCGCAATATGACAATCACTATCATACAATCACAATCATACAATCACACTCATACAATCACAATCATAAAATCACAATCATACAATCACAATCATACAATCACAGTCATACAATCACAATCATACAATTAAAATCATGCAATCACAATCATACAATGACAATCATACAATCACAATCATACAATCATAATCATACAATCACAATCATACAATCACAATCATACAATCACAATCATATAATCACTGTCATGCAATCACAATCATGCAATCAAAATCATACAATCACAATCATACAGTCGCAACCATGCAATCACTATCATACAATCACAATCATACAATTAAAATCATACAATCACAATCATACAATCACAATCATACAATCACAATCATACAATCACAATCATATAATCACAATTATACAATCACAATCATACAATCACAAGCATACAATCACAATCATACAATCACAATCATACAATCACAATCATACAATCACAATCATACAATCACAGTCATACAATCAAAATCATACAATCACAATGATACAATCACAATAATACAATCACAATCATAAAATCACAATCATACAATCACCATCATACAATCACAATCATACAATCATAATCATATAATCACACTCATTAAATTGCAATCATACAATCGCAATCATACAAACACAATCATAAAATCGCAATCATACAATCGCAATGTCACAATCACAATCATACAATGACAATCATACAAACGCAATCATACAATCACAGTCATATAATCACAATTATACAATCACAATCATACAATCACAAGCATACAATCAAAATCATACAATCACAATCATACAGTCGCAATCATACAATCACGATCACGCAATCACAATCATACAATCAAAATCATACAATCACAATCATACAGTCACAATCATATAATCACAATCATGCAATCACAATCATACAATCAAAATCATACAATCACAATCATACAGTCGCAATCATACAATCACGATCATACAATCACAATCATACAATTAAAATCATAGAATCACAATCATACAATCACAATCATACAATCACAATCATACAACCGCAATCATACAGTCGCAATGTCACAATCACTATCATACAATCGCAATCATACAATCACAATCATACAGTCGCAATCATGCAATCACAATCATGCAATCACAATCATACAATCAAAATCATACAATCACAATCACACAGTCGCAATCATAAAATCACAATCATGCAATCACAATCATACAATTAAAATCATACAATCACAATCATACAATCACAATCATACAATCACAATCATACAATCACAATCATACAATCACAATCATACAATCACAATCATACAATCACAACCATACAATCACAATCATACAATCACAATCATACAATCACAATCATACAATCACAACCATACAATCTGAATCATACAATCGCAATGTCACAATCACTATCATACAATCAGAATCATACAATCACAATCATACAATCCCAATCATTCAATCTCAATCATACAATCACAATCATACAATCACAATCATACAATCACAATCATACAATCACAATCATACAATCACAATCATACAATCACAATCATACAATCACAGTCATACAATCACAATCATACAATTAAAATCATACAATCACAATCATACAATCACAATCATACAATCACAATCATACAATCACAATCATACAATCACAATCATACAATCACAATCATACAATCACAATCATACAATCACAATCATATAATCACAATCATACAATCGCAATCATACAATCGCAATCATACAATCGCAATCATTCTATCACAATCATACAATCACAATCATACAATCAAAATCATACAATCACAATCATACAATCATAATCATACAATCACAATCATACAATCACAATCATACAATCACAATCATACAATCACAATCATACAATCACAATCATACAATCACAATCATACAATCACAATCATACAATCACAATCATACAATGACGATCATACAATCACGATCATGCAATCACAATCACACAATCACAATCATATAATCACAATCATGCAATCACAATCATACAATCAAAATCATACAATCACAATCATACAGTCGCAATCATACAATCACAATCATACAATCACAATCATACAATTAAAATCATACAATCACAATCATACAATCACAATCATACAATCACAATCATACAATCACAATAATACAATCGCAATCATACAATCGCAATGTCACAATCACTATCATACAATCGCAATCATACAATCACAATCATACAATCACAATCTTACTATCACAATCACACAATCACAGTCATACAATCACAATTATACAATCGCAATCATACAATCGCAATGTCACAATCACTATTATACAATCACAGTCATACAATCACAATCATACAATCACGATCATACAATCACGATCATACAATCACGATCATACAATCACGATCATACAATCACGATCATACAATCACGATCATACAATCACGATCATACAATCACGATCATACAATCACGATCATAGAATCACAATCATACAATCACAATCATACAATGACAATCGTAGAATCGCAATCATACAATCACAATCATACAATCACAATCATACAATCACAATCATACAATCACAATCATACAATCGCAATCACACAATCGCAATCATACAATCGCAATGTCACAATCACTATTATACAATCACAGTCATACAATCACAATCATACAATCACAATCATATAATCACAATCATACAATCACAATCATACAATCACAATCATACAATCAAAATCATACAATCACAATCATACAGTCGCAATCATGCCATCACAATCATGCAATCACAATCATACAATCAAAATCATACAATCACAATCACACAGTCGCAATCATAAAATCACAATCATGCAATCACAATCATACAATTAAAATCATACAATCACAATCATACAATCACAATCATACAATCACAATCATACAATCACAATCATACAATCACAATCATACAATCACAATCATACAATCACAACCATACAATCACAATCATACAATCACAATCATACAATCACAATCATACAATCACAACCATACAATCTGAATCATACAATCGCAATGTCACAATCACTATCATACAATCAGAATCATACAATCACAACCATACAATCCCAATCATTCAATCTCAATCATACAATCACAATCATACAATCACAATCATACAATCACAATCATACAATCACAATCATACAATCACAATCATACAATCACAATCATACAATCACAATCATGCAATCTCAGTCATGCAATCACAATCATACAATCACGATCATATAATCACGATCATACAATCACGATCATACAATCACGATCATACAATCACGATCATGCAATCACAATCATACAATCACAATCATACAATCACAATCATACAAACGCCATCATACAATCACAATCATATAATCACAATCATACAATCACAATCATACAGTCACGATCATACAATCACGATCATACAATCACATTCATACAATCGCAATTATACAATCACAATCATACAATCACAATCATACAATCAGAATCATGCATTTACAACCATGCGATCATAATCATGCAAGAACAATCATACAATCACAATCATGCAACCATAATCATACAATCACAATTATACAATCACAATCATACAAACGCAATCATACAATCACAATCATATAATCACAATCATACAATCACAATCATACAATCGCAAGCATACAATCACAAGCATACAATCATAATCATATAATCACACTCATTAAATTGCAATCATACAATCGCAATCATACAAACACAATCATAAAATCGCAATCATACAATCGCAATGTCACTATCACAATCATACAAACGCAATCATACAATCACAATCATATAATCACAATTATACAATCACAATTATACAATCACAAGCATACAATCACAATCATACAATCACAATCATACAATCACAATCATACAATCTCAATCATGCAATCACAATCATACAATCAAAATCATACAATCACAATCATACAATCACAATCATACAATCACAATCATACAATCACAATCATACAATCACAATCATACAATCACAATCATACAATCACAATCATACAATCACAATCATACAATAAAAGTCATACAATCACATTCATACAATGACAATCATACAATCACAATCATACAATTAAAATCATGCAATCACAATCATACAATGACAATCATACAATCACAATCATACAATCATAATCATACAATCACAATCATACAATCACAATCATACAATCACAATCATACAATTAAAATCATACAGTCGCAATCATACAATCACGATCATGCAATCACAATCATACAATCAAAATCATACAATCACAATCATACAGTCACAATCATATAATCACAATCATGCAATCACAATCATACAATCAAAATCATACAATCACAATCATACAGTCGCAATCATACAATCACGATCATACAATCACAATCATACAATTAAAATCATACAATCACAATCATACAATCACAATCACACAATCACAATCATACAATCGCAATCATACAATCGCAATGTCACAATCACTATCATACAATCGCAATCATACAATCACAATCATACAATCACAATCTTACTATCACAATCACACAATCACAGTCATACAATCACAATCATACAATCGCAATCATACAATCGCAATGTCACAATCACTATTATACAATCACAGTCATACAATCACAATCATACAATCGCAATCATATAATCACAATCATACAATCACAATCATACAATCACAATCATACAATCAAAATCATACAATCACAATCATACAGCCGCAATCATGCAATCACAATCATGCAATCACAATCACACAATCAAAATCATACAATCACAATCACACAGTCGCAATCATAAAATCACAATCATGCAATCACAATCATACAATCACAATCATACAATCACAGTCATACAATCACAATCATACAATCTGAATCATGCAATCACAATCATACAATCAAAATCATACAATCACAATCATACAATCACAATCATACAATCACAATCATACAATCACAATCATACAATCACAATCATACAATCACAATCATACAATCACAATCATACAATCACAATCATACAATCACAATCATACAATGACAATCATACAATCACAATCATACAATCATAATCATACAATCACAATCATACAATCACAATCATACAATCACAATCATACAATTAAAATCATACAGTCGCAATCATACAATCACGATCATGCAATCACAATCATACAATCAAAATCATACAATCACAATCATACAGTCACAATCATATAATCACAATCATGCAATCACAATCATACAATCAAAATCATACAATCACAATCATACAGTCGCAATCATACAATCACGATCATACAATCACAATCATACAATTAAAATCATACAATCACAATCATACAATCACAATCACACAATCACAATCATACAATCGCAATCATACAATCGCAATGTCACAATCACTATCATACAATCGCAATCATACAATCACAATCATACAATCACAATCTTACTATCACAATCACACAATCACAGTCATACAATCACAATCATACAATCGCAATCATACAATCGCAATGTCACAATCACTATTATACAATCACAGTCATACAATCACAATCATACAATCGCAATCATATAATCACAATCATACAATCACAATCATACAATCACAATCATACAATCAAAATCATACAATCACAATCATACAGCCGCAATCATGCAATCACAATCATGCAATCACAATCACACAATCAAAATCATACAATCACAATCACACAGTCGCAATCATAAAATCACAATCATGCAATCACAATCATACAATCACAATCATACAATCACAGTCATACAATCACAATCATACAATCTGAATCATGCAATCACAATCATACAATCAAAATCATACAATCACAATCATACAATCACAATCATACAATCACAATCATACAATCACAATCATACAATCACAATCATACAATCACAATCATACAATCACAATCATACAATCACAATCATACAATCACAATCATACAATCACAATCATACAATCACAATCATACAATCACAATCATACAATCACAATCATACAATCACAATCATACAATCACAATCATACAATCACAATCATACAATCACAATCATACAATAAAAGTCATACAATCACATTCATACAATGACAATCATACAATCACAATCATACAATGACAATCATACAAACACGATCATACAATCACGATCATAGAATCACAATCATACAATCACAATCATACAATGACAATCATACAATCACAATCATACAATCACAATCATACAATAAAAGTCATACAATCACATTCATACAATGACAATCATACAATCACAATCATACAATGACGATCATACAATCACAATCATGCAATCACAATCATACAATCACAATCATATAATCACAATCATGCAATCACAATCATACAATCAAAATCATACAATCACAATCATACAGTCGCAATCATACAATCACAATCATACAATCACAATCATACAATTAAAATCATACAATCACAATCATACAATCACAATCATACAATCACAATCATACAATCACAATAATACAATCGCAATCATACAATCGCAATGTCACAATCACTATCATACAATCACAATCACACAATCACAATCATACAATCCCAACCATTCAATCTCAAACATACAACCACAATCATACAATCACAATCATACAATCCCAATCATACAATCCCAATTATACAATTAAAATCATACAATCACAATCATACAATCACTATCATACAATCACAATCATACAATCACAATCATACAATCACAATCATGCAATCACAATCATACAATCACGATCATACAATCACGATCATACAATCACAATCATACAATCAAAATCATACAATGACAATCATACAATCGCAATCATACAAACGCAATCATACAATCACAATCATCCAATCGCAATCATACAATCGCAATCATACAATCGCAATCATACAATCGCAATCGTTCTATCACAATCATACAATCACAATCACACAATCACAATCATACAATCACAATCATACAATCACAATCATACAATCGCAATCATACAATCGCAATGTCACAATCACTATTATACAATCACAGTCATACAATCACAATCATACAATCACAATCATATAATCACAATCATACAATCACAATCATACAATCACAATCATACAATCAAAATCATACAATCACAATCATACAGTCGCAATCATACAATCACAATCATACAATCATAATCATACAATCACAATCATACAATCAGAATCATACAATCACAATCATATAATCACAGTCATGCAATCACAATCATGCAATCAAAATCATACAATCACAATCATACAGTCGCAACCATGCAATCACAATCATACAATCACAATCATACAATTAAAATCATACAGTCGCAATCATACAATCACAATCATACAATCACAATCATACAATCGCAATCATACAATCGCAATCATACAATCGCAATCATACAATCGCAATCATTCTATCACAATCATACAATCACAATCATACAATCAAAATCATACAATCACAATCATACAATCACAATCATACAATCACAATCATACAATCACAATCATACAATCACAATCATACAATCACAATCATACAATCACAATCATACAATCACAATCATACAATCGCAATCATACAATCGCAATCATACAATCGCAATCATACAATCGCAATCATTCTATCACAATCATACAATCACAATCATACAATCAAAATCATACAATCACAATCATACAATCACAATCATACAATCACAATCATACAATCACAATCATACAATCACAATCATACAATCACAATCATACAATCACAATCATACAATCACAATCATACAATCACAATCATACAATCACAATCATACAATCACAATCATACAATGACGATCATACAATCACAATCATGCAATCACAATCATACAATCACAATCATATAATCACAATCATGCAATCACAATCATACAATCAAAATCATACAATCACAATCATACAGTCGCAATCATACAATCACAATCATACAATCACAATCATACAATTAAAATCATACAATCACAATCATACAACCACAATCATACAATCACAATCATACAATCCCAATCATACAATCCCAATCATACAATCCCAATTATACAATTAAAATCATACAATCACAATCATACAATCACAATCATACAATCACAATCATGCAATCACAATCATACAATCACGATCATACAATCACGATCATACAATCACAATCATACAATCAAAATCATACAATGACAATCATACAATCGCAATCATACAAACGCAATCATACAATCACAATCATCCAATCGCAATCATACAATCGCAATCATACAATCGCAATCATACAATCGCAATCGTTCTATCACAATCATACAATCACAATCATACAATCACAATCATACAATCACAATCATACAATCACAATCATACAATCGCAATCATACAATCGCAATGTCACAATCACTATTATACAATCACAGTCATACAATCACAATCATACAATCACAATCATATAATCACAATCATACAATCACAATCATACAATCACAATCATACAATCAAAATCATACAATCAGAATCATACAGTCGCAATCATGCAATCACAATCATGCAATCACAATCATACAATCAAAATCATACAATCACAATCACACAGTCGCAATCATAAAATCACAATCATGCAATCACAATCATACAATTAAAATCATGCAATCACAATCATACAATCACAATCATACAATCACAATCATACAATCACAATCATACAATCACAATCATACAATCACAATCATACAATCACAACCATACAATCACAATCATACAATCACAATCATACAATCACAATCATACAATCACAATCATACAATCACAACCATACAATCTGAATCATACAATCGCAATGTCACAATCACTATCATACAATCACAATCATACAATCACAATCATACAATCCCAATCATTCAATCTCAATCATACAATCACAATCATACAATCACAATCATACAATCACAATCATACAATCATAATCATACAATCACAATCATACAATCACAATCATGCAATCACAATCATACAATCTCAGTCATGCAATCACAATCATACAATCAAAATCATACAATCACAATCATACAATCACAATCATACAATCACAATCATACAATCACAATAATACAATCACAATCATACAATCACAATCATACAATCACAATCATACAATTAAAATCATACAATCACAATCATATAATCACAATCATACAATCACAATCATACAATCACAATCATACAATCACAATCATACAATCACAATCATACAATCACAATCATATAATCACAATCATGCAATCACAATCATACAATCAAAATCGTACAATCACAATCATACAGACGCAATCATACAATCACAATCATACAATCACAATCATACAATTAAAATCATACAATCACAATCATACAATCACAATCATACAATCACAATCATACATTCGCAATTATACAATCGCAATGTCACAATCACTATCATACAATCACAATCATACAATCACAATCATACAATCATAATCTTACTATCACAATCATACAATCACAGTCATACAATCACAATCATACAATCACAATCCTACAATCACGATTATACAATCACGATCATACAATCACGATCATACAATCACAATCATACAATCACAATCATACAATCCCAATCATTCAATCTCAATCATGCAATCCCAATCATACAATCGCAATCATACAATCACAATCATACAATCACAATCATACAATCACAATCATACAATCACAATCATACAATCACAATCATACAATCACAATCATGCAATCTCAGTCATGCAATCACAATCATACAATCAAAATCATACAATCACAATCATACAATCACAATCATACAATCACAATCATACAATCACAATCATATAATCACAATCATGCAATCACAATCATACAATCAAAATCATACAATCACAATCATACAGACGCTATCATACAATCACAATCATACAATCACAATCATACAATTAAAATCATACAATCACAATCATACAATCACAATCATACAATCAAAATCATACAATCACAATCATACAATCACAATCATATAATCACAATCATGCAATCACAATCATACAATCAAAATCATAAATCACAATCATACAGACGCAATCATACAATCACAATCATACAATCACAATCATACAATTAAAATCATACAATCACAATCATACAATCACAATCATACAATCACAATCATACATTCGCAATCATACAATCGCAATGTCACAATCACTATCATATAATCACAATCATACAATCACAATCATACAATCACAATCATACAATCACAATCATACAATCACAATCATACAATCACAATCATACAATCACAATCATACAATCACAATCATACAATCACAATCATACAATCACAATCATACAATCACAATCATGCAATCTCAGTCATGCAATCACAATCATACAATCAAAATCATACAATCACAATCATACAATCACAATCATACAATCACAATCATACAATCACAATCATACAGACGCAATCATACAATCACAATCATACAATCACAATCATACAATTAAAATCATACAATCACAATCATACAATCACAATCATACAATCACAATCATACATTCGCAATCATACAATAGCAATGTCACAATCACTATCATACAATCACAATCATACAATCACAATCATACAATCACAATCATACAATCACAATCTTACTATCACATTCATACAATCACAGTCATACAATCACAATCATACAATCGCAATCATACAATCGCAATGTCACAATCACTATTATACAATCACAGTCATACAATCAGAATCCTACAATCACGATCATACAATCACGATCATACAATCACGATCATACAATCACGATCATACAATCACGATCATACAATCACAATCATACAATCACAATCATACAAACGCGATCATGCAATCACAATCATATAATCACAATCATACAATCACGATCATACAATCACAATCATACAATCTCAATCATGCAATCACAATCATACAATCAAAATCATACAATCACAATCAGACAATCACAATCATACAAATAAAATCATACAATCACAATCATACAATCACAATCATACAATCACAATCATACAATCACAATCATACAATCACAATCATACAATCACAATCTTACTATCACAATCATACAATCACAGTCATACAATCACATTCATACAATGACAATCATACAATCACAATCATACAATCACAATCATACAAACACAATCATACAATCACAGTCATGCAATCACAATCATACAATTAAAATCATACAATCACAATCATACAATCACAATCATACAATCACGATCATACAATGACGATCATACAATCACGATCATACAGTCACGATCATATAATCACGATCATACAATCACGATCATACAATCACGATCATACAATCACGATCATGCAATCACAGTCATACAATCACAATCAAACAATCAAAAGCATACAATCACAAGCATACAATCACAATCATTCAATCACAATCATAAAATCACAATCATGCAATCACAATCTCACTATCACAATCATACAATCACAATCATACAATCGCAATCATACAATCGCAATGTCACAATCACTATCATACAATCACAATCAAACAATCACAATCACACAATCACAATCATACAATCACAATCATACAATCACAGTCATACAATCACAATCATACAATCACAATCATACAATCACAGTCATACAATCAAAATCATACAATCACAATGATACAATCACAATAATACAATCACAATCATAAAATCACAATCATACAATCACGATCATACAATCACGATCATACAATCACGATCATACAATCACGATCATACAATCACGATCATACAATCACGATCATACAATCACGATCATGCAATCACCACCATACAATCACAATCATACAATCACCATCATACAATCACAATCATACAATCATAATCATATAATCACACTCATTAAATTGCAATCATACAATCGCAATCATACAAACACAATCATAAAATCGCAATCATAAAATCGCAATGTCACAATCACAATCATACAAACGCAATCATACAATCACAATCATATAATCACAATTATACAATCACAATCATACAATCACAAGCATACAATCACAATCATACAATCACAATCATACAATTACAATCATACAATCTCAATCATACAATCACAATCATACAATCACAATCATACAATCACAATCATACAATAAAAGTCATACAATAAAAGTCATACATTTACATTCATACAATGACAATCATACAATCACAATCATACAATCACAATCATACAACCACAATCATACAATCACAGTCATGCAATCACAATCATACAATCGCAATCATACAATCGCAATATGACAATCACTATCATACAATCACAATCATACAATCACACTCATACAATCACAATCATAAAATCACAATCATACAATCACAATCATACAATCACAGTCATACAATCACAATCATACAATTAAAATCATGCAATCACAATCATACAATGACAATCATACAATCACAATCATACAATCATAATCATACAATCACAATCATACAATCACAATCATACAATCACAATCATATAATCACTGTCATGCAATCACAATCATGCAATCAAAATCATAGAATCACAATCATACAGTCGCAACCATGCAATCACTATCATACAATCACAATCATACAATTAAAATCATACAATCACAATCATACAATCACAATCATACAATCACAATCATACAATCACAATCATATAATCACAATTATACAATCACAATCATACAATCACAAGCATACAATCACAATCATACAATCACAATCATACAATCACAATCATACAATCACAATCATACAATCACAGTCATACAATCAAAATCATACAATCACAATGATACAATCACAATAATACAATCACAATCATAAAATCACAATCATACAATCACCATCATACAATCACAATCATACAATCATAATCATATAATCACACTCATTAAATTGCAATCATACAATCGCAATCATACAAACACAATCATAAAATCGCAATCATACAATCGCAATGTCACAATCACAATCATACAATGACAATCATACAAACGCAATCATACAATCACAGTCATATAATCACAATTATACAATCACAATCATACAATCACAAGCATACAATCAAAATCATACAATCACAATCATACAGTCGCAATCATACAATCACGATCACGCAATCACAATCATACAATCAAAATCATACAATCACAATCATACAGTCACAATCATATAATCACAATCATGCAATCACAATCATACAATCAAAATCATACAATCACAATCATACAGTCGCAATCATACAATCACGATCATACAATCACAATCATACAATTAAAATCATAGAATCACAATCATACAATCACAATCATACAATCACAATCATACAACCGCAATCATACAGTCGCAATGTCACAATCACTATCATACAATCGCAATCATACAATCACAATCATACAATCACAATCATACAGTCGCAATCATGCAATCACAATCATGCAATCACAATCATACAATCAAAATCATACAATCACAATCACACAGTCGCAATCATAAAATCACAATCATGCAATCACAATCATACAATTAAAATCATACAATCACAATCATACAATCACAATCATACAATCACAATCATACAATCACAATCATACAATCACAATCATACAATCACAATCATACAATCACAATCATACAATCACAATCATACAATCACAACCATACAATCACAATCATACAATCACAATCATACAATCACAATCATACAATCACAACCATACAATCTGAATCATACAATCGCAATGTCACAATCACTATCATACAATCAGAATCATACAATCACAATCATACAATCCCAATCATTCAATCTCAATCATACAATCACAATCATACAATCACAATCATACAATCACAATCATACAATCACAATCATACAATCACAATCATACAATCACAATCATACAATCACAGTCATACAATCACAATCATACAATTAAAATCATACAATCACAATCATACAATCACAATCATACAATCACAATCATACAATCACAATCATACAATCACAATCATACAATCACAATCATACAATCACAATCATACAATCACAATCATATAATCACAATCATACAATCGCAATCATACAATCGCAATCATACAATCGCAATCATTCTATCACAATCATACAATCACAATCATACAATCAAAATCATACAATCACAATCATACAATCATAATCATACAATCACAATCATACAATCACAATCATACAATCACAATCATACAATCACAATCATACAATCACAATCATACAATCACAATCATACAATCACAATCATACAATCACAATCATACAATCACAATCATACAATGACGATCATACAATCACGATCATGCAATCACAATCACACAATCACAATCATATAATCACAATCATGCAATCACAATCATACAATCAAAATCATACAATCACAATCATACAGTCGCAATCATACAATCACAATCATACAATCACAATCATACAATTAAAATCATACAATCACAATCATACAATCACAATCATACAATCACAATAATACAATCGCAATCATACAATCGCAATGTCACAATCACTATCATACAATCGCAATCATACAATCACAATCATACAATCACAATCTTACTATCACAATCACACAATCACAGTCATACAATCACAATTATACAATCGCAATCATACAATCGCAATGTCACAATCACTATTATACAATCACAGTCATACAATCACAATCATACAATCACGATCATACAATCACGATCATACAATCACGATCATACAATCACGATCATACAATCACGATCATACAATCACGATCATACAATCACGATCATACAATCACGATCATACAATCACGATCATAGAATCACAATCATACAATCACAATCATACAATGACAATCGTAGAATCGCAATCATACAATCACAATCATACAATCACAATCATACAATCACAATCATACAATCACAATCATACAATCGCAATCACACAATCGCAATCATACAATCGCAATGTCACAATCACTATTATACAATCACAGTCATACAATCACAATCATACAATCACAATCATATAATCACAATCATACAATCACAATCATACAATCACAATCATACAATCAAAATCATACAATCACAATCATACAGTCGCAATCATGCCATCACAATCATGCAATCACAATAATACAATCAAAATCATACAATCACAATCACACAGTCGCAATCATAAAATCACAATCATGCAATCACAATCATACAATTAAAATCATACAATCACAATCATACAATCACAATCATACAATCACAATCATACAATCACAATCATACAATCACAATCATACAATCACAATCATACAATCACAACCATACAATCACAATCATACAATCACAATCATACAATCACAATCATACAATCACAACCATACAATCTGAATCATACAATCGCAATGTCACAATCACTATCATACAATCAGAATCATACAATCACAACCATACAATCCCAATCATTCAATCTCAATCATACAATCACAATCATACAATCACAATCATACAATCACAATCATACAATCACAATCATACAATCACAATCATACAATCACAATCATACAATCACAATCATGCAATCTCAGTCATGCAATCACAATCATACAATCACGATCATATAATCACGATCATACAATCACGATCATACAATCACGATCATACAATCACGATCATGCAATCACAATCATACAATCACAATCATACAATCACAATCATACAAACGCCATCATACAATCACAATCATATAATCACAATCATACAATCACAATCATACAGTCACGATCATACAATCACGATCATACAATCACATTCATACAATCGCAATTATACAATCACAATCATACAATCACAATCATACAATCAGAATCATGCATTTACAACCATGCGATCATAATCATGCAAGAACAATCATACAATCACAATCATGCAACCATAATCATACAATCACAATTATACAATCACAATCATACAAACGCAATCATACAATCACAATCATATAATCACAATCATACAATCACAATCATACAATCGCAAGCATACAATCACAAGCATACAATCATAATCATATAATCACACTCATTAAATTGCAATCATACAATCGCAATCATACAAACACAATCATAAAATCGCAATCATACAATCGCAATGTCACTATCACAATCATACAAACGCAATCATACAATCACAATCATATAATCACAATTATACAATCACAATTATACAATCACAAGCATACAATCACAATCATACAATCACAATCATACAATCACAATCATACAATCTCAATCATGCAATCACAATCATACAATCAAAATCATACAATCACAATCATACAATCACAATCATACAATCACAATCATACAATCACAATCATACAATCACAATCATACAATCACAATCATACAATCACAATCATACAATCACAATCATACAATAAAAGTCATACAATCACATTCATACAATGACAATCATACAATCACAATCATACAATTAAAATCATGCAATCACAATCATACAATGACAATCATACAATCACAATCATACAATCATAATCATACAATCACAATCATACAATCACAATCATACAATCACAATCATACAATTAAAATCATACAGTCGCAATCATACAATCACGATCATGCAATCACAATCATACAATCAAAATCATACAATCACAATCATACAGTCACAATCATATAATCACAATCATGCAATCACAATCATACAATCAAAATCATACAATCACAATCATACAGTCGCAATCATACAATCACGATCATACAATCACAATCATACAATTAAAATCATACAATCACAATCATACAATCACAATCACACAATCACAATCATACAATCGCAATCATACAATCGCAATGTCACAATCACTATCATACAATCGCAATCATACAATCACAATCATACAATCACAATCTTACTATCACAATCACACAATCACAGTCATACAATCACAATCATACAATCGCAATCATACAATCGCAATGTCACAATCACTATTATACAATCACAGTCATACAATCACAATCATACAATCGCAATCATATAATCACAATCATACAATCACAATCATACAATCACAATCATACAATCAAAATCATACAATCACAATCATACAGTCGCAATCATGCAATCACAATCATGCAATCACAATCACACAATCAAAATCATACAATCACAATCACACAGTCGCAATCATAAAATCACAATCATGCAATCACAATCATACAATCACAATCATACAATCACAGTCATACAATCACAATCATACAATCTGAATCATGCAATCACAATCATACAATCAAAATCATACAATCACAATCATACAATCACAATCATACAATCACAATCATACAATCACAATCATACAATCACAATCATACAATCACAATCATACAATCACAATCATACAATCACAATCATACAATCACAATCATACAATCACAATCATACAATCACAATCATACAATCACAATCATACAATCACAATCATACAATCACAATCATACAATCACAATCATACAATCACAATCATACAATCACAATCATACAATCACAATCATACAATCACAATCATACAATAAAAGTCATACAATCACATTCATACAATGACAATCATACAATCACAATCATACAATGACAATCATACAAACACGATCATACAATCACGATCATAGAATCACAATCATACAATCACAATCATACAATGACAATCATACAATCACAATCATACAATCACAATCATACAATAAAAGTCATACAATCACATTCATACAATGACAATCATACAATCACAATCATACAATGACGATCATACAATCACAATCATGCAATCACAATCATACAATCACAATCATATAATCACAATCATGCAATCACAATCATACAATCAAAATCATACAATCACAATCATACAGTCGCAATCATACAATCACAATCATACAATCACAATCATACAATTAAAATCATACAATCACAATCATACAATCACAATCATACAATCACAATCATACAATCACAATAATACAATCGCAATCATACAATCGCAATGTCACAATCACTATCATACAATCGCAATCATACAATCACAATCATACAATCACAATCTTACTATCACAATCACACAATCACAGTCATACAATCACAATTATACAATCGCAGTCATACAATCGCAATGTCACAATCACTATTATACAATCACAGTCATACAATCACAATCATACAATCACGATCATACAATCACGATCATACAATCACGATCATACAATCACGATCATACAATCACGATCATACAATCACGATCATACAATCACGATCATACAATCACGATCATAGAATCACAATCATACAATCACAATCATACAATGACAATCGTAGAATCGCAATCATACAATCACAATCATACAATCACAATCATACAATCACAATCATACAATCACAATCATACAATCACAATCATACAATCACAATCATACAATCACAATCATACAATAAAAGTCATACAATCACATTCATACAATGACAATCATACAATCACAATCATACAATGACAATCATACAAACACGATCATACAATCACGATCATAGAATCACAATCATACAATCACAATCATACAATGACAATCATACAATCACAATCATACAATCACAATCATACAATAAAAGTCATACAATCACATTCATACAATGACAATCATACAATCACAATCATACAATGACGATCATACAATCACAATCATGCAATCACAATCATACAATCACAATCATATAATCACAATCATGCAATCACAATCATACAATCAAAATCATACAATCACAATCATACAGTCGCAATCATACAATCACAATCATACAATCACAATCATACAATTAAAATCATACAATCACAATCATACAATCACAATCATACAATCACAATCATACAATCACAATAATACAATCGCAATCATACAATCGCAATGTCACAATCACTATCATACAATCGCAATCATACAATCACAATCATACAATCACAATCTTACTATCACAATCACACAATCACAGTCATACAATCACAATTATACAATCGCAGTCATACAATCGCAATGTCACAATCACTATTATACAATCACAGTCATACAATCACAATCATACAATCACGATCATACAATCACGATCATACAATCACGATCATACAATCACGATCATACAATCACGATCATACAATCACGATCATACAATCACGATCATACAATCACGATCATAGAATCACAATCATACAATCACAATCATACAATGACAATCGTAGAATCGCAATCATACAATCACAATCATACAATCACAATCATACAATCACAATCATACAATCACAATCATACAATCGCAATCATACAATCGCAATCATACAATCGCAATGTCACAATCACTATTATACAATCACAGTCATACAATCACAATCATACAAACACAATCATATAATCACAATCATACAATCACAATCATACAATCGCAATCATACAATCAAAATCATACAATCACAATCATACAGTCGCAATCATGCCATCACAATCATGCAATCACAATCATACAATCAAAATCATACAATCACAATCACACAGTCGCAATCATAAAATCACAATCATGCAATCACAATCATACAATTAAAATCATACAATCACAATCATACAATCACAATCATACAATCACAATCATACAATCACAATCATACAATCACAATCATACAATCACAATCATACAATCACAACCATACAATCACAATCATACAATCACAATCATACAATCACAATCATACAATCACAAGCATACAATCTGAATCATACAATCGCAATGTCACAATCACTATCATACAATCAGAATCATACAATCACAACCATACAATCCCAATCATTCAATCTCAATCATACAATCACAATCATACAATCACAATCATACAATCACAATCATACAATCACAATCATACAATCACAATCATACAATCACAATCATACAATCACAATCATGCAATCTCAGTCATGCAATCACAATCATACAATCACGATCATATAATCACGATCATACAATCACGATCATACAATCACGATCATACAATCACGATCATGCAATCACAATCATACAATCACAATCATACAATCACAATCATACAAACGCCATCATACAATCACAATCATATAATCACAATCATACAATCACAATCATACAGTCACGATCATACAATCACGATCATACAATCACATTCATACAATCGCAATTATACAATCACAATCATACAATCACAATCATACAATCAGAATCATGCATTTACAACCATGCGATCATAATCATGCAAGAACAATCATACAATCACAATCATGCAACCATAATCATACAATCACAATTATACAATCACAATCATACAAACGCAATCATACAATCACAATCATATAATCACAATCATACAATCACAATCATACAATCGCAAGCATACAATCACAAGCATACAATCATAATCATATAATCACACTCATTAAATTGCAATCATACAATCGCAATCATACAAACACAATCATAAAATCGCAATCATACAATCGCACTGTCACTATCACAATCATACAAACGCAATCATACAATCACAATCATATAATCACAATTATACAATCACAATCATACAATCACAAGCATACAATCACAATCATACAATCACAATCATACAATCACAATCATACAATCTCAATCATGCAATCACAATCATACAATCAAAATCATACAATCACAATCATACAATCACAATCATACAATCACAATCATACAATCACAATCATACAATCACAATCATACAATCACAATCATACAATCACAATCATACAATCACAATCATACAATAAAAGTCATACAATCACATTCATACAATGACAATCATACAATCACAATCATACAATTAAAATCATGCAATCACAATCATACAATGACAATCATACAATCACAATCATACAATCATAATCATACAATCACAATCATACAATCACAATCATACAATCACAATCATACAATTAAAATCATACAGTCGCAATCATACAATCACGATCATGCAATCACAATCATACAATCAAAATCATACAATCACAATCATACAGTCACAATCATATAATCACAATCATGCAATCACAATCATACAATCAAAATCATACAATCACAATCATACAGTCGCAATCATACAATCACGATCATACAATCACAATCATACAATTAAAATCATACAATCACAATCATACAATCACAATCACACAATCACAATCATACAATCGCAATCATACAATCGCAATGTCACAATCACTATCATACAATCGCAATCATACAATCACAATCATACAATCACAATCTTACTATCACAATCACACAATCACAGTCATACAATCACAATCATACAATCGCAATCATACAATCGCAATGTCACAATCACTATTATACAATCACAGTCATACAATCACAATCATACAATCGCAATCATATAATCACAATCATACAATCACAATCATACAATCACAATCATACAATCAAAATCGTACAATCACAATCATACAGTCGCAATCATGCAATCACAATCATGCAATCACAATCACACAATCAAAATCATACAATCACAATCACACAGTCGCAATCATAAAATCACAATCATGCAATCACAATCATACAATCACAATCATACAATCACAGTCATACAATCACAATCATACAATCTGAATCATGCAATCACAATCATACAATCAAAATCATACAATCACAATCATACAATCACAATCATACAATCACAATCATACAATCACAATCATACAATCACAATCATACAATCACAATCATACAATCACAATCATACAATCACAATCATACAATCACAATCATACAATCACAATCATACAATCACAATCATACAATCACAATCATACAATCACAATCATACAATCACAATCATACAATCACAATCATACAATCACAATCATACAATCACAATCATACAATAAAAGTCATACAATCACATTCATACAATGACAATCATACAATCACAATCATACAATCACAATCATACAAACACGATCATACAATCACGATCATAGAATCACAATCATACAATCACAATCATACAATGACAATCATACAATCACAATCATACAATCACAATCATACAATAAAAGTCATACAATCACATTCATACAATGACAATCATACAATCACAATCATACAATGACGATCATACAATCACAATCATGCAATCACAATCATACAATCACAATCATATAATCACAATCATGCAATCACAATCATACAATCAAAATCATACAATCACAATCATACAGTCGCAATCATACAATCACAATCATACAATCACAATCATACAATTAAAATCATACAATCACAATCATACAATCACAATCATACAATCACAATCATACAATCACAATAATACAATCGCAATCATACAATCGCAATGTCACAATCACTATCATACAATCGCAATCATACAATCACAATCATACAATCACAATCTTACTATCACAATCACACAATCACAGTCATACAATCACAATTATACAATCGCAATCATACAATCGCAATCATACAATCGCAATGTCACAATCACTATTATACAATCACAGTCATACAATCACAATCATACAATCACAATCATATAATCACAATCATACAATCACAATCATACAATCACAATCATACAATCAAAATCATACAATCACAATCATACAGTCGCAATCATGCCATCACAATCATGCAATCACAATCATACAATCAAAATCATACAATCACAATCACACAGTCGCAATCATAAAATCACAATCATGCAATCACAATCATACAATTAACATCATACAATCACAATCATACAATCACAATCATACAATCACAATCATACAATCACAATCATACAATCACAATCATACAATCACAATCATACAATCACAACCATACAATCACAATCATACAATCACAATCATACAATCACAATCATACAATCACAAGCATACAATCTGAATCATACAATCGCAATGTCACAATCACTATCATACAATCAGAATCATACAATCACAACCATACAATCCCAATCATTCAATCTCAATCATACAATCACAATCATACAATCACAATCATACAATCACAATCATACAATCACAATCATACAATCACAATCATACAATCACAATCATACAATCACAATCATGCAATCTCAGTCATGCAATCACAATCATACAATCACGATCATATAATCACGATCATACAATCACGATCATACAATCACGATCATACAATCACGATCATGCAATCACAATCATACAATCACAATCATACAATCACAATCATACAAACGCCATCATACAATCACAATCATATAATCACAATCATACAATCACAATCATACAGTCACGATCATACAATCACGATCATACAATCACATTCATACAATCGCAATTATACAATCACTATCATACAATCACAATCATACAATCAGAATCATGCATTTACAACCATGCGATCATAATCATGCAAGAACAATCATACATTCACAATCATGCAACCATAATCATACAATCACAATTATACAATCACAATCATACAAACGCAATCATACAATCACAATCATATAATCACAATCATACAATCACAATCATACAATCGCAAGCATACAATCACAAGCATACAATCATAATCATATAATCACACTCATTAAATTGCAATCATACAATCGCAATCATACAAACACAATCATAAAATCGCAATCATACTATCGCAATGTCACTGTCACAATCATACAAACGCAATCATACAATCACAATCATATAATCACAATTATACAATCACAATCATACAATCACAAGCATACAATCACAATCATACAATCACAATCATACAATCACAATCATACAATCTCAATCATGCAATCACAATCATACAATCAAAATCATACAATCACAATCATACAATCACAATCATACAATCACAATCATACAGTCGCAATCATACAATCACGATCATACAATCACAATCATACAATTAAAATCATACAATCACAATCATACAATCACAATCACACAATCACAATCATACAATCGCAATCATACAATCGCAATGTCACAATCACTATCATACAATCGCAATCATACAATCACAATCATACAATCACAATCTTACTATCACAATCACACAATCACAGTCATACAATCACAATCATACAATCGCAATCATACAATCGCAATGTCACAATCACTATTATACAATCACAGTCATACAATCACAATCATACAATCGCAATCATATAATCACAATCATACAATCACAATCATACAATCACAATCATACAATCAAAATCATACAATCACAATCATACAGTCGCAATCATGCAATCACAATCATGCAATCACAATCACACAATCAAAATCATACAATCACAATCACACAGTCGCAATCATAAAATCACAATCATGCAATCACAATCATACAATCACAATCATACAATCACAGTCATACAATCACAATCATACAATCTGAATCATGCAATCACAATCATACAATCAAAATCATACAATCACAATCATACAATCACAATCATACAATCACAATCATACAATCACAATCATACAATCACAATCATACAATCACAATCATACAATCACAATCATACAATCACAATCATACAATCACAATCATACAATCACAATCATACCATCACAATCATACAATCACAATCACACAATCACAATCATACAATCCCAACCATTCAATCTCAAACATACAACCACAATCATACAATCACAATCATACAATCCCAATCATACAATCCCAATTATACAATTAAAATCATACAATCACAATCATACAATCACAATCATACAATCACAATCATACAATCACAATCATACAATCACAATCATGCAATCACAATCATACAATCACGGTCATACAATCACGATCATACAATCACAATCATACAATCAAAATCATACAATGACAATCATACAATCGCAATCATACAAACGCAATCATACAATCACAATCATCCAATCGCAATCATACAATCGCAATCATACAATCGCAATCATACAATCGCAATCGTTCTATCACAATCATACAATCACAATCATACAATCACAATCATACAATCACAATCATACAATCACAATCATACAATCGCAATCATACAATCGCAATGTCACAATCACTATTATACAATCACAGTCATACAATCACAATCATACAATCACAATCATATAATCACAATCATACAATCACAATCATACAATCACAATCATACAATCAAAATCATACAATCACAATCATACAGTCGCAATCATACAATCACAATCATACAATCATAATCATACAATCACAATCATACAATCAGAATCATACAATCACAATCATATAATCACAGTCATGCAATCACAATCATGCAATCAAAATCATACAATCACAATCATACAGTCGCAACCATGCAATCACAATCATACAATCACAATCATACAATTAAAATCATACAGTCGCAATCATACAATCACGATCATGCAATCACAATCATACAATCAAAATCATACAATCACAATCATACAGTCACAATCATATAATCACAATCATGCAATCACAATCATACAATCAAAATCATACAATCACAATCATACAGTCGCAATCATACAATCACGATCATACAATCACAATCATACAATTAAAATCATACAATCACAATCATACAATCACAATCACACAATCACAATCATACAATCGCAATCATACAATCGCAATGTCACAATCACTATCATACAATCGCAATCATACAATCACAATCATACAATCACAATCTTACTATCACAATCACACAATCACAGTCATACAATCACAATCATACAATCGCAATCATACAATCGCAATGTCACAATCACTATTATACAATCACAGTCATACAATCACAATCATACAATCGCAATCATATAATCACAATCATACAATCACAATCATACAATCACAATCATACAATCAAAATCATACAATCACAATCATACAGTCGCAATCATGCAATCACAATCATGCAATCACAATCACACAATCAAAATCATACAATCACAATCACACAGTCGCAATCATAAAATCACAATCATGCAATCACAATCATACAATCACAATCATACAATCACAGTCATACAATCACAATCATACAATCTGAATCATGCAATCACAATCATACAATCAAAATCATACAATCACAATCATACAATCACAATCATACAATCACAATCATACAATCACAATCATACAATCACAATCATACAATCACAATCATACAATCACAATCATACAATCACAATCATACAATCACAATCATACAATCACAATCATACCATCACAATCATACAATCACAATCACACAATCACAATCATACAATCCCAACCATTCAATCTCAAACATACAACCACAATCATACAATCACAATCATACAATCCCAATCATACAATCCCAATTATACAATTAAAATCATACAATCACAATCATACAATCACAATCATACAATCACAATCATACAATCACAATCATACAATCACAATCATGCAATCACAATCATACAATCACGATCATACAATCACGATCATACAATCACAATCATACAATCAAAATCATACAATGACAATCATACAATCGCAATCATACAAACGCAATCATACAATCACAATCATCCAATCGCAATCATACAATCGCAATCATACAATCGCAATCATACAATCGCAATCGTTCTATCACAATCATACAATCACAATCATACAATCACAATCATACAATCACAATCATACAATCACAATCATACAATCGCAATCATACAATCGCAATGTCACAATCACTATTATACAATCACAGTCATACAATCACAATCATACAATCACAATCATATAATCACAATCATACAATCACAATCATACAATCACAATCATACAATCAAAATCATACAATCACAATCATACAGTCGCAATCATGCAATCACAATCATGCAATCACAATCATACAATCAAAATCATACAATCACAATCACACAGTCGCAATCATAAAATCACAATCATGCAATCACAATCATACAATTAAAATCATACAATCACAATCATACAATCACAATCATACAATCACAATCATACAATCACAATCATACAATCACAATCATACAATCACAATCATACAATCACAACCATACAATCACAATCATACAATCGCAATCATACAATCACAATCATACAATCACAACCATACAATCTGAATCATACAATCGCAATGTCACAATCACTATCATACAATCACAATCATACAATCACAATCATACAATCCCAATCATTCAATCTCAATCATACAATCACAATCATACAATCACAATCATACAATCACAATCATACAATCATAATCATACAATCACAATCATACAATCACAATCATGCAATCACAATCATACAATCTCAGTCATGCAATCACAATCATACAATCAAAATCATACAATCACAATCATACAATCACAATCATACAATCACAATCATACAATCACAATCATACAATCACAATCATACAATCACAATCATACAATCACAATCATACAATTAAAATCATACAATCACAATCATACAATCACAATCATACAATCACAATCATACAGTCACAATCATACAATCACAATCATACAATCACAATCATACAATCACAATCATACAATCACAATCATATAATCACAATCATGCAATCACAATCATACAATCAAAATCGTACAATCACAATCATACAGACGCAATCATACAATCACAATCATACAATCACAATCATACAATTAAAATCATACAATCACAATCATACAACCACAATCATACAATCACAATCATACATTCGCAATCATACAATCGCAATGTCACAATCACTATCATACAATCACAATCATACAATCACAATCATACAATCATAATCTTACTATCACAATCATACAATCACAGTCATACAATCACAATCATACAATCGCAATCATACAATCGCAATGTCACAATCACTATTATACAATCACGGTCATACAATCACAATCATACAATCACAATCCTACAATCACGATCATACAATCACGATCATACAATCACGATCATACAATCACAATCATACAGTCGCAATCATACAATCACGATCATACAATCACAATCATACAATTAAAATCATACAATCACAATCATACAATCACAATCACACAATCACAATCATACAATCGCAATCATACAATCGCAATGTCACAATCACTATCATACAATCGCAATCATACAATCACAATCATACAATCACAATCTTACTATCACAATCACACAATCACAGTCATACAATCACAATCATACAATCGCAATCATACAATCGCAATGTCACAATCACTATTATACAATCACAGTCATACAATCACAATCATACAATCGCAATCATATAATCACAATCATACAATCACAATCATGCAATCACAATCACACAATCAAAATCATACAATCACAATCACACAGTCGCAATCATAAAATCACAATCATGCAATCACAATCATACAATCACAATCATACAATCACAGTCATACAATCACAATCATACAATCTGAATCATGCAATCACAATCATACAATCAAAATCATACAATCACAATCATACAATCACAATCATACAATCACAATCATACAATCACAATCATACAATCACAATCATACAATCACAATCATACAATCACAATCATACAATCACAATCATACAATCACAATCATACAATCACAATCATACAATCACAATCATACAATCACAATCATACAATCACAATCATACAATCACAATCATACAATCACAATCATACAATCACAATCATACAATCACAATCATACAATCACAATCATACAATCACAATCATACAATCACAATCATACAATAAAAGTCATACAATCACATTCATACAATGACAATCATACAATCACAATCATACAATCACAATCATACAATAAAAGTCATACAATCACATTCATACAATGACAATCATACAATCACAATCATACAATGACGATCGTACAATCACAATCATGCAATCACAATCATACAATCACAATCATATAATCACAATCATGCAATCACAATCATACAATCAAAATCATACAATCACAATCATACAGTCGCAATCATACAATCACAATCATACAATCACAATCATACAATTAAAATCATACAATCACAATCATACAATCACAATCATAAAATCACAATCATACAATCACAATAATACAATCGCAATCATACAATCGCAATGTCACAATCACTATCATACAATCGCAATCATACAATCACAATCATACAATCACAATCTTACTATCACAATCACACAATCACAGTCATACAATCACAATTATACAATCGCAGTCATACAATCGCAATGTCACAATCACTATTATACAATCACAGTCATACAATCACAATCATACAATCACGATCATACAATCACGATCATACAATCACGATCATACAATCACGATCATACAATCACGATCATACAATCACGATCATACAATCACGATCATACAATCACGATCATAGAATCACAATCATACAATCACAATCATACAATGACAATCGTAGAATCGCAATCATACAATCACAATCATACAATCACAATCATACAATCACAATCATACAATCACAATCATACAATCGCAATCATACAATCGCAATCATACAATCGCAATGTCACAATCACTATTATACAATCACAGTCATACAATCACAATCATACAATCACAATCATATAATCACAATCATACAATCACAATCATACAATCACAATCATACAATCAAAATCATACAATCACAATCATACAGTCGCAATCATGCCATCACAATCATGCAATCACAATCATACAATCAAAATCATACAATCACAATCACACAGTCGCAATCATAAAATCACAATCATGCAATCACAATCATACAATTAACATCATACAATCACAATCATACAATCACAATCATACAATCACAATCATACAATCACAATCATACAATCACAATCATACAATCACAATCATACAATCACAACCATACAATCACAATCATACAATCACAATCATACAATCACAATCATACAATCACAAGCATACAATCTGAATCATACAATCGCAATGTCACAATCACTATCATACAATCAGAATCATACAATCACAACCATACAATCCCAATCATTCAATCTCAATCATACAATCACAATCATACAATCACAATCATACAATCACAATCATACAATCACAATCATACAATCACAATCATACAATCACAATCATGCAATCTCAGTCATGCAATCACAATCATACAATCACGATCATATAATCACGATCATACAATCACGATCATACAATCACGATCATACAATCACGATCATGCAATCACAATCATACAATCACAATCATACAATCACAATCATACAAACGCCATCATACAATCACAATCATATAATCACAATCATACAATCACAATCATACAGTCACGATCATACAATCACGATCATACAATCACATTCATACAATCGCAATTATACAATCACTATCATACAATCACAATCATACAATCAGAATCATGCATTTACAACCATGCGATCATAATCATGCAAGAACAATCATACAATCACAATCATGCAACCATAATCATACAATCACAATTATACAATCACAATCATACAAACGCAATCATACAATCACAATCATATAATCACAATCATACAATCACAATCATACAATCGCAAGCATACAATCACAAGCATACAATCATAATCATATAATCACACTCATTAAATTGCAATCATACAATCGCAATCATACAAACACAATCATAAAATCGCAATCATACTATCGCAATGTCACTGTCACAATCATACAAACGCAATCATACAATCACAATCATATAATCACAATTATACAATCACAATCATACAATCACAAGCATACAATCACAATCATACAATCACAATCATACAATCACAATCATACAATCTCAATCATGCAATCACAATCATACAATCAAAATCATACAATCACAATCATACAATCACAATCATACAATCATAATCATACAATCACAATCATACAATCAGAATCATACAATCACAATCATATAATCACAGTCATGCAATCACAATCATGCAATCAAAATCATACAATCACAATCATACAGTCGCAACCATGCAATCACAATCATACAATCACAATCATACAATTAAAATCATACAGTCGCAATCATACAATCACGATCATGCAATCACAATCATACAATCAAAATCATACAATCACAATCATACAGTCACAATCATATAATCACAATCATGCAATCACAATCATACAATCAAAATCATACAATCACAATCATACAGTCGCAATCATACAATCACGATCATACAATCACAATCATACAATTAAAATCATACAATCACAATCATACAATCACAATCACACAATCACAATCATACAATCGCAATCATACAATCGCAATGTCACAATCACTATCATACAATCGCAATCATACAATCACAATCATACAATCACAATCTTACTATCACAATCACACAATCACAGTCATACAATCACAATCATACAATCGCAATCATACAATCGCAATGTCACAATCACTATTATACAATCACAGTCATACAATCACAATCATACAATCGCAATCATATAATCACAATCATACAATCACAATCATACAATCACAATCATACAATCAAAATCATACAATCACAATCATACAGTCGCAATCATGCAATCACAATCATGCAATCACAATCACACAATCACAATCATACAATCACAATCATACAATCTCAATCATGCAATCACAATCATACAATCAAAATCATACAATCACAATCATACAATCACAATCATACAATCATAATCATACAATCACAATCATACAATCAGAATCATACAATCACAATCATATAATCACAGTCATGCAATCACAATCATGCAATCAAAATCATACAATCACAATCATACAGTCGCAACCATGCAATCACAATCATACAATCACAATCATACAATTAAAATCATACAGTCGCAATCATACAATCACGATCATGCAATCACAATCATACAATCAAAATCATACAATCACAATCATACAGTCACAATCATATAATCACAATCATGCAATCACAATCATACAATCAAAATCATACAATCACAATCATACAGTCGCAATCATACAATCACGATCATACAATCACAATCATACAATTAAAATCATACAATCACAATCATACAATCACAATCACACAATCACAATCATACAATCGCAATCATACAATCGCAATGTCACAATCACTATCATACAATCGCAATCATACAATCACAATCATACAATCACAATCTTACTATCACAATCACACAATCACAGTCATACAATCACAATCATACAATCGCAATCATACAATCGCAATGTCACAATCACTATTATACAATCACAGTCATACAATCACAATCATACAATCGCAATCATATAATCACAATCATACAATCACAATCATACAATCACAATCATACAATCAAAATCATACAATCACAATCATACAGTCGCAATCATGCAATCACAATCATGCAATCACAATCACACAATCAAAATCATACAATCACAATCACACAGTCGCAATCATAAAATCACAATCATGCAATCACAATCATACAATCACAATCATACAATCACAGTCATACAATCACAATCATACAATCTGAATCATGCAATCACAATCATACAATCAAAATCATACAATCACAATCATACAATCACAATCATACAATCACAATCATACAATCACAATCATACAATCACAATCATACAATCACAATCATACAATCACAATCATACAATCACAATCATACAATCACAATCATACAATCACAGTCATACAATCACAATTATACAATCGCAGTCATACAATCGCAATGTCACAATCACTATTATACAATCACAGTCATACAATCACAATCATACAATCACGATCATACAATCACGATCATACAATCACGATCATACAATCACGATCATACAATCACGATCATACAATCACGATCATACAATCACGATCATACAATCACGATCATAGAATCACAATCATACAATCACAATCATACAATGACAATCGTAGAATCGCAATCATACAATCACAATCATACAATCACAATCATACAATCACAATCATACAATCACAATCATACAATCGCAATCATACAATCGCAATCATACAATCGCAATGTCACAATCACTATTATACAATCACAGTCATACAATCACAATCATACAATCACAATCATATAATCACAATCATACAATCACAATCATACAATCACAATCATACAATCAAAATCATACAATCACAATCATACAGTCGCAATCATGCCATCACAATCATGCAATCACAATCATACAATCAAAATCATACAATCACAATCACACAGTCGCAATCATAAAATCACAATCATGCAATCACAATCATACAATTAACATCATACAATCACAATCATACAATCACAATCATACAATCACAATCATACAATCACAATCATACAATCACAATCATACAATCACAATCATACAATCACAACCATACAATCACAATCATACAATCACAATCATACAATCACAATCATACAATCACAAGCATACAATCTGAATCATACAATCGCAATGTCACAATCACTATCATACAATCAGAATCATACAATCACAACCATACAATCCCAATCATTCAATCTCAATCATACAATCACAATCATACAATCACAATCATACAATCACAATCATACAATCACAATCATACAATCACAATCATACAATCACAATCATACAATCACAATCATACAATCACAATCATGCAATCTCAGTCATGCAATCACAATCATACAATCACGATCATATAATCACGATCATACAATCACGATCATACAATCACGATCATACAATCACGATCATGCAATCACAATCATACAATCACAATCATACAATCACAATCATACAAACGCCATCATACAATCACAATCATATAATCACAATCATACAATCACAATCATACAGTCACGATCATACAATCACGATCATACAATCACATTCATACAATCGCAATTATACAATCACTATCATACAATCACAATCATACAATCAGAATCATGCATTTACAACCATGCGATCATAATCATGCAAGAACAATCATACAATCACAATCATGCAACCATAATCATACAATCACAATTATACAATCACAATCATACAAACGCAATCATACAATCACAATCATATAATCACAATCATACAATCACAATCATACAATCGCAAGCATACAATCACAAGCATACAATCATAATCATATAATCACACTCATTAAATTGCAATCATACAATCGCAATCATACAAACACAATCATAAAATCGCAATCATACTATCGCAATGTCACTGTCACAATCATACAAACGCAATCATACAATCACAATCATATAATCACAATTATACAATCACAATCATACAATCACAAGCATACAATCACAATCATACAATCACAATCATACAATCACAATCATACAATCTCAATCATGCAATCACAATCATACAATCAAAATCATACAATCACAATCATACAATCACAATCATACAATCATAATCATACAATCACAATCATACAATCAGAATCATACAATCACAATCATATAATCACAGTCATGCAATCACAATCATGCAATCAAAATCATACAATCACAATCATACAGTCGCAACCATGCAATCACAATCATACAATCACAATCATACAATTAAAATCATACAGTCGCAATCATACAATCACGATCATGCAATCACAATCATACAATCAAAATCATACAATCACAATCATACAGTCACAATCATATAATCACAATCATGCAATCACAATCATACAATCAAAATCATACAATCACAATCATACAGTCGCAATCATACAATCACGATCATACAATCACAATCATACAATTAAAATCATACAATCACAATCATACAATCACAATCACACAATCACAATCATACAATCGCAATCATACAATCGCAATGTCACAATCACTATCATACAATCGCAATCATACAATCACAATCATACAATCACAATCTTACTATCACAATCACACAATCACAGTCATACAATCACAATCATACAATCGCAATCATACAATCGCAATGTCACAATCACTATTATACAATCACAGTCATACAATCACAATCATACAATCGCAATCATATAATCACAATCATACAATCACAATCATACAATCACAATCATACAATCAAAATCATACAATCACAATCATACAGTCGCAATCATGCAATCACAATCATGCAATCACAATCACACAATCACAATCATACAATCACAATCATACAATCTCAATCATGCAATCACAATCATACAATCAAAATCATACAATCACAATCATACAATCACAATCATACAATCATAATCATACAATCACAATCATACAATCAGAATCATACAATCACAATCATATAATCACAGTCATGCAATCACAATCATGCAATCAAAATCATACAATCACAATCATACAGTCGCAACCATGCAATCACAATCATACAATCACAATCATACAATTAAAATCATACAGTCGCAATCATACAATCACGATCATGCAATCACAATCATACAATCAAAATCATACAATCACAATCATACAGTCACAATCATATAATCACAATCATGCAATCACAATCATACAATCAAAATCATACAATCACAATCATACAGTCGCAATCATACAATCACGATCATACAATCACAATCATACAATTAAAATCATACAATCACAATCATACAATCACAATCACACAATCACAATCATACAATCGCAATCATACAATCGCAATGTCACAATCACTATCATACAATCGCAATCATACAATCACAATCATACAATCACAATCTTACTATCACAATCACACAATCACAGTCATACAATCACAATCATACAATCGCAATCATACAATCGCAATGTCACAATCACTATTATACAATCACAGTCATACAATCACAATCATACAATCGCAATCATATAATCACAATCATACAATCACAATCATACAATCACAATCATACAATCAAAATCATACAATCACAATCATACAGTCGCAATCATGCAATCACAATCATGCAATCACAATCACACAATCAAAATCATACAATCACAATCACACAGTCGCAATCATAAAATCACAATCATGCAATCACAATCATACAATCACAATCATACAATCACAGTCATACAATCACAATCATACAATCTGAATCATGCAATCACAATCATACAATCAAAATCATACAATCACAATCATACAATCACAATCATACAATCACAATCATACAATCACAATCATACAATCACAATCATACAATCACAATCATACAATCACAATCATACAATCACAATCATACAATCACAATCATACAATCACAATCATACCATCACAATCATACAATCACAATCACACAATCACAATCATACAATCCCAACCATTCAATCTCAAACATACAACCACAATCATTCAATCACAATCATACAATCCCAATCATACAATCCCAATTATACAATTAAAATCATACAATCACAATCATACAATCACAATCATACAATCACAATCATACAATCACAATCATACAATCACAATCATGCAATCACAATCATACAATCACGATCATACAATCACGATCATACAATCACAATCATACAATCAAAATCATACAATGACAATCATACAATCGCAATCATACAAACGCAATCATACAATCACAATCATCCAATCGCAATCATACAATCGCAATCATACAATCGCAATCATACAATCGCAATCGTTCTATCACAATCATACAATCACAATCATACAATCACAATCATACAATCACAATCATACAATCGCAATCATACAATCGCAATGTCACAATCACTATTATACAATCACAGTCATACAATCACAATCATACAATCACAATCATATAATCACAATCATACAATCACAATCATACAATCACAATCATACAATCAAAATCATACAATCACAATCATACAGTCGCAATCATGCAATCACAATCATGCAATCACAATCATACAATCAAAATCATACAATCACAATCACACAGTCGCAATCATAAAATCACAATCATGCAATCACAATCATACAATTAAAATCATACAATCACAATCATACAATCACAATCATACAATCACAATCATACAATCACAATCATACAATCACAATCATACAATCACAATCATACAATCACAACCATACAATCACAATCATACAATCGCAATCATACAATCACAATCATACAATCACAACCATACAATCTGAATCATACAATCGCAATGTCACAATCACTATCATACAATCACAATCATACAATCACAATCATACAATCCCAATCATTCAATCTCAATCATACAATCACAATCATACAATCACAATCATACAATCACAATCATACAATCATAATCATACAATCACAATCATACAATCACAATCATGCAATCACAATCATACAATCTCAGTCATGCAATCACAATCATACAATCAAAATCATACAATCACAATCATACAATCACAATCATACAATCACAATCATACAATCACAATCATACAATCACAATCATACAATCACAATCATACAATCACAATCATACAATTAAAATCATACAATCACAATCATACAATCACAATCATACAATCACAATCATACAGTCACAATCATACAATCACAATCATACAATCACAATCATACAATCACAATCATACAATCACAATCATATAATCACAATCATGCAATCACAATCATACAATCAAAATCGTACAATCACAATCATACAGACGCAATCATACAATCACAATCATACAATCACAATCATACAATTAAAATCATACAATCACAATCATACAACCACAATCATACAATCACAATCATACATTCGCAATCATACAATCGCAATGTCACAATCACTATCATACAATCACAATCATACAATCACAATCATACAATCATAATCTTACTATCACAATCATACAATCACAGTCATACAATCACAATCATACAATCGCAATCATACAATCGCAATGTCACAATCACTATTATACAATCACGGTCATACAATCACAATCATACAATCACAATCCTACAATCACGATCATACAATCACGATCATACAATCACGATCATACAATCACAATCATACAGTCGCAATCATACAATCACGATCATACAATCACAATCATACAATTAAAATCATACAATCACAATCATACAATCACAATCACACAATCACAATCATACAATCGCAATCATACAATCGCAATGTCACAATCACTATCATACAATCGCAATCATACAATCACAATCATACAATCACAATCTTACTATCACAATCACACAATCACAGTCATACAATCACAATCATACAATCGCAATCATACAATCGCAATGTCACAATCACTATTATACAATCACAGTCATACAATCACAATCATACAATCGCAATCATATAATCACAATCATACAATCACAATCATGCAATCACAATCACACAATCAAAATCATACAATCACAATCACACAGTCGCAATCATAAAATCACAATCATGCAATCACAATCATATAATCACAATCATACAATCACAGTCATAGAATCTCAATCATACAATCTGAATCATGCAATCACAATCATACAATCAAAATCATACAATCACAATCATACAATCACAATCATACAATCACAATCATACAATCACAATCATACAATCACAATCATACAATCACAATCATACAATCACAATCATACAATCACAATCATACAATCACAATCATACAATCACAATCATACAATCACAATCATACAATCACAATCATACAATCACAATCATACAATCACAATCATACAATCACAATCATACAATCACAGTCATACAATCACAATCATACAATCTCAATCATGCAATCACAATCATACAATCAAAATCATACAATCACAATCATACAATCACAATCATACAATCACAATCATACAATCACGATCATACAATCACGATCATACAATCACGATCATACAATCACGATCATACAATCACGATCATACAATCACGATCATACAATCACGATCATACAATCACGATCATACAATCACGATCATAGAATCACAATCATACAATCACAATCATGCAATGACAATCGTAGAATCGCAATCATACAATCACAATCATACAATCACAATCATACAATCACAATCATACAATCACAATCATACAATCGCAATCATACAATCGCAATCATACAATCGCAATGTCACAATCACTATTATACAATCACAGTCATACAATCACAATCATACAAACACAATCATATAATCACAATCATACAATCACAATCATACAATCACAATCATACAATCAAAATCATACAATCACAATCATACAGTCGCAATCATGCCATCACAATCATGCAATCACAATCATACAATCAAAATCATACAATCACAATCACACAGTCGCAATCATAAAATCACAATCATGCAATCACAATCATACAATTAAAATCATACAATCACAATCATACAATCACAATCATACAATCACAATCATACAATCACAATCATACAATCACAATCATACAATCACAATCATACAATCACAACCATACAATCACAATCATACAATCACAATCATACAATCACAATCATACAATCACAAGCATACAATCTGAATCATACAATCGCAATGTCACAATCACTATCATACAATCAGAATCATACAATCACAACCATACAATCCCAATCATTCAATCTCAATCATACAATCACAATCATACAATCACAATCATACAATCACAATCATACAATCACAATCATACAATCACAATCATACAATCACAATCATACAATCACAATCATGCAATCTCAGTCATGCAATCACAATCATACAATCACGATCATATAATCACGATCATACAATCACGATCATACAATCACGATCATACAATCACGATCATGCAATCACAATCATACAATCACAATCATACAATCACAATCATACAAACGCCATCATACAATCACAATCATATAATCACAATCATACAATCACAATCATACAGTCACGATCATACAATCACGATCATACAATCACATTCATACAATCGCAATTATACAATCACAATCATACAATCACAATCATACAATCAGAATCATGCATTTACAACCATGCGATCATAATCATGCAAGAACAATCATACAATCACAATCATGCAACCATAATCATACAATCACAATTATACAATCACAATCATACAAACGCAATCATACAATCACAATCATATAATCACAATCATACAATCACAATCATACAATCGCAAGCATACAATCACAAGCATACAATCATAATCATATAATCACACTCATTAAATTGCAATCATACAATCGCAATCATACAAACACAATCATAAAATCGCAATCATACAATCGCACTGTCACTATCACAATCATACAAACGCAATCATACAATCACAATCATATAATCACAATTATACAATCACAATCATACAATCACAAGCATACAATCACAATCATACAATCACAATCATACAATCACAATCATACAATCTCAATCATGCAATCACAATCATACAATCAAAATCATACAATCACAATCATACAATCACAATCATACAATCACAATCATACAATCACAATCATACAATCACAATCATACAATCACAATCATACAATCACAATCATACAATCACAATCATACAATCACAATCATACAATCACAATCATACAATAAAAGTCATACAATCACATTCATACAATGACAATCATACAATCACAATCATACAATTAAAATCATGCAATCACAATCATACAATGACAATCATACAATCACAATCATACAATCATAATCATACAATCACAATCATACAATCACAATCATACAATCACAATCATACAATTAAAATCATACAGTCGCAATCATACAATCACGATCATGCAATCACAATCATACAATCAAAATCATACAATCACAATCATACAGTCACAATCATATAATCACAATCATGCAATCACAATCATACAATCAAAATCATACAATCACAATCATACAGTCGCAATCATACAATCACGATCATACAATCACAATCATACAATTAAAATCATACAATCACAATCATACAATCACAATCACACAATCACAATCATACAATCGCAATCATACAATCGCAATGTCACAATCACTATCATACAATCGCAATCATACAATCACAATCATACAATCACAATCTTACTATCACAATCACACAATCACAGTCATACAATCACAATTATACAATCGCAGTCATACAATCGCAATGTCACAATCACTATTATACAATCACAGTCATACAATCACAATCATACAATCACGATCATACAATCACGATCATACAATCACGATCATACAATCACGATCATACAATCACGATCATACAATCACGATCATACAATCACGATCATACAATCACGATCATAGAATCACAATCATACAATCACAATCATACAATGACAATCGTAGAATCGCAATCATACAATCACAATCATACAATCACAATCATACAATCACAATCATACAATCACAATCATACAATCGCAATCATACAATCGCAATCATACAATCGCAATGTCACAATCACTATTATACAATCACAGTCATACAATCACAATCATACAATCACAATCATATAATCACAATCATACAATCACAATCATACAATCACAATCATACAATCAAAATCATACAATCACAATCATACAGTCGCAATCATGCCATCACAATCATGCAATCACAATCATACAATCAAAATCATACAATCACAATCACACAGTCGCAATCATAAAATCACAATCATGCAATCACAATCATACAATTAACATCATACAATCACAATCATACAATCACAATCATACAATCACAATCATACAATCACAATCATACAATCACAATCATACAATCACAATCATACAATCACAACCATACAATCACAATCATACAATCACAATCATACAATCACAATCATACAATCACAAGCATACAATCTGAATCATACAATCGCAATGTCACAATCACTATCATACAATCAGAATCATACAATCACAACCATACAATCCCAATCATTCAATCTCAATCATACAATCACAATCATACAATCACAATCATACAATCACAATCATACAATCACAATCATACAATCACAATCATACAATCACAATCATACAATCACAATCATGCAATCTCAGTCATGCAATCACAATCATACAATCACGATCATATAATCACGATCATACAATCACGATCATACAATCACGATCATACAATCACGATCATGCAATCACAATCATACAATCACAATCATACAATCACAATCATACAAACGCCATCATACAATCACAATCATATAATCACAATCATACAATCACAATCATACAGTCACGATCATACAATCACGATCATACAATCACATTCATACAATCGCAATTATACAATCACTATCATACAATCACAATCATACAATCAGAATCATGCATTTACAACCATGCGATCATAATCATGCAAGAACAATCATACAATCACAATCATGCAACCATAATCATACAATCACAATTATACAATCACAATCATACAAACGCAATCATACAATCACAATCATATAATCACAATCATACAATCACAATCATACAATCGCAAGCATACAATCACAAGCATACAATCATAATCATATAATCACACTCATTAAATTGCAATCATACAATCGCAATCATACAAACACAATCATAAAATCGCAATCATACTATCGCAATGTCACTGTCACAATCATACAAACGCAATCATACAATCACAATCATATAATCACAATTATACAATCACAATCATACAATCACAAGCATACAATCACAATCATACAATCACAATCATACAATCACAATCATACAATCTCAATCATGCAATCACAATCATACAATCAAAATCATACAATCACAATCATACAATCACAATCATACAATCATAATCATACAATCACAATCATACAATCAGAATCATACAATCACAATCATATAATCACAGTCATGCAATCACAATCATGCAATCAAAATCATACAATCACAATCATACAGTCGCAACCATGCAATCACAATCATACAATCACAATCATACAATTAAAATCATACAGTCGCAATCATACAATCACGATCATGCAATCACAATCATACAATCAAAATCATACAATCACAATCATACAGTCACAATCATATAATCACAATCATGCAATCACAATCATACAATCAAAATCATACAATCACAATCATACAGTCGCAATCATACAATCACGATCATACAATCACAATCATACAATTAAAATCATACAATCACAATCATACAATCACAATCACACAATCACAATCGTACAATCGCAATCATACAATCGCAATGTCACAATCACTATCATACAATCGCAATCATACAATCACAATCATACAATCACAATCTTACTATCACAATCACACAATCACAGTCATACAATCACAATCATACAATCGCAATCATACAATCGCAATGTCACAATCACTATTATACAATCACAGTCATACAATCACAATCATACAATCGCAATCATATAATCACAATCATACAATCACAATCATACAATCACAATCATACAATCAAAATCATACAATCACAATCATACAGTCGCAATCATGCAATCACAATCATGCAATCACAATCACACAATCAAAATCATACAATCACAATCACACAGTCGCAATCATAAAATCACAATCATGCAATCACAATCATACAATCACAATCATACAATCACAGTCATACAATCACAATCATACAATCTGAATCATGCAATCACAATCATACAATCAAAATCATACAATCACAATCATACAATCACAATCATACAATCACAATCATACAATCACAATCATACAATCACAATCATACAATCACAATCATACAATCACAATCATACAATCACAATCATACAATCACAATCATACAATCACAATCATACCATCACAATCATACAATCACAATCACACAATCACAATCATACAATCCCAACCATTCAATCTCAAACATACAACCACAATCATACAATCACAATCATACAATCCCAATCATACAATCCCAATTATACAATTAAAATCATACAATCACAATCATACAATCACAATCATACAATCACAATCATACAATCACAATCATACAATCACAATCATGCAATCACAATCATACAATCACGATCATACAATCACGATCATACAATCGCAATGTCACAATCACTATTATACAATCACAGTCATACAATCACAATCATACAATCACAATCATATAATCACAATCATACAATCACAATCATACAATCACAATCATACAATCAAAATCATACAATCACAATCATACAGTCGCAATCATGCAATCACAATCATGCAATCACAATCATACAATCAAAATCATACAATCACAATCACACAGTCGCAATCATAAAATCACAATCATGCAATCACAATCATACAATTAAAATCATACAATCACAATCATACAATCACAATCATACAATCACAATCATACAATTACAATCATACAATCACAATCATACAATCACAATCATACAATCACAACCATACAATCACAATCATACAATCGCAATCATACAATCACAATCATACAATCACAACCATACAATCTGAATCATACAATCGCAATGTCACAATCACTATCATACAATCACAATCATACAATCACAATCATACAATCCCAATCATTCAATCTCAATCATACAATCACAATCATACAATCACAATCATACAATCACAATCATACAATCATAATCATACAATCACAATCATACAATCACAATCATGCAATCACAATCATACAATCTCAGTCATGCAATCACAATCATACAATCAAAATCATACAATCACAATCATACAATCACAATCATACAACCACAATCATACAATCACAATCATACATTCGCAATCATACAATCGCAATGTCACAATCACTATCATACAATCACAATCATACAATCACAATCATACAATCATAATCTTACTATCACAATCATACAATCACAGTCATACAATCACAATCATACAATCGCAATCATACAATCGCAATGTCACAATCACTATTATACAATCACGGTCATACAATCACAATCATACAATCACAATCCTACAATCACGATCATACAATCACGATCATACAATCACGATCATACAATCACAATCATACAGTCGCAATCATACAATCACGATCATACAATCACAATCATACAATTAAAATCATACAATCACAATCATACAATCACAATCACACAATCACAATCATACAATCGCAATCATACAATCGCAATGTCACAATCACTATCATACAATCGCAATCATACAATCACAATCATACAATCACAATCTTACTATCACAATCACACAATCACAGTCATACAATCACAATCATACAATCGCAATCATACAATCGCAATGTCACAATCACTATTATACAATCACAGTCATACAATCACAATCATACAATCGCAATCATATAATCACAATCATACAATCACAATCATGCAATCACAATCACACAATCAAAATCATACAATCACAATCACACAGTCGCAATCATAAAATCACAATCATGCAATCACAATCATACAATCACAATCATACAATCACAGTCATACAATCACAATCATACAATCTGAATCATGCAATCACAATCATACAATCAAAATCATACAATCACAATCATACAATCACAATCATACAATCACAATCATACAATCACAATCATACAATCACAATCATACAATCACAATCATACAATCACAATCATACAATCACAATCATACAATCACAATCATACAATCACAATCATACAATCACAATCATACAATCACAATCATACAATCACAATCATACAATCACAATCATACAATCACAATCATACAATCACAATCATACAATAAAAGTCATACAATCACATTCATACAATGACAATCATACAATCACAATCATACAATCACAATCATACAAACACAATCATACAATCACAGTCATGCAATCACAATCATACAATCGCAATCATACAATCACAATCATACAATCTCAATCATGCAATCACAATCATACAATCAAAATCATACAATCACAATCATACAATCACAATCATACAATCACAATCATACAATCACATTCATACAATGACAATCATACAATCACAGTCATACAATCACAACATACAATCACAATCATATAATCACAATCATACAATCACAATCATACAATCACAATCATACAATCACAATCATACAATCACAATCACACAATCAAAATCATGCAATCACAATCACACAGTCGCAATCATAAAATCACAATCATGCAATCACAATCATACAATCACAATCATACAATCACAGTCATACAATCACAATCATACAATCTCAATCATGCAATCACAATCATACAATCAAAATCATACAATCACAATCATACAATCACAATCATACAATCACAATCATACAATCACAATCATACAATCACAATCATACAATCACAATCATACAATCACAATCATACAATCACAATCATACAATCACAATCATACAATCACAATCATACAATCACAATCATACAATCACAATCATACAATCACAATCATACAATCACAATCATACAATCACAATCATACAATAAAAGTCATACAATCACATTCATACAATGAGAATCATACAATCACAATCATACAATGACGATCATACAATCACAATCATGCAATCACAATCATACAATCACAATCATACAATCACAATCATACAATCACAATCATACAATCACAATCATACAATCACAATCATACAATCACAATCATACAATCACAATCATACAATCGCAATCATACAATCGCAATGTCACAATCACTATTATACAATCACAGTCATACAATCACAATCATACAATCATAATCTTACTATCACAATCATACAATCACAGTCATACAATCACAATCATACAATCGCAATCATACAATCGCAATGTCACAATCACTATTATACAATCACGGTCATACAATCACAATCATACAATCACAATCCTACAATCACGATCATACAATCACGATCATACAATCACGATCATACAATCACAATCATACAGTCGCAATCATACAATCACGATCATACAATCACAATCATACAATTAAAATCATACAATCACAATCATACAATCACAATCACACAATCACAATCATACAATCGCAATCATACAATCGCAATGTCACAATCACTATCATACAATCGCAATCATACAATCACAATCATACAATCACAATCTTACTATCACAATCACACAATCACAGTCATACAATCACAATCATACAATCGCAATCATACAATCGCAATGTCACAATCACTATTATACAATCACAGTCATACAATCACAATCATACAATCGCAATCATATAATCACAATCATACAATCACAATCATGCAATCACAATCACACAATCAAAATCATACAATCACAATCACACAGTCGCAATCATAAAATCACAATCATGCAATCACAATCATACAATCACAATCATACAATCACAGTCATACAATCACAATCATACAATCTGAATCATGCAATCACAATCATACAATCAAAATCATACAATCACAATCATACAATCACAATCATACAATCACAATCATACAATCACAATCATACAATCACAATCATACAATCACAATCATACAATCACAATCATACAATCACAATCATACAATCACAATCATACAATCACAATCATACAATCACAATCATACAATCACAATCATACAATCACAATCATACAATCACAATCATACAATCACAATCATACAATCACAATCATACAATAAAAGTCATACAATCACATTCATACAATGACAATCATACAATCACAATCATACAATCACAATCATACAAACACAATCATACAATCACAGTCATGCAATCACAATCATACAATCGCAATCATACAATCACAATCATACAATCTCAATCATGCAATCACAATCATACAATCAAAATCATACAATCACAATCATACAATCACAATCATACAATCACAATCATACAATCACATTCATACAATGACAATCATACAATCACAGTCATACAATCACAACATACAATCACAATCATATAATCACAATCATACAATCACAATCATACAATCACAATCATACAATCACAATCATACAATCACAATCACACAATCAAAATCATGCAATCACAATCACACAGTCGCAATCATAAAATCACAATCATGCAATCACAATCATACAATCACAATCATACAATCACAGTCATACAATCACAATCATACAATCTCAATCATGCAATCACAATCATACAATCAAAATCATACAATCACAATCATACAATCACAATCATACAATCACAATCATACAATCACAATCATACAATCACAATCATACAATCACAATCATACAATCACAATCATACAATCACAATCATACAATCACAATCATACAATCACAATCATACAATCACAATCATACAATCACAATCATACAATCACAATCATACAATCACAATCATACAATCACAATCATACAATAAAAGTCATACAATCACATTCATACAATGAGAATCATACAATCACAATCATACAATGACGATCATACAATCACAATCATGCAATCACAATCATACAATCACAATCATATAATCACAATCATGCAATCACAATCATACAATCAAAATCATACAATCACAATCATACAGTCGCAATCATACAATCACAATCATACAATCACAATCATACAATTAAAATCATACAATCACAATCATACAATCACAATCATACAATCACAATCATACAATCACAATAATACAATCGCAATCATACAATCGCAATGTCACAATCACTATCATACAATCGCAATCATACAATCACAATCATACAATCACAATCTTACTATCACAAACACACAATCACAGTCATACAATCACAATTATACAATCGCAATCATACAATCGCAATGTCACAATCACTATTATACAATCACAGTCATACAATCACAATCATACAATCACGATCATACAATCACGATCATACAATCACGATCATACAATCACGATCATACAATCACGATCATACAATCACGATCATACAATCACGATCATACAATCACGATCATAGAATCACAATGATACAATCACAATCATACAATGACAATCGTAGAATCGCAATCATACAATCACAATCATACAATCACAATCATACAATCACAATCATACAATCACAATCATACAATCGCAATCATACAATCGCAATCATACAATCGCAATGTCACAATCACTATTATACAATCACAGTCATACAATCACAATCATACAATCACAATCATGTAATCACAATCATACAATCACAATCATACAATCACAATCATACAATCAAAATCATACAATCACAATCATACAGTCGCAATCATGCCATCACAATCATGCAATCACAATCATACAATCAAAATCATACAATCACAATCACACAGTCGCAATCATAAAATCACAATCATGCAATCACAATCATACAATTAAAATCATACAATCACAATCATACAATCACAATCATACAATCACAATCATACAATCACAATCATACAATCACAATCATACAATCACAATCATACAATCACAACCATACAATCACAATCATACAATCACAATCATACAATCACAATCATACAATCACAACCATACAATCTGAATCATACAATCGCAATGTCACAATCACTATCATACAATCAGAATCATACAATCACAACCATACAATCCCAATCATTCAATCTCAATCATACAATCACAATCATACAATCACAATCATACAATCACAATCATACAATCACAATCATACAATCGCAATCATACAATCACAATCATACAATCACAATCATGCAATCTCAGTCATGCAATCACAATCATACAATCACGATCATATAATCACGATCATACAATCACGATCATACAATCACGATCATACAATCACGATCATGCAATCACAATCATACAATCACAATCATACAATCACAATCATACAAACGCCATCATACAATCACAATCATATAATCACAATCATACAATCACAATCATACAGTCACGATCATACAATCACGATCATACAATCACATTCATACAATCGCAATTATACAATCACAATCATACAATCACAATCATACAATCAGAATCATGCATTTACAACCATGCGATCATAATCATGCAAGAACAATCATACAATCACAATCATGCAACCATAATCATACAATCACAATTATACAATCACAATCATACAAACGCAATCATACAATCACAATCATATAATCACAATCATACAATCACAATCATACAATCGCAAGCATACAATCACAAGCATACAATCATAATCATATAATCACACTCATTAAATTGCAATCATACAATCGCAATCATACAAACACAATCATAAAATCGCAATCATACAATCGCAATGTCACTATCACAATCATACAAACGCAATCATACAATCACAATCATATAATCACAATTATACAATCACAATCATACAATCACAAGCATACAATCACAATCATACAATCACAATCATACAATCACAATCATACAATCTCAATCATGCAATCACAATCATACAATCAAAATCATACAATCACAATCATACAATCACAATCATACAATCACAATCATACAATCACAATCATACAATCACAATCATACAATCACAATCATACAATCACAATCATACAATCACAATCATACAATAAAAGTCATACAATCACATTCATACAATGACAATCATACAATCACAATCATACAATTAAAATCATGCAATCACAATCATACAATGACAATCATACAATCACAATCATACAATCATAATCATACAATCACAATCATACAATCAGAATCATACAATCACAATCATATAATCACAGTCATGCAATCACAATCATGCAATCAAAATCATACAATCACAATCATACAGTCGCAACCATGCAATCACAATCATACAATCACAATCATACAATTAAAATCATACAGTCGCAATCATACAATCACGATCATGCAATCACAATCATACAATCAAAATCATACAATCACAATCATACAGTCACAATCATATAATCACAATCATGCAATCACAATCATACAATCAAAATCATACAATCACAATCATACAGTCGCAATCATACAATCACGATCATACAATCGCAATCATACAATTAAAATCATACAATCACAATCATACAATCACAATCACACAATCACAATCATACAATCGCAATCATACAATCGCAATGTCACAATCACTATCATACAATCGCAATCATACAATCACAATCATACAATCACAATCTTACTATCACAATCACACAATCACAGTCATACAATCACAATCATACAATCGCAATCATACAATCGCAATGTCACAATCACTATTATACAATCACAGTCATACAATCACAATCATACAATCAAAATCATACAATCACAATCATACAGTCGCAATCATGCAATCACAATCATGCAATCACAATCACACAATCAAAATCATACAATCACAATCACACAGTCGCAATCATAAAATCACAATCATGCAATCACAATCATACAATCACAATCATACAATCACAGTCATACAATCACAATCATACAATCTGAATCATGCAATCACAATCATACAATCAAAATCATACAATCACAATCATACAATCACAATCATACAATCACAATCATACAATCACAATCATACAATCACAATCATACAATCACAATCATACAATCACAATCATACAATCACAATCATACAATCACAATCATACCATCACAATCATACAATCACAATCACACAATCACAATCATACAATCCCAACCATTCAATCTCATACATACAACCACAATCATACAATCACAATCATACAATCCCAATCATACAATCCCAATTATACAATTAAAATCATACAATCACAATCATACAATCACAATCATACAATCACAATCATACAATCACAATCATACAATCACAATCATGCAATCACAATCATACAATCACGATCATACAATCACGATCATACAATCACAATCATACAATCAAAATCATACAATGACAATCATACAATCGCAATCATACAAACGCAATCATACAATCACAATCATCCAATCGCAATCATACAATCGCAATCGTTCTATCACAATCATACAATCACAATCATACAATCACAATCATACAATCACAATCATACAATCGCAATCATACAATCGCAATGTCACAATCACTATTATACAATCACAGTCATACAATCACAATCATACAATCACAATCATATAATCACAATCATACAATCACAATCATACAATCACAATCATACAATCAAAATCATACAATCACAATCATACAGTCGCAATCATGCAATCACAATCATGCAATCACAATCATACAATCAAAATCATACAATCACAATCACACAGTCGCAATCATAAAATCACAATCATGCAATCACAATCATACAATTAAAATCATACAATCACAATCATACAATCACAATCATACAATCACAATCATACAATCACAATCATACTATCACAATCATACAATCACAATCATACAATCACAACCATACAATCACAATCATACAATCGCAATCATACAATCACAATCATACAATCACAACCATACAATCTGAATCATACAATCGCAATGTCACAATCACTATCATACAATCACAATCATACAATCACAATCATACAATCCCAATCATTCAATCTCAATCATACAATCACAATCATACAATCACAATCATACAATCACAATCATACAATCATAATCATACAATCACAATCATACAATCACAATCATGCAATCACAATCATACAATCTCAGTCATGCAATCACAATCATACAATCAAAATCATACAATCACAATCATACAATCACAATCATACAGTCACAATCATACAATCACAATCATACAATCACAATCATACAATCACAATCATACAATCACAATCATACAATTAAAATCATACAATCACAATCATACAATCACAATCATACAATCACAATCATACAGTCACAATCACACAATCACAATCATACAATCACAATCATACAATCACAATCATACAATCACAATCATATAATCACAATCATGCAATCACAATCATACAATCAAAATCATACAATCACAATCATACAGACGCAATCATACAATCACAATCATACAATCACAATCATACAATTAAAATCATACAATCACAATCATACAACCACAATCATACAATCACAATCATACATTCGCAATCATACTATCGCAATGTCACAATCACTATCATACAATCACAATCATACAATCACAATCATACAATCATAATCTTACTATCACAATCATACAATCACAGTCATACAATCACAATCATACAATCGCAACCATACAATCGCAATGTCACAATCACTATTATACAATCACGGTCATACAATCACAATCATACAATCACAATCCTACAATCACGATCATACAATCACGATCATACAATCACGATCATACAATCACAATCATACAATCACAATCATACAATCCCAATCATTCAATCTCAATCATACAATCACAATCATACAATCACAATCATACAATCACAATCATACAATCACAATCATACAATCACAATCATACAATCACAATCATACAATCACAATCATGCAATCTCAGTCATGCAATCACAATCATACAATCAAAATCATACAATCACAATCATACAATCACAATCATACAATCACAATCATACAATCACAATCATACAAACGCGATCATACAATCACAATCATATAATCACAATCATACAATCACGATCATACAATCACAATCATACAATCTCAATCATGCAATCACAATCATACAATCAAAATCATACAATCACAATCATACAATCACAATCATACAATCACAATCATACAATCACAATCATACAAATAAAATCATACAATCACAATCATACAATCACAATCATACAATCACAATCATACAATCACAATCATACAATCACAATCTTACTATCACAATCATACAATCACAGTCATACAATCACATTCATACAATGACAATCATACAATCACAATCATACAAACACAATCATACAATCACAGTCATGCAATCACAATCATACAATTAAAATCAAACAATCACAATCATACAATCACAATCATACAATCACGATCATACAATCACGATCATACAATCACGATCATACAGTCACGATCATATAATCACGATCATACAATCACGATCATACAATCACGATCATACAATCACGATCATGCAATCACAATCATACAATCACAATCAAACAATCACAAGCATACAATCACAAGCATACAATCACAATCATTCAATCACAATCATAAAATCACAATCATGCAATCACAATCTTACTATCACAATCCTACAATCACAATCATACAATCGCAATCATACAATCGCAATGTCACAATCACTATCATACAATCACAATCAAACAATCACAATCACACAATCACAATCATACAATCACAATCATACAATCACAATCATACAATCACAGTCATACAATCAAAATCATACAATCACAATGATACAATCACAATAATACAATCACAATCATAAAATCACAATCATACAATCACGATCATACAATCACGATCATACAATCACGATCATACAATCACGATCATACAATCACGATCATACAATCACGATCATACAATCACGATCATACAATCACGATCATACAATCACGATCATGCAGTCACCACCATACAATCACAATCATACAATCAGCATCATACAATCACAATCATACAATCATAATCATATAATCACACTCATTAAATTGCAATCATACAATCGCAATCATACAAACACAATCATAAAATCGCAATCATAAAATCGCAATGTCACAATCACAATCATACAAACGCAATCATACAATCACAATCATATAATCACAATTATACAATCACAATCATACAATCACAAGCATACAATCACAATCATACAATCACAATCATACAATTACAATCATACAATCTCAATCATACAATCACAATCATACAATCATAATCATACAATCACAATCATACAATAAAAGTCATACAATAAAAGTCATACAATCACATTCATACAATGACAATCATACAATCACAATCATACAATCACAATCATACAAACACAATCATACAATCACAATCATACAATCACGATCATACAATCACGATCATTCAATCACAATCATAAAATCACAATCATGCAATCACAATCTTACTATCACAATCCTACAATCACAATCATACAATCGCAATCATACAATCGCAATGTCACAATCACTATCATACAATCACAATCAAACAATCACAATCACACAATCACAATCATACAATCACAATCATACAATCACAATCATGCAATCACAATCATACAATCAAAATCATACAATCACAATCATACAATCACAATCATACAATTAAAATCATACAATCACAATCATACAATCACAATCATACAATCACAATCATACAATCACAATCATATAATCACAATCATACAATCACGATCATGCAATCACATTCATACAATCGCAATTATACAATCACAATCATACAATCACAATCATACAATCAGAATCATGCATTTACAACCATGCGATCATAATCATGCAAGAACAATCATACAATCACAATCATGCAACCATAATCATACAATCACAATTATACAATCACAATCATACAAACGCAATCATACAATCACAATCATATAATCACAATCATACAATCACAATCATACAATCGCAAGCATACAATCACAAGCATACAATCATAATCATATAATCACACTCATTAAATTGCAATCATACAATCGCAATCATACAAACACAATCATAAAATCGCAATCATACAATCGCAATGTCACTATCACAATCATACAAACGCAATCATACAATCACAATCATATAATCACAATTATACAATCACAATCATACAATCACAAGCATACAATCACAATCATACAATCACAATCATACAATCACAATCATACAATCTCAATCATGCAATCACAATCATACAATCAAAATCATACAATCACAATCATACAATCACAATCATACAATCACAATCATACAATCACAATCATACAATCACAATCATACAATCACAATCATACAATCACAATCATACAATCACAATCATACAATAAAAGTCATACAATCACATTCATACAATGACAATCATACAATCACAATCATACAATTAAAATCATGCAATCACAATCATACAATGACAATCATACAATCACAATCATACAATCATAATCATACAATCACAATCATACAATCAGAATCATACAATCACAATCATATAATCACAGTCATGCAATCACAATCATGCAATCAAAATCATACAATCACAATCATACAGTCGCAACCATGCAATCACAATCATACAATCACAATCATACAATTAAAATCATACAGTCGCAATCATACAATCACGATCATGCAATCACAATCATACAATCAAAATCATACAATCACAATCATACAGTCACAATCATATAATCACAATCATGCAATCACAATCATACAATCAAAATCATACAATCACAATCATACAGTCGCAATCATACAATCACGATCATACAATCACAATCATACAATTAAAATCATACAATCACAATCATACAATCACAATCACACAATCACAATCATACAATCGCAATCATACAATCGCAATGTCACAATCACTATCATACAATCGCAATCATACAATCACAATCATACAATCACAATCTTACTATCACAATCACACAATCACAGTCATACAATCACAATCATACAATCGCAATCATACAATCGCAATGTCACAATCACTATTATACAATCACAGTCATACAATCACAATCATACAATCAAAATCATACAATCACAATCATACAGTCGCAATCATGCAATCACAATCATGCAATCACAATCACACAATCAAAATCATACAATCACAATCACACAGTCGCAATCATAAAATCACAATCATGCAATCACAATCATACAATCACAATCATACAATCACAGTCATACAATCACAATCATACAATCTGAATCATGCAATCACAATCATACAATCAAAATCATACAATCACAATCATACAATCACAATCATACAATCACAATCATACAATCACAATCATACAATCACAATCATACAATCACAATCATACAATCACAATCATACAATCACAATCATACAATCACAATCATACAATCACAATCATACCATCACAATCATACAATCACAATCACACAATCACAATCATACAATCCCAACCATTCAATCTCATACATACAACCACAATCATACAATCACAATCATACAATCCCAATCATACAATCCCAATTATACAATTAAAATCATACAATCACAATCATACAATCACAATCATACAATCACAATCATACAATCACAATCATACAATCACAATCATGCAATCACAATCATACAATCACGATCATACAATCACGATCATACAATCACAATCATACAATCAAAATCATACAATGACAATCATACAATCGCAATCATACAAACGCAATCATACAATCACAATCATCCAATCGCAATCATACAATCGCAATCGTTCTATCACAATCATACAATCACAATCATACAATCACAATCATACAATCACAATCATACAATCGCAATCATACAATCGCAATGTCACAATCACTATTATACAATCACAGTCATACAATCACAATCATACAATCACAATCATATAATCACAATCATACAATCACAATCATACAATCACAATCATACAATCAAAATCATACAATCACAATCATACAGTCGCAATCATGCAATCACAATCATGCAATCACAATCATACAATCAAAATCATACAATCACAATCACACAGTCGCAATCATAAAATCACAATCATGCAATCACAATCATACAATTAAAATCATACAATCACAATCATACAATCACAATCATACAATCACAATCATACAATCACAATCATACTATCACAATCATACAATCACAATCATACAATCACAACCATACAATCACAATCATACAATCGCAATCATACAATCACAATCATACAATCACAACCATACAATCTGAATCATACAATCGCAATGTCACAATCACTATCATACAATCACAATCATACAATCACAATCATACAATCCCAATCATTCAATCTCAATCATACAATCACAATCATACAATCACAATCATACAATCACAATCATACAATCATAATCATACAATCACAATCATACAATCACAATCATGCAATCACAATCATACAATCTCAGTCATGCAATCACAATCATACAATCAAAATCATACAATCACAATCATACAATCACAATCATACAGTCACAATCATACAATCACAATCATACAATCACAATCATACAATCACAATCATACAATCACAATCATACAATTAAAATCATACAATCACAATCATACAATCACAATCATACAATCACAATCATACAGTCACAATCACACAATCACAATCATACAATCACAATCATACAATCACAATCATACAATCACAATCATATAATCACAATCATGCAATCACAATCATACAATCAAAATCATACAATCACAATCATACAGACGCAATCATACAATCACAATCATACAATCACAATCATACAATTAAAATCATACAATCACAATCATACAACCACAATCATACAATCACAATCATACATTCGCAATCATACTATCGCAATGTCACAATCACTATCATACAATCACAATCATACAATCACAATCATACAATCATAATCTTACTATCACAATCATACAATCACAGTCATACAATCACAATCATACAATCGCAACCATACAATCGCAATGTCACAATCACTATTATACAATCACGGTCATACAATCACAATCATACAATCACAATCCTACAATCACGATCATACAATCACGATCATACAATCACGATCATACAATCACAATCATACAATCACAATCATACAATCCCAATCATTCAATCTCAATCATACAATCACAATCATACAATCACAATCATACAATCACAATCATACAATCACAATCATACAATCACAATCATACAATCACAATCATACAATCACAATCATGCAATCTCAGTCATGCAATCACAATCATACAATCAAAATCATACAATCACAATCATACAATCACAATCATACAATCACAATCATACAATCACAATCATACAAACGCGATCATACAATCACAATCATATAATCACAATCATACAATCACGATCATACAATCACAATCATACAATCTCAATCATGCAATCACAATCATACAATCAAAATCATACAATCACAATCATACAATCACAATCATACAATCACAATCATACAATCACAATCATACAAATAAAATCATACAATCACAATCATACAATCACAATCATACAATCACAATCATACAATCACAATCATACAATCACAATCTTACTATCACAATCATACAATCACAGTCATACAATCACATTCATACAATGACAATCATACAATCACAATCATACAAACACAATCATACAATCACAGTCATGCAATCACAATCATACAATTAAAATCAAACAATCACAATCATACAATCACAATCATACAATCACGATCATACAATCACGATCATACAATCACGATCATACAGTCACGATCATATAATCACGATCATACAATCACGATCATACAATCACGATCATACAATCACGATCATGCAATCACAATCATACAATCACAATCAAACAATCACAAGCATACAATCACAAGCATACAATCACAATCATTCAATCACAATCATAAAATCACAATCATGCAATCACAATCTTACTATCACAATCCTACAATCACAATCATACAATCGCAATCATACAATCGCAATGTCACAATCACTATCATACAATCACAATCAAACAATCACAATCACACAATCACAATCATACAATCACAATCATACAATCACAATCATACAATCACAGTCATACAATCAAAATCATACAATCACAATGATACAATCACAATAATACAATCACAATCATAAAATCACAATCATACAATCACGATCATACAATCACGATCATACAATCACGATCATACAATCACGATCATACAATCACGATCATACAATCACGATCATACAATCACGATCATACAATCACGATCATACAATCACGATCATGCAGTCACCACCATACAATCACAATCATACAATCAGCATCATACAATCGCAATCATACAAACACAATCATAAAATCGCAATCATAAAATCGCAATGTCACAATCACAATCATACAAACGCAATCATACAATCACAATCATATAATCACAATTATACAATCACAATCATACAATCACAAGCATACAATCACAATCATACAATCACAATCATACAATTACAATCATACAATCTCAATCATACAATCACAATCATACAATCATAATCATACAATCACAATCATACAATAAAAGTCATACAATAAAAGTCATACAATCACATTCATACAATGACAATCATACAATCACAATCATACAATCACAATCATACAAACACAATCATACAATCACAATCATACAATCACGATCATACAATCACGATCATTCAATCACAATCATAAAATCACAATCATGCAATCACAATCTTACTATCACAATCCTACAATCACAATCATACAATCGCAATCATACAATCGCAATGTCACAATCACTATCATACAATCACAATCAAACAATCACAATCACACAATCACAATCATACAATCACAATCATACAATCACAATCATGCAATCACAATCATACAATCAAAATCATACAATCACAATCATACAATCACAATCATACAATTAAAATCATACAATCACAATCATACAATCACAATCATACAATCACAATCATACAATCACAATCATATAATCACAATCATACAATCACGATCATGCAATCACGATCGTGCAATCGCGATCATACAATCACGATCATACAATCACAATCATATAATCAAAATCATACAATGACAATCATACAATCGCAATCATACAAACGCAATCATACAATCACAATCATACAATCGCAATCATACAATCGCAATCATACAATCGCAATCATTCTATCACAATCATACAATCTCAATCATACAATCACAATCATACAATCACAATCATACAAACACAATCATACAATCACAGTCATGCAATCACAATCATACAATCGCAATCATACAATCGCAATATCACAATCACTATCATACAATCACAATCATACTATCACAGTCATACAATCACAATCATACAATCACAATCATACAATCACAATCATACAATCGCAGTCATACAATCACAATCATACAATCGCAATCATACAATCGCAATGTCACAATCACTATCGCACAATCACAATCATACAATCACAATCATAGAATCACAATCATACAATCACAATCATACAATCACAATCATACAATCACGATCATACAATCACGATCATACAATCACAATCATACAATCACAAGCATACAATCACAATCATGCAATCACAGTCATGCAATCACAATCATACAATCGCAATCATACAATCACAATCATACAATCTCAATCATACAATCCCAATCATTCAATCTCAAACATACAACCACAATCATACAATCACAATCATACAATCGCAATCATACAATCGCAATGTCACAATCACTATTATACAATCACAGTCATACAATCACAATCATACAATCACAATCATATAATCACAATCATACAATCACAATCATACAATCACAATCATACAATCAAAATCATACAATCACAATCATACAGTCGCAATCATGCAATCACAATCATGCAATCACAATCATACAATCAAAATCATACAATCACAATCACACCGTCGCAATCATAAAATCACAATCATGCAATCACAATCATACAATTAAAATCATACAATCACAATCATACAATCACAATCATACAATCACAATCATACAATCACAATCATACAATCACAATCATACAATCACAACCATACAATCACAATCATACAATCCCAATCATTCAATCTCAATCATACAATTACAATCATACAATCACAATCATACAATCACAATCATACAATCACAATCATACAATCACAATCATACAATCACAATCATACAATCACAATCATACAATCACAATCATACAATCACAATCATACAATCTCAGTCATGCAATCACAATCATAAAATCAAAATCATACAATCACAATCATACAATCACAATCATACAATCACAATCATACAATCACAATCATACAATCACAATCATACAATCACAATCATACAATCACAATCATACAATCACAATCATACAATCTCAGTCATGCAATCACAATCATAAAATCAAAATCATACAATCACAATCATACAATCACAATCATACAATCACAATCATACAATCACAATCATGCAATCACAATCATACAATCACAATCATACAATCACAATCATACAATTAAAATCATACAATCACAATCATACAATCACAATCATACAATCACAATCATACAATCACAATCATACAATCACATTCATACAATCACAATCATATAATCACAATCATGCAATCACAATCATACAATCAAAATCATACAATCGCAATCATACAGACGCAATCATACAATCACAATCATACAATCACAATCATACAATTAAAATCATACAATCACAATCATACAATCACAATCATACAATCACAATCATACATTCGCAATCATACAATCGCAATGTCACAATCACTATCATACAATCACAATCATACAATCACAATCATACAATCACAATCTTACTATCACAATCATACAATCACAGTCATACAATCACAATCATACAATCGCAATCATACAATCGCAATGTCACAATCACTATTATACAATCACAGTCATACAATCACAATCATACAATCACAATCCTACAATCACGATCATACAATCACGATCATACAATCACGATCATACAATCTCAATCATGCAATCACAATCATACAATCAAAATCATACAATCACAATCATACAATCACAACCATACAATCTGAATCATACAATCGCAATGTCACAATCACTATCATACAATCACAACCATACAATCTGAATCATACAATCGCAATGTCACAATCACTATCATACAATCACAATCATACAATCACAATCATACAATCCCAATCATACAATCACAATCATACAATCATAATCTTACTATCACAATCATACAATCACAGTCATACAATCACAATCATACAATCGCAATCATACAATCGCAATGTCACAATCACTATTATACAATCACGGTCATACAATCACAATCATACAATCACAATCCTACAATCACGATCATACAATCACGATCATACAATCACGATCATACAATCACAATCATACAATCACAATCATACAATCCCAATCATTCAATCTCAATCATACAATCACAATCATACAATCACAATCATATAATCACAATCATACAATCACAATCATACAATCACAATCATACAATCACAATCATACAATCACAATCATGCAATCTCAGTCATGCAATCACAATCATACAATCACAATCATACAATCACATTCATACAATGACAATCATACAATCACAGTCATACAATCACAACATACAATCACAATCATATAATCACAATCATACAATCACAATCATACAATCACAATCATACAATCACAATCATACAATCACAATCATACAATCAAAATCATGCAATCACAATCACACAGTCGCAATCATAAAATCACAATCATGCAATCACAATCATACAATCACAATCATACAATCACAGTCATACAATCACAATCATACAATCTCAATCATGCAATCACAATCATACAATCAAAATCATACAATCACAATCATACAATCACAATCATACAATCACAGTCATACAATCACAATCATACAATCACAATCATACAATCACAATCATACAATCACAATCATACAATCACAATCATACAATCACAATCATACAATCACAATCCTACAATCACGATCATACAATCACGATCATACAATCACGATCATACAATCACAATCATACAATCACAATCATACAATCACAATCATACAATAAAAGTCATACAATCACAATCATACAATCGCAATCATACAATCACAATCATACAATCTCAATCATACAATCCCAATCATTCAATCTCAAACATACAACCACAATCATACAATCACAATCATACAATCGCAATCATACAATCGCAATGTCACAATCACTATTATACAATCACAGTCATACAATCACAATCATACAATCACAATCATATAATCACAATCATACAATCACAATCATACAATCACAATCACACAGTCGCAATCATAAAATCACAATCATGCAATCACAATCATACAATTAAAATCATACAATCACAATCATACAATCACAATCATACAATCACAATCATACAATCACAATCATACAATCACATTCATACAATCACAATCATACAATCACAACCATACAATCACAATCATACAATCACAATCATACAATCACAATCATACAATCACAAGCATACAATCTGAATCATACAATCGCAATGTCACAATCACTATCATACAATCACAATCATACAATCACAATCATACAATCCCAATCATACAATCACAATCATACAATCATAATCTTACTATCACAATCATACAATCACAGTCATACAATCACAATCATACAATCACAATCATACAATCACATTCATACAATCACAATCATATAATCACAATCATGCAATCACAATCATACAATCAAAATCATACAATCGCAATCATACAGACGCAATCATACAATCACAATCATACAATCACAATCATACAATTAAAATCATACAATCACAATCATACAATCACAATCATACAATCACAATCATACATTCGCAATCATACAATCGCAATGTCACAATCACTATCATACAATCACAATCATACAATCACAATCATACAATCACAATCTTACTATCACAATCATACAATCACAGTCATACAATCACAATCATACAATCGCAATCATACAATCGCAATGTCACAATCACTATTATACAATCACAGTCATACAATCACAATCATACAATCACAATCCTACAATCACGATCATACAATCACGATCATACAATCACGATCATACAATCTCAATCATGCAATCACAATCATACAATCAAAATCATACAATCACAATCATACAATCACAACCATACAATCTGAATCATACAATCGCAATGTCACAATCACTATCATACAATCACAACCATACAATCTGAATCATACAATCGCAATGTCACAATCACTATCATACAATCACAATCATACAATCACAATCATACAATCCCAATCATACAATCACAATCATACAATCATAATCTTACTATCACAATCATACAATCACAGTCATACAATCACAATCATACAATCGCAATCATACAATCGCAATGTCACAATCACTATTATACAATCACGGTCATACAATCACAATCATACAATCACAATCCTACAATCACGATCATACAATCACGATCATACAATCACGATCATACAATCACAATCATACAATCACAATCATACAATCCCAATCATTCAATCTCAATCATACAATCACAATCATACAATCACAATCATACAATCACAATCATACAATCACAATCATACAATCACAATCATACAATCACAATCATACAATCACAATCATACAATCACAATCATGCAATCTCAGTCATGCAATCACAATCATACAATCACAATCATACAATCACATTCATACAATGACAATCATACAATCACAGTCATACAATCACAACATACAATCACAATCATATAATCACAATCATACAATCACAATCATACAATCACAATCATACAATCACAATCATACAATCACAATCATACAATCAAAATCATGCAATCACAATCACACAGTCGCAATCATAAAATCACAATCATGCAATCACAATCATACAATCACAATCATACAATCACAGTCATACAATCACAATCATACAATCTCAATCATGCAATCACAATCATACAATCAAAATCATACAATCACAATCATACAATCACAATCATACAATCACAGTCATACAATCACAATCATACAATCACAATCATACAATCACAATCATACAATCACAATCATACAATCACAATCATACAATCACAATCATACAATCACAATCCTACAATCACGATCATACAATCACGATCATACAATCACGATCATACAATCACAATCATACAATCACAATCATACAATCACAATCATACAATAAAAGTCATACAATCACAATCATACAATCGCAATCATACAATCACAATCATACAATCTCAATCATACAATCCCAATCATTCAATCTCAAACATACAACCACAATCATACAATCACAATCATACAATCGCAATCATACAATCGCAATGTCACAATCACTATTATACAATCACAGTCATACAATCACAATCATACAATCACAATCATATAATCACAATCATACAATCACAATCATACAATCACAATCATACAATCAAAATCATACAATCACAATCATACAGTCGCAATCATGCAATCACAATCATGCAATCACAATCATACAATCAAAATCATACAATCACAATCACACCGTCGCAATCATAAAATCACAATCATGCAATCACAATCATACAATTAAAATCATACAATCACAATCATACAATCACAATCATACAATCACAATCATACAATCACAATCATACAATCACAATCATACAATCACAACCATACAATCACAATCATACAATCCCAATCATTCAATCTCAATCATACAATTACAATCATACAATCACAATCATACAATCACAATCATACAATCACAATCATACAATCACAATCATACAATCACAATCATACAATCACAATCATACAATCACAATCATACAATCACAATCATACAATCTCAGTCATGCAATCACAATCACAAAATCAAAATCATACAATCACAATCATACAATCACAATCATACAATCACAATCATACAATCACAATCATACAATCACAATCATACAATCACAATCATACAATCACAATCATACAATCTCAGTCATGCAATCACAATCATAAAATCAAAATCATACAATCACAATCATACAATCACAATCATACAATCACAATCATACAATCACAATCATACAATGACGATCATGCAATCACAATCATGCAATCACAATCATACAATCACAATCATATAATCACAATCATGCAATCACAATCATACAATCAAAATCATACAATCACAATCATACAGTCGCAATCATACAATCACAATCATACAATCACAATCATACAATTAAAATCATACAATCACAATCATACAATCACAATCATACAATCACAATCATACAATCACAATCATACAATCACAATCATACAATCGCAATCATACAATCGCAATCATACAATCGCAATGTCACAATCACTATTATACAATCACAGTCATACAATCACAATCATACAATCACAATCATATAATCACAATCATACAATCACAATCATACAATCACAATCATACAATCAAAATCATACAATCACAATCATACAGTCGCAATCATGCCATCACAATCATGCAATCACAATCATACAATCAAAATCATACAATCACAATCACACAGTCGCAATCATAAAATCACAATCATGCAATCACAATCATACAATTAAAATCATACAATCACAATCATACAATCACAATCATACAATCACAATCATACAATCACAATCATACAATCACATTCATACAATCACAATCATACAATCACAACCATACAATCACAATCATACAATCACAATCATACAATCACAATCATACAATCACAAGCATACAATCTGAATCATACAATCGCAATGTCACAATCACTATCATACAATCAAAATCATACAATCACAATCATACAGTCGCAATCATGCCATCACAATCATGCAATCACAATCATACAATCAAAATCATACAATCACAATCACACAGTCGCAATCATAAAATCACAATCATGCAATCACAATCATACAATTAAAATCATACAATCACAATCATACAATCACAATCATACAATCACAATCATACAATCACAATCATACAATCACAATCATACAATCACAATCATGCAATCTCAGTCATGCAATCACAATCATACAATCACGATCATATAATCACGATCATACAATCACGATCATACAATCACGATCATACAATCACGATCATGCAATCACAATCATACAATCACAATCATGCAATCTCAGTCATGCAATCACAATCATACAATCACGATCATATAATCACGATCATACAATCACGATCATACAATCACGATCATACAATCACGATCATGCAATCACAATCATACAATCACAATCATACAATCACAATCATACAAACGCCATCATACAATCACAATCATATAATCACAATCATACAATCACAATCATACAGTCACGATCATACAATCACGATCATACAATCACATTCATACAATCGCAATTATACAATCACAATCATACAATCACAATCATACAATCACAATCATACAATCAGAATCATGCATTTACAACCATGCGATCATAATCATGCAAGAACAATCATACAATCACAATCATGCAACCATAATCATACAATCACAATTATACAATCACAATCATACAAACGCAATCATACAATCACAATCATATAATCACAATCATACAATCACAATCATACAATCGCAAGCATACAATCACAAGCATACAATCATAATCATATAATCACACTCATTAAATTGCAATCATACAATCGCAATCATACAAACACAATCATAAAATCGCAATCATACAATCGCAATGTCACTATCACAATCATACAAACGCAATCATACAATCACAATCATATAATCACAATTATACAATCACAATCATACAATCACAAGCATACAATCACAATCATACAATCACAATCATACAATCACAATCATACAATCTCAATCATGCAATCACAATCATACAATCAAAATCATACAATCACAATCATACAATCACAATCATACAATCACAATCATACAATCACAATCATACAATCACAATCATACAATCACAATCATACAATCACAATCATACAATAAAAGTCATACAATCACATTCATACAATGACAATCATACAATCACAATCATACAATTAAAATCATGCAATCACAATCATACAATGACAATCATACAATCACAATCATACAATCATAATCATACAATCACAATCATACAATCAGAATCATACAATCACAATCATATAATCACAGTCATGCAATCACAATCATGCAATCAAAATCATACAATCACAATCATACAGTCGCAACCATGCAATCACAATCATACAATCACAATCATACAATTAAAATCATACAGTCGCAATCATACAATCACGATCATGCAATCACAATCATACAATCAAAATCATACAATCACAATCATACAGTCACAATCATATAATCACAATCATGCAATCACAATCATACAATCAAAATCATACAATCACAGTCATACAGTCGCAATCATACAATCACGATCATACAATCACAATCATACAATTAAAATCATACAATCACAATCATACAATCACAATCACACAATCACAATCATACAATCGCAATCATACAATCGCAATGTCACAATCACTATCATACAATCGCAATCATACAATCACAATCATACAATCACAATCTTACTATCACAATCACACAATCACAGTCATACAATCACAATCATACAATCGCAATCATACAATCGCAATGTCACAATCACTATTATACAATCACGGTCATACAATCACAATCATACAATCGCAATCATATAATCACAATCATACAATCACAATCACACAATCACAATCATACAATCAAAATCATACAATCACAATCATACAGTCGCAATCATGCAATCACAATCATGCAATCACAATCACACAATCAAAATCATACAATCACAATCACACAGTCGCAATCATAAAATCACAATCATGCAATCACAATCATACAATCACAATCATACAATCACAGTCATACAATCACAATCATACAATCTGAATCATGCAATCACAATCATACAATCAAAATCATACAATCACAATCATACAATCACAATCATACAATCACAATCATACAATCACAATCATACAATCACAATCATACAATCACAATCATACAATCACAATCATACAATCACAATCATACAATCACAATCATACAATCACAATCATACAATCACAATCATACAATCACAATCATACCATCACAATCATACAATCACAATCACACAATCACAATCATACAATCCCAACCATTCAATCTCAAACATACAACCACAATCATACAATCACAATCATACAATCACAATCATACAATCCCAATCATACAATCCCAATTATACAATTAAAATCATACAATCACAATCATACAATCACAATCATACAATCACAATCATACAATCACAATCATACAATCACAATCATGCAATCACAATCATACAATCACGATCATACAATCACGATCATACAATCACAATCATACAATCAAAATCATACAATGACAATCATACAATCGCAATCATACAAACGCAATCATACAATCACAATCATCCAATCGCAATCATACAATCGCAATCATACAATCGCAATCATACAATCGCAATCGTTCTATCACAATCATACAATCACAATCATACAATCACAATCATACAATCACAATCATACAATCGCAATCATACAATCGCAATGTCACAATCACTATTATACAATCACAGTCATACAATCACAATCATACAATCACAATCATATAATCACAATCATACAATCACAATCATACAATCACAATCATACAATCAAAATCATACAATCACAATCATACAGTCGCAATCATGCAATCACAATCATGCAATCACAATCATGCAATCAAAATCATACAATCACAATCACACAGTCGCAATCATAAAATCACAATCATGCAATCACAATCATACAATTAAAATCATACAATCACAATCATACAATCACAATCATACAATCACAATCATACAATCACAATCATACAATCACAATCATACAATCACAATCATACAATCACAACCATACAATCACAATCATACAATCGCAATCATACAATCACAATCATACAATCACAACCATACAATCTGAATCATACAATCGCAATGTCACAATCACTATCATACAATCACAATCATACAATCACAATCATACAATCCCAATCATTCAATCTCAATCATACAATCACAATCATACAATCACAATCATACAATCACAATCATACAATCATAATCATACAATCACAATCATACAATCACAATCATGCAATCACAATCATACAATCTCAGTCATGCAATCACAATCATACAATCAAAATCATACAATCACAATCATACAATCACAATCATACAATCACAATCATACAATCACAATCATACAATCACAATCATACAATCACAATCATACAATCACAATCATACAATTAAAATCATACAATCACAATCATACAATCACAATCATACAATCACAATCATACAGTCACAATCATACAATCACAATCATACAATCACAATCATACAATCACAATCATACAATCACAATCATATAATCACAATCATGCAATCACAATCATACAATCAAAATCATACAATCACAATCATACAGACGCAATCATACAATCACAATCATACAATCACAATCATACAATTAAAATCATACAATCACAATCATACAACCACAATCATACAATCACAATCATACATTCGCAATCATACAATCGCAATGTCACAATCACTATCATACAATCACAATCATACATTCGCAATCATACAATCGCAATGTCACAATCACTATCATACAATCACAATCATACAATCACAATCATACAATCACAATCATACAATCATAATCTTACTATCACAATCATACAATCACAGTCATACAATCACAATCATACAATCGCAATCATACAATCGCAATGTCACAATCACTATTATACAATCACGGTCATACAATCACAATCATACAATCACAATCCTACAATCACGATCATACAATCACGATCATACAATCACGATCATACAATCACAATCATACAGTCGCAATCATACAATCACGATCATACAATCACAATCATACAATTAAAATCATACAATCACAATCATACAATCACAATCACACAATCACAATCATACAATCGCAATCATACAATCGCAATGTCACAATCACTATCATACAATCGCAATCATACAATCACAATCATACAATCACAATCTTACTATCACAATCACACAATCACAGTCATACAATCACAATCATACAATCGCAATCATACAATCGCAATGTCACAATCACTATTATACAATCACAGTCATACAATCACAATCATACAATCGCAATCATATAATCACAATCATACAATCACAATCATACAATCACAATCATACAATCAAAATCATACAATCACAATCATACAGTCGCAATCATGCAATCACAATCATGCAATCACAATCACACAATCAAAATCATACAATCACAATCACACAGTCGCAATCATAAAATCACAATCATGCAATCACAATCATACAATCACAATCATACAATCACAGTCATACAATCACAATCATACAATCTGAATCATGCAATCACAATCATACAATCAAAATCATACAATCACAATCATACAATCACAATCATACAATCACAATCATACAATCACAATCATACAATCACAATCATACAATCACAATCATACAATCACAATCATACAATCACAATCATACAATCACAATCATACAATCACAATCATACAATCACAATCATACAATAAAAGTCATACAATCACATTCATACAATGACAATCATACAATCACAATCATACAATCACAATCATACAAACACAATCATACAATCACAGTCATGCAATCACAATCATACAATCGCAATCATACAATCACAATCATACAATCTCAATCATGCAATCACAATCATACAATCAAAATCATACAATCACAATCATACAATCACAATCATACAATCACAATCATACAATCACATTCATACAATGACAATCATACAATCACAGTCATACAATCACAACATACAATCACAATCATATAATCACAATCATACAATCACAATCATACAATCACAATCATACAATCACAATCATACAATCACAATCACACAATCAAAATCATGCAATCACAATCACACAGTCGCAATCATAAAATCACAATCATGCAATCACAATCATACAATCACAATCATACAATCACAGTCATACAATCACAATCATACAATCTCAATCATGCAATCACAATCATACAATCAAAATCATACAATCACAATCATACAATCACAATCATACAATCACAATCATACAATCACAATCATACAATCACAATCATACAATCACAATCATACAATCACAATCATACAATCACAATCATACAATCACAATCATACAATCACAATCATACAATCACAATCATACAATCACAATCATACAATCACAATCATACAATAAAGGTCATACAATCACATTCATAGAATGACAATCATACAATCACAATCATACAATGACGATCATACAATCACAATCATGCAATCACAATCATACAATCACAATCATATAATCACAATCATGCAATCACAATCATACAATCAAAATCATACAATCACAATCATACAGTCGCAATCATACAATCACAATCATACAATCACAATCATACAATTAAAATCATACAATCACAATCATACAATCACAATCATACAATCACAATCATACAATCACAATAATACAATCGCAATCATACAATCGCAATGTCACAATCACTATCATACAATCGCAATCATACAATCACAATCATACAATCACAATCTTACTATCACAATCACACAATCACAGTCATACAATCACAATTATACAATCGCAATCATACAATCGCAATGTCACAATCACTATTATACAATCACAGTCATACAATCACAATCATACAATCACGATCATACAATCACGATCATACAATCACGATCATACAATCACGATCATACAATCACGATCATACAATCACGATCATACAATCACGATCATACAATCACGATCATAGAATCACAATCATACAATCACAATCATACAATGACAATCGTAGAACCGCAATCATACAATCACAATCATACAATCACAATCATACAATCACAATCATACAATCACAATCATACAATCGCAATCATACAATCGCAATCATACAATCGCAATGTCACAATCACTATTATACAATCACAGTCATACAATCACAATCATACAATCACAATCATATAATCACAATCATACAATCACAATCATACAATCACAATCATACAATCAAAATCATACAATCACAATCATACAGTCGCAATCATGCCATCACAATCATGCAATCACAATCATACAATCAAAATCATACAATCACAATCACACAGTCGCAATCATAAAATCACAATCATGCAATCACAATCATACAATTAAAATCATACAATCACAATCATACAATCACAATCATACAATCACAATCATACAATCACAATCATACAATCACAATCATACAATCACAATCATACAATCACAACCATACAATCACAATCATACAATCACAATCATACAATCACAATCATACAATCACAACCATACAATCTGAATCATACAATCGCAATGTCACAATCACTATCATACAATCAGAATCATACAATCACAACCATACAATCCCAATCATTCAATCTCAATCATACAATCACAATCATACAATCACAATCATACAATCACAATCATACAATCACAATCATACAATCACAATCATACAATCACAATCATACAATCACAATCATGCAATCTCAGTCATGCAATCACAATCATACAATCACGATCATATAATCACGATCATACAATCACGATCATACAATCACGATCATACAATCACGATCATGCAATCACAATCATACAATCACAATCATACAATCACAATCATACAATCACAATCATACAAACGCCATCATACAATCACAATCATATAATCACAATCATACATTCACAATCATACAGTCACGATCATACAATCACGATCATACAATCACATTCATACAATCGCAATTATACAATCACAATCATACAATCACAATCATACAATCAGAATCATGCATTTACAACCATGCGATCATAATCATGCAAGAACAATCATACAATCACAATCATGCAACCATAATCATACAATCACAATTATACAATCACAATCATACAAACGCAATCATACAATCACAATCATATAATCACAATCATACAATCACAATCATACAATCGCAAGCATACAATCACAAGCATACAATCATAATCATATAATCACACTCATTAAATTGCAATCATACAATCGCAATCATACAAACACAATCATAAAATCGCAATCATACAATCGCAATGTCACTATCGCAATCATACAAACGCAATCATACAATCACAATCATATAATCACAATTATACAATCACAATCATACAATCACAAGCATACAATCACAATCATACAATCACAATCATACAATCACAATCATACAATCTCAATCATGCAATCACAATCATACAATCAAAATCATACAATCACAATCATACAATCACAATCATACAATCACAATCATACAATCACAATCATACAATCACAATCATACAATCACAATCATACAATCACAATCATACAATCACAATCATACAATAAAAGTCATACAATCACATTCATACAATGACAATCATACAATCACAATCATACAATTAAAATCATGCAATCACAATCATACAATGACAATCATACAATCACAATCATACAATCATAATCATACAATCACAATCATACAATCAGAATCATACAATCACAATCATATAATCACAGTCATGCAATCACAATCATGCAATCAAAATCATACAATCACAATCATACAGTCGCAACCATGCAATCACAATCATACAATCACAATCATACAATCAAAATCATACAGTCGCAATCATACAATCACGATCATGCAATCACAATCATACAATCAAAATCATACAATCACAATCATACAGTCACAATCATATAATCACAATCATGCAATCACAATCATACAATCAAAATCATACAATCACAATCATACAGTCGCAATCATACAATCACGATCATACAATCACAATCATACAATTAAAATCATACAATCACAATCATACAATCACAATCACACAATCACAATCATACAATCGCAATCATACAATCGCAATGTCACAATCACTATCATACAATCGCAATCATACAATCACAATCATACAATCACAATCTTACTATCACAATCACACAATCACAGTCATACAATCACAATCATACAATCGCAATCATACAATCGCAATGTCACAATCACTATTATACAATCACAGTCATACAATCACAATCATACAATCGCAATCATATAATCACAATCATACAATCACAATCATACAATCACAATCATACAATCAAAATCATACAATCACAATCATACAGTCGCAATCATGCAATCACAATCATGCAATCACAATCACACAATCAAAATCATACAATCACAATCACACAGTCGCAATCATAAAATCACAATCATGCAATCACAATCATACAATCACAATCATACAATCACAGTCATACAATCACAATCATACAATCTGAATCATGCAATCACAATCATACAATCAAAATCATACAATCACAATCATACAATCACAATCATACAATCACAATCATGCAATCACAATCATGCAATCACAATCATACAATCAAAATCATACAATCACAATCACACAGTCGCAATCATAAAATCACAACCATGCAATCACAATCATACAATTAAAATCATACAATCACAATCATACAATCACAATCATACAATCACAATCATACAATCACAATCATACAATCACAATCATACAATCACAATCATACAATCACAACAATACAATCACAATCATACAATCACAATCATACAATCACAATCATACAATCACAACCATACAATCACAATCATACAATCACAATCATACAATCACAATCATACAATCACAATCATACAATCACAATCATGCAATCTCAGTCATGCAATCACAATCATACAATCACGATCATATAATCACGATCATACAATCACGATCATACAATCACGATCATACAATCACGATCATGCAATCACAATCATACAATCACAATCATACAATCACAATCATACAAACGCCATCATACAATCATAATCATATAATCACAATCATGCAATCACAATCATACAATCAAAATCATACAATCACAATCATACAGTCGCAATCATACAATCACGATCATACAATCACAATCATACAATTAAAATCATACAATCACAATCATACAATCACAATCACACAATCACAATCATACAATCGCAATCATACAATCGCAATGTCACAATCACTATCATACAATCGCAATCATACAATCACAATCATACAATCACAATCTTACTATCACAATCACACAATCACAGTCATACAATCACAATCATACAATCGCAATCATACAATCGCAATGTCACAATCACTATTATACAATCACAGTCATACAATCACAATCATACAATCGCAATCATATAATCACAATCATACAATCACAATCATACAATCACAATCATACAATCAAAATCATACAATCACAATCATACAGTCGCAATCATGCAATCACAATCATGCAATCACAATCACACAATCAAAATCATACAATCACAATCACACAGTCGCAATCATAAAATCACAATCATGCAATCACAATCATACAATCACAATCATACAATCACAGTCATACAATCACAATCATACAATCTGAATCATGCAATCACAATCATACAATCAAAATCATACAATCACAATCATACAATCACAATCATACAATCACAATCATGCAATCACAATCATGCAATCACAATCATACAATCAAAATCATACAATCACAATCACACAGTCGCAATCATAAAATCACAATCATGCAATCACAATCATACAATTAAAATCATACAATCACAATCATACAATCACAATCATACAATCACAATCATACAATCACAATCATACAATCACAATCATACAATCACAATCATACAATCACAACCATACAATCACAATCATACAATCGCAATCATACAATCACAATCATACAATCACAACCATACAATCTGAATCATACAATCGCAATGTCACAATCACTATCATACCATCACAATCATACAATCACAATCATACAATCCCAATCATTCAATCTCAATCATACAATCACAATCATACAATCACAATCATACAATCACAATCATACAATCATAATCATACAATCACAATCATACAATCACAATCATGCAATCACAATCATACAATCTCAGTCATGCAATCACAATCATACAATCAAAATCATACAATCACAATCATACAATCACAATCATACAATCACAATCATACAATCACAATCATACAATCACAATCATACAATCACAATCATACAATTAAAATCATACAATCACAATCATACAATCACAATCATACAATCACAATCATACAGTCACAATCATACAATCACAATCATACAATCACAATCATACAATCACAATCATACAATCACAATCATATAATCACAATCATGCAATCACAATTATACAATCAAAATCATACAATCACAATCATACAGACGCAATCATACAATCACAATCATACAATCACAATCATACAATCATAATCTTACTATCACAATCATACAATCACAGTCATACAATCACAATCATACAATCGCAACCATACAATCGCAATGTCACAATCACTATTATACAATCACGGTCATACAATCACAATCATACAATCACAATCCTACAATCACGATCATACAATCACGATCATACAATCACGATCATACAATCACAATCATACAATCACAATCATACAATCCCAATCATTCAATCTCAATCATACAATCACAATCATACAATCACAATCATACAATCACAATCATACAATCACAATCATACAATCACAATCATACAATCACAATCATACAATCACAATCATGCAATCTCAGTCATGCAATCACAATCATAACATCAAAATCATACAATCACAATCATACAATCACAATCATACAATCACAATCATACAATCACAATCATACAATCACAATCATATAATCACAATCATGCAATCACAATCATACAATCAAAATCATACAATCACAATCATACAGACGCAATCATACAATCACAATCATACAATCACAATCATACAATTAAAATCATACAATCACAATCATACAATCAAAATCATACAATCACAATCATACAATCACAATCATATAATCACAATCATGCAATCACAATCATACAATCAAAATCATACAATCACAATCATACAGACGCAATCATACAATCACAATCATACAATCACAATCATACAATTAAAATCATACAATCACAATCATACAATCACAATCATACAATCACAATCATACATTCGCAATCATACAATCGCAATGTCACAATCACTATCATATAATCACAATCATACAATCACAATCATACAATCACAATCATACAATCACAATCATACAATCACAATCATACAATCACAATCATACAATCACAATCATACAATCACAATCATACAATCACAATCTTACTATCACATTCATACAATCACAGTCATACAATCACAATCATACAATCGCAATCATACAATCGCAATGTCACAATCACTATTATACAATCACAGTCATACAATCACAATCATACAATCACAATCCTACAATCACGATCATACAATCACGATCATACAATCACGATCATACAATCACGATCATACAATCACAATCATACAATCACAATCATACAATCACAATCATACAATCACAATCATACAAACGCGATCATACAATCACAATCATATAATCACAATCATACAATCACGATCATACAATCACAATCATACAATCTCAACCATGCAATCACAATCATACAATCAAAATCATACAATCACAATCATACAATCACAATCATACAATCACAATCATACAAATAAAATCATACAATCACAATCATACAATCACAATCATACAATCACAATCATACAATCACAATCATACAATCACAATCTTACTATCACAATCATACAATCACAGTCATACAATCACATTCATACAATGACAATCATACAATCACAATCATACAAACACAATCATACAATCACAGTCATGCAATCACAATCATACAATTAAAATCATACAATCACAATCATACAATCACAATCATACAATCACGATCATACAATCACGATCATACAATCACGATCATACAGTCACGATCATATAATCACGATCATACAATCACGATCATACAATCACGATCATACAATCACGATCATGCAATCACAATCATACAATCACAATCAAACAATCACAAGCATACAATCACAAGCATACAATCACAATCATTCAATCACAATCATAAAATCACAATCATGCAATCACAATCTTACTATCACAATCCTACAATCACAATCATACAATCACAATCATACAATCACAATCATACAATCACAGTCATACAATCAAAATCATACAATCACAATGATACAATCACAATAATACAATCACAATCATAAAATAACAATCATACAATCACGATCATACAATCACGATCATACAATCACGATCATACAATCACGATCATACAATCACGATCATACAATCACGATCATACAATCACGATCATACAATCACGATCATACAATCACGATCATACAATCACGATCATACAATCACGATCATACAATAACGATCATGCAGTCACCACCATACAATCACAATCATACAATCAGCATCATACAATCACAATCATACAATCATAATCATATAATCACACTCATTAAATTGCAATCATACAATCGCAATCATACAAACACAATCATAAAATCGCAATCATAAAATCGCAATGTCACAATCACAATCATACAAACGCAATCATACAATCACAATCATATAATCACAATTATACAATCACAATCATACAATCACAAGCATACAATCACAATCATACAATCACAATCATACAATTACAATCATACAATCTCAATCATACAATCACAATCATACAATCATAATCATACAATCACAATCATACAATAAAAGTCATACAATAAAAGTCATACAATCACATTCATACAATGACAATCATACAATCACAATCATACAATCACAATCATACAAACACAATCATACAATCACAATCATACAATCACGATCATACAATCACGATCATACAATCACGATCATACAGTCACGATCATATAATCACGATCATACAATCACGATCATACAATCACGATCATACAATCACGATCATGCAATCACAATCATACAATCACAATCAAACAATCACAAGCATACAATCACAAGCATACAATCACAATCATTCAATCACAATCATAAAATCACAATCATGAAATCACAATCTTACTATCACAATCCTACAATCACAATCATACAATCGCAATCATACAATCGCAATGTCACAATCACTATCATACAATCACAATCAAACAATCACAATCACACAATCACAATCATACAATCACAATCATACAATCACAATCATGCAATCACAATCATACAATCAAAATCATACAATCACAATCATACAATCACAATCATACAATCACAATCATACAAATAAAATCATACAATCACAATCATACAATCACAATCATACAATCACAATCATACAATCACAATCATACAATCACAATCTTACTATCACAATCATACAATCACAGTCATACAATCACATTCATACAATGACAATCATACAATCACAATCATACAAACACAATCATACAATCACAGTCATGCAATCACAATCATACAATTAAAATCATACAATCACAATCATACAATCACAATCATACAATCACGATCATACAATCACGATCATACAATCACGATCATACAGTCACGATCATATAATCACGATCATACAATCACGATCATACAATCACGATCATACAATCACGATCATGCAATCACAATCATACAATCACAATCAAACAATCACAAGCATACAATCACAAGCATACAATCACAATCATTCAATCACAATCATAAAATCACAATCATGCAATCACAATCTTACTATCACAATCCTACAATCACAATCATACAATCGCAATCATACAATCGCAATGTCACAATCACTATCATACAATCACAATCAAACAATCACAATCACACAATCACAATCATACAATCACAATCATACAATCACAATCATACAATCACAGTCATACAATCAAAATCATACAATCACAATGATACAATCACAATAATACAATCACAATCATAAAATCACAATCATACAATCACGATCATACAATCACAGTCATGCAATCACAATCATACAATCGCAATCATACAATCGCAATATCACAATCACTATCATACAATCACAATCATACTATCACAGTCATACAATCACAATCATACAATCACAATCATACAATCACAATCATACAATCGCAGTCATACAATCACAATCATACAATCGCAATCATACAATCGCAATGTCACAATCACTATCGCACAATCACAATCATACAATCACAATCATAGAATCACAATCATACAATCACAATCATACAATCACAATCATACAATCACGATCATACAATCACGATCATACAATCACAATCATACAATCACAAGCATACAATCACAATCATACAATCACAGTCATGCAATCACAATCATACAATCGCAATCATACAATCACAATCATACAATCTCAATCATACAATCCCAATCATTCAATCTCAAACATACAACCACAATCATACAATCACAATCATACAATCGCAATCATACAATCGCAATGTCACAATCACTATTATACAATCACAGTCATACAATCACGAGCGTACAATCACAATCATATAATCACAATCATACAATCACAATCATACAATCACAATCATACAATCAAAATCATACAATCACAATCATACAGTCGCAATCATGCAATCACAATCATGCAATCACAATCATACAATCAAAATCATACAATCACAATCACACCGTCGCAATCATAAAATCACAATCATGCAATCACAATCATACAATTAAAATCATACAATCACAATCATACAATCACAATCATACAATCACAATCATACAATCACAATCATACAATCACAATCATACAATCACAACCATACAATCACAATCATACAATCACAATCATACAATCACAATCATACAATCACAACCATACAATCTGAATCATACAATCGCAATGTCATAATCACTATCATACAATCACAATCATACAATCACAATCATACAATCCCAATCATTCAATCTCAATCATACAATTACAATCATACAATCACAATCATACAATCACAATCATACAATCACAATCATACAATCACAATCATACAATCACAATCATACAATCACAATCATACAATCACAATCATACAATCACAATCATACAATCACAATCATACAATCTCAGTCATGCAATCACAATCATAAAATCAAAATCATACAATCACAATCATACAATCACAATCATACAATCACAATCATACAATCACAATCATACAATCACAATCATACAATCACAATCATACAATCTCAGTCATGCAATCACAATCATAAAATCAAAATCATACAATCACAATCATACAATCACAATCATACAATCACAATCATACAATCACAATCATACAATCACAATCATACAATTAAAATCATACAATCACAATCATACAATCACAATCATACAATCACAATCATACAATCACAATCATACAATCACAATCATACAATCACAATCATACAATCACAATCATATAATCACAATCATGCAATCACAATCATACAATCAAAATCATACAATCGCAATCATACAGACGCAATCATACAATCACAATCATACAATCACAATCATACAATTAAAATCATACAATCACAATCATACAATCACAATCATACAATCACAATCATACATTCGCAATCATACAATCGCAATGTCACAATCACTATCATACAATCACAATCGTACAATCACAATCATACAATCACAATCTTACTATCACAATCATACAATCACAGTCATACAATCACAATCATACAATCGCAATCATACAATCGCAATGTCACAATCACTATTATACAATCACAGTCATACAATCACAATAATACAATCACAATCCTACAATCACGATCATACAATCACGATCATACAATCACGATCATACAATCTCAATCATGCAATCACAATCATACAATCAAAATCATACAATCACAATCATACAATCACAACCATACAATCTGAATCATACAATCGCAATGTCACAATCACTATCATACAATCACAACCATACAATCTGAATCATACAATCGCAATGTCACAATCACTATCATACAATCACAATCATACAATCACAATCATACAATCCCAATCATTCAATCTCAATCATACAATCACAATCATACAATCACAATCATTCTATCACAATCATACAATCACAATCATACAATCACAATCATACAATCACAATCATACAATCACAATCATACAATTAAAATCATACAATCACAATCATACAATCACAATCATACAATCACAATTATACAATCACAATCATATAATCACAATCATACAATCACAATCATGCAATCACGATCATGCAATCACGATCATACAATCACGATCATACAATCAAAATCATACAATCGCAATCATACAAACGCAATCATACAATCGCAATCATACAATCGCAATCATACAATCGCAATCATACAATCGCAATCATACAATCGCAATCATTCTATCGCAATCATACAATCACAATCATACAATCACAATCATACAATCACAATCATACAATCACAATCATACAATCACAATCATACAATCACAATCATACAATCACAATCATACAATCATAATCTTACTATCACAATCATACAATCACAGTCATACAATCACAATCATACAATCGCAATCATACAATCGCAATGTCACAATCACTATTATACAATCACGGTCATACAATCACAATCATACAATCACAATCCTACAATCACGATCATACAATCACGATCATACAATCACGATCATACAATCACAATCATACAATCACAATCATACAATCCCAATCATTCAATCTCAATCATACAATCACAATCATGCAATCACAATCATACAATCACAATCATACAATCACAATCATACAATCACAATCATACAATCACAATCATACAATCACAATCATGCAATCTCAGTCATGCAATCACAATCATACAATCAAAATCATACAATCACAATCATACAATCACAATCATACAATCACAATCATACAATCACAATCATACAATCACAATCATATAATCACAATCATGCAATCACAATCATACAATCAAAATCATACAATCACAATCATACAGACGCAATCATACAATCACAATCATACAATCACAATCATACAATTAAAATCATACAATCACAATCATACAATCAAAATCATACAATCACAATCATACAATCACAATCATATAATCACAATCATGCAATCACAATCATACAATCAAAATCATACAATCACAATCATACAGACGCAATCATACAATCACAATCATACAATCACAATCATACAATTAAAATCATACAATCACAATCATACAATCACAATCATACAATCACAATCATACATTCGCAATCATACAATCGCAATGTCACAATCACTATCATATAATCACAATCATACAATCACAATCATACAATCACAATCATACAATCACAATCATACAATCACAATCATACAATCACAATCATACAATCACAATCATACAATCACAATCATACAATCACAATCATACATTCGCAATCATACAATAGCAATGTCACAATCACTATCATACAATCACAATCATACAATCACAATCATACAATCACAATCATACAATCACAATCATACAATCACAATCTTACTATCACATTCATACAAGCACAGTCATACAATCACAATCATACAATCGCAATCATACAATCGCAATGTCACAATCACTATTATACAATCACAGTCATACAATCACAATCATACAATCACAATCCTACAATCACGATCATACAATCACGATCATACAATCACGATCATACAATCACGATCATACAATCACAATCATACAATCACAATCATACAATCACAATCATACAATCACAATCATACAAACGCGATCATACAATCACAATCATATAATCACAATCATACAATCACGATCATACAATCACAATCATACAATCTCAATCATGCAATCACAATCATACAATCAAAATCATACAATCACAATCATACAATCACAATCATACAATCACAATCATACAAATAAAATCATACAATCACAATCATACAATCACAATCATACAATCACAATCATACAATCACAATCATACAATCACAATCTTACTATCACAATCATACAATCACAGTCATACAATCACATTCATACAATGACAATCATACAATCACAATCATACAAACACAATCATACAATCACAGTCATGCAATCACAATCATACAATTAAAATCATACAATCACAATCATACAATCACAATCATACAATCACGATCATACAATCACGATCATACAATCACGATCATACAGTCACGATCATATAATCACGATCATACAATCACGATCATACAATCACGATCATACAATCACGATCATGCAATCACAATCATACAATCACAATCAAACAATCACAAGCATACAATCACAAGCATACAATCACAATCATTCAATCACAATCATAAAATCACAATCATGCAATCACAATCTTACTATCACAATCCTACAATCACAATCATACAATCGCAATCATACAATCGCAATGTCACAATCACTATCATACAATCACAATCAAACAATCACAATCACACAATCACAATCATACAATCACAATCATACAATCACAATCATACAATCACAGTCATAAAATCAAAATCATACAATCACAATGATACAGTCACAATAATACAATCACAATCATAAAATCACAATCATACAATCACGATCATACAATCACGATCATACAATCACGATCATACAATCACGATCATACAATCACGATCATACAATCACGATCATACAATCACGATCATACAATCACGATCATACAATCACGATCATGCAGTCACCACCATACAATCACAATCATACAATCAGCATCATACAATCACAATCATACAATCATAATCATATAATCACACTCATTAAATTGCAATCATACAATCGCAATCATACAAACACAATCATAAAATCGCAATCATAAAATCGCAATGTCACAATCACAATCAAACAAACGCAATCATACAATCACAATCATATAATCACAATTATACAATCACAATCATACAATCACAAGCATACAATCACAATCATACAATCACAATCATACAATTACAATCATACAATCTCAATCATACAATCACAATCATACAATCATAATCATACAATCACAATCATACAATAAAAGTCATACAATAAAAGTCATACAATCACATTCATACAATGACAATCATACAATCACAATCATACAATCACAATCATACAAACACAATCATACAATCACAGTCATGCAATCACAATCATACAATCGCAAGCATACAATCGCAATATGACAATCACTATCATACAATCACAATCATACAATCACAGTCATACAATCACAATCATAAAATCACAATCATACAATCACAATCATACAATCACAGTCATACAATCACAATCATACAATCGCAATCATACAATCGCAATGTCACAATCACTATCGTACAATCACAATCATACAATCACAATCATACAATCACAATCATACAATCACAATCATACAATCACAATCATATAATCACTGTCATGCAATCACAATCATGCAATCAAGATCATACAATCACAATCATACAGTCGCAACCATGCAATCACAATCATACAATCACAATCATACAATTAAAATCATACAATCACAATCATACAATCACAATCATACAATCACAATCATATAATCACAATCATACAATCACAATCATACAATCACCGTAATACAATCACAATCATACAATCACCATCATACAATCACAATCATACAATCATAATCATATAATCACACTCATTAAATTGCAATCATACAATCGCAATCATACAAACACAATCATAAAATCGCAATCATACAATCGCAATGTCACAATGACAATCATACAATGACAATCATACAAACGCAATCATACAATCACAGTCATAGAATCACAATTATACAATCACAATCATACAATCACAAGCATACAATCACAATCATACAATCACAATCATACAATCACAATCATACAATCACAATCATACAATCTCAATCATGCAATCACAATCATACAATCAAAATCATACAATCACAATCATACAATCACAATCATACAATCACAATCATACAATCACAATCATACAATCACAATCATACAATCACAATCATACAATCACAATCATACAATCACAATCATACTATAAAAGTCATACAATCACATTCATACAATGACAATCATACAATCACAATCATACAATCACAATCATACAAACACAATCATACAATCACAGTCATGCTATCACAATCATACAATCGCAATCATACAATCGCAATATCACAATCACTATCATACAATCACAATCATACTATCACAGTCATACAATCACAATCATACAATCACAATCATACAATCACAATCATACAATCGCAGTCATACAATCACAATCATAAAATCGCAATCATACAATCACGATCATGCAATCACGATCATACAATCACGATCATACAATCACGATCATACAATCACGATCATACAATCACAATCATACAATCACAAGCATACAATCACAATCATACAATCACAGTCATGCAATCACAATCATACAATCGCAATCATACAATCACAATCATACAATCTCAATCATACAATCCCAATCATTCAATCTCAAACATACAACCACAATCATACAATCACAATCATACAATCGCAATCATACAATCGCAATGTCACAATCACTATTATACAATCACAATCATACAATCACAACCATACAATCACAATCATACAATCACAATCATACAATCACAATCATACAATCACAATCATACAATCACAATCATACAATCACAACCATACAATCTGAATCATACAATCGCAATGTCACAATCACTATCATACAATCACAATCATACAATCACAATCATACAATCCCAATCATTCAATCTCAATCATACAATCACAATCATACAATCACAATCATACAATCACGATCACACAATCACAATCATACAATCACAATCATACAATCACAATCATACAATCAGAATCATACAATTAAAATCATACAATCACAATCATACAATCACAATCATACAATTAAAATCATACAATCACAATCATACAATCACAATCATACAATCACAATCATACAATCACAATCATATAATCACAATCATACAATCACGATCATGCAATCACGATCGTACAATCACGATCATACAATCACGATCATACAATCACAATCATACAATCAAAATCATACAATGACAATCATACAATCGCAATCATACAAACGCAATCATACAATCACAATCATACAATCGCAATCATACAATCGCAATCATTCTATCACAATCATACAATCTCAATCATACAATCACAATCATACAATCACAATCATACAAACACAATCATACAATCACAGTCATGCAATCACAATCATACAATCGCAATCATACAATCGCAATATCACAATCACTATCATACAATCACAATCATACTATCACAGTCATACAATCACAATCATACAATCACAATCATACAATCACAATCATACAATCGCAGTCATACAATCACAATCATACAATCGCAATCATACAATCGCAATGTCACAATCACTATCGCACAATCACAATCATACAATCACAATCATAGAATCACAATCATACAATCACAATCATACAATCACAATCATACAATCACGATCATACAATCACGATCATACAATCACAATCATACAATCACAAGCATACAATCACAATCATACAATCACAATCATACAATCACAATCATACAATCACAATCATACAATCACAATCATACAATCACAATCATACAATCTCAGTCATGCAATCACAATCATAAAATCAAAATCATACAATCACAATCATACAATCACAATCATACAATCACAATCATACAATCACAATCATACAATCACAATCATACAATCACAATCATACAATCACAATCATACAATCACAATCATACAATTAAAATCATACAATCACAATCATACAATCACAATCATACAATCACAATCATACAATCACAATCATACAATCACAATCATATAATCACAATCATGCAATCACAATCATACAATCAAAATCATACAATCGCAATCATACAGACGCAATCATACAATCACAATCATACAATCACAATCATACAATTAAAATCATACAATCACAATCATACAATCACAATCATACAATCACAATCATACATTCGCAATCATACAATCGCAATGTCACAATCACTATCATACAATCACAATCATACAATCACAATCATACAATCACAATCTTACTATCACAATCATACAATCACAGTCATACAATCACAATCATACAATCGCAATCATACAATCGCAATGTCACAATCACTATTATACAATCACAGTCATACAATCACAATCATACAATCACAATCCTACAATCACGATCATACAATCACGATCATACAATCACGATCATACAATCACGATCATACAATCACGATCATACAATCACGATCATACAATCACGATCATGCAGTCACCACCATACAATCACAATCATACAATCAGCATCATACAATCACAATCATACAATCATAATCATATAATCACACTCATTAAATTGCAATCATACAATCGCAATCATACAAACACAATCATAAAATCGCAATCATAAAATCGCAATGTCACAATCACAATCAAACAAACGCAATCATACAATCACAGTCATATAATCACAATTATACAATCACAATCATACAATCACAAGCATACAATCACAATCATACAATCACAATCATACAATTACAATCATACAATCTCAATCATACAATCACAATCATACAATCATAATCATACAATCACAATCATACAATAAAAGTCATACAATAAAAGTCATACAATCACATTCATACAATGACAATCATACAATCACAATCATACAATCACAATCATACAAACACAATCATACAATCACAGTCATGCAATCACAATCATACAATCGCAAGCATACAATCGCAATATGACAATCACTATCATACAATCACAATCATACAATCACAGTCATACAATCACAATCATAAAATCACAATCATACAATCACAATCATACAATCACAGTCATACAATCACAATCATACAATCGCAATCATACAATCGCAATGTCACAATCACTATCGTACAATCACAATCATACAATCACAATCATACAATCACAATCATACAATCACAATCATACAATCACAATCATATAATCACTGTCATGCAATCACAATCATGCAATCAAGATCATACAATCACAATCATACAGTCGCAACCATGCAATCACAATCATACAATCACAATCATACAATTAAAATCATACAATCACAATCATACAATCACAATCATACAATCACAATCATATAATCACAATCATACAATCACAATCATACAATCACCGTAATACAATCACAATCATACAATCACCATCATACAATCACAATCATACAATCATAATCATATAATCACACTCATTAAATTGCAATCATACAATCGCAATCATACAAACACAATCATAAAATCGCAATCATACAATCGCAATGTCACAATGACAATCATACAATGACAATCATACAAACGCAATCATACAATCACAGTCATAGAATCACAATTATACAATCACAATCATACAATCACAAGCATACAATCACAATCATACAATCACAATCATACAATCACAATCATACAATCACAATCATACAATCTCAATCATGCAATCACAATCATACAATCAAAATCATACAATCACAATCATACAATCACAATCATACAATCACAATCATACAATCACAATCATACAATCACAATCATACAATCACAATCATACAATCACAATCATACAATCACAATCATACTATAAAAGTCATACAATCACATTCATACAATGACAATCATACAATCACAATCATACAATCACAATCATACAAACACAATCATACAATCACAGTCATGCTATCACAATCATACAATCGCAATCATACAATCGCAATATCACAATCACTATCATACAATCACAATCATACTATCACAGTCATACAATCACAATCATACAATCACAATCATACAATCACAATCATACAATCGCAGTCATACAATCACAATCATAAAATCGCAATCATACAATCACGATCATGCAATCACGATCATACAATCACGATCATACAATCACGATCATACAATCACGATCATACAATCACAATCATACAATCACAAGCATACAATCACAATCATACAATCACAGTCATGCAATCACAATCATACAATCGCAATCATACAATCACAATCATACAATCTCAATCATACAATCCCAATCATTCAATCTCAAACATACAACCACAATCATACAATCACAATCATACAATCGCAATCATACAATCGCAATGTCACAATCACTATTATACAATCACAATCATACAATCACAACCATACAATCACAATCATACAATCACAATCATACAATCACAATCATACAATCACAATCATACAATCACAATCATACAATCACAACCATACAATCTGAATCATACAATCGCAATGTCACAATCACTATCATACAATCACAATCATACAATCACAATCATACAATCCCAATCATTCAATCTCAATCATACAATCACAATCATACAATCACAATCATACAATCACGATCACACAATCACAATCATACAATCACAATCATACAATCACAATCATACAATCAGAATCATACAATTAAAATCATACAATCACAATCATACAATCACAATCATACAATTAAAATCATACAATCACAATCATACAATCACAATCATACAATCACAATCATACAATCACAATCATATAATCACAATCATACAATCACGATCATGCAATCACGATCGTACAATCACGATCATACAATCACGATCATACAATCACAATCATACAATCAAAATCATACAATGACAATCATACAATCGCAATCATACAAACGCAATCATACAATCACAATCATACAATCGCAATCATACAATCGCAATCATTCTATCACAATCATACAATCTCAATCATACAATCACAATCATACAATCACAATCATACAAACACAATCATACAATCACAGTCATGCAATCACAATCATACAATCGCAATCATACAATCGCAATATCACAATCACTATCATACAATCACAATCATACTATCACAGTCATACAATCACAATCATACAATCACAATCATACAATCACAATCATACAATCGCAGTCATACAATCACAATCATACAATCGCAATCATACAATCGCAATGTCACAATCACTATCGCACAATCACAATCATACAATCACAATCATAGAATCACAATCATACAATCACAATCATACAATCACAATCATACAATCACGATCATACAATCACGATCATACAATCACAATCATACAATCACAAGCATACAATCACAATCATACAATCACAATCATACAATCACAATCATACAATCACAATCATACAATCACAATCATACAATCACAATCATACAATCTCAGTCATGCAATCACAATCATAAAATCAAAATCATACAATCACAATCATACAATCACAATCATACAATCACAATCATACAATCACAATCATACAATCACAATCATACAATCACAATCATACAATCACAATCATACAATCACAATCATACAATCACAATCATACAATTAAAATCATACAATCACAATCATACAATCACAATCATACAATCACAATCATACAATCACAATCATACAATCACAATCATATAATCACAATCATGCAATCACAATCATACAATCAAAATCATACAATCGCAATCATACAGACGCAATCATACAATCACAATCATACAATCACAATCATACAATTAAAATCATACAATCACAATCATACAATCACAATCATACAATCACAATCATACATTCGCAATCATACAATCGCAATGTCACAATCACTATCATACAATCACAATCATACAATCACAATCATACAATCACAATCTTACTATCACAATCATACAATCACAGTCATACAATCACAATCATACAATCGCAATCATACAATCGCAATGTCACAATCACTATTATACAATCACAGTCATACAATCACAATCATACAATCACAATCCTACAATCACGATCATACAATCACGATCATACAATCACGATCATACAATCTCAATCATGCAATCACAATCATACAATCAAAATCATACAATCACAATCATACAATCACAACCATACAATCTGAATCATACAATCGCAATGTCACAATCACTATCATACAATCACAACCATACAATCTGAATCATACAATCGCAATGTCACAATCACTATCATACAATCACAATCATACAATCACAATCATACAATCCCAATCATTCAATCTCAATCATACAATCACAATCATACAATCACAATCATTCTATCACAATCATACAATCACAATCATACAATCACAATCATACAATCACAATCATACAATCACAATCATACAATTAAAATCATACAATCACAATCATACAATCACAATCATACAATCACAATTATACAATCACAATCATATAATCACAATCATACAATCACAATCATGCAATCACGATCATGCAATCACGATCATACAATCACGATCATACAATCAAAATCATACAATCGCAATCATACAAACGCAATCATACAATCGCAATCATACAATCGCAATCATACAATCGCAATCATACAATCGCAATCATACAATCGCAATCATTCTATCGCAATCATACAATCACAATCATACAATCACAATCATACAATCACAATCATACAATCACAATCATACAATCACAATCATACAATCACAATCATACAATCACAATCATACAATCACAATCATGCAATCACAATCATACAATCACAATCATACAATCACAATCATACAATCACAATCATACAATCACAATCATACAATCACAATCATACTATAAAAGTCATACAATCACATTCATACAATGACCATCATACAATCACAATCATACAATCACAATCATACAAACATAATCATACAATCACAGTCATGCAATCACAATCATACAATCGCAATCATACAATCGCAATATCACAATCACTATCATACAATCACAATCATACTATCACAGTCATACAATCACAATCATACAATCACAATCATACAATCACAATCATACAATCGCAGTCATACAATCACAATCATACAATCGCAATCATACAATCGCAATGTCACAATCACTATTATACAATCACAGTCATACAATCACAATCATACAATCACAATCATATAATCACAATCATACAATCACAATCATACAATCACAATCATACAATCAAAATCATACAATCACAATCATACAGTCGCAATCATGCAATCACAATCATGCAATCACAATCATGCAATCACAATCATACAATCAAAATCATACAATCACAATCACACAGTCGCAATCATAAGATCACAATCATGCAATCACAATCATACAATTAAAATCATACAATCACAATCATACAATCACAATCATACAATCACAATCATACAATCACAATCATACAATCACAACCGTACAATCACAATCATACAATCACAATCATACAATCACAATCATACAATCACAACCATACAATCTGAATCATACAATCATAATGTCACAATCACTATCATACAATCACAATCATACAATCACAATCATACAATCACAATCATACAATCCCAATCATTCAATCTCAATCATACAATCACAATCATACAATCACAATCATACAATCACAATCATACAATCACAATCATACAATTAAAATCATACAATCACAATCATACAATCACAATCATACAATCACAATCATACAATCACAATCATACAATCACAATCATATAATCACAATCATGCAATCACAATCATACAATCAAAATCATACAATCGCAATCATACAGACGCAATCATACAATCACAATCATACAATCACAATCATACAATTAAAATCATACAATCACAATCATACAATCACAATCATACAATCACAATCATACATTCGCAATCATACAATCGCAATGTCACAATCACTATCATACAATCACAATCATACAATCACAATCATACAATCACAATCTTACTATCACAATCATACAATCACAGTCATACAATCACAATCATACAATCGCAATCATACAATCGCAATGTCACAATCACTATTATACAATCACAGTCATACAATCACAATCATACAATCACAATCCTACAATCACGATCATACAATCACGATCATACAATCACGATCATACAATCTCAATCATGCAATCACAATCATACAATCAAAATCATACAATCACAATCATACAATCACAACCATACAATCTGAATCATACAATCGCAATGTCACAATCACTATCATACAATCACAACCATACAATCTGAATCATACAATCGCAATGTCACAATCACTATCATACAATCACAATCATACAATCACAATCATACAATCACAATTATACAATCACAATCATATAATCACAATCATACAATCACAATCATGCAATCACGATCATGCAATCACGATCATACAATCACGATCATACAATCAAAATCATACAATCGCAATCATACAAACGCAATCATACAATCGCAATCATACAATCGCAATCATACAATCGCAATCATACAATCGCAATCATACAATCGCAATCATTCTATCGCAATCATACAATCACAATCATACAATCACAATCATACAATCACAATCATACAATCACAATCATACAATCACAATCATACAATCACAATCATACAATCACAATCATACAATCACAATCATGCAATCACAATCATACAATCACAATCATACAATCACAATCATACAATCACAATCATACAATCACAATCATACAATCACAATCATACAATCACAATCATACTATAAAAGTCATACAATCACATTCATACAATGACCATCATACAATCACAATCATACAATCACAATCATACAAACATAATCATACAATCACAGTCATGCAATCACAATCATACAATCGCAATCATACAATCGCAATATCACAATCACTATCATACAATCACAATCATACTATCACAGTCATACAATCACAATCATACAATCACAATCATACAATCACAATCATACAATCGCAGTCATACAATCACAATCATACAATCGCAATCATACAATCGCAATGTCACAATCACTATTATACAATCACAGTCATACAATCACAATCATACAATCACAATCATATAATCACAATCATACAATCACAATCATACAATCACAATCATACAATCAAAATCATACAATCACAATCATACAGTCGCAATCATGCAATCACAATCATGCAATCACAATCATGCAATCACAATCATACAATCAAAATCATACAATCACAATCACACAGTCGCAATCATAAGATCACAATCATGCAATCACAATCATACAATTAAAATCATACAATCACAATCATACAATCACAATCATACAATCACAATCATACAATCACAATCATACAATCACAATCATACAATCACAACCGTACAATCACAATCATACAATCACAATCATACAATCACAATCATACAATCACAACCATACAATCTGAATCATACAATCATAATGTCACAATCACTATCATACAATCACAATCATACAATCACAATCATACAATCACAATCATACAATCCCAATCATTCAATCTCAATCATACAATCACAATCATACAATCACAATCATACAATCACAATCATACAATCACAATCATACAATCACAATCATACAATCACGATCATACAATCACGATCATACAATCACGATCATACAATCACGATCATACAGTCACAATCATACAATCGCAATATTACAATCGCAATCATACAATCACAATCATACAATTAAAATCATACAATCACAATCATACAATGACAATCATACAATCACAATCATACAATCACAATCATACAATCACAATCATACAATCACAAGCATACAATCACAATCATACAATCACAGTCATGCAATCACAATCATACAATCGCAATCATACAAACACAATCATACAATCTCAATCATGCAATCACAATCATCTAATCAAAATCATACAATCACAATCATACAATCACAATCATACAATCACAATCATACAATCACAATCATACAATCACAATCATACAATCACAATCATACAATCACAATCATACAATGACGATCATACAATCACAATCATGCAATCACAATCATACAATCACAATCATATAATCACAATCATGCAATCACAATCATACAATCAAAATCATACAATCACAATCATACAGTCGCAATCATACAATCACAATCATACAATCACAATCATACAATTAAAATCATACAATCACAATCATACAATCACAATCATACAATCACAATCATACAATCACAATCATACAATCACAATCATACAATCGCAATCATACAATCGCAATGTCACAATCACTATCATACAATCGCAATCATACAATCACAATCATACAATCACAATCTTACTATCACAATCACACAATCACAGTCATACAATCACAATCATACAACCGCAATCATACAATCGCAATGTCACAATCACTATTATACAATCACAGTCATACAATCACAATCATACAATCACGATCATACAATCACGATCATACAATCACGATCATACAATCACGATCATACAATCACGATCATACAATCACGATCATACAATCACGATCATAGAATCACAATCATACAATCACAATCATACAATGACAATCATACAATCGCAATCATACAACCACAATCATACAATCACAATCATACAATCCCAATCATACAATCCCAATCATACAATCCCAATTATACAATTAAAATCATACAATCACAATCATACAATCACAATCATACAATCACAATCATGCAATCACAATCATACAATCACGATCATACAATCACGATCATACAATCACAATCATACAATCAAAATCATACAATGACAATCATACAATCGCAATCATACAAATGCAATCATACAATCACAATCATACAATCGCAATCATACAATCGCAATCATACAATCGCAATCATACAATCGCAATCATTCTATCACAATCATACGATCACAATCATACAATCACAATCATACAATCACAATCATACAATCATAATCATACAATCACAATCATACAATCACAATCATACAATCACAATCATACAATCACAATCATACAATCACAATCATACAATGACGATCATACAATCACAATCATGCAATCCCAATCATACAATCCCAATCATACAATCCCAATTATACAATTAAAATCATACAATCACAATCATACAATCACAATCATACAATCACAATCATGCAATCACAATCATACAATCACGATCATACAATCACGATCATACAATCACAATCATACAATCAAAATCATACAATGACAATCATACAATCGCAATCATACAAATGCAATCATACAATCACAATCATACAATCGCAATCATACAATCGCAATCATACAATCGCAATCATACAATCGCAATCATTCTATCACAATCATACGATCACAATCATACAATCACAATCATACAATCACAATCATACAATCATAATCATACAATCACAATCATACAATCACAATCATACAATCACAATCATACAATCACAATCATACAATCACAATCATACAATCACAATCATACAATGACGATCATACAATCACAATCATGCAATCACAATCATACAATCACAATCATATAATCACAATCATGCAATCACAATCATACAATCAAAATCATACAATCACAATCATACAGTCGCAATCATACAATCACAATCATACAATTAAAATCATACAATCACAATCATACAATCACAATCATACAATCACAATCATACAATCACAACCGTACAATCACAATCATACAATCACAATCATACAATCACAATCATACAATCACAACCATACAATCTGAATCATACAATCATAATGTCACAATCACTATCATACAATCACAATCATACAATCACAATCATACAATCCCAATCATTCAATCTCAATCATACAATCACAATCATACAATCACAATCATACAATCACAATCATACAATCACAATCATACAATCACAATCATACAATCACGATCATACAATCACGATCATACAATCACGATCATACAATCACGATCATACAATCACGATCATACAGTCACAATCATACAATCGCAATATTACAATCGCAATCATACAATCACAATCATACAATTAAAATCATACAATCACAATCATACAATGACAATCATACAATCACAATCATACAATCACAATCATACAATCACAATCATACAATCACAAGCATACAATCACAATCATACAATCACAGTCATGCAATCACAATCGTACAATCGCAATCATACAAACACAATCATACAATCTCAATCATGCAATCACAATCATCTAATCAAAATCATACAATCACAATCATACAATCACAATCATACAATCACAATCATACAATCACAATCATACAATCACAATCATACAATCACAATCATACAATCACAATCATACAATGACGATCATACAATCACAATCATGCAATCACAATCATACAATCACAATCATATAATCACAATCATGCAATCACAATCATACAATCAAAATCATACAATCACAATCATACAGTCGCAATCATACAATCACAATCATACAATCACAATCATACAATTAAAATCATACAATCACAATCATACAATCACAATCATACAATCACAATCATACAATCACAATCATACAATCACAATCATACAATCGCAATCATACAATCGCAATGTCACAATCACTATCATACAATCGCAATCATACAATCACAATCATACAATCACAATCTTACTATCACAATCACACAATCACAGTCATACAATCACAATCATACAACCGCAATCATACAATCGCAATGTCACAATCACTATTATACAATCACAGTCATACAATCACAATCATACAATCACGATCATACAATCACGATCATACAATCACGATCATACAATCACGATCATACAATCACGATCATACAATCACGATCATACAATCACGATCATAGAATCACAATCATACAATCACAATCATACAATGACAATCATACAATCGCAATCATACAGCCACAATCATACAATCACAATCATACAATCCCAATCATACAATCCCAATCATACAATCCCAATTATACAATTAAAATCATACAATCACAATCATACAATCACAATCATACAATCACAATCATGCAATCACAATCATACAATCACGATCATACAATCACGATCATACAATCACAATCATACAATCAAAATCATACAATGACAATCATACAATCGCAATCATACAAATGCAATCATACAATCACAATCATACAATCGCAATCATACAATCGCAATCATACAATCGCAATCATACAATCGCAATCATTCTATCACAATCATACGATCACAATCATACAATCACAATCATACAATCACAATCATACAATCATAATCATACAATCACAATCATACAATCACAATCATACAATCACAATCATACAATCACAATCATACAATCACAATCATACAATCACAATCATACAATGACGATCATACAATCACAATCATGCAATCACAATCATACAATCACAATCATATAATCACAATCATGCAATCACAATCATACAATCAAAATCATACAATCACAATCATACAGTCGCAATCATACAATCACAATCATACAATTAAAATCATACAATCACAATCATACAATCACAATCATACAACCACAATCATACAATCACAATCATACAATCACAATCATACAATCGCAATCATACAATCGCAATGTCACAATCACTATCATACAATCGCAATCATACAATCACAATCATACAATCGGAATCTTACTATCACAATCACACAATCACAGTCATACAATCACAATCATACAACCGCAATCATACAATCGCAATGTCACAATCACTATTATACAATCACAGTCATACAATCACAATCATACAATCACGATCATACAATCACGATCATACAATCACGATCATACAATCACGATCATACAATCACGATCATAGAATCACAATCATACAATCACAATCATACAATGACAATCATACAATCGCAATCATACAAACGCAATCATACAATCGCAATCATACAATCGCAATCATACAATCGCAATCATACAATCGCAATCATTCTATCACAATCATACAATCACAATCATACAATCACAATCATACAATCACAATCATACAATCACAATCATACATTCACAATCATACAATCACAATCATACCATCACAATCATACAATCACAATCACACAATCACAATCATACAATCCCAATCATTCAATCTCAAACATACAACCACAATCATACAATCACAATCATACAATCCCAATCATACAATCCCAATCATACAATCCCAATTATACAATTAAAATCATACAATCACAATCATACAATCACAATCATACAATCACAACCGTACAATCACAATCATACAATCACAATCATACAATCACAATCATACAATCACAACCATACAATCTGAATCATACAATCATAATGTCACAATCACTATCATACAATCACAATCATACAATCACAATCATACAATCACAATCATACAATCACAATCATACAATCCCAATCATTCAATCTCAATCATACAATCACAATCATACAATCACAATCATACAATCACAATCATACAATCACAATCATACAATCACAATCATACAATCACGATCATACAATCACGATCATACAATCACGATCATACAATCACGATCATACAGTCACAATCATACAATCGCAATATTACAATCGCAATCATACAATCACAATCATACAATTAAAATCATACAATCACAATCATACAATGACAATCATACAATCACAATCATACAATCACAATCATACAATCACAATCATACAATCACAAGCATACAATCACAATCATACAATCACAGTCATGCAATCACAATCATACAATCGCAATCATACAAACACAATCATACAATCTCAATCATGCAATCACAATCATCTAATCAAAATCATACAATCACAATCATACAATCACAATCATACAATCACAATCATACAATCACAATCATACAATCACAATCATACAATCACAATCATACAATCACAATCATACAATGACGATCATACAATCACAATCATGCAATCACAATCATACAATCACAATCATATAATCACAATCATGCAATCACAATCATACAATCAAAATCATACAATCACAATCATACAGTCGCAATCATACAATCACAATCATACAATCACAATCATACAATTAAAATCATACAATCACAATCATACAATCACAATCATACAATCACAATCATACAATCACAATCATACAATCACAATCATACAATCGCAATCATACAATCGCAATGTCACAATCACTATCATACAATCGCAATCATACAATCACAATCATACAATCACAATCTTACTATCACAATCACACAATCACAGTCATACAATCACAATCATACAACCGCAATCATACAATCGCAATGTCACAATCACTATTATACAATCACAGTCATACAATCACAATCATACAATCACGATCATACAATCACGATCATACAATCACGATCATACAATCACGATCATACAATCACGATCATACAATCACGATCATAGAATCACAATCATACAATCACAATCATACAATGACAATCATACAATCGCAATCATACAACCACAATCATACAATCACAATCATACAATCCCAATCATACAATCCCAATCATACAATCCCAATTATACAATTAAAATCATACAATCACAATCATACAATCACAATCATACAATCACAATCATGCAATCACAATCATACAATCACGATCATACAATCACGATCATACAATCACAATCATACAATCAAAATCATACAATGACAATCATACAATCGCAATCATACAAATGCAATCATACAATCACAATCATACAATCGCAATCATACAATCGCAATCATACAATCGCAATCATACAATCGCAATCATTCTATCACAATCATACGATCACAATCATACAATCACAATCATACAATCACAATCATACAATCATAATCATACAATCACAATCATACAATCACAATCATACAATCACAATCATACAATCACAATCATACAATCACAATCATACAATCACAATCATGCAATCACAATCATACAATCAAAATCATACAATCACAATCATACAGTCGCAATCATACAATCACAATCATACAGTTAAAATCATACAATCACAATCATACAATCACAATCATACAACCGCAATCATACAATCGCAATGTCACAATCACTATTATACAATCACAGTCATACAATCACAATCATACAATCACGATCATACAATCACGATCATACAATCACGATCATACAATCACGATCATACAATCACGATCATAGAATCACAATCATACAATCACAATCATACAATGACAATCATACAATCGCAATCATACAAACGCAATCATACAATCGCAATCATACAATCGCAATCATACAATCGCAATCATACAATCGCAATCATTCTATCACAATCATACAATCACAATCATACAATCACAATCATACAATCACAATCATACAATCACAATCATACATTCACAATCATACAATCACAATCATACCATCACAATCATACAATCACAATCACACAATCACAATCATACAATCCCAATCATTCAATCTCAAACATACAACCACAATCATACAATCACAATCATACAATCCCAATCATACAATCCCAATCATACAATCCCAATTATACAATTAAAATCATACAATAACAATCATACAATCACAATCATACAATCACAATCATGCAATCACAATCATACAATCACGATCATACAATCACGATCATACAATCACAATCATACAATCAAAATCATACAATGACAATCATACAATCGCAATCATACAAATGCAATCATACAATCACAATCATACAATCGCATTCATACAATCGCAATCATAAAATCGCAATCATACAATCGCAACCATACAATCACAATCATACAATCACAATCATACAATCACAACCATACAATCTGAATCATACAATCGCAATGTCATAATCACTATCATACAATCACAATCATACAATCACAATCATACAATCCCAATCATTCAATCTCAATCATACAATTACAATCATACAATCACAATCACACAATCACAATCATACAATCACAATCATACAATCACAATCATACAATCACAATCATACAATCACAATCATACAATCTCAGTCATGCAATCACAATCATACAATCAAAATCATACAACCACAATCATACAATCACAATCATACAATCACAATCATACAATCACAATCATACAATCACAATCATACAATCACAATCATACAATCACAATCATACAATCACAATCATACAATTAAAATCATACAATCACAATCATACAATCACAATCATACAATCACAATCATACAATCACAATCATATAATCACAATCATACAATCACAATCATACAATCACAATCATACAATCACAACCATATAATCACAATCATGCAATCACAATCATACAATCAAAATCATACAATCACAATCATACAGACGCAATCATACAATCACAATCATACAATCACAATCATACAATTAAAGTCATACAATCACAATCATACAATCACAATCATACAATCACAATCATACATTCGCAATCATACAATCACAATGTCACAATCACTATCATACAATCACAATCATACAATCACAATCATACAATCACAATCTTACTATCACAATCATACAATCACAGCCATACAATCACAATCATACAATCGCAATCATACAATCGCAATGTCACAATCACTATTATACAATCACAGTCATACAATCACAATCATACAATCACAATCCTACAATCACGATCATACAATCACGATCATACAATCACGATCATACAATCACGATCATACAATCACAATCATACAATCACAATCATACAATCACAATCATATAATCACAATCATACAATCACGATCATACAATCACAATCATACAATCTCAATCATGCAATCACAATCATACAATCACAATCATACAATCACAATCATACAATCACAATCATACAAATAAAATCATACAATCACAATCATACAATCACAATCATACAATCACAATCATACAATCACAATCATACAATCACAATCATACAATCACAATCATACAATCACAATCATACAGTCGCAATCATACAATCGCAATGTCACAATCACTATCATACAATCGCAATCATACAATCACAATCATACAATCACAATCTTACTATCACAATCACACAATCACAGTCATACAATCACAATCATACAATCGCAATCATACAATCGCAATGTCTTAATCACTATTATACAATCACAGTCATACAATCACAATCATACATTCACGATCATACAATCACGATCATACAATCACGATCATACAATCACAATCATACAGTCACAATCATACAATCGCAATGTCACAATCACTATTATACAATCACAGTCATACAATCACAATCATACAATCACAATCATACAATCACGATCATACAATCACGATCATATAATCACGATCATACAATCACGATCATACAATCACGATCATACAATCACGATCATACAATCACGATCATGCAATCACAATCATACAATCACAATCATACAATCACAATCATACAAACGCCATCATACAATCACAATCATATAATCACAATCATACAATCACAATCATACAGTCACGCCCATACAATCACGATCATACAATCACATTCATACAATCGCAATTATACAATCACAATCATACAAGCACAATCATACAATCAGAATCATGCATTTACAACCATGCGATCATAATCATGCAAGAACAATCATTCAATCACAATCATGCAACCATAATCATACAATCACAATTATACAATCACAATCATACAAACGCAATCATACAATCACAATCATATAATCACAATCATACAATCACAATCATACAATCACAAGCATACAATGACAAGCATACAATCACAATCATTCAATCACAATCATAAAATCACTATCATACAATCACAATCATACTATCACTGTCATACAATCACAATCATACAATCACAATCATACAATCACAATCATACAATCGCAGTCATACAATCACAATCATACAATCGCAATCATACAATCGCAATGTCACAATCACTATCGTACAATCACAATCATACAATCACAATCATATAATCACAATCATACAATCACAATCATACAATCACAATCATACAATCACGATCATACAATCACGATCATACAATCACAATCATACAATCGCAATATTACAATCGCAATCATACAATCACAATCATACAATTAAAATCGTACAATCACAATCATACAATGACAATCATACAATCACAATCATAAAATCACAATCATACAATCACAAGCATACAATCACAATCATACAATCACAGTCATGCAATCACAATCATACAATCGCAATCATACAATCACAATCATACAATCTCAATCATGCAATCATAATCATACAATCAAAATCATACAATCACAATCATACAATCACAATCATACAATCACAATCATACAATCACAATCATACAATCACAATCATACAATCACAATCATACAATCACAATCATAAATTGACGATCATACAATCACAATCATGCAATCACAATCATACAATCACAATCATATAATCACAATCATGCAATCACTATCATACAATCAAAATCATACAATCACAATCATACAGTCGCAATCATACAATCACAATCATACAATCACAATCATACAATTAAAATCATACAATCACAATCATACAATCACAATCATACAATAACAATCATACAATCACAATCATACAATCACAATCATACAATCACAATCATACAATCGCAATCATACAATCGCAATGTCACAATCACTATCATACAATCGCAATCATACAATCACAATCATACAATCACAATCTTACTATCACAATCACACAATCACAGTCATACAATCACAATCATACAATCGCAATCATACAATCGCAATGTCACAATCACTATTATACAATCACAGTCATACAATCACAATCATACAATCACGATCATACAATCACGATCATACAATCACGATCATACAATCACGATCATACAATCACGATCATAGAATCACAATCATACAATCACAATCATACAATGACAATCATACAATCGCAATCATACAAACGCAATCATACAATCACAATCATACAATCGCAATCATACAATCGCAATCATACAATCGCAATCATTCTATCACAATCATACAATCACAATCATACAATCACAATCATACAATCACAATCATACAATCACAATCATACAATCACAATCATACAATCACAATCATACAATCACAATCATACCATCACAATCATACCATCACAATCATACAATCACAATCACACAATCACAATCATACAATCCCAATCATTCAATCTCAAACATACAACCACAATCATACAATCACAATCATACAATCCCAATCATACAATCCCAATCATACAATCCCAATTATACAATTAAAATCATACAATCACAATCATACAATCACAATCATACAATCACAATCATGCAATCACAATCATACAATCACGATCATACAATCACGATCATACAATCACAATCATACAATCAAAATCATACAATGACAATCATACAATCGCAATCATACAAACGCAATCATACAATCACAACCATACAATCTGAATCATACAATCGCAATGTCACAATCACTATCATACAATCACAATCATACAATCAGAATCATACAATCCCAATCATTCAATCTCAATCATACAATCACAATCATACAATCACAATCATACAATCACAATCATACAATCACAATCATACAATCACAATCATACAATCACAATCATACAATCACAATCATACAATCACAACCATACAATCTGAAGCATACAATCGCAATGTCACAATCACTATCATACAATCACAATCATACAATCCCAATCATTCAATCTCAATCATACAATCACAATCATACAATCACAATCATACAATCACAATCATACAATCACAATCATACAATCACAATCATACAATCACAATCATACAATCACAATCATACAATCACAATCATACAATCTCAGTCATGCAATCACAATCATACAATCAAAATCATACAATCACAATCATACAATCACAATCATACAACCACAATCATACAATCACAATCATACAATCACAATCATACAATCACAATCATACAATCACAATCATACAATTAAAATCATACAATCACAATCATACAATCACAATCATACAATCACAATCATACAATCACAATCATATAATCACAATCATACAATCACGATCATGCAATCGCGATCATACAATCACGATCATACAATCACGATCATACAATCACAATCATACAATCAAAATCATACAATGACAATCATACAATCGCAATCATACAAACGCAATCATACAATCGCAATCATACAATCGCAATCATACAATCGCAATCATACAATCGCAATCATACAATCGCAATTATTCTATCACAATCATACAATCACAATCATACAATCACAATCATACAATCACAATCATACAATCACAATCATACAATCGCAATCATACAATCACAATCATACAATCACAATCATACAATCAAAATCATACAATCACAATCATACAGTCGCAATCATGCAATCACAATCATGCAATCACAATCATACAATCAAAATCATACAATCACAATCACACAGTCGCAATCATAAAATCACAATCATGCAATCACAATCATACAATTAAAATCATACAATCACAATCATACAATCACAATCATACAATCACAATCATACAATCACAATCATACAGTCGCAATCATACAATCGCAATGTCACAATCACTATCATACAATCGCAATCATACAATCACAACCATACAATCACAATCTTACTATCACAATCACACAATCACAGTCATACAATCACAATCATACAATCGCAATCATTCAACCGCAATGTCTTAATCACTATTATACAATCACAGTCATACAATCACAATCATACAATCACGATCATACAATCACGATCATACAATCACGATCATACAATCACAATCATACAGTCACAATCATACAATCGCAATGTCACAATCACTATTATACAATCACAGTCATACAATCACAATCATACAATCACAATCATACAATCACGATCATACAATCACGATCATATAATCACGATCATACAATCACGATCATACAATCACGATCATACAATCACGATCATACAATCACGATCATGCAATCACAATCATACAATCACAATCATACAATCACAATCATACAAACGCCATCATACAATCACAATCATATAATCACAATCATACAATCACAATCATACAGTCACGCCCATACAATCACGATCATACAATCACATTCATACAATCGCAATTATACAATCACAATCATACAAGCACAATCATACAATCAGAATCATGCATTTACAACCATGCGATCATAATCATGCAAGAACAATCATTCAATCACAATCATGCAACCATAATCATACAATCACAATTATACAATCACAATCATACAAACGCAATCATACAATCACAATCATATAATCACAATCATACAATCACAATCATACAATCACAAGCATACAATGACAAGCATACAATCACAATCATTCAATCACAATCATAAAATCACTATCATACAATCACAATCATACTATCACTGTCATACAATCACAATCATACAATCACAATCATACAATCACAATCATACAATCGCAGTCATACAATCACAATCATACAATCGCAATCATACAATCGCAATGTCACAATCACTATCGTACAATCACAATCATACAATCACAATCATATAATCACAATCATACAATCACAAGCATACAATCACAATCATACAATCACGATCATACAATCACGATCATACAATCACAATCATACAATCGCAATATTACAATCGCAATCCTACAATCACAATCATACAATTAAAATCGTACAATCACAATCATACAATGACAATCATACAATCACAATCATAAAATCACAATCATACAATCACAAGCATACAATCACAATCATACAATCACAGTCATGCAATCACAATCATACAATCGCAATCATACAATCACAATCATACAATCTCAATCATGCAATCACAATCATACAATCAAAATCATACAATCACAATCATACAATCACAATCATACAATCACAATCATACAATCACAATCATACAATCACAATCATACAATCACAATCATACAATCACAATCATACAATCACAATCATACAATCACAATCATACAATTAAAATCATACAATCACAATCATACAATCACAATCATACAATAACAATCATACAATCACAATCATACAATCACAATCATACAATCACAATCATACAATCGCAATCATACAATCGCAATGTCACAATCACTATCATACAATCGCAATCATACAATCACAATCATACAATCACAATCTTACTATCACAATCACACAATCACAGTCATACATTCACAATCATACAATCGCAATCATACAATCGCAATGTCACAATCACTATTATACAATCACAGTCATACAATCACAATCATACAATCACGATCATACAATCACGATCATACAATCACGATCATACAATCACGATCATACAATCACGATCATACAATCACGATCATACAATCACAATCATACAATCTCAATCATGCAATCACAATCATACAATCAAAATCATACAATCACAATCATACAATCACAACCATACAATCTGAATCATACAATCGCAATGTCACAATCACTATCATACAATCACAATCATACAATCACAATCATACAATCCCAATCATTCAATCTCAATCATACAATCACAATCATACAATCACAATCATACAATCACAATCATACAATCACAATCATACAATCACAATCATACAATCACAATCATACAATCACAATCATACAATCACAATCATACAATCACAACCATACAATCTGAAGCATACAATCGCAATGTCACAATCACTATCATACAATCACAATCATACAATCCCAATCATTCAATCTCAATCATACAATCACAATCATACAATCACAATCATACAATCACAATCATACAATCACAATCATACAATCACAATCATACAATCACAATCATACAATCACAATCATACAATCACAATCATACAATCACAATCATACAATCACAATCATACAATCTCAGTCATGCAATCACAATCATACAATCAAAATCATACAATCACAATCATACAATCACAATCATACAACCACAATCATACAATCACAATCATACAATCACAATCATACAATCACAATCATACAATTAAAATCATACAATCACAATCATACAATCACAATCATACAATCACAATCATACAATCACAATCATATAATCACAATCATACAATCACGATCATGCAATCACGATCATACAATCACGATCATACAATCACGATCATACAATCACAATCATACAATCAAAATCATACAATGACAATCATACAATCGCAATCATACAAACGCAATCATACAATCGCAATCATACAATCGCAATCATACAATCGCAATCATACAATCGCAATCATACAATCGCAATTATTCTATCACAATCATACAATCACAATCATACAATCAAAATCATACAATCACAATCATACAATCACAATCATACAATCACAATCATACAATCACAATCATACAATCACAATCATACAATCACAATCATACAATCACAATCATACAATCACAATCATTCTATCACAACCATACAATCACAATCATACAATCACAATCATACAATCACAATCATACAATCACAATCATACAATTAAAATCATACAATCACAATCATACAATCACAATCATACAATCACAATCATACAATGACGATCATACAATCACAATCATGCAATCACAATCATACAATCACAATCATATAATCACAATCATGCAATCACAATCATACAATCAAAATCATACAATCACAATCATACAGTCGCAATCATACAATCACAATCATACAATCACAATCATACAATTAAAATCATACAATCACAATCATACAATCACAATCATACAATCACAATCATACAATCACAATCATACAATCACAATCATACAATCACAATCATACAATCGCAATCATACAATCGCAATGTCACAATCACTATCATACAATCGCAATCATACAATCACAATCATACAATCACAATCTTACTATCACAATCACACAATCACAGTCATACAATCACAATCATACAACCGCAATCATACAATCGCAATGTCACAATCACTATTATACAATCACAGTCATACAATCACAATCATACAATCACGATCATACAATCACGATCATACAATCACGATCATACAATCACGATCATACAATCACGATCATAGAATCACAATCATACAATCACAATCATACAATGACAATCATACAATCGCAATCATACAAACGCAATCATACAATTACAATCATACAATCGCAATCATACAATCGCAATCATACAATCGCAATCATTCTATCACAATCATACAATCACAATCATACAACCACAATCATACAATCACAATCATACAATCACAATCATACATTCACAATCATACAATCACAATCATACCATCACAATCATACAATCACAATCACACAATCACAATCATACAATCCCAATCATTCAATCTCAAACATACAACCACAATCATACAATCACAATCATACAATTCCAATCATACAATCCCAATCATACAATCCCAATCATACAATCCCAATTATACAATTAAAATCATACAATCACAATCATACAATCACAATCATACAATCACAATCATGCAATCACAATCATACAATCACGATCATACAATAACGATCATACAATCACAATCATACAATCAAAATCATACAATGACAATCATACAATCGCAATCATACAAATGCAATCATACAATCACAATCATGCAATCGCAATCATACAATCGCAATCATACAATCGCAATCATACAATCGCAATCATTCTATCACAATCATACGATCACAATCATACAATCACAATCATACAATCACAATCATACAATCATAATCATACAATCACAATCATACAATCACAATCATACAATCACAATCATACAATCACAATCATACAATCGCAATCATACAATCGCAATGTCACAATCACTATTATACAATCACAGTCATACAATCACAATCATACAATCACAATCATATAATCACAATCATACAATCACAATCATACAATCACAAACATACAATCACAATCATACAATCAAAATCATACAATCACAATCATACAGTCGCAATCATGCAATCACAATCATGCAATCACAATCATACAATCAAAATCATACAATCACAATCACACAGTCGCAATCATAAAATCACAATCATGCAATCACAATCATACAATTAAAATCATACAATCACAATCATACAATCACAATCATACAATCACAATCATACAATCACAATCATACAATCACAATCATACAATCACAATCATACAATCACAATCATACAATTAAAATCATACAATCACAATCATACAATCACAATCATACAATCACAATCATACAATCACAATCATATAATCACAATCATACAATCACAATCATACAATCGCAATCATACAATCGCAATCATACAATCGCAATCATACAATCGCAATCATACAATCGCAACCATACAATCACAATCATACAATCACAATCATACAATCACAACCATACAATCTGAATCATACAATCGCAATGTCATAATCACTATCATACAATCACAATCATACAATCACAATCATACAATCCCAATCATTCAATCTCAATCATACAATTACAATCATACAATCACAATCACACAATCACAATCATACAATCACAATCATACAATCACAATCATACAATCACAATCATACAATCACAATCATACAATCACAATCATACAATCTCAGTCATGCAATCACAATCATACAATCAAAATCATACAATCACAATCATACAATCACAATCATACAATCACAATCATACAATCACAATCATACAATCACAATCATATAATCACAATCATACAATCACAATCATACAATTAAAATCATACAATCACAATCATACAATCACAATCATATAATCACAATCATACAATCACAATCATATAATCACAATCATACAATCACAATCATACAATCACAATCATACAATCACAACCATATAATCACAATCATGCAATCACAATCATACAATCAAAATCATACAATCACAATCATACAGACGCAATCATACAATCACAATCATACAATCACAATCATACAATTAAAGTCATACAATCACAATCATACAATCACAATCATACAATCACAATCATACATTCGCAATCATACAATCACAATGTCACAATCACTATCATACAATCACAATCATACAATCACAATCATACAATCACAATCTTACTATCACAATCATACAATCACAGTCATACAATCACAATCATACAATCGCAATCATACAATCGCAATGTCACAATCACTATTATACAATCACAGTCATACAATCACAATCATACAATCACAATCCTACAATCACGATCATACAATCACGATCATACAATCACGATCATACAATCACGATCATACAATCACAATCATACAATCACAATCATACAATCACAATCATACAAACGCGATCATACAATCACAATCATATAATCACAATCATACAATCACGATCATACAATCACAATCATACAATCTCAATCATGCAATCACAATCATACAATCAAAATCATACAATCACAATCATACAATCACAATCATACAATCACAATCATACAAATAAAATCATACAATCACAATCATACAATCACAATCATACAATCACAATCATACAATCACAATAATACAATCACAATCATACAATCACAATCATACAATCACAATCATACAGTCGCAATCATACAATCGCAATGTCACAATCACTATCATACAATCGCAATCATACAATCACAATCATACAATCACAATCTTACTATCACAATCACACAATCACAGTCATACAATCACAATCATACAATCGCAATCATACAATCGCAATGTCTTAATCACTATTATACAATCACAGTCATACAATCACAATCATACATTCACGATCATACAATCACGATCATACAATCACGATCATACAATCACAATCATACAGTCACAATCATACAATCGCAATGTCACAATCACTATTATACAATCACAGTCATACAATCACAATCATACAATCACAATCATACAATCACGATCATACAATCACGATCATATAATCACGATCATACAATCACGATCATACAATCACGATCATACAATCACGATCATACAATCACGATCATGCAATCACAATCATACAATCACAATCATACAATCACAATCATACAAACGCCATCATACAATCACAATCATATAATCACAATCATACAATCACAATCATACAGTCACGCCCATACAATCACGATCATACAATCACATTCATACAATCGCAATTATACAATCACAATCATACAAGCACAATCATACAATCAGAATCATGCATTTACAACCATGCGATCATAATCATGCAAGAACAATCATTCAATCACAATCATGCAACCATAATCATACAATCACAATTATACAATCACAATCATACAAACGCAATCATACAATCACAATCATATAATCACAATCATACAATCACTATCATACAATCACAAGCATACAATGACAAGCATACAATCACAATCATTCAATCACAATCATAAAATCACTATCATACAATCACAATCATACTATCACTGTCATACAATCACAATCATACAATCACAATCATACAATCACAATCATACAATCGCAGTCATACAATCACAATCATACAATCGCAATCATACAATCGCAATGTCACAATCACTATCGTACAATCACAATCATACAATCACAATCATATAATCACAATCATACAATCACAATCATACAATCACAATCATACAATCACGATCATACAATCACGATCATACAATCACAATCATACAATCGCAATATTACAATCGCAATCATACAATCACGATCATACAATCACAATCATACAATCTCAATCATGCAATCACAATCATACAACCAAAATCATACAATCACAATCATACAATCACAATCATACAATCACAATCATACAATCACAATCTTACTATCACAATCATACAATCACAGTCATACAATCACATTCATACAATGACAATCATACAATCACAATCATACAATCACAATCATACAAACACAATCATACAATCACAATCATACAGTCGCAATCATACAATCACAATCATACAATCACAATCATACAATCACAATCATACAATCACAATCATACAATCACAATCATACAATCACAATCATACAATCACAATCATACAGTCGCAATCATACAATCGCAATGTCACAATCACTATCATACAATCGCAATCATACAATCACAATCATACAATCACAATCTTACTATCACAATCACACAATCACAGTCATACAATCACAATCATACAATCGCAATCATACAACCGCAATGTCTTAATCACTATTATACAATCACAGTCATACAATCACAATCATACAATCACGATCATACAATCACGATCATACAATCACGATCATACAATCACAATCATACAGTCACAATCATACAATCGCAATGTCACAATCACTATTATACAATCACAGTCATACAATCACAATCATACAATCACAATCATACAATCACGATCATACAATCACGATCATATAATCACGATCATACAATCACGATCATACAATCACGATCATACAATCACGATCATACAATCACGATCATGCAATCACAATCATACAATCACAATCATACAATCACAATCATACAAACGCCATCATACAATCACAATCATATAATCACAATCATACAATCACAATCATACAGTCACGCCCATACAATCACGATCATACAATCACATTCATACAATCGCAATTATACAATCACAATCATACAAGCACAATCATACAATCAGAATCATGCATTTACAACCATGCGATCATAATCATGCAAGAACAATCATTCAATCACAATCATGCAACCATAATCATACAATCACAATTATACAATCACAATCATACAAACGCAATCATACAATCACAATCATATAATCACAATCATACAATCACAATCATACAATCACAAGCATACAATGACAAGCATACAATCACAATCATTCAATCACAATCATAAAATCACTATCATACAATCACAATCATACTATCACTGTCATACAATCACAATCATACAATCACAATCATACAATCACAATCATACAATCGCAGTCATACAATCACAATCATACAATCGCAATCATACAATCGCAATGTCACAATCACTATCGTACAATCACAATCATACAATCACAATCATATAATCACAATCATACAATCACAATCATACAATCACAATCATACAATCACGATCATACAATCACGATCATGCAATCACAATCATACAATCGCAATATTACAATCGCAATCATACAATCACAATCATACAATTAAAATCGTACAATCACAATCATACAATGACAATCATACAATCACAATCATAAAATCACAATCATACAATCACAAGCATACAATCACAATCATACAATCACAGTCATGCAATCACAATCATACAATCGCAATCATACAATCACAATCATACAATCTCAATCATGCAATCACAATCATACAATCAAAATCATACAATCACAATCATACAATCACAATCATACAATCACAATCATACAATCACAATCATACAATCACAATCATACAATCACAATCATACAATCACAATCATACAATCACAATCATAAATTGACGATCATACAATCACAATCATGCAATCACAATCATACAATCACAATCATATAATCACAATCATGCAATCACTATCATACAATCAAAATCATACAATCACAATCATACAGTCGCAATCATACAATCACAATCATACAATCACAATCATACAATTAAAATCATACAATCACAATCATACAATCACAATCATACAATAACAATCATACAATCACAATCATACAATCACAATCATACAATCACAATCATACAATCGCAATAATACAATCGCAATGTCACAATCACTATCATACAATCGCAATCATACAATCACAATCATACAATCACAATCTTACTATCACAATCACACAATCACAGTCATACAATCACAATCATACAATCGCAATCATACAATCGCAATGTCACAATCACTATTATACAATCACAGTCATACAATCACAATCATACAATCACGATCATACAATCACGATCATACAATCACGATCATACAATCACGATCATACAATCACGATCATACAATCACGATCATAGAATCACAATCATACAATCACAATCATACAATGACAATCATACAATCGCAATCATACAAACGCAATCATACAATCACAATCATACAATCGCAATCGTACAATCGCAATCATACAATCGCAATCATTCTATCACAATCATACAATCGCAATCATACAATCACAATCATACAATCACAATCATACAATCACAATCATACAATCACAATCATACAATCACAATCATACCATCACAATCATACCATCACAATCATACAATCACAATCACACAATCACAATCATACAATCCCAATCATTCAATCTCAAACATACAACCACAATCATACAATCACAATCATACAATCCCAATCATACAATCCCAATCATACAATCCCAATTATACAATTAAAATCATACAATCACAATCATACAATCACAATCATACAATCACAATCATGCAATCACAATCATACAATCACGATCATACAATCACGATCATACAATCACAATCATACAATCAAAATCATACAATGACAATCATACAATCGCAATCATACAAACGCAATCATACAATCACAACCATACAATCTGAATCATACAATCGCAATGTCACAATCACTATCATACAATCACAATCATACAATCACAATCATACAATCCCAATCATTCAATCTCAATCATACAATCACAATCATACAATCACAATCATACAATCACAATCATACAATCACAATCATACAATCACAATCATACAATCACAATCATACAATCACAATCATACAATCACAACCATACAATCTGAAGCATACAATCGCAATGTCACAATCACTATCATACAATCACAATCATACAATCCCAATCATTCAATCTCAATCATACAATCACAATCATACAATCACAATCATACAATCACAATCATACAATCACAATCATACAATCACAATCATACAATCACAATCATACAATCACAATCATACAATCACAATCATACAATCTCAGTCATGCAATCACAATCATACAATCAAAATCATACAATCACAATCATACAATCACAATCATACAACCACAATCATACAATCACAATCATACAATCACAATCATACAATCACAATCATACAATTAAAATCATACAATCACAATCATACAATCACAATCATACAATCACAATCATACAATCACAATCATATAATCACAATCATACAATCACGATCATGCAATCACGATCATACAATCACGATCATACAATCACGATCATACAATCACAATCATACAATCAAAATCATACAATGACAATCATACAATCGCAATCATACAAACGCAATCATACAATCGCAATCATACAATCGCAATCATACAATCGCAATCATACAATCGCAATCATACAATCGCAATTATTCTATCACAATCATACAATCACAATCATACAATCACAATCATACAATCACAATCATACAACCACAATCATACAATCACAATCATACAATCGCAATCATACAATCACAATCATACAATCACAATCATACAATCAAAATCATACAATCACAATCATACAGTCGCAATCATGCAATCACAATCATGCAATCACAATCATACAATCAAAATCATACAATCACAATCACACAGTCGCAATCATAAAATCACAATCATGCAATCACAATCATACAATTAAAATCATACAATCACAATCATACAATCACAATCATACAATCACAATCATACAATCACAATCATACAGTCGCAATCATACAATCGCAATGTCACAATCACTATCATACAATCGCAATCATACAATCACAATCATACAATCACAATCTTACTATCACAATCACACAATCACAGTCATACAATCACCATCATACAATCGCAATCATACAACCGCAATGTCTTAATCACTATTATACAATCACAGTCATACAATCACAATCATACAATCACGATCATACAATCACGATCATACAATCACGATCATACAATCACAATCATACAGTCACAATCATACAATCGCAATGTCACAATCACTATTATACAATCACAGTCATACAATCACAATCATACAATCACAATCATACAATCACGATCATACAATCACGATCATATAATCACGATCATACAATCACGATCATACAATCACGATCATACAATCACGATCATACAATCACGATCATGCAATCACAATCATACAATCACAATCATACAATCACAATCATACAAACGCCATCATACAATCACAATCATATAATCACAATCATACAATCACAATCATACAGTCACGCCCATACAATCACGATCATACAATCACATTCATACAATCGCAATTATACAATCACAATCATACAAGCACAATCATACAATCACAATCATACAATCACAATCATACAATGACGATCATACAATCACAATCATGCAATCACAATCATACAATCACAATCATATAATCACAATCATGCAATCACTATCATACAATCAAAATCATACAATCACAATCATACAGTCGCAATCATACAATCACAATCATACAATCACAATCATACAATTAAAATCATACAATCACAATCATACAATCACAATCATACAATAACAATCATACAATCACAATCATACAATCACAATCATACAATCGCAATCATACAATCGCAATGTCACAATCACTGTCGTACAATCACAATCATACAATCACAATCATATAATCACAATCATACAATCACAATCATACAATCACAATCATACAATCACGATCATACAATCACGATCATACAATCACAATCATACAATCGCAATATTACAATCGCAATCCTACAATCACAATCATACAATTAAAATCGTACAATCACAATCATACAATGACAATCATACAATCACAATCATAAAATCACAATCATACAATCACAAGCATACAATCACAATCATACAATCACAGTCATGCAATCACAATCATACAATCGCAATCATACAATCACAATCATACAATCTCAATCATGCAATCACAATCATACAATCAAAATCATACAATCACAATCATACAATCACAATCATACAATCACAATCATACAATCACAATCATACAATCACAATCATACAATCACAATCATACAATGACGATCATACAATCACAATCATGCAATCACAATCATACAATCACAATCATATAATCACAATCATGCAATCACTATCATACAATCAAAATCATACAATCACAATCATACAGTCGCAATCATACAATCACAATCATACAATCACAATCATACAATTAAAATCATACAATCACAATCATACAATCACAATCATACAATAACAATCATACAATCACAATCATACAATCACAATCATACAATCACAATCATACAATCGCAATCATACAATCGCAATGTCACAATCACTATCATACAATCGCAATCATTCAATCACAATCATACAATCACAATCTTACTATCACAATCACACAATCACAGTCATACAATCACAATCATACAATCGCAATCATACAATCGCAATGTCACAATCACTATTATACAATCACAGTCATACAATCACAATCATACAATCACGATCATACAATCACGATCATACAATCACGATCATACAATCACGATCATACAATCACGATCATACAATCACGATCATAGAATCACAATCATACAATCACAATCATGCAATGACAATCATACAATCGCAATCATACAAACGCAATCATACAATCACAATCATACAATCGCAATCATACAATCGCAATCATACAATCGCAATCATTCTATCACAATCATACAATCACAATCATACAATCACAATCATACAATCACAATCATACAATCACAATCATACAATCACAATCATACAATCACAATCATACCATCACAATCATACCATCACAATCATACAATCACAATCACACAATCACAATCATACAATCCCAATCATTCAATCTCAAACATACAACCACAATCATACAATCACAATCATACAATCCCAATCATACAATCCCAATCATACAATCCCAATTATACAATTAAAATCATACAATCACAATCATACAATCACAATCATACAATCACAATCATGCAATCACAATCATACAATCACGATCATACAATCACGATCATACAATCACAATCATACAATCAAAATCATACAATGACAATCATACAATCGCAATCATACAAACGCAATCATACAATCACAACCATACAATCTGAATCATACAATCGCAATGTCACAATCACTATCATACAATCACAATCATACAATCACAATCATACAATCCCAATCATTCAATCTCAATCATACAATCACAATCATACAATCACAATCATACAATCACAATCATACAATCACAATCATACAATCACAATCATACAATCACAATCATACAATCACAATCATACAATCACAATCATACAATCACAACCATACAATCTGAAGCATACAATCGCAATGTCACAATCACTATCATACAATCACAATCATACAATCCCAATCATTCAATCTCAATCATACAATCACAATCATACAATCACAATCATACAATCACAATCATACAATCACAATCATACAATCACAATCATACAATCACAATCATACAATCACAATCATACAATCACAATCATACAATCACAATCATACAATCACAATCATACAATCTCAGTCATGCAATCACAATCATACAATCAAAATCATACAATCACAATCATACAATCACAATCATACAACCACAATCATACAATCACAATCATACAATCACAATCATACAATCACAATCATACAATCACAATCATACAATTAAAATCATACAATCACAATCATACAATCACAATCATACAATCACAATCATACAATCACAATCATATAATCACAATCATACAATCACGATCATGCAATCACGATCATACAATCACGATCATACAATCACGATCATACAATCACGATCATACAATCAAAATCATACAATGACAATCATACAATCGCAATCATACAAACGCAATCATACAATCGCAATCATACAATCGCAATCATACAATCGCAATCATACAATCGCAATTATTCTATCACAATCATACAATCACAATCATACAATCACAATCATACAATCACAATCATACAATCACAATCATACAATCACAATCATACAATCACAATCATACAATCACAATCATACAATCAAAATCATACAATCACAATCATACAGTCGCAATCATGCAATCACAATCATGCAATCACAATCATACAATCAAAATCATACAATCACAATCACACAGTCGCAATCATAAAATCACAATCATGCAATCACAATCATACAATTAAAATCATACAATCACAATCATACAATCACAATCATACACTCACAATCATACAATCACAATCATACAATCACAATCATACAATCACAACCATACAATCACAATCATACAATCACAATCATACAATCACAATCATACAATCACAACCATACAATCTGAATCATACAATCGCAATGTCATAATCACTATCATACAATCACAATCATACAATCACAATCATACAATCCCAATCATTCAATCTCAATCATACAATTACAATCATACAATCACAATCATACAATCACAATCATACAATCACAATCATACAATCACAATCATACAATCACAATCATACAATCACAATCATACAATCACAATCATACAATCACAATCATACAATCTCAGTCATGCAATCACAATCATACAATCAAAATCATACAATCACAATCATACAATCACAATCATACAATCACAATCATACAATCACAATCATACAATCACAATCATACAATCACAATCATTCTATCACAATCATACAATCACAATCATACAATCACAATCATACAATCACAATCATACAATCACAATCATACAATTAAAATCATACAATCACAATCATACAATCACAATCATACAATCACAATCATACAATGACGATCATACAATCACAATCATGCAATCACAATCATACAATCACAATCATATAATCACAATCATGCAATCACAATCATACAATCAAAATCATACAATCACAATCATACAGTCGCAATCATACAATCACAATCATACAATCACAATCATACAATTAAAATCAAACAATCACAATCATACAATCACAATCATACAATCACAATCATACAATCACAATCATACAATCACAATCATACAATCACAATCATACAATCACAATCATACAATCGCAATCATACAATCGCAATGTCACAATCACTATCATACAATCGCAATCATACAATCACAATCATACAATCACAATCTTACTATCACAATCACACAATCACAGTCATACAATCACAATCATACAACCGCAATCATACAATCGCAATGTCACAATCACTATTATACAATCACAGTCATACAATCACAATCATACAATCACGATCATACAATCACGATCATACAATCACGATCATACAATCACGATCATACAATCACGATCATAGAATCACAATCATACAATCACAATCATACAATGACAATCATACAATCGCAATCATACAAACGCAATCATACAATCACAATCATACAATCGCAATCATACAATCGCAATCATACAATCGCAATCATTCTATCACAATCATACAATCACAATCATACAACCACAATCATACAATCACAATCATACAATCACAATCATACATTCACAATCATACAATCACAATCATACCATCACAATCATACAATCACAATCACACAATCACAATCATACAATCCCAATCATTCAATCTCAAACATACAACCACAATCGTACAATCACAATCATACAATTCCAATCATACAATCCCAATCATACAATCCCAATCATACAATCCCAATTATACAATTAAAATCATACAATCACATTCATACAATCACAATCATACAATCACAATCATGCAATCACAATCATACAATCACGATCATACAATCACGATCATACAATCACAATCATACAATCAAAATCATACAATGACAATCATACAATCGCAATCATACAAATGCAATCATACAATCACAATCATACAATCGCAATCATACAATCGCAATCATACAATCGCAATCATACAATCGCAATCATTCTATCACAATCATACGATCACAATCATACAATCACAATCATACAATCACAATCATACAATCATAATCATACAATCACAATCATACAATCACAATCATACAATCACAATCATACAATCACAATCATACAATCGCAATCATACAATCGCAATGTCACAATCACTATTATACAATCACAGTCATACAATCACAATCATACAATCACAATCATATAATCACAATCATACAATCACAATCATACAATCACAATCATACAATCACAATCATACAATCAAAATCATACAATCACAATCATACAGCCGCAATCATGCAATCACAATCATGCAATCACAATCATACAATCAAAATCATACAATCACAATCACACAGTCGCAATCATAAAATCACAATCATGCAATCACAATCATACAATTAAAATCATACAATAACAATCATACAATCACAATCATACAATCACAATCATACAATCACAATCATACAATCACAATCATACAATCACAATCATACAATCACAACCATACAATCACAATCATACAATCACAATCATACAATCACAACCATACAATCTGAATCATACAATCGCAATGTCATAATCACTATCATACAATCACAATCATACAATCGCAATCATTCTATCACAATCATACAATCACAATCATACAACCACAATCATACAATCACAATCATACAATCACAATCATACAATCACAATCATACAATCACAATCATACAATCACAATCATACAATCACAATCATACAATCACAATCATACAATCACAATCATACAATCACAATCATACAATCTCAGTCATGCAATCACAATCATACAATCAAAATCATACAATCACAATCATACAATCACAATCATACAATCACAATCATACAATCACAATCATACAATCACAATCATACAATCACAATCATACAATCACAATCATACAATTAAAATCATACAATCACAATCATACAATCACAATCATACAATCACAATCATACAATCACAATCATATAATCACAATCATACAATCACAATCATACAATCACAATCATACAGACGCAATCATACAATCACAATCATACAATCACAATCATACAATTAAAGTCATACAATCACAATCATACAATCACAATCATACAATCACAATCATACAATCACAATCATACAATCACAATCATACATTCGCAATCATACAATCACAATGTCACAATCACTATCATACAATCACAATCATACAATCACAATCATACAATCACAATCATACAATCACAATCTTACTATCACAATCATACAATCACAGTCATACAATCACAATCATACAATCGCAATCATACAATCGCAATGTCACAATCACTATTATACAATCACAGTCATACAATCACAATCATACAATCACAATCCTACAATCACGATCATACAATCACGATCATACAATCACGATCATACAATCACGATCATACAATCACAATCATACAATCACAATCATACAATCACAATCATACAAACGCGATCATACAATCACAATCATAGAATCACAATCATACAATCACGATCATACAATCACAGTCATACAATCTCAATCGTGCAATCACAATCATACAATCAAAATCATACAATCACAATCATACAATCACAATCATACAATCACAATCATACAAATAAAATCATACAATCACAATCATACAATCACAATCATACAATCTCAATCATGCAATCACAATCATACAATCAAAATCATACAATCACAATCATACAATCACAATCATACAATCACAATCATACAATCACAATCATACAATCACAATCATACAATCACAATCATACAATGACGATCATACAATCACAATCATGCAATCACAATCATACAATCACAATCATATAATCACAATCATGCAATCACTATCATACAATCAAAATCATACAATCACAATCATACAGTCGCAATCATACAATCACAATCATACAATCACAATCATACAATTAAAATCATACAATCACAATCATACAATCACAATCATACAATAACAATCATACAATCACAATCATACAATCACAATCATACAATCACAATCATACAATCGCAATCATACAATCGCAATGTCACAATCACTATCATACAATCGCAATCATTCAATCACAATCATACAATCACAATCTTACTATCACAATCACACAATCACAGTCATACAATCACAATCATACAATCGCAATCATACAATCGCAATGTCACAATCACTATTATACAATCACAGTCATACAATCACAATCATACAATCACGATCATACAATCACGATCATACAATCACGATCATACAATCACGATCATACAATCACGATCATACAATCACGATCATAGAATCACAATCATACAATCACAATCATGCAATGACAATCATACAATCGCAATCATACAAACGCAATCATACAATCACAATCATACAATCGCAATCATACAATCGCAATCATACAATCGCAATCATTCTATCACAATCATACGATCACAATCATACAATCACAATCATACAATCACAATCATACAATCACAATCATACAATCACAATCATACAATCACAATCATACCATCACAATCATACCATCACAATCATACAATCACAATCACACAATCACAATCATACAATCCCAATCATTCAATCTCAAACATACAACCACAATCATACAATCACAATCATACAATCCCAATCATACAATCCCAATCATACAATCCCAATTATACAATTAAAATCATACAATCACAATCATACAATCACAATCATACAATCACAATCATGCAATCACAATCATACAATCACGATCATACAATCACGATCATACAATCACAATCATACAATCAAAATCATACAATGACAATCATACAATCGCAATCATACAAACGCAATCATACAATCACAACCATACAATCTGAATCATACAATCGCAATGTCACAATCACTATCATACAATCACAATCATACAATCACAATCATACAATCCCAATCATTCAATCTCAATCATACAATCACAATCATACAATCACAATCATACAATCACAATCATACAATCACAATCATACAATCACAATCATACAATCACAATCATACAATCACAATCATACAATCACAACCATACAATCTGAAGCATACAATCGCAATGTCACAATCACTATCATACAATCACAATCATACAATCCCAATCATTCAATCTCAATCATACAATCACAATCATACAATCACAATCATACAATCACAATCATACAATCACAATCATACAATCACAATCATACAATCACAATCATACAATCACAATCATACAATCACAATCATACAATCACAATCATACAATCACAATCATACAATCTCAGTCATGCAATCACAATCATACAATCAAAATCATACAATCACAATCATACAATCACAATCATACAACCACAATCATACAATCACAATCATACAATCACAATCATACAATCACAATCATACAATCACAATCATACAATTAAAATCATACAATCACAATCATACAATCACAATCATACAATCACAATCATACAATCACAATCATATAATCACAATCATACAATCACGATCATGCAATCACGATCATACAATCACGATCATACAATCACGATCATACAATCACGATCATACAATCAAAATCATACAATGACAATCATACAATCGCAATCATACAAACGCAATCATACAATCGCAATCATACAATCGCAATCATACAATCGCAATCATACAATCGCAATTATTCTATCACAATCATACAATCACAATCATACAATCACAATCATACAATCACAATCATACAATCACAATCATACAATCACAATCATACAATCACAATCATACAATCACAATCATACAATCAAAATCATACAATCACAATCATACAGTCGCAATCATGCAATCACAATCATGCAATCACAATCATACAATCAAAATCATACAATCACAATCACACAGTCGCAATCATAAAATCACAATCATGCAATCACAATCATACAATTAAAATCATACAATCACAATCATACAATCACAATCATACACTCACAATCATACAATCACAATCATACAATCACAATCATACAATCACAACCATACAATCACAATCATACAATCACAATCATACAATCACAATCATACAATCACAACCATACAATCTGAATCATACAATCGCAATGTCATAATCACTATCATACAATCACAATCATACAATCACAATCATACAATCCCAATCATTCAATCTCAATCATACAATTACAATCATACAATCACAATCATACAATCACAATCATACAATCACAATCATACAATCACAATCATACAATCACAATCATACAATCACAATCATACAATCACAATCATACAATCACAATCATACAATCTCAGTCATGCAATCACAATCATACAATCAAAATCATACAATCACAATCATACAATCACAATCATACAATCACAATCATACAATCACAATCATACAATCACAATCATACAATCACAATCATTCTATCACAATCATACAATCACAATCATACAATCACAATCATACAATCACAATCATACAATCACAATCATACAATTAAAATCATACAATCACAATCATACAATCACAATCATACAATCACAATCATACAATGACGATCATACAATCACAATCATGCAATCACAATCATACAATCACAATCATATAATCACAATCATGCAATCACAATCATACAATCAAAATCATACAATCACAATCATACAGTCGCAATCATACAATCACAATCATACAATCACAATCATACAATTAAAATCAAACAATCACAATCATACAATCACAATCATACAATCACAATCATACAATCACAATCATACAATCACAATCATACAATCACAATCATACAATCACAATCATACAATCGCAATCATACAATCGCAATGTCACAATCACTATCATACAATCGCAATCATACAATCACAATCATACAATCACAATCTTACTATCACAATCACACAATCACAGTCATACAATCACAATCATACAACCGCAATCATACAATCGCAATGTCACAATCACTATTATACAATCACAGTCATACAATCACAATCATACAATCACGATCATACAATCACGATCATACAATCACGATCATACAATCACGATCATACAATCACGATCATAGAATCACAATCATACAATCACAATCATACAATGACAATCATACAATCGCAATCATACAAACGCAATCATACAATCACAATCATACAATCGCAATCATACAATCGCAATCATACAATCGCAATCATTCTATCACAATCATACAATCACAATCATACAACCACAATCATACAATCACAATCATACAATCACAATCATACATTCACAATCATACAATCACAATCATACCATCACAATCATACAATCACAATCACACAATCACAATCATACAATCCCAATCATTCAATCTCAAACATACAACCACAATCGTACAATCACAATCATACAATTCCAATCATACAATCCCAATCATACAATCCCAATCATACAATCCCAATTATACAATTAAAATCATACAATCACATTCATACAATCACAATCATACAATCACAATCATGCAATCACAATCATACAATCACGATCATACAATCACGATCATACAATCACAATCATACAATCAAAATCATACAATGACAATCATACAATCGCAATCATACAAATGCAATCATACAATCACAATCATACAATCGCAATCATACAATCGCAATCATACAATCGCAATCATACAATCGCAATCATTCTATCACAATCATACGATCACAATCATACAATCACAATCATACAATCACAATCATACAATCATAATCATACAATCACAATCATACAATCACAATCATACAATCACAATCATACAATCACAATCATACAATCGCAATCATACAATCGCAATGTCACAATCACTATTATACAATCACAGTCATACAATCACAATCATACAATCACAATCATATAATCACAATCATACAATCACAATCATACAATCACAATCATACAATCACAATCATACAATCAAAATCATACAATCACAATCATACAGCCGCAATCATGCAATCACAATCATGCAATCACAATCATACAATCAAAATCATACAATCACAATCACACAGTCGCAATCATAAAATCACAATCATGCAATCACAATCATACAATTAAAATCATACAATAACAATCATACAATCACAATCATACAATCACAATCATACAATCACAATCATACAATCACAATCATACAATCACAATCATACAATCACAACCATACAATCACAATCATACAATCACAATCATACAATCACAACCATACAATCTGAATCATACAATCGCAATGTCATAATCACTATCATACAATCACAATCATACAATCGCAATCATTCTATCACAATCATACAATCACAATCATACAACCACAATCATACAATCACAATCATACAATCACAATCATACAATCACAATCATACAATCACAATCATACAATCACAATCATACAATCACAATCATACAATCACAATCATACAATCACAATCATACAATCACAATCATACAATCTCAGTCATGCAATCACAATCATACAATCAAAATCATACAATCACAATCATACAATCACAATCATACAATCACAATCATACAATCACAATCATACAATCACAATCATACAATCACAATCATACAATCACAATCATACAATTAAAATCATACAATCACAATCATACAATCACAATCATACAATCACAATCATACAATCACAATCATATAATCACAATCATACAATCACAATCATACAATCACAATCATACAGACGCAATCATACAATCACAATCATACAATCACAATCATACAATTAAAGTCATACAATCACAATCATACAATCACAATCATACAATCACAATCATACAATCACAATCATACAATCACAATCATACATTCGCAATCATACAATCACAATGTCACAATCACTATCATACAATCACAATCATACAATCACAATCATACAATCACAATCATACAATCACAATCTTACTATCACAATCATACAATCACAGTCATACAATCACAATCATACAATCGCAATCATACAATCGCAATGTCACAATCACTATTATACAATCACAGTCATACAATCACAATCATACAATCACAATCCTACAATCACGATCATACAATCACGATCATACAATCACGATCATACAATCACGATCATACAATCACAATCATACAATCACAATCATACAATCACAATCATACAAACGCGATCATACAATCACAATCATAGAATCACAATCATACAATCACGATCATACAATCACAGTCATACAATCTCAATCGTGCAATCACAATCATACAATCAAAATCATACAATCACAATCATACAATCACAATCATACAATCACAATCATACAAATAAAATCATACAATCACAATCATACAATCACAATCATACAATCACAATGTCACAATCACTATCATACAATCACAATCATACAATCACAATCATACAATCACAGTCTTACTATCACAATCATACAATCACAGTCATACAATCACAATCATACAATCGCAATCATACAATCGCAATGTCACAATCACTATTATACAATCACAGTCATACAATCACAATCATACAATCACACTCCTACAATCACGATCATACAATCACGATCATACAATCACGATCATACAATCACGATCATATAATCACAATCATACAATCACAATCATACAATCACAATCATACAAACGCGATCATACAATCACAATCATATAATCACAATCATACAATCACGATCATACAATCACAATCATACAATCACAATCATACAATTAAAATCATGCAATCACAATCATACAATCACGATCATACAATAACGATCATACAATCACAATCATACAATCAAAATCATACAATGACAATCATACAATCGCAATCATACAAATGCAATCATACAATCACAATCATACAATCGCAATCATACAATCGCAATCATACAATCGCAATCATACAATCGCAATCATTCTATCACAATCATACGATCACAATCATACAATCACAATCATACAATCACAATCATACAATCATAATCATACAATCACAATCATACAATCACAATCATACAATCACAATCATACAATCACAATCATACAATCGCAATCATATAATCGCAATGTCACAATCACTATTATACAATCACAGTCATACAATCACAATCATACAATCACAATCATATAATCACAATCATACAATCACAATCATACAATCACAAACATACAATCACAATCATACAATCAAAATCATACAATCACAATCATACAGTCGCAATCATGCAATCACAATCATGCAATCACAATCATACAATCAAAATCATACAATCACAATCACACAGTCGCAATCATAAAATCACAATCATGCAATCACAATCATACAATTAAAATCATACAATCACAATCATACAATCACAATCATACAATCACAATCATACAATCACAATCATACAATCACAATCATACAATCACAATCATACAATCACAATCATACAATTAAAATCATACAATCACAATCATACAATCACAATCATACAATCACAATCATACAATCACAATCATATAATCACAATCATACAATCACAATCATACAATCGCAATCATACAATCGCAATCATACAATCGCAATCATACAATCGCAACCATACAATCACAATCATACAATCACAATCATACAATCACAACCATACAATCTGAATCATACAATCGCAATGTCATAATCACTATCATACAATCACAATCATACAATCACAATCATACAATCCCAATCATTCAATCTCAATCATACAATTACAATCATACAATCACAATCACACAATCACAATCATACAATCACAATCATACAATCACAATCATACAATCACAATCATACAATCACAATCATACAATCACAATCATACAATCTCAGTCATGCAATCACAATCATACAATCAAAATCATACAATCACAATCATACAATCACAATCATACAATCACAATCATACAATCACAATCATACAATCACAATCATATAATCACAATCATACAATCACAATCATACAATTAAAATCATACAATCACAATCATACAATCACAATCATATAATCACAATCATACAATCACAATCATATAATCACAATCATACAATCACAATCATACAATCACAATCATACAATCACAACCATATAATCACAATCATGCAATCACAATCATACAATCAAAATCATACAATCACAATCATACAGACGCAATCATACAATCACAATCATACAATCACAATCATACAATTAAAGTCATACAATCACAATCATACAATCACAATCATACAATCACAATCATACATTCGCAATCATACAATCACAATGTCACAATCACTATCATACAATCACAATCATACAATCACAATCATACAATCACAATCTTACTATCACAATCATACAATCACAGTCATACAATCACAATCATACAATCGCAATCATACAATCGCAATGTCACAATCACTATTATACAATCACAGTCATACAATCACAATCATACAATCACAATCCTACAATCACGATCATACAATCACGATCATACAATCACGATCATACAATCACGATCATACAATCACAATCATACAATCACAATCATACAATCACAATCATACAAACGCGATCATACAATCACAATCATATAATCACAATCATACAATCACGATCATACAATCACAATCATACAATCTCAATCATGCAATCACAATCATACAATCAAAATCATACAATCACAATCATACAATCACAATCATACAATCACAATCATACAAATAAAATCATACAATCACAATCATACAATCACAATCATACAATCACAATCATACAATCACAATAATACAATCACAATCATACAATCACAATCATACAATCACAATCATACAGTCGCAATCATACAATCGCAATGTCACAATCACTATCATACAATCGCAATCATACAATCACAATCATACAATCACAATCTTACTATCACAATCACACAATCACAGTCATACAATCACAATCATACAATCGCAATCATACAATCGCAATGTCTTAATCACTATTATACAATCACAGTCATACAATCACAATCATACATTCACGATCATACAATCACGATCATACAATCACGATCATACAATCACAATCATACAGTCACAATCATACAATCGCAATGTCACAATCACTATTATACAATCACAGTCATACAATCACAATCATACAATCACAATCATACAATCACGATCATACAATCACGATCATATAATCACGATCATACAATCACGATCATACAATCACGATCATACAATCACGATCATACAATCACGATCATGCAATCACAATCATACAATCACAATCATACAATCACAATCATACAAACGCCATCATACAATCACAATCATATAATCACAATCATACAATCACAATCATACAGTCACGCCCATACAATCACGATCATACAATCACATTCATACAATCGCAATTATACAATCACAATCATACAAGCACAATCATACAATCAGAATCATGCATTTACAACCATGCGATCATAATCATGCAAGAACAATCATTCAATCACAATCATGCAACCATAATCATACAATCACAATTATACAATCACAATCATACAAACGCAATCATACAATCACAATCATATAATCACAATCATACAATCACTATCATACAATCACAAGCATACAATGACAAGCATACAATCACAATCATTCAATCACAATCATAAAATCACTATCATACAATCACAATCATACTATCACTGTCATACAATCACAATCATACAATCACAATCATACAATCACAATCATACAATCGCAGTCATACAATCACAATCATACAATCGCAATCATACAATCGCAATGTCACAATCACTATCGTACAATCACAATCATACAATCACAATCATATAATCACAATCATACAATCACAATCATACAATCACAATCATACAATCACGATCATACAATCACGATCATACAATCACAATCATACAATCGCAATATTACAATCGCAATCATACAATCACGATCATACAATCACAATCATACAATCTCAATCATGCAATCACAATCATACAACCAAAATCATACAATCACAATCATACAATCACAATCATACAATCACAATCATACAATCACAATCTTACTATCACAATCATACAATCACAGTCATACAATCACATTCATACAATGACAATCATACAATCACAATCATACAATCACAATCATACAAACACAATCATACAATCACAATCATACAGTCGCAATCATACAATCACAATCATACAATCACAATCATACAATCACAATCATACAATCACAATCATACAATCACAATCATACAATCACAATCATACAATCACAATCATACAATCACAATCATACAATCACAATCATACAATCACAATCATACAGTCGCAATCATACAATCGCAATGTCACAATCACTATCATACAATCGCAATCATACAATCACAATCATACAATCACAATCTTACTATCACAATCACACAATCACAGTCATACAATCACAATCATACAATCGCAATCATACAACCGCAATGTCTTAATCACTATTATACAATCACAGTCATACAATCACAATCATACAATCACGATCATACAATCACGATCATACAATCACGATCATACAATCACAATCATACAGTCACAATCATACAATCGCAATGTCACAATCACTATTATACAATCACAGTCATACAATCACAATCATACAATCACAATCATACAATCACGATCATACAATCACGATCATATAATCACGATCATACAATCACGATCATACAATCACGATCATACAATCACGATCATACAATCACGATCATGCAATCACAATCATACAATCACAATCATACAATCACAATCATACAAACGCCATCATACAATCACAATCATACAATCACAATCATACAGTCACGCCCATACAATCACGATCATACAATCACATTCATACAATCGCAATTATACAATCACAATCATACAAGCACAATCATACAATCAGAATCATGCATTTACAACCATGCGATCATAATCATGCAAGAACAATCATTCAATCACAATCATGCAACCATAATCATACAATCACAATTATACAATCACAATCATACAAACGCAATCATACAATCACAATCATATAATCACAATCATACAATCACAATCATACAATAACAAGCATACAATGACAAGCATAGAATCACAATCATTCAATCACAATCATAAAATCACTATCATACAATCACAATCATACTATCACTGTCATACAATCACAATCATACAATCACAATCATACAATCACAATCATACAATCGCAGTCATACAATCACAATCATACAATCGCAATCATACAATCGCAATGTCACAATCACTATCGTACAATCACAATCATACAATCACAATCATATAATCACAATCATACAATCACAATCATACAATCACAATCATACAATCACGATCATACAATCACGATCATGCAATCACAATCATACAATCGCAATATTACAATCGCAATCATACAATCACAATCATACAATTAAAATCGTACAATCACAATCATACAATGACAATCATACAATCACAATCATAAAATCACAATCATACAATCACAAGCATACAATCACAATCATACAATCACAGTCATGCAATCACAATCATACAATCGCAATCATACAATCACAATCATACAATCTCAATCATGCAATCACAATCATACAATCAAAATCATACAATCACAATCATACAATCACAATCATACAATCACAATCATACAATCACAATCATACAATCACAATCATACAATCACAATCATACAATCACAATCATACAATCACAATCATAAATTGACGATCATACAATCACAATCATGCAATCACAATCATACAATCACAATCATATAATCACAATCATGCAATCACTATCATACAATCAAAATCATACAATCACAATCATACAGTCGCAATCATACAATCACAATCATACAATCACAATCATACAATTAAAATCATACAATCACAATCATACAATCACAATCATACAATAACAATCATACAATCACAATCATACAATCACAATCATACAATCACAATCATACAATCGCAATAATACAATCGCAATGTCACAATCACTATCATACAATCGCAATCATACAATCACAATCATACAATCACAATCTTACTATCACAATCACACAATCACAGTCATACAATCACAATCATACAATCGCAATCATACAATCGCAATGTCACAATCACTATTATACAATCACAGTCATACAATCACAATCATACAATCACGATCATACAATCACGATCATACAATCACGATCATACAATCACGATCATACAATCACGATCATACAATCACGATCATAGAATCACAATCATACAATCACAATCATGCAATCACAATCATACAATCACGATCATACAATCACGATCATACAATCACAATCATACAATCAAAATCATACAATGACAATCATACAATCGCAATCATACAAACGCAATCATACAATCACAACCATACAATCTGAATCATACAATCGCAATGTCACAATCACTATCATACAATCACAATCATACAATCACAATCATACAATCCCAATCATTCAATCTCAATCATACAATCACAATCATACAATCACAATCATACAATCACAATCATACAATCACAATCATACAATCACAATCATACAATCACAATCATACAATCACAATCATACAATCACAACCATACAATCTGAAGCATACAATCGCAATGTCACAATCACTATCATACAATCACAATCATACAATCACAATCATACAATCACAATCATACAATCACAATCATACAATCTCAGTCATGCAATCACAATCATACAATCAAAATCATACAATCACAATCATACAATCACAATCATACAACCACAATCATACAATCACAATCATACAATCACAATCATACAATCACAATCATACAATTAAAATCATACAATCACAATCATACAATCACAATCATACAATCACAATCATACAATCACAATCATACAATCACAATCATATAATCACAATCATACAATCACGATCATGCAATCACGATCATACAATCACGATCATACAATCACGATCATACAATCACAATCATACAATCAAAATCATACAATGACAATCATACAATCGCAATCATACAAACGCAATCATACAATCGCAATCATACAATCGCAATCATACAATCGCAATCATACAATCGCAATCATACAATCGCAATTATTCTATCACAATCATACAATCACAATCATACAATCACAATCATACAATCACAATCATACAATCACAATCATACAATCACAATCATACAATCGCAATCATACAATCACAATCATACAATCACAATCATACAATCAAAATCATACAATCACAATCATACAGTCGCAATCATGCAATCACAATCATGCAATCACAATCATACAATCAAAATCATACAATCACAATCACACAGTCGCAATCATAAAATCACAATCATGCAATCACAATCATACAATTAAAATCATACAATCACAATCATACAATCACAATCATACAATCACAATCATACAATCACAATCATACAGTCGCAATCATACAATCGCAATGTCACAATCACTATCATACAATCGCAATCATACAATCACAATCATACAATCACAATCTTACTATCACAATCACACAATCACAGTCATACAATCACCATCATACAATCGCAATCATACAACCGCAATGTCTTAATCACTATTATACAATCACAGTCATACAATCACAATCATACAATCACGATCATACAATCACGATCATACAATCACGATCATACAATCACAATCATACAGTCACAATCATACAATCGCAATGTCACAATCACTATTATACAATCACAGTCATACAATCACAATCATACAATCACAATCATACAATCACGATCATACAATCACGATCATATAATCACGATCATACAATCACGATCATACAATCACGATCATACAATCACGATCATACAATCACGATCATGCAATCACAATCATACAATCACAATCATACAATCACAATCATACAAACGCCATCATACAATCACAATCATATAATCACAATCATACAATCACAATCATACAGTCACGCCCATACAATCACGATCATACAATCACATTCATACAATCGCAATTATACAATCACAATCATACAAGCACAATCATACAATCAGAATCATGCATTTACAACCATGCGATCATAATCATGCAAGAACAATCATTCAATCACAATCATGCAACCATAATCATACAGTCACAATTATACAATCACAATCATACAAACGCAATCATACAATCACAATCATATAATCACAATCATACAATCACAATCATACAATCACAAGCATACAATGACAAGCATACAATCACAATCATTCAATCACAATCATAAAATCACTATCATACAATCACAATCATACTATCACTGTCATACAATCACAATCATACAATCACAATCATACAATCACAATCATACAATCGCAGTCATACAATCACAATCATACAATCGCAATCATACAATCGCAATGTCACAATCACTATCGTACAATCACAATCATACAATCACAATCATATAATCACAATCATACAATCACAATCATACAATCACAATCATACAATCACGATCATACAATCACGATCATACAATCACAATCATACAATCGCAATATTACAATCGCAATCCTACAATCACAATCATACAATTAAAATCGTACAATCACAATCATACAATGACAATCATACAATCACAATCATAAAATCACAATCATACAATCACAAGCATACAATCACAATCATACAATCACAGTCATGCAATCACAATCATACAATCGCAATCACACAATCACAATCATACAATCTCAATCATGCAATCACAATCATACAATCAAAATCATACAATCACAATCATACAATCACAATCATACAATCACAATCATACAATCACAATCATACAATCACAATCATACAATGACGATCATACAATCACAATCATGCAATCACAATCATACAATCACAATCATATAATCACAATCATGCAATCACTATCATACAATCAAAATCATACAATCACAATCATACAGTCGCAATCATACAATCACAATCATACAATCACAATCATACAATTAAAATCATACAATCACAATCATACAATCACAATCATACAATAACAATCATACAATCACAATCATACAATCACAATCATACAATCACAATCATACAATCGCAATCATACAATCGCAATGTCACAATCACTATCATACAATCGCAATCATTCAATCACAATCATACAATCACAATCTTACTATCACAATCACACAATCACAGTCATACAATCACAATCATACAATCGCAATCATACAATCGCAATGTCAAAATCACTATTATACAATCACAGTCATACAATCACAATCATACAATCACGATCATACAATCACGATCATACAATCACGATCATACAATCACGATCATACAATCACGATCATACAATCACGATCATAGAATCACAATCATACAATCACAATCATGCAATGACAATCATACAATCGCAATCATACAAACGCAATCATACAATCACAATCATACAATCGCAATCATACAATCGCAATCATACAATCGCAATCATTCTATCACAATCATACAATCACAATCATACAATCACAATCATACAATCACAATCATACAATCACAATCATACAATCACAATCATACAATCACAATCATACCATCACAATCATACCATCACAATCATACAATCACAATCACACAATCACAATCATACAATCCCAATCATTCAATCTCAAACATACAACCACAATCATACAATCACAATCATACAATCCCAATCATACAATCCCAATCATACAATCCCAATTATACAATTAAAATCATACAATCACAATCATACAATCACAATCATACAATCACAATCATGCAATCACAATCATACAATCACGATCATACAATCACGATCATACAATCACAATCATACAATCAAAATCATACAATGACAATCATACAATCGCAATCATACAAACGCAATCATACAATCACAACCATACAATCTGAATCATACAATCGCAATGTCACAATCACTATCATACAATCACAATCATACAATCACAATCATACAATCCCAATCATTCAATCTCAATCATACAATCACAATCATACAATCACAATCATACAATCACAATCATACAATCACAATCATACAATCACAATCATACAATCACAATCATACAATCACAATCATACAATCACAATCATACAATCACAACCATACAATCTGAAGCATACAATCGCAATGTCACAATCACTATCATACAATCACAATCATACAATCCCAATCATTCAATCTCAATCATACAATCACAATCATACAATCACAATCATACAATCACAATCATACAATCACAATCATACAATCACAATCATACAATCACAATCATACAATCACAATCATACAATCACAATCATACAATCACAATCATACAATCTCAGTCATGCAATCACAATCATACAATCAAAATCATACAATCACAATCATACAATCACAATCATACAACCACAATCATACAATCACAATCATACAATCACAATCATACAATCACAATCATACAATCACAATCATACAATTAAAATCATACAATCACAATCATACAATCACAATCATACAATCACAATCATACAATCACAATCATATAATCACAATCATACAATCACGATCATGCAATCACGATCATACAATCACGATCATACAATCACGATCATACAATCACAATCATACAATCAAAATCATACAATGACAATCATACAATCGCAATCATACAAACGCAATCATACAATCGCAATCATACAATCGCAATCATACAATCGCAATCATACAATCGCAATCATCCAATCGCAATTATTCTATCACAATCATACAATCACAATCATACAATCACAATCATACAATCACAATCATACAATCACAATCATACAATCACAATCATACAATCACAATCATACAATCAAAATCATACAATCACAATCATACAGTCGCAATCATGCAATCACAATCATGCAATCACAATCATACAATCAAAATCATACAATCACAATCACACAGTCGCAATCATAAAATCACAATCATGCAATCACAATCATACAATTAAAATCATACAATCACAATCATACAATCACAATCATACACTCACAATCATACAATCACAATCATACAATCACAATCATACAATCACAACCATACAATCACAATCATACAATCACAATCATACAATCACAATCATACAATCACAACCATACAATCTGAATCATACAATCGCAATGTCATAATCACTATCATACAATCACAATCATACAATCACAATCATACAATCCCAATCATTCAATCTCAATCATACAATTACAATCATACAATCACAATCATACAATCACAATCATACAATCACAATCATACAATCACAATCATACAATCACAATCATACAATCACAATCATACAATCACAATCATACAATCACAATCATACAATCTCAGTCATGCAATCACAATCATACAATCAAAATCATACAATCACAATCATACAATCACAATCATACAATCACAATCATACAATCACAATCATACAATCACAATCATACAATCACAATCATTCTATCACAATCATACAATCACAATCATACAATCACAATCATACAATCACAATCATACAATCACAATCATACAATTAAAATCATACAATCACAATCATACAATCACAATCATACAATCACAATCATACAATGACGATCATACAATCACAATCATGCAATCACAATCATACAATCACAATCATATAATCACAATCATGCAATCACAATCATACAATCAAAATCATACAATCACAATCATACAGTCGCAATCATACAATCACAATCATACAATCACAATCATACAATTAAAATCAAACAATCACAATCATACAATCACAATCATACAATCACAATCATACAATCACAATCATACAATCACAATCATACAATCACAATCATACAATCACAATCATACAATCGCAATCATACAATCGCAATGTCACAATCACTATCATACAATCGCAATCATACAATCACAATCATACAATCACAATCTTACTATCACAATCACACAATCACAGTCATACAATCACAATCATACAACCGCAATCATACAATCGCAATGTCACAATCACTATTATACAATCACAGTCATACAATCACAATCATACAATCACGATCATACAATCACGATCATACAATCACGATCATACAATCACGATCATACAATCACGATCATAGAATCACAATCATACAATCACAATCATACAATGACAATCATACAATCGCAATCATACAAACGCAATCATACAATCACAATCATACAATCGCAATCATACAATCGCAATCATACAATCGCAATCATTCTATCACAATCATACAATCACAATCATACAACCACAATCATACAATCACAATCATACAATCACAATCATACATTCACAATCATACAATCACAATCATACCATCACAATCATACAATCACAATCACACAATCACAATCATACAATCCCAATCATTCAATCTCAAACATACAACCACAATCGTACAATCACAATCATACAATTCCAATCATACAATCCCAATCATACAATCCCAATCATACAATCCCAATTATACAATTAAAATCATACAATCACAATCATACAATCACAATCATACAATCACAATCATGCAATCACAATCATACAATCACGATCATACAATCACGATCATACAATCACAATCATACAATCAAAATCATACAATGACAATCATACAATCGCAATCATACAAATGCAATCATACAATCACAATCATACAATCGCAATCATACAATCGCAATCATACAATCGCAATCATACAATCGCAATCATTCTATCACAATCATACGATCACAATCATACAATCACAATCATACAATCACAATCATACAATCATAATCATACAATCACAATCATACAATCACAATCATACAATCACAATCATACAATCACAATCATACAATCGCAATCATACAATCGCAATGTCACAATCACTATTATACAATCACAGTCATACAATCACAATCATACAATCACAATCATATAATCACAATCATACAATCACAATCATACAATCACAATCATACAATCACAATCATACAATCAAAATCATACAATCACAATCATACAGCCGCAATCATGCAATCACAATCATGCAATCACAATCATACAATCAAAATCATACAATCACAATCACACAGTCGCAATCATAAAATCACAATCATGCAATCACAATCATACAATTAAAATCATACAATAACAATCATACAATCACAATCATACAATCACAATCATACAATCACAATCATACAATCACAATCATACAATCACAATCATACAATCACAACCATACAATCACAATCATACAATCACAATCATACAATCGCAGTCATACAATCACAATCATACAATCGCAATCATACAATCGCAATGTCACAATCACTATCGTACAATCACAATCATACAATCACAATCATATAATCACAATCATACAATCACAATCATACAATCACAATCATACAATCACGATCATACAATCACGATCATACAATCACAATCATACAATCGCAATATTACAATCGCAATCCTACAATCACAATCATACAATTAAAATCGTACAATCACAATCATACAATGACAATCATACAATCACAATCATAAAATCACAATCATACAATCACAAGCATACAATCACAATCATACAATCACAGTCATGCAATCACAATCATACAATCGCAATCACACAATCACAATCATACAATCTCAATCATGCAATCACAATCATACAATCAAAATCATACAATCACAATCATACAATCACAATCATACAATCACAATCATACAATCACAATCATACAATCACAATCATACAATGACGATCATACAATCACAATCATGCAATCACAATCATACAATCACAATCATATAATCACAATCATGCAATCACTATCATACAATCAAAATCATACAATCACAATCATACAGTCGCAATCATACAATCACAATCATACAATCACAATCATACAATTAAAATCATACAATCACAATCATACAATCACAATCATACAATAACAATCATACAATCACAATCATACAATCACAATCATACAATCACAATCATACAATCGCAATCATACAATCGCAATGTCACAATCACTATCATACAATCGCAATCATTCAATCACAATCATACAATCACAATCTTACTATCACAATCACACAATCACAGTCATACAATCACAATCATACAATCGCAATCATACAATCGCAATGTCAAAATCACTATTATACAATCACAGTCATACAATCACAATCATACAATCACGATCATACAATCACGATCATACAATCACGATCATACAATCACGATCATACAATCACGATCATACAATCACGATCATAGAATCACAATCATACAATCACAATCATGCAATGACAATCATACAATCGCAATCATACAAACGCAATCATACAATCACAATCATACAATCGCAATCATACAATCGCAATCATACAATCGCAATCATTCTATCACAATCATACAATCACAATCATACAATCACAATCATACAATCACAATCATACAATCACAATCATACAATCACAATCATACAATCACAATCATACCATCACAATCATACCATCACAATCATACAATCACAATCACACAATCACAATCATACAATCCCAATCATTCAATCTCAAACATACAACCACAATCATACAATCACAATCATACAATCCCAATCATACAATCCCAATCATACAATCCCAATTATACAATTAAAATCATACAATCACAATCATACAATCACAATCATACAATCACAATCATGCAATCACAATCATACAATCACGATCATACAATCACGATCATACAATCACAATCATACAATCAAAATCATACAATGACAATCATACAATCGCAATCATACAAACGCAATCATACAATCACAACCATACAATCTGAATCATACAATCGCAATGTCACAATCACTATCATACAATCACAATCATACAATCACAATCATACAATCCCAATCATTCAATCTCAATCATACAATCACAATCATACAATCACAATCATACAATCACAATCATACAATCACAATCATACAATCACAATCATACAATCACAATCATACAATCACAATCATACAATCACAATCATACAATCACAACCATACAATCTGAAGCATACAATCGCAATGTCACAATCACTATCATACAATCACAATCATACAATCCCAATCATTCAATCTCAATCATACAATCACAATCATACAATCACAATCATACAATCACAATCATACAATCACAATCATACAATCACAATCATACAATCACAATCATACAATCACAATCATACAATCACAATCATACAATCACAATCATACAATCTCAGTCATGCAATCACAATCATACAATCAAAATCATACAATCACAATCATACAATCACAATCATACAACCACAATCATACAATCACAATCATACAATCACAATCATACAATCACAATCATACAATCACAATCATACAATTAAAATCATACAATCACAATCATACAATCACAATCATACAATCACAATCATACAATCACAATCATATAATCACAATCATACAATCACGATCATGCAATCACGATCATACAATCACGATCATACAATCACGATCATACAATCACAATCATACAATCAAAATCATACAATGACAATCATACAATCGCAATCATACAAACGCAATCATACAATCGCAATCATACAATCGCAATCATACAATCGCAATCATACAATCGCAATCATCCAATCGCAATTATTCTATCACAATCATACAATCACAATCATACAATCACAATCATACAATCACAATCATACAATCACAATCATACAATCACAATCATACAATCACAATCATACAATCAAAATCATACAATCACAATCATACAGTCGCAATCATGCAATCACAATCATGCAATCACAATCATACAATCAAAATCATACAATCACAATCACACAGTCGCAATCATAAAATCACAATCATGCAATCACAATCATACAATTAAAATCATACAATCACAATCATACAATCACAATCATACACTCACAATCATACAATCACAATCATACAATCACAATCATACAATCACAACCATACAATCACAATCATACAATCACAATCATACAATCACAATCATACAATCACAACCATACAATCTGAATCATACAATCGCAATGTCATAATCACTATCATACAATCACAATCATACAATCACAATCATACAATCCCAATCATTCAATCTCAATCATACAATTACAATCATACAATCACAATCATACAATCACAATCATACAATCACAATCATACAATCACAATCATACAATCACAATCATACAATCACAATCATACAATCACAATCATACAATCACAATCATACAATCTCAGTCATGCAATCACAATCATACAATCAAAATCATACAATCACAATCATACAATCACAATCATACAATCACAATCATACAATCACAATCATACAATCACAATCATACAATCACAATCATTCTATCACAATCATACAATCACAATCATACAATCACAATCATACAATCACAATCATACAATCACAATCATACAATTAAAATCATACAATCACAATCATACAATCACAATCATACAATCACAATCATACAATGACGATCATACAATCACAATCATGCAATCACAATCATACAATCACAATCATATAATCACAATCATGCAATCACAATCATACAATCAAAATCATACAATCACAATCATACAGTCGCAATCATACAATCACAATCATACAATCACAATCATACAATTAAAATCAAACAATCACAATCATACAATCACAATCATACAATCACAATCATACAATCACAATCATACAATCACAATCATACAATCACAATCATACAATCACAATCATACAATCGCAATCATACAATCGCAATGTCACAATCACTATCATACAATCGCAATCATACAATCACAATCATACAATCACAATCTTACTATCACAATCACACAATCACAGTCATACAATCACAATCATACAACCGCAATCATACAATCGCAATGTCACAATCACTATTATACAATCACAGTCATACAATCACAATCATACAATCACGATCATACAATCACGATCATACAATCACGATCATACAATCACGATCATACAATCACGATCATAGAATCACAATCATACAATCACAATCATACAATGACAATCATACAATCGCAATCATACAAACGCAATCATACAATCACAATCATACAATCGCAATCATACAATCGCAATCATACAATCGCAATCATTCTATCACAATCATACAATCACAATCATACAACCACAATCATACAATCACAATCATACAATCACAATCATACATTCACAATCATACAATCACAATCATACCATCACAATCATACAATCACAATCACACAATCACAATCATACAATCCCAATCATTCAATCTCAAACATACAACCACAATCGTACAATCACAATCATACAATTCCAATCATACAATCCCAATCATACAATCCCAATCATACAATCCCAATTATACAATTAAAATCATACAATCACAATCATACAATCACAATCATACAATCACAATCATGCAATCACAATCATACAATCACGATCATACAATCACGATCATACAATCACAATCATACAATCAAAATCATACAATGACAATCATACAATCGCAATCATACAAATGCAATCATACAATCACAATCATACAATCGCAATCATACAATCGCAATCATACAATCGCAATCATACAATCGCAATCATTCTATCACAATCATACGATCACAATCATACAATCACAATCATACAATCACAATCATACAATCATAATCATACAATCACAATCATACAATCACAATCATACAATCACAATCATACAATCACAATCATACAATCGCAATCATACAATCGCAATGTCACAATCACTATTATACAATCACAGTCATACAATCACAATCATACAATCACAATCATATAATCACAATCATACAATCACAATCATACAATCACAATCATACAATCACAATCATACAATCAAAATCATACAATCACAATCATACAGCCGCAATCATGCAATCACAATCATGCAATCACAATCATACAATCAAAATCATACAATCACAATCACACAGTCGCAATCATAAAATCACAATCATGCAATCACAATCATACAATTAAAATCATACAATAACAATCATACAATCACAATCATACAATCACAATCATACAATCACAATCATACAATCACAATCATACAATCACAATCATACAATCACAACCATACAATCACAATCATACAATCACAATCATACAATCACAACCATACAATCTGAATCATACAATCGCAATGTCATAATCACTATCATACAATCACAATCATACAATCGCAATCATTCTATCACAATCATACAATCACAATCATACAACCACAATCATACAATCACAATCATACAATCACAATCATACAATCACAATCATACAATCACAATCATACAATCACAATCATACAATCACAATCATACAATCACAATCATACAATCACAATCATACAATCTCAGTCATGCAATCACAATCATACAATCAAAATCATACAATCAAAATCATACAATCACAATCATACAATCACAATCATACAATCACAATCATACAATCACAATCATACAATCACAATCATACAATCACAATCATACAATCACAATCATACAATTAAAATCATACAATCACAATCATACAATCACAATCATACAATCACAATCATACAATCACAATCATATAATCACAATCATACAATCACAATCATACAATCACAATCATACAGACGCAATCATACAATCACAATCATACAATCACAATCATACAATTAAAGTCATACAATCACAATCATACAATCACAATCATACAATCACAATCATACAATCACAATCATACAATCACAATCATACATTCGCAATCATACAATCACAATGTCACAATCACTATCATACAATCACAATCATACAATCACAATCATACAATCACAATCATACAATCACAATCTTACTATCACAATCATACAATCACAGTCATACAATCACAATCATACAATCGCAATCATACAATCGCAATGTCACAATCACTATTATACAATCACAGTCATACAATCACAATCATACAATCACAATCCTACAATCACGATCATACAATCACGATCATACAATCACGATCATACAATCACGATCATACAATCACAATCATACAATCACAATCATACAATCACAATCATACAAACGCGATCATACAATCACAATCATAGAATCACAATCATACAATCACGATCATACAATCACAGTCATACAATCTCAATCGTGCAATCACAATCATACAATCGAAATCATACAATCACAATCATACAATCACAATCATACAATCACAATCATACAAATAAAATCATACAATCACAATCATACAATCACAATCATACAATCACAATGTCACAATCACTATCATACAATCACAATCATACAATCACAATCATACAATCACAATCTTACTATCACAATCATACAATCACAGTCATACAATCACAATCATACAATCGCAATCATACAATCGCAATGTCACAATCACTATTATACAATCACAGTCATACAATCACAATCATACAATCACAATCCTACAATCACGATCATACAATCACGATCATACAATCACAATCATACAATCACAATCATACAATCAAAATCATACAATCACAATCATACAGTCGCAATCATGCAATCACAATCATGCAATCACAATCATACAATCAAAATCATACAATCACAATCACACAGTCGCAATCATAAAATCACAATCATGCAATCACAATCATACAATTAAAATCATACAATCACAATCATACAATCACAATCATACACTCACAATCATACAATCACAATCATACAATCACAATCATACAATCACAACCATACAATCACAATCATACAATCACAATCATACAATCACAATCATACAATCACAACCATACAATCTGAATCATACAATCACAATCATACAATCACAATCATACAATCTCAGTCATGCAATCACAATCATACAATCAAAATCATACAATCACAATCATACAATCACAATCATACAATCACAATCATACAATCACAATCATACAATCACAATCATTCTATCACAATCATACAATCACAATCATACAATCACAATCATACAATCACAATCATACAATCACAATCATACAATTAAAATCATACAATCACAATCATACAATCACAATCATACAATCACAATCATACAATGACGATCATACAATCACAATCATGCAATCACAATCATACAATCACAATCATATAATCACAATCATGCAATCACAATCATACAATCAAAATCATACAATCACAATCATACAGTCGCAATCATACAATCACAATCATACAATCACAATCATACAATTAAAATCAAACAATCACAATCATACAATCACAATCATACAATCACAATCATACAATCACAATCATACAATCACAATCATACAATCACAATCATACAATCGCAATCATACAATCGCAATGTCACAATCACTATCATACAATCGCAATCATACAATCACAATCATACAATCACAATCTTACTATCACAATCACACAATCACAGTCATACAATCACAATCATACAACCGCAATCATACAATCGCAATGTCACAATCACTATTATACAATCACAGTCATACAATCACAATCATACAATCACGATCATACAATCACGATCATACAATCACGATCATACAATCACGATCATACAATCACGATCATAGAATCACAATCATACAATCACAATCATACAATGACAATCATACAATCGCAATCATACAAACGCAATCATACAATCACAATCATACAATCGCAATCATACAATCGCAATCATACAATCGCAATCATTCTATCACAATCATACAATCACAATCATACAACCACAATCATACAATCACAATCATACAATCACAATCATACATTCACAATCATACAATCACAATCATACCATCACAATCATACAATCACAATCACACAATCACAATCATACAATCCCAATCATTCAATCTCAAACATACAACCACAATCGTACAATCACAATCATACAATTCCAATCATACAATCCCAATCATACAATCCCAATCATACAATCCCAATTATACAATTAAAATCATACAATCACAATCATACAATCACAATCATACAATCACAATCATGCAATCACAATCATACAATCACGATCATACAATCACGATCATACAATCACAATCATACAATCACAATCATACAATCACAATCATACAATCACAATCATACAATCACAATCATACAATCACAATCATACAATCACAATCATACAATCTCAGTCATGCAATCACAATCATACAATCAAAATCATACAATCAAAATCATACAATCACAATCATACAATCACAATCATACAATCACAATCATACAATCACAATCATACAATCACAATCATACAATCACAATCATACAATCACAATCATACAATTAAAATCATACAATCACAATCATACAATCACAATCATACAATCACAATCATACAATCACAATCATATAATCACAATCATACAATCACAATCATACAATCACAATCATACAGACGCAATCATACAATCACAATCATACAATCACAATCATACAATTAAAGTCATACAATCACAATCATACAATCACAATCATACAATCACAATCATACAATCACAATCATACAATCACAATCATACATTCGCAATCATACAATCACAATGTCACAATCACTATCATACAATCACAATCATACAATCACAATCATACAATCACAATCATACAATCACAATCTTACTATCACAATCATACAATCACAGTCATACAATCACAATCATACAATCGCAATCATACAATCGCAATGTCACAATCACTATTATACAATCACAGTCATACAATCACAATCATACAATCACAATCCTACAATCACGATCATACAATCACGATCATACAATCACGATCATACAATCACGATCATACAATCACAATCATACAATCACAATCATACAATCACAATCATACAAACGCGATCATACAATCACAATCATAGAATCACAATCATACAATCACGATCATACAATCACAGTCATACAATCTCAATCGTGCAATCACAATCATACAATCGAAATCATACAATCACAATCATACAATCACAATCATACAATCACAATCATACAAATAAAATCATACAATCACAATCATACAATCACAATCATACAATCACAATGTCACAATCACTATCATACAATCACAATCATACAATCACAATCATACAATCACAATCTTACTATCACAATCATACAATCACAGTCATACAATCACAATCATACAATCGCAATCATACAATCGCAATGTCACAATCACTATTATACAATCACAGTCATACAATCACAATCATACAATCACAATCCTACAATCACGATCATACAATCACGATCATACAATCACGATCATACAATCACGATCATATAATCACAATCATACAATCACAATCATACAATCACAATCATACAAACGCGATCATACAATCACAATCATATAATCACAATCATACAATCACGATCATACAATCACAATCATACAATCTCAATCATGCAATCGCAATCATACAATCAAAATCATACAATCACAATCATACAATCACAATCATACAATCACAATCATACAAATAAAATCATACAATCACAATCATACAATCACAATCATACAATCACAATCATACAATCACAATCATACAATCACAATCTTACTATCACAATCATACAATCACAGTCATACAATCACATTCATACAATGACAATCATACAATCACAATCATACAATCACAATCATACAAACACAATCATACAATCACAATCATACAGTCGCAATCATACAATCACAATCATACAATCACAATCATACAATCACAATCATACAATCACAATCATACAATCACAATCATACAATCACAATCATACAATCACAATCATACAGTCGCAATCATACAATCGCAATGTCACAATCACTATCATACAATCGCAATCATACAATCACAATCATACAATCACAATCTTACTATCACAATCACACAATCACAGTCATACAATCACAATCATACAATCGCAATCATACAAACGCAATCATACAATCACAACCATACAATCTGAATCATACAATCGCAATGTCACAATCACTATCATACAATCACAATCATACAATCACAATCATACAATCCCAATCATTCAATCTCAATCATACAATCACAAACATACAATCACAATCATACAATCACAATCATACAATCACAATCATACAATCACAATCATACAATCACAATCATACAATCACAATCATACAATCACAATCATACAATCACAATCATACAATCACAACCATACAATCTGAAGCATACAATCGCAATGTCACAATCACTATCATACAATCACAATCATACAATCCCAATCATTCAATCTCAATCATACAATCACAATCATACAATCACAATCATACAATCACAATCATACAATCACAATCATACAATCACAATCATACAATCACAATCATACAATCACAATCATACAATCACAATCATACAATCACAATCATACAATCTCAGTCATGCAATCACAATCATACAATCAAAATCATACAATCACAATCATACAATCACAATCATACAACCACAATCATACAATCACAATCATACAATCACAATCATACAATCACAATCATACAATCACAATCATACAATTAAAATCATACAATCACAATCATACAATCACAATCATACAATCACAATCATACAATCACAATCATATAATCACAATCATACAATCACGATCATGCAATCACGATCATACAATCACGATCATACAATCACGATCATACAATCACAATCATACAATCAAAATCATACAATGACAATCATACAATCGCAATCATACAAACGCAATCATACAATCGCAATCATACAATCGCAATCATACAATCGCAATCATACAATCGCAATCATACAATCGCAATTATTCTATCACAATCATACAATCACAATCATACAATCACAATCATACAATCACAATCATACAATCACAATCATACAATCACAATCATACAATCACAATCATACAATCAAAATCATACAATCACAATCATACAGTCGCAATCATGCAATCACAATCATGCAATCACAATCATACAATCAAAATCATACAATCACAATCACACAGTCGCAATCATAAAATCACAATCATGCAATCACAATCATACAATTAAAATCATACAATCACAATCATACAATCACAATCATACACTCACAATCATACAATCACAATCATACAATCACAACCATACAATCACAATCATACAATCACAATCATACAATCACAATCATACAATCACAACCATACAATCTGAATCATACAATCGCAATGTCATAATCACTATCATACAATCACAATCATACAATCACAATCATACAATCCCAATCATTCAATCTCAATCATACAATTACAATCATACAATCACAATCATACAATCACAATCATACAATCACAATCATACAATCACAATCATACAATCACAATCATACAATCACAATCATACAATCACAATCATACAATCACAATCATACAATCACAATCATACAATCTCAGTCATGCAATCACAATCATACAATCAAAATCATACAATCACAATCATACAATCACAATCATACAATCACAATCATACAATCACAATCATACAATCACAATCATACAATCACAATCATTCTATCACAATCATACAATCACAATCATACAATCACAATCATACAATCACAATCATACAATCACAATCATACAATTAAAATCATACAATCACAATCATACAATCACGATCATACAATCACAATCATACAATGACGATCATACAATCACAATCATACAATCACAATCATACAATCACAATCATTCTATCACAATCATACAATCACAATCATACAATCACAATCATACAATCACAATCATACAATCACAATCATACAATCACAATCATACAATTAAAATCATACAATCACAATCATACAATCACAATCATACAATCACAATCATACAATGACGATCATACAATCACAATCATGCAATCACAATCATACAATCACAATCATATAATCACAATCATGCAATCACAATCATACAATCAAAATCATACAATCACAATCATACAGTCGCAATCATACAATCACAATCATACAATCACAATCATACAATTAAAATCATACAATCACAATCATACAATCACAATCATACAATCACAATCATACAATCACAATCATACAATCACAATCATACAATCACAATCATACAATCGCAATCATACAATCGCAATGTCACAATCACTATCATACAATCGCAATCATACAATCACAATCATACAATCACAATCTTACTATCACAATCATACAATCACAGTCATACAATCACAATCATACAACCGCAATCATACAATCGCAATGTCACAATCACTATTATACAATCACAGTCATACAATCACAATCATACAATCACGATCATACAATCACGATCATACAATCACGATCATACAATCACGATCATACAATCACGATCATAGAATCACAATCATACAATCACAATCATACAATGACAATCATACAATCGCAATCATACAAACGCAATCATACAATCACAATCATACAATCGCAATCATACAATCGCAATCATACAATCGCAATCATTCTATCACAATCATACAATCACAATCATACAACCACAATCATACAATCACAATCATACAATCACAATCATACATTCACAATCATACAATCACAATCATACCATCACAATCATACAATCACAATCACACAATCACAATCATACAATCCCAATCATTCAATCTCAAACATACAACCACAATCGTACAATCACAATCATACAATTCCAATCATACAATCCCAATCATACAATCCCAATCATACAATCCCAATCATACAATCCCAATTATACAATTAAAATCATACAATCACAATCATACAATCACAATCATACAATCACAATCATGCAATCACAATCATACAATCACGATCATACAATCACGATCATACAATCACAATCATACAATCAAAATCATACAATGACAATCATACAATCGCAATCATACAAATGCAATCATACAATCACAATCATACAATCGCAATCATACAATCGCAATCATACAATCGCAATCATACAATCGCAATCATTCTATCACAATCATACGATCACAATCATACAATCACAATCATACAATCAAAATCATACAATCATAATCATACAATCACAATCATACAATCACAATCATACAATCACAATCATACAATCACAATCATACAATCGCAATCATACAATCGCAATGTCACAATCACTATTATACAATCACAGTCATACAATCACAATCATACAATCACAATCATATAATCACAATCATACAATCACAATCATACAATCACAATCATACAATCACAATCATACAATCAAAATCATACAATCACAATCATACAGTCGCAATCATGCAATCACAATCATGCAATCACAATCATACAATCAAAATCATACAATCACAATCACACAGTCGCAATCATAAAATCACAATCATGCAATCACAATCATACAATTAAAATCATACAATAACAATCATACAATCACAATCATACAATCACAATCATACAATCACAATCATACAATCACAATCATACAATCACAATCATACAATCACAACCATACAATCACAATCATACAATCACAATCATACAATCACAACCATACAATCTGAATCATACAATCGCAATGTCATAATCACTATCATACAATCACAATCATACAATCGCAATCATTCTATCACAATCATACAATCACAATCATACAACCACAATCATACAATCACAATCATACAATCACAATCATACAATCACAATCATACAATCACAATCATACAATCACAATCATACAATCACAATCATACAATCACAATCATACAATCACAATCATACAATCTCAGTCATGCAATCACAATCATACAATCAAAATCATACAATCACAATCATACAATCACAATCATACAATCACAATCATACAATCACAATCATACAATCACAATCATACAATCACAATCATACAATCACAATCATACAATTAAAATCATACAATCACAATCATACAATCACAATCATACAATCACAATCATACAATCACAATCATATAATCACAATCATACAATCACAATCATACAATCACAATCATACAATCACAATCATACAGACGCAATCATACAATCACAATCATACAATCACAATCATACAATTAAAGTCATACAATCACAATCATACAATCACAATCATACAATCACAATCATACAATCACAATCATACAATCACAATCATACATTCGCAATCATACAATCACAATGTCACAATCACTATCATACAATCACAATCATACAACCACAATCATACAATCACAATCTTACTATCACAATCATACAATCACAGTCATACAATCACAATCATACAATCGCAATCATACAATCGCAATGTCACAATCACTATTATACAATCACAGTCATACAATCACAATCATACAATCACAATCCTACAATCACGATCATACAATCACGATCATACAATCACGATCATACAATCACGATCATACAATCACAATCATACAATCACAATCATACAATCACAATCATACAAACGCGATCATACAATCACAATCATAGAATCACAATCATACAATCACGATCATACAATCACAGTCATACAATCTCAATCGTGCAATCACAATCATACAATCAAAATCATACAATCACAATCATACAATCACAATCATACAATCACAATCATACAAATAAAATCATACAATCACAATCATACAATCACAATCATACAATCACAATGTCACAATCACTATCATACAATCACAATCATACAATCACAATCATACAATCACAATCTTACTATCACAATCATACAATCACAGTCATACAATCACAATCATACAATCGCAATCATACAATCGCAATGTCACAATCACTATTATACAATCACAGTCATACAATCACAATCATACAATCACAATCCTACAATCACGATCATACAATCACGATCATACAATCACGATCATACAATCACGATCATATAATCACAATCATACAATCACAATCATACAATCACAATCATACAAACGCGATCATACAATCACAATCATATAATCACAATCATACAATCACGATCATACAATCACAATCATACAATCTCAATCATGCAATCACAATCATACAATCAAAATCATACAATCACAATCATACAATCACAATCATACAATCACAATCATACAATCACAATCATACAAATAAAATCATACAATCACAATCATACAATCACAATCATACAATCACAATCATACAATCACAATCATACAATCACAATCTTACTATCACAATCATACAATCACAGTCATACAATCACATTCATACAATGACAATCATACAATCACAATCATACAATCACAATCATACAAACACAATCATACAATCACAATCATACAGTCGCAATCATACAATCACAATCATACAATCACAATCATACAATCACAATCATACAATCACAATCATACAATCACAATCATACAATCACAATCATACAATCACAATCATACAGTCGCAATCATACAATCGCAATGTCACAATCACTATCATACAATCGCAATCATACAATCACAATCATACAATCACAATCTTACTATCACAATCACACAATCACAGTCATACAATCACAATCATACAATCGCAATCATACAATCGCAATGTCTTAATCACTATTATACAATCACAGTCATACAATCACAATCATACAAACACGATCATACAATCACGATCATACAATCACGATCATACAATCACAATCATACAGTCACAATCATACAATCGCAATGTCACAATCACTATTATACAATCACAGTCATACAATCACAATCATACAATCACAATCATACAATGACGATCATACAATCACAATCATGCAATCACAATCATACAATCACAATCATATAATCACAATCATGCAATCACTATCATACAATCAAAATCATACAATCACAATCATACAGTCGCAATCATACAATCACAATCATACAATCACAATCATACAATTAAAATCATACAATCACAATCATACAATCACAATCATACAATCACAATCATACAATCACAATCATACAATCACAATCATACAATCGCAATCATACAATCGCAATGTCACAATCACTATCATACAATCGCAATCATACAATCACAATCATACAAACACAATCTTACTATCACAATCACACAATCACAGTCATACAATCACAATCATACAATCGCAATCATACAATCGCAATGTCACAATCACTATTATACAATCACAGTCATACAATCACAATCATACAATCACGATCATACAATCACGATCATACAATCACGATCATACAATCACGATCATACAATCACGATCATACAATCACGATCATAGAATCACAATCATACAATCACAATCATACAATGACAATCATACAATCGCAATCATACAAACGCAATCATACAATCACAATCATACAATCGCAATCATACAATCGCAATCATACAATCGCAATCATTCTATCACAATCATACAATCACAATCATACAATCACAATCATACAATCACAATCATACAATCACAATCATACAATCACAATCATACAATCACAATCATACCATCACAATCATACAATCACAATCACACGATCACAATCATACAATCCCAATCATTCAATCTCAAACATACAACCACAATCATACAATCACAATCATACAATCACAATCATACAATCACAATCATACAATCACAATCATACAATCCCAATCATTCAATCACAATCATACAATCACAATCACACGATCACAATCATACAATCCCAATCATTCAATCTCAAACATACAACCACAATCATACAATCACAATCATACAATCCCAATCATACAATCCCAATCATACAATCCCAATTATACAATTAAAATCATACAATCACAATCATACAATCACAATCATACAATCACAATCATGCAATCACAATCATACAATCACGATCATACAATCACGATCATACAATCACAATCATACAATCAAAATCATACAATGACAATCATACAATCGCAATCATACAAATGCAATCATACAATCACAATCATACAATCGCAATCATACAATCGCAATCATACAATCGCAATCATACAATCGCAATCATTCTATCACAATCATACGATCACAATCATACAATCACAATGTCACAATCACTATCATACAATCACAATCATACAATCACAATCATACAATCACAATCATACAATCACAATCTTACTATCACAATCATACAATCACAGTCATACAATCACAATCATACAATCGCAATCATACAATCGCAATGTCACAATCACTATTATACAATCACAGTCATACAATCACAATCATACAATCACAATCCTACAATCACGATCATACAATCACGATCATACAATCACGATCATACAATCACGATCATACAATCACAATCATACAATCACAATCATACAATCACAATCATACAAACGCGATCATACAATCACAATCATAGAATCACAATCATACAATCACGATCATACAATCACAGTCATACAATCTCAATCGTGCAATCACAATCATACAATCGAAATCATACAATCACAATCATACAATCACAATCATACAATCACAATCATACAAATAAAATCATACAATCACAATCATACAATCACAATCATACAATCACAATGTCACAATCACTATCATACAATCACAATCATACAATCACAATCATACAATCACAATCTTACTATCACAATCATACAATCACAGTCATACAATCACAATCATACAATCGCAATCATACAATCGCAATGTCACAATCACTATTATACAATCACAGTCATACAATCACAATCATACAATCACAATCCTACAATCACGATCATACAATCACGATCATACAATCACAATCATACAATCACAATCATACAATCAAAATCATACAATCACAATCATACAGTCGCAATCATGCAATCACAATCATGCAATCACAATCATACAATCAAAATCATACAATCACAATCACACAGTCGCAATCATAAAATCACAATCATGCAATCACAATCATACAATTAAAATCATACAATCACAATCATACAATCACAATCATACACTCACAATCATACAATCACAATCATACAATCACAATCATACAATCACAACCATACAATCACAATCATACAATCACAATCATACAATCACAATCATACAATCACAACCATACAATCTGAATCATACAATCACAATCATACAATCACAATCATACAATCTCAGTCATGCAATCACAATCATACAATCAAAATCATACAATCACAATCATACAATCACAATCATACAATCACAATCATACAATCACAATCATACAATCACAATCATTCTATCACAATCATACAATCACAATCATACAATCACAATCATACAATCACAATCATACAATCACAATCATACAATTAAAATCATACAATCACAATCATACAATCACAATCATACAATCACAATCATACAATGACGATCATACAATCACAATCATGCAATCACAATCATACAATCACAATCATATAATCACAATCATGCAATCACAATCATACAATCAAAATCATACAATCACAATCATACAGTCGCAATCATACAATCACAATCATACAATCACAATCATACAATTAAAATCAAACAATCACAATCATACAATCACAATCATACAATCACAATCATACAATCACAATCATACAATCACAATCATACAATCACAATCATACAATCGCAATCATACAATCGCAATGTCACAATCACTATCATACAATCGCAATCATACAATCACAATCATACAATCACAATCTTACTATCACAATCACACAATCACAGTCATACAATCACAATCATACAACCGCAATCATACAATCGCAATGTCACAATCACTATTATACAATCACAGTCATACAATCACAATCATACAATCACGATCATACAATCACGATCATACAATCACGATCATACAATCACGATCATACAATCACGATCATAGAATCACAATCATACAATCACAATCATACAATGACAATCATACAATCGCAATCATACAAACGCAATCATACAATCACAATCATACAATCGCAATCATACAATCGCAATCATACAATCGCAATCATTCTATCACAATCATACAATCACAATCATACAACCACAATCATACAATCACAATCATACAATCACAATCATACATTCACAATCATACAATCACAATCATACCATCACAATCATACAATCACAATCACACAATCACAATCATACAATCCCAATCATTCAATCTCAAACATACAACCACAATCGTACAATCACAATCATACAATTCCAATCATACAATCCCAATCATACAATCCCAATCATACAATCCCAATTATACAATTAAAATCATACAATCACAATCATACAATCACAATCATACAATCACAATCATGCAATCACAATCATACAATCACGATCATACAATCACAATCATACAATCACAATCATACAATCACAATCATACAAACGCGATCATACAATCACAATCATAGAATCACAATCATACAATCACGATCATACAATCACAGTCATACAATCTCAATCGTGCAATCACAATCATACAATCGAAATCATACAATCACAATCATACAATCACAATCATACAATCACAATCATACAAATAAAATCATACAATCACAATCATACAATCACAATCATACAATCACAATGTCACAATCACTATCATACAATCACAATCATACAATCACAATCATACAATCACAATCTTACTATCACAATCATACAATCACAGTCATACAATCACAATCATACAATCGCAATCATACAATCGCAATGTCACAATCACTATTATACAATCACAGTCATACAATCACAATCATACAATCACAATCCTACAATCACGATCATACAATCACGATCATACAATCACAATCATACAATCACAATCATACAATCAAAATCATACAATCACAATCATACAGTCGCAATCATGCAATCACAATCATGCAATCACAATCATACAATCAAAATCATACAATCACAATCACACAGTCGCAATCATAAAATCACAATCATGCAATCACAATCATACAATTAAAATCATACAATCACAATCATACAATCACAATCATACACTCACAATCATACAATCACAATCATACAATCACAATCATACAATCACAACCATACAATCACAATCATACAATCACAATCATACAATCACAATCATACAATCACAACCATACAATCTGAATCATACAATCACAATCATACAATCACAATCATACAATCTCAGTCATGCAATCACAATCATACAATCAAAATCATACAATCACAATCATACAATCACAATCATACAATCACAATCATACAATCACAATCATACAATCACAATCATTCTATCACAATCATACAATCACAATCATACAATCACAATCATACAATCACAATCATACAATCACAATCATACAATTAAAATCATACAATCACAATCATACAATCACAATCATACAATCACAATCATACAATGACGATCATACAATCACAATCATGCAATCACAATCATACAATCACAATCATATAATCACAATCATGCAATCACAATCATACAATCAAAATCATACAATCACAATCATACAGTCGCAATCATACAATCACAATCATACAATCACAATCATACAATTAAAATCAAACAATCACAATCATACAATCACAATCATACAATCACAATCATACAATCACAATCATACAATCACAATCATACAATCACAATCATACAATCGCAATCATACAATCGCAATGTCACAATCACTATCATACAATCGCAATCATACAATCACAATCATACAATCACAATCTTACTATCACAATCACACAATCACAGTCATACAATCACAATCATACAACCGCAATCATACAATCGCAATGTCACAATCACTATTATACAATCACAGTCATACAATCACAATCATACAATCACGATCATACAATCACGATCATACAATCACGATCATACAATCACGATCATACAATCACGATCATAGAATCACAATCATACAATCACAATCATACAATGACAATCATACAATCGCAATCATACAAACGCAATCATACAATCACAATCATACAATCGCAATCATACAATCGCAATCATACAATCGCAATCATTCTATCACAATCATACAATCACAATCATACAACCACAATCATACAATCACAATCATACAATCACAATCATACATTCACAATCATACAATCACAATCATACCATCACAATCATACAATCACAATCACACAATCACAATCATACAATCCCAATCATTCAATCTCAAACATACAACCACAATCGTACAATCACAATCATACAATTCCAATCATACAATCCCAATCATACAATCCCAATCATACAATCCCAATTATACAATTAAAATCATACAATCACAATCATACAATCACAATCATACAATCACAATCATGCAATCACAATCATACAATCACGATCATACAATCACGATCATACAATCACAATCATACAATCAAAATCATACAATGACAATCATACAATCGCAATCATACAAATGCAATCATACAATCACAATCATACAATCGCAATCATACAATCGCAATCATACAATCGCAATCATACAATCGCAATCATTCTATCACAATCATACGATCACAATCATACAATCACAATCATACAATCACAATCGTACAATCATAATCATACAATCACAATCATACAATCACAATCATACAATCACAATCATACAATCACAATCATACAATCGCAATCATACAATCGCAATGTCACAATCACTATTATACAATCACAGTCATACAATCACAATCATACAATCACAATCATATAATCACAATCATACAATCACAATCATACAATCACAATCATACAATCACAATCATACAATCAAAATCATACAATCACAATCATACAGCCGCAATCATGCAATCACAATCATGCAATCACAATCATACAATCAAAATCATACAATCACAATCACACAGTCGCAATCATAAAATCACAATCATGCAATCACAATCATACAATTAAAATCATACAATAACAATCATACAATCACAATCATACAATCACAATCATACAATCACAATCATACAATCACAATCATACAATCACAATCATACAATCACAACCATACAATCACAATCATACAATCACAATCATACAATCACAACCATACAATCTGAATCATACAATCGCAATGTCATAATCACTATCATACAATCACAATCATACAATCGCAATCATTCTATCACAATCATACAATCACAATCATACAACCACAATCATACAATCACAATCATACAATCACAATCATACAATCACAATCATACAATCACAATCATACAATCACAATCATACAATCACAATCATACAATCACAATCATACAATCACAATCATACAATCTCAGTCATGCAATCACAATCATACAATCAAAATCATACAATCAAAATCATACAATCACAATCATACAATCACAATCATACAATCACAATCATACAATCACAATCATACAATCACAATCATACAATCACAATCATACAATCACAATCATACAATTAAAATCATACAATCACAATCATACAATCACAATCATACAATCACAATCATACAATCACAATCATATAATCACAATCATACAATCACAATCATACAATCACAATCATACAGACGCAATCATACAATCACAATCATACAATCACAATCATACAATTAAAGTCATACAATCACAATCATACAATCACAATCATACAATCACAATCATACAATCACAATCATACAATCACAATCATACATTCGCAATCATACAATCACAATGTCACAATCACTATCATACAATCACAATCATACAATCACAATCATACAATCACAATCATACAATCACAATCTTACTATCACAATCATACAATCACAGTCATACAATCACAATCATACAATCGCAATCATACAATCGCAATGTCACAATCACTATTATACAATCACAGTCATACAATCACAATCATACAATCACAATCCTACAATCACGATCATACAATCACGATCATACAATCACGATCATACAATCACGATCATACAATCACAATCATACAATCACAATCATACAATCACAATCATACAAACGCGATCATACAATCACAATCATAGAATCACAATCATACAATCACGATCATACAATCACAGTCATACAATCTCAATCGTGCAATCACAATCATACAATCGAAATCATACAATCACAATCATACAATCACAATCATACAATCACAATCATACAAATAAAATCATACAATCACAATCATACAATCACAATCATACAATCACAATGTCACAATCACTATCATACAATCACAATCATACAATCACAATCATACAATCACAATCTTACTATCACAATCATACAATCACAGTCATACAATCACAATCATACAATCGCAATCATACAATCGCAATGTCACAATCACTATTATACAATCACAGTCATACAATCACAATCATACAATCACAATCCTACAATCACGATCATACAATCACGATCATACAATCACGATCATACAATCACGATCATATAATCACAATCATACAATCACAATCATACAATCACAATCATACAAACGCGATCATACAATCACAATCATATAATCACAATCATACAATCACGATCATACAATCACAATCATACAATCTCAATCATGCAATCGCAATCATACAATCAAAATCATACAATCACAATCATACAATCACAATCATACAATCACAATCATACAAATAAAATCATACAATCACAATCATACAATCACAATCATACAATCACAATCATACAATCACAATCATACAATCACAATCTTACTATCACAATCATACAATCACAGTCATACAATCACATTCATACAATGACAATCATACAATCACAATCATACAATCACAATCATACAAACACAATCATACAATCACAATCATACAGTCGCAATCATACAATCACAATCATACAATCACAATCATACAATCACAATCATACAATCACAATCATACAATCACAATCATACAATCACAATCATACAATCACAATCATACAGTCGCAATCATACAATCGCAATGTCACAATCACTATCATACAATCGCAATCATACAATCACAATCATACAATCACAATCTTACTATCACAATCACACAATCACAGTCATACAATCACAATCATACAATCGCAATCATACAAACGCAATCATACAATCACAACCATACAATCTGAATCATACAATCGCAATGTCACAATCACTATCATACAATCACAATCATACAATCACAATCATACAATCCCAATCATTCAATCTCAATCATACAATCACAAACATACAATCACAATCATACAATCACAATCATACAATCACAATCATACAATCACAATCATACAATCACAATCATACAATCACAATCATACAATCACAATCATACAATCACAATCATACAATCACAACCATACAATCTGAAGCATACAATCGCAATGTCACAATCACTATCATACAATCACAATCATACAATCCCAATCATTCAATCTCAATCATACAATCACAATCATACAATCACAATCATACAATCACAATCATACAATCACAATCATACAATCACAATCATACAATCACAATCATACAATCACAATCATACAATCACAATCATACAATCACAATCATACAATCTCAGTCATGCAATCACAATCATACAATCAAAATCATACAATCACAATCATACAATCACAATCATACAACCACAATCATACAATCACAATCATACAATCACAATCATACAATCACAATCATACAATCACAATCATACAATTAAAATCATACAATCACAATCATACAATCACAATCATACAATCACAATCATACAATCACAATCATATAATCACAATCATACAATCACGATCATGCAATCACGATCATACAATCACGATCATACAATCACGATCATACAATCACAATCATACAATCAAAATCATACAATGACAATCATACAATCGCAATCATACAAACGCAATCATACAATCGCAATCATACAATCGCAATCATACAATCGCAATCATACAATCGCAATCATACAATCGCAATTATTCTATCACAATCATACAATCACAATCATACAATCACAATCATACAATCACAATCATACAATCACAATCATACAATCACAATCATACAATCACAATCATACAATCAAAATCATACAATCACAATCATACAGTCGCAATCATGCAATCACAATCATGCAATCACAATCATACAATCAAAATCATACAATCACAATCACACAGTCGCAATCATAAAATCACAATCATGCAATCACAATCATACAATTAAAATCATACAATCACAATCATACAATCACAATCATACACTCACAATCATACAATCACAATCATACAATCACAACCATACAATCACAATCATACAATCACAATCATACAATCACAATCATACAATCACAACCATACAATCTGAATCATACAATCGCAATGTCATAATCACTATCATACAATCACAATCATACAATCACAATCATACAATCCCAATCATTCAATCTCAATCATACAATTACAATCATACAATCACAATCATACAATCACAATCATACAATCACAATCATACAATCACAATCATACAATCACAATCATACAATCACAATCATACAATCACAATCATACAATCACAATCATACAATCACAATCATACAATCTCAGTCATGCAATCACAATCATACAATCAAAATCATACAATCACAATCATACAATCACAATCATACAATCACAATCATACAATCACAATCATACAATCACAATCATACAATCACAATCATTCTATCACAATCATACAATCACAATCATACAATCACAATCATACAATCACAATCATACAATCACAATCATACAATTAAAATCATACAATCACAATCATACAATCACAATCATACAATCACAATCATACAATGACGATCATACAATCACAATCATACAATCACAATCATACAATCACAATCATACAATCACAATCATTCTATCACAATCATACAATCACAATCATACAATCACAATCATACAATCACAATCATACAATCACAATCATACAATCACAATCATACAATTAAAATCATACAATCACAATCATACAATCACAATCATACAATCACAATCATACAATGACGATCATACAATCACAATCATGCAATCACAATCATACAATCACAATCATATAATCACAATCATGCAATCACAATCATACAATCAAAATCATACAATCACAATCATACAGTCGCAATCATACAATCACAATCATACAATCACAATCATACAATTAAAATCATACAATCACAATCATACAATCACAATCATACAATCACAATCATACAATCACAATCATACAATCACAATCATACAATCACAATCATACAATCGCAATCATACAATCGCAATGTCACAATCACTATCATACAATCGCAATCATACAATCACAATCATACAATCACAATCTTACTATCACAATCATACAATCACAGTCATACAATCACAATCATACAACCGCAATCATACAATCGCAATGTCACAATCACTATTATACAATCACAGTCATACAATCACAATCATACAATCACGATCATACAATCACGATCATACAATCACGATCATACAATCACGATCATACAATCACGATCATAGAATCACAATCATACAATCACAATCATACAATGACAATCATACAATCGCAATCATACAAACGCAATCATACAATCACAATCATACAATCGCAATCATACAATCGCAATCATACAATCGCAATCATTCTATCACAATCATACAATCACAATCATACAACCACAATCATACAATCACAATCATACAATCACAATCATACATTCACAATCATACAATCACAATCATACCATCACAATCATACAATCACAATCACACAATCACAATCATACAATCCCAATCATTCAATCTCAAACATACAACCACAATCGTACAATCACAATCATACAATTCCAATCATACAATCCCAATCATACAATCCCAATCATACAATCCCAATCATACAATCCCAATTATACAATTAAAATCATACAATCACAATCATACAATCACAATCATACAATCACAATCATGCAATCACAATCATACAATCACGATCATACAATCACGATCATACAATCACAATCATACAATCAAAATCATACAATGACAATCATACAATCGCAATCATACAAATGCAATCATACAATCACAATCATACAATCGCAATCATACAATCGCAATCATACAATCGCAATCATACAATCGCAATCATTCTATCACAATCATACGATCACAATCATACAATCACAATCATACAATCAAAATCATACAATCATAATCATACAATCACAATCATACAATCACAATCATACAATCACAATCATACAATCACAATCATACAATCGCAATCATACAATCGCAATGTCACAATCACTATTATACAATCACAGTCATACAATCACAATCATACAATCACAATCATATAATCACAATCATACAATCACAATCATACAATCACAATCATACAATCACAATCATACAATCAAAATCATACAATCACAATCATACAGTCGCAATCATGCAATCACAATCATGCAATCACAATCATACAATCAAAATCATACAATCACAATCACACAGTCGCAATCATAAAATCACAATCATGCAATCACAATCATACAATTAAAATCATACAATAACAATCATACAATCACAATCATACAATCACAATCATACAATCACAATCATACAATCACAATCATACAATCACAATCATACAATCACAACCATACAATCACAATCATACAATCACAATCATACAATCACAACCATACAATCTGAATCATACAATCGCAATGTCATAATCACTATCATACAATCACAATCATACAATCGCAATCATTCTATCACAATCATACAATCACAATCATACAACCACAATCATACAATCACAATCATACAATCACAATCATACAATCACAATCATACAATCACAATCATACAATCACAATCATACAATCACAATCATACAATCACAATCATACAATCACAATCATACAATCTCAGTCATGCAATCACAATCATACAATCAAAATCATACAATCACAATCATACAATCACAATCATACAATCACAATCATACAATCACAATCATACAATCACAATCATACAATCACAATCATACAATCACAATCATACAATTAAAATCATACAATCACAATCATACAATCACAATCATACAATCACAATCATACAATCACAATCATATAATCACAATCATACAATCACAATCATACAATCACAATCATACAATCACAATCATACAGACGCAATCATACAATCACAATCATACAATCACAATCATACAATTAAAGTCATACAATCACAATCATACAATCACAATCATACAATCACAATCATACAATCACAATCATACAATCACAATCATACATTCGCAATCATACAATCACAATGTCACAATCACTATCATACAATCACAATCATACAACCACAATCATACAATCACAATCTTACTATCACAATCATACAATCACAGTCATACAATCACAATCATACAATCGCAATCATACAATCGCAATGTCACAATCACTATTATACAATCACAGTCATACAATCACAATCATACAATCACAATCCTACAATCACGATCATACAATCACGATCATACAATCACGATCATACAATCACGATCATACAATCACAATCATACAATCACAATCATACAATCACAATCATACAAACGCGATCATACAATCACAATCATAGAATCACAATCATACAATCACGATCATACAATCACAGTCATACAATCTCAATCGTGCAATCACAATCATACAATCAAAATCATACAATCACAATCATACAATCACAATCATACAATCACAATCATACAAATAAAATCATACAATCACAATCATACAATCACAATCATACAATCACAATGTCACAATCACTATCATACAATCACAATCATACAATCACAATCATACAATCACAATCTTACTATCACAATCATACAATCACAGTCATACAATCACAATCATACAATCGCAATCATACAATCGCAATGTCACAATCACTATTATACAATCACAGTCATACAATCACAATCATACAATCACAATCCTACAATCACGATCATACAATCACGATCATACAATCACGATCATACAATCACGATCATATAATCACAATCATACAATCACAATCATACAATCACAATCATACAAACGCGATCATACAATCACAATCATATAATCACAATCATACAATCACGATCATACAATCACAATCATACAATCTCAATCATGCAATCACAATCATACAATCAAAATCATACAATCACAATCATACAATCACAATCATACAATCACAATCATACAATCACAATCATACAAATAAAATCATACAATCACAATCATACAATCACAATCATACAATCACAATCATACAATCACAATCATACAATCACAATCTTACTATCACAATCATACAATCACAGTCATACAATCACATTCATACAATGACAATCATACAATCACAATCATACAATCACAATCATACAAACACAATCATACAATCACAATCATACAGTCGCAATCATACAATCACAATCATACAATCACAATCATACAATCACAATCATACAATCACAATCATACAATCACAATCATACAATCACAATCATACAATCACAATCATACAGTCGCAATCATACAATCGCAATGTCACAATCACTATCATACAATCGCAATCATACAATCACAATCATACAATCACAATCTTACTATCACAATCACACAATCACTGTCATACAATCACAATCATACAATCGCAATCATACAATCGCAATGTCTTAATCACTATTATACAATCACAGTCATACAATCACAATCATACAAACACGATCATACAATCACGATCATACAATCACGATCATACAATCACAATCATACAGTCACAATCATACAATCGCAATGTCACAATCACTATTATACAATCACAGTCATACAATCACAATCATACAATCACAATCATACAATGACGATCATACAATCACAATCATGCAATCACAATCATACAATCACAATCATATAATCACAATCATGCAATCACTATCATACAATCAAAATCATACAATCACAATCATACAGTCGCAATCATACAATCACAATCATACAATCACAATCATACAATTAAAATCATACAATCACAATCATACAATCACAATCATACAATCACAATCATACAATCACAATCATACAATCACAATCATACAATCGCAATCATACAATCGCAATGTCACAATCACTATCATACAATCGCAATCATACAATCACAATCATACAAACACAATCTTACTATCACAATCACACAATCACAGTCATACAATCACAATCATACAATCGCAATCATACAATCGCAATGTCACAATCACTATTATACAATCACAGTCATACAATCACAATCATACAATCACGATCATACAATCACGATCATACAATCACGATCATACAATCACGATCATACAATCACGATCATACAATCACGATCATAGAATCACAATCATACAATCACAATCATACAATGACAATCATACAATCGCAATCATACAAACGCAATCATACAATCACAATCATACAATCGCAATCATACAATCGCAATCATACAATCGCAATCATTCTATCACAATCATACAATCACAATCATACAATCACAATCATACAATCACAATCATACAATCACAATCATACAATCACAATCATACAATCACAATCATACCATCACAATCATACAATCACAATCACACGATCACAATCATACAATCCCAATCATTCAATCTCAAACATACAACCACAATCATACAATCACAATCATACAATCACAATCATACAATCACAATCATACAATCACAATCATACAATCCCAATCATTCAATCACAATCATACAATCACAATCACACGATCACAATCATACAATCCCAATCATTCAATCTCAAACATACAACCACAATCATACAATCACAATCATACAATCCCAATCATACAATCCCAATCATACAATCCCAATTATACAATTAAAATCATACAATCACAATCATACAATCACAATCATACAATCACAATCATGCAATCACAATCATACAATCACGATCATACAATCACGATCATACAATCACAATCATACAATCAAAATCATACAATGACAATCATACAATCGCAATCATACAAATGCAATCATACAATCACAATCATACAATCGCAATCATACAATCGCAATCATACAATCGCAATCATACAATCGCAATCATTCTATCACAATCATACGATCACAATCATACAATCACAATCATACAATCACAATCATACAATCATAATCATACAATCACAATCATACAATCACAATCATACAATCACAATCATACAATCACAATCATACAATCGCAATCATACAATCGCAATGTCACAATCACTATTATACAATCACAGTCATACAATCACAATCATACAATCACAATCATATAATCACAATCATACAATCACAATCATACAATCACAATCATACAATCACAATCATGCAATCACAATCATACAATCACGATCATACAATCACAATCATACAATCACAATCATACAATCAAAATCATACAATCACAATCATACAGTCGCAATCATGCAATCACAATCATGTAATCACAATCATACAATCAAAATCATACAATCACAATCACACAGTCGCAATCATAAAATCACAATCATGCAATCACAATCATACAATTAAAATCATACAATCACAATCATACAATCACAATCATACAATCACAATCATACAATCACAATCATACAATCACAATCATACAATCACAATCATACAATCACAATCATACAATCACAACCATACAATCACAATCATACAATCACAATCATACAATCACAACCATACAATCTGAATCAAACAATCGCAATGTCATAATCACTATCATACAATCACAATCATACAATCACAATCATACAATCCCAATCATTCAATCTCAATCATACAATTACAATCATACAATCACAATCATACAATCACAATCATACAATCACAATCATACAATCACAATCATACAATCACAATCATACAATCACAATCATACAATCACAATCATACAATCACAATCATACAATCTCAGTCATGCAATCACAATCATACAATCAAAATCATACAATCACAATCATACAATCACAATCATACAATCACAATCATACAATCACAATCATACAATCACAATCATTCAATCACAATCATACAATCACAATCATACAATTAAAATCATACAATCACAATCATACAATCACAATCATACAATTAAAATCATACAATCACAATCATATAATCACAATCATACAATCACAATCATACAATCACAATCATACAGACGCAATCATACAATCACAATCATACAATCACAATCATACAATTAAAGTCATACAATCACAATCATACAATCACAATCATACAATCACAATCATACATTCGCAATCATACAATCACAATGTCACAATCACAATCATACAATCACAATCATACAATCACAATCATACAATCACAATCTTACTATCACAATCATACAATCACAGTCATACAATCACAATCATACAATCGCAATCATACAATCGCAATGTCACAATCACTATTATACAATCACAGTCATACAATCACAATCCTACAATCACGATCATACAATCACGATCATACAATCACGATCATACAATCACGATCATACAATCACGATCATACAATCACAATCATACAATCACAATCATACAATCACAATCATACAAATAAAATCATACAATCACAATCATACAATCACAATGTCACAATCACTATCATACAATCACAATCATACAATCACAATCATACAATCACAATCTTACTATCACAATCATACAATCACAGTCATACAATCACAATCATACAATCGCAATCACACAATCGCAATGTCACAATCACTATTATACAATCACAGTCATACAATCACAATCATACAATCACAATCCCACAATCACGATCATACAATCACGATCATACAATCACGATCATACAATCACGATCATACAATCACAATCATACAATCACAATCATACAATCACAATCATACAAACGCGATCATACAATCACAATCATATAATCACAATCATACAATCACGATCATACAATCACAATCATACAATCTCAATCATGCAATCACAATCATACAATCAAAATCATACAAACACAATCATACAATCACAATCATACAATCACAATCATACAAATAAAATCATACAATCACAATCATACAATCACAATCATACAATCACAATCATACAATCACAATCATACAATCACAATCATACAATCACAATCTTACTATCACAATCATACAATCACAGTCATACAATCACATTCATACAATGACAATCATACAATCACAATCATTCAATCACAATCATACCAACACAATCATACAATCACAATCATACAGTCGCAATCATACAATCACAATCATACAATCACAATCATACAATCACAATCATACAATCACAATCATACAATCACAATCATACAATCACAATCATACAATCACAATCATACAGTCGCAATCATACAATCGCAATGTCACAATCACTATCATACAATCGCAATCATACAATCACAATCATACAATCACAATCTTACTATCACAATCACACAATCACACTCATACAATCACAATCATACAATCGCAATCATACAATCGCAATGTCTTAATCACTATTATACAATCACAGTCATACAATCACAATCATACAATCACGATCATACAATCACGATCATACAATCACAATCATACAGTCACAATCATACAATCGCAATGTCACAATCACTATTATACAATCACAGTCATACAATCACAATCATACAATCACAATCATACAATGACGATCATACAATCACAATCATGCAATCACAATCATACAATCACAATCATATAATCACAATCATGCAATCACTATCATACAATCAAAATCATACAATCACAATCATACAGTCGCAATCATACAATCACAATCATACAATCACAATCATACAATTAAAATCATACAATCACAATCATACAATCACAATCATACAATCACAATCATACAATCACAATCATACAATCACAATCATACAATCACAATCATACAATCGCAATCATACAATCGCAATGTCACAATCACTATCATACAATCGCAATCATACAATCACAATCATACAATCACAATCTTACTATCACAATCACACAATCACAGTCATACAATCACAATCATACAATCGCAATCATACAATCGCAATGTCACAATCACTATTATACAATCACAGTCATACAATCACAATCATACAATCACGATCATACAATCACGATCATACAATCACGATCATACAATCACGATCATACAATCACGATCATACAATCACGATCATAGAATCACAATCATACAATCACAATCATACAATGACAATCATACAATCGCAATCATACAAACGCAATCATACAATCACAATCATACAATCGCAATCATACAATCGCAATCATACAATCGCAATCATTCTATCACAATCATACAATCACAATCATACAATCACAATCATACAATCACAATCATACAATCACAATCATACAATCACAATCATACAATCACAATCATACCATCACAATCATACAATCACAATCACACAATCACAATCATACAATCCCAATCATTCAATCTCAAACATACAACCACAATCATACAATCACAATCATACAATCCCAATCATACAATCACAATCATACAATCCCAACTATACAATTGAAATCATACAATCACAATCATACAATCACAATCATACAATCACAATCATGCAATCACAATCATACAATCACGATCATACAATCACGATCATACAATCACAATCATACAATCAAAATCATACAATGACAATCATACAATCGCAATCATACAAACGCAATCATACAATCACAACCATACAATCGCAATGTCACAATCACTATCATACAATCACAATCATACAATCACAATCATACAATCCCAATCATTCAATCTCAATCATACAATCACAATCATACAATCACAATCATACAATCACAATCATACAATCACAATCATACAATCACAATCATACAATCACAATCATACAATCACAATCATACAATCACAATCATACAATCACAATCATACAATCACAATCATACAATCACAACCATACAATCTGAAGCATACAATCGCAATGTCACAATCACTATCATACAATCACAATCATACAATCACAATCATACAATCCCAATCATTCAATCTCAATCATACAATCACAATCATACAATCACAATCATACAATCACAATCATACAATCACAATCATACAATCAAAATCATACAATTACAATCATACAATCACAATCATACAATCACAATCATACAATCACAATCATACAATCTCAGTCATGCAATCACAATCATACAATCAAAATCATACAATCACAATCATACAATCACAATCATACAACCACAATCATACAATCACAATCATACAATCACAATCATACAATTAAAATCATACAATCACAATCATACAATCACAATCATACAATCACAATCATACAATCACAATCATATAATCACAATCATACAATCACAATCATGCAATCACGATCATGCAATCACGATCATACAATCACGATCATACAATCACGATCATACAATCACAATCATACAATCAAAATCATACAATGACAATCATACAATCGCAATCATACAAACGCAATCATACAATCACAATCATACAATCGCAATCATACAATCGCAATCATACAATCGCAATCATACAATCGCAATCATTCTATCACAATCATACAATCACAATCATACAATCACAATCATACAATCACAATCATACAATCACAATCATACAATCACAATCATACAATCACAATCATACAATCACAATCATACAATCACAATCATACAATCACAATCATACAATCACAATCATACAATCACAATCATACAATCACAATCATACTATAAAAGTCATACAATCACATTCATACAATGACAATCATACAATCACAATCATACAATCACAATCATACAAACACAATCATACAATCACAGTCATGCAATCACAATCATACAATCGCAATCATACAATCGCAATATCACAATCACTATCATACAATCACAATCATACTAACACAGTCATACAATCACAATCATACAATCACAATCATACAATCGCAGTCATACAATCACAATCATACAATTGCAATCATACAATCGCAATGTCACAATCACTATCGTACAATCACAATCATACAATCACAATCATACAATCACAATCATACAATCACAACCATACAATCTGAAGCATACAATCGCAATGTCACAATCACTATCATACAATCACAATCATACAATCACAATCATACAATCACAATCATACAATCACAATCATACAATCTCAGTCATGCAATCACAATCATACAATCAATATCATAAAATCACAATCATACAATCACAATCATACAACCACAATCATACAATCACAATCATACAATCACAATCATACAATCACAATCATACAATTAAAATCATACAATCACAATCATACAATCACAATCATACAATCACAATCATAAAATCACAATCATATAATCACAATCATACAATCACAATCATGCAATCACGATCATACAATCACGATCATACAATCACGATCATACAATCACAATCATACAATCACAGTCATACAATCACAATCATACAATCGCAATCATACAATCGCAATCATACAATCGCAATCATTCTATCACAATCATACAATCACAATCATACAATCACAATCATACAATCACAATCATACAATCACAATCATACAATCACAATCATACAATCACAATCATACAATCACAATCATACAATCACAATCATACAATCACAATCATACTATAAAAGTCATACAATCACATTCATACAATGACAATCATACAATCACAATCATACAATCACAATCATACAAACACAATCATACAATCACAGTCATGCAATCACAATCATACAATCGCAATCATACAATCGCAATATCACAATCACTATCATACAATCACAATCATACTAACACAGTCATACAATCACAATCATACAATCACAATCATACAATCACAATCATACAATCGCAGTCATACAATCACAATCATACAATCGCAATCATACAATCGCAATGTCACAATCACTATCGTACAACCACAATCATACAATCACAATCATATAGTCACAATCATACAATCACAATCATACAATCACAATCATACAATCACGATCATACAATCACGATCATACAATCACAATCATACAATCGCAATATTACAATCGCAATCATACAATCACAATCATACAATTAAAATCATACAATCACAATCATACAATGACAATCATACAATCACAATCATACAATCACAATCATACAATCACAATCATACAATCACAATCATACAATCACAATCATATAATCACAATCATACAATCACAATCATGCAATCACGATCATACAATCACGATCATACAATCACGATCATACAATCACAATCATACAATCAAAATCATACAATGACAATCATACAATCGCAATCATACAAACGCAATCATACAATCACAATCATACAATCGCAATCATACAATCGCAATCATACAATCGCAATCATACAATCGCAATCATTCTATCACAATCATACAATCACAATCATACAATCACAATCATACAATCACAATCATCCAATCACAATCATACAATCACAATCATACAACCACAATCATACAATCACAATCATACAATCACAATCATACAATCACAATCATACAATCACAATCATACAATCACAATCATACTATAAAAGTCATACAATCACATTCATACAATGACAATCATACAATCACAATCATACAATCACAATCATACAAACACAATCATACAATCACAATCATACAATCACAATCATACAATCACAATCATACAATCACAATCATACAATCACAATCATACAATCACAATCATACAATCACAATCATACAATCACAATCATACAATCACAATCATACAATCACAATCATACAATCACAATCATACAATCACAATCATACAATCACAATCATACAATCACAATCATACAATCACAATCATACAATCACAATCATACAATCACAATCATACAATCACAAGCATACAATCACAATCATACAATCACAATCATACAATCACAATCATACAATCACAATCATACAATCACAATCATACAATCGCAATGTCACAATCACTATCATACAATCACAACCATACAATCACAATCATGCAATCCCAATCATTCAATCTCAATCATACAATCACAATCATACAATCACAATCATACAATCACAATCATACAATCACAATCATACAACCACAATCATACAATCACAATCATACAATCACAATCATACAATCACAACCATACAATCTGAAGCATACAATCGCAATGTCACAATCGCAATGTCACAATCACTATCATACAATCACAATCATACAATCACAATCATACAATCCCAATCATTCAATCTCAATCATACAATCACAATCATACAATCACAATCATACAATCACAATCATACAATCACAATCATCCAATCACAATCATACAATCACAATCATACAATCACAATCATACAATCACAATCATACAATCACAATCATACAATCTCAGTCATGCAATCACAATCATACAATCAAAATCATACAATCACAATCATACAATCACAATCATACAACCACAATCATACAATCACAATCATACAATCACAATCATACAAACGCAATCATACAATCACAATCATACAATCGCAATCATACAATCGCAATCATACAATCGCAATCATACAATCGCAATCATTCTATCACAATCATACAATCACAATCATACAATCACAATCATACAATCACAATCATACAATCACAATCATACAATCACAGTCATACAATCACAATCATACAATCACAATCATACAATCACAATCATACAATCACAATCATACAATCACAATCATACAATCACAATCATACTATAAAAGTCATACAATCACATTCATACAATGACAATCATACAATCACAATCATACAATCACAATCATACAAACACAATCATACAATCACAGTCATGCAATCACAATCATACAATCGCAATCATACAATCGCAATCATACAATCGCAATATCACAATCACTATCATACAATCACAATCATACTAACACAGTCATACAATCACAATCATACAATCACAATCATACAATCACAATCATACAATCGCAGTCATACAATCACAATCATACAATCGCAATCATACAATCGCAATGTCACAATCACTATCGTACAATCACAATCATACAATCACAATCATATAGTCACAATCATACAATCACAATCATACAATCACAATCATACAATCACGATCACACAATCACGATCATACAATCACAATCATACAATCGCAATATTACAATCGCAATCATACAATCACAATCATACAATTAAAATCATACAATCACAATCATACAATGACAATCATACAATCACAATCATACATTCACAATCATACAATCACAAGCATACAATCACAATCATACAATCACAATCATACAATCACAATCATACAATCACAAGCATACAATCACAATCATACAATCACAATCATACAATCACAATCATACAATCACAATCATACAATCACAATCATACAATCACAATCATACAATCACAATCATACAATCACAATCATACAATCGCAATGTCACAATCACTATCATACAATCACAACCATACAATCACAATCATACAATCCCAATCATTCAATCTCAATCATACAATCACAATCATACAATCACAATCATACAATCACAATCATACAATCACAATCATACAATCACAATCATACAATCGCAGTCATACAATCACAATCATACAATCGCAATCATACAATCGCAATGTCACAATCACTATCGTACAATCACAATCATACAATCACAATCATATAGTCACAATCATACAATCACAATCATACAATCACAATCATACAATCACGATCATACAATCACGATCATACAATCACAATCATACAATCGCAATATTACAATCGCAATCATACAATCACAATCATACAATTAAAATCATACAATCACAATCATACAATCACAATCATACAATCACAATCATACAATCACAATCATACAATCGCAATGTCACAATCACTATCATACAATCACAACCATACAATCACAATCATACAATCCCAATCATTCAATCTCAATCATACAATCACAATCATACAATCACAATCATACAATCACAATCATACAATCACAATCATACAATCACAATCATACAATCACAATCATACAATCACAATCATACAATCACAATCATACAATCACAATCATACAATCACAATCATACAATCACAACCATACAATCTGAAGCATACAATCGCAATGTCACAATCACTATCATACAATCACAATCATACAATCACAATCATACAATCACAATCATACAATCACAATCATACAATCACAATCATACAATCACAATCATACAATCACAATCATACAATCACAATCATACAATCACAATCATACAATCACAATCATACAATCTCAGTCATGCAATTACAATCATACAATCAATATCATAAAATCACAATCATACAATCACAATCATACAACCACAATCATACAATCACAATCATACAATCACAATCATACAATCACAATCATACAATTAAAATCATACAATCACAATCCTACAATCACAATCATACAATCACAATCATAAAATCACAATCATATAATCACAATCATACAATCACAATCATGCAATCACGATCATACAATCACGATCATACAATCACGATCATACAATCACAATCATACAATCACAGTCATACAATCACAATCATACAATCGCAATCATACAATCGCAATCATACAATCGCAATCATTCTATCACAATCATACAATCACAATCATACAATCACAATCATACAATCACAATCATACAATCACAATCATACAATCACATTCATACAATCACAATCATACAATCACAATCATACAATCACAATCATACAATCACAATCATACAATCACAATCATACTATAAAAGTCATACAATCACATTCATACAATGACAATCATACAATCACAATCATACAATCACAATCATACAAACACAATCATACAATCACAGTCATGCAATCACAATCATACAATCGCAATCATACAATCGCAATATCACAATCACTATCATACAATCACAATCATACTAACACAGTCATACAATCACAATCATACAATCACAATCATACAATCGCAGTCATACAATCACAATCATACAATCGCAATCATACAATCGCAATGTCACAATCACTATCGTACAACCACAATCATACAATCACAATCATATAGTCACAATCATACAATCACAATCATACAATCACAATCATACAATCACGATCATACAATCACGATCATACAATCACAATCATACAATCGCAATATTACAATCGCAATCATACAATCACAATCATACAATTAAAATCATACAATCACAATCATACAATGACAATCATACAATCACAATCATACAATCACAATCATACAATCACAATCATACAATCACAATCATACAATCACAATCATATAATCACAATCATACAATCACAATCATGCAATCACGATCATACAATCACGATCATACAATCACGATCATACAATCACAATCATACAATCAAAATCATACAATGACAATCATACAATCGCAATCATACAAACGCAATCATACAATCACAATCATACAATCGCAATCATACAATCGCAATCATACAATCGCAATCATACAATCGCAATCATTCTATCACAATCATACAATCACAATCATACAATCACAATCATACAATCACAATCATCCAATCACAATCATACCATCACAATCATACAATCACAATCATACAATCACAATCATACAATCACAATCATACAATCACAATCATACAATCACAATCATACTATAAAAGTCATACAATCACATTCATACAATGACAATCATACAATCACAATCATACAATCACAATCATACAAACACAATCATACAATCACAGTCATGCAATCACAATCATACAATCGCAATCATACAATCGCAATATCACAATCACTATCATACAATCACAATCATACTATCACAGTCATCCAATCACAATCATACAATCACAATGATAAAATCACAATCATACAATCGCAGTCATACAATCACAATCATACAATCGCAATCATACAATCGCAATGTCACAATCACTATCGTACAATCACAATCATACAATCACAATCATATAATCACAATCATACAATCACAATCATACAATCACAATCATACAATCACGATCATACAATCACGATCATACAATCACGATCATACAATCACGATCATAGAATGACAATCATACAATCACAATCATACAATGACAATCATACAATCGCAATCATACAAACGCAATCATACAATCACAATCATACAATCGCAATCATACAATCGCAATCATACAATCGCAATCATTCTATCACAATCATACAATCACAATCATACCATCACAATCATACAATCACAATCACAGAATCACAATCATACAATCCCAATCATTCAATCTCAAACATACAACCACAATCATACAATCACAATCATACAATCCCAATCATACAATCCCAATCATACAATCCCAATTATACAATTAAAATCATACAATCACAATCATACAATCACAATCAAACAATCACAATAATACAATCACAATCATGCAATCACAATCATACAATCACGATCATACAATCACGATCATACAATCACAATCATACAATCAAAATCATACAATCACAATCATACAATCACAATCATACAATCGCAATGTCACAATCACTATCATACAATCACAACCATACAATCACAATCATACAATCCCAATCATTCAATCTCAATCATACAATCACAATCATACAATCACAATCATACAATCACAATCATACAATCACAATCATACAATCACAATCATACAATCACAATCATACAATCACAATCATACAATCACAATCATACAATCACAATCATACAATCTCAGTCATGCAATCACAATCATACAATCAAAATCATAAAATCACAATCATACAATCACAATCATACAACCACAATCATACAATCACAATCATACAATCACAATCATACAATCACAATCATACAATTAAAATCATACAATCACAATCATACAATCACAATCATACAATCACAATCATACAATCACAATCATATAATCACAATCATACAATCACAATCATGCAATCACGATCATACAATCACGATCATACAATCACGATCATACAATCACAATCATACAATCAAAATCATACAATGACAATCATACAATCGCAATCATACAAACGCAATCATACAATCACAATCATACAATCGCAATCATACAATCGCAATCATACAATCGCAATCATTCTATCACAATCATACAATCACAATCATACAATCACAATCATACAATCACAATCATACAATCACAATCATACAATCACAATCATACAATCACAATCATACAATCACAATCATACAATCACAATCATACAATCACAATCATACAATCACAATCATACAATCACAATCATACAATCACAATCATACAATCACAATCATACAATCACAATCATACTATAAAAGTCATACAATCACATTCATACAATGACAATCATACAATCACAATCATACAATCACAATCATACAAACACAATCATACAATCACAGTCATGCAATCACAATCATACAATCGCAATCATACAATCGCAATGTCACAATCACTATCATACAATCACAACCATACAATCACAATCATACAATCCCAATCATTCAATCTCAATCATACAATCACAATCATACAATCACAATCATACAATCACAATCATACAATCACAATCATACAATCACAATCATACAATCGCAGTCATACAATCACAATCATACAATCGCAATCATACAATCGCAATGTCACAATCACTATCGTACAATCACAATCATACAATCACAATCATATAGTCACAATCATACAATCACAATCATACAATCACAATCATACAATCACGATCATACAATCACGATCATACAATCACAATCATACAATCGCAATATTACAATCGCAATCATACAATCACAATCATACAATTAAAATCATACAATCACAATCATACAATGACAATCATACAATCACAATCATACATTCACAATCATACAATCACAAGCATACAATCACAATCATACAATCACAATCATACAATCACAATCATACAATCACAAGCATACAATCACAATCATACAATCACAATCATACAATCACAATCATACAATCACAATCATACAATCACAATCATACAATCACAATCATACAATCACAATCATACAATCACAATCATACAATCGCAATGTCACAATCACTATCATACAATCACAACCATACAATCACAATCATACAATCCCAATCATTCAATCTCAATCATACAATCACAATCATACAATCACAATCATACAATCACAATCATACAATCACAATCATACAATCACAATCATACAATCACAATCATACAATCACAATCATACAATCACAATCATACAATCACAATCATACAATCACAATCATACAATCACAATCATACAATCACAACCATACAATCTGAAGCATACAATCGCAATGTCACAATCACTATCATACAATCACAATCATACAATCACAATCATACAATCACAATCATACAATCACAATCATACAATCACAATCATACAATCACAATCATACAATCACAATCATACAATCACAATCATACAATCACAATCATACAATCACAATCATACAATCTCAGTCATGCAATTACAATCATACAATCAATATCATAAAATCACAATCATACAATCACAATCATACAACCACAATCATACAATCACAATCATACAATCACAATCATACAATCACAATCATACAATTAAAATCATACAATCACAATCATACAATCACAATCATACAATCACAATCATAAAATCACAATCATATAATCACAATCATACAATCACAATCATGCAATCACGATCATACAATCACGATCATACAATCACGATCATACAATCACAATCATACAATCACAGTCATACAATCACAATCATACAATCGCAATCATACAATCGCAATCATACAATCGCAATCATTCTATCACAATCATACAATCACAATCATACAATCACAATCATACAATCACAATCATACAATCACAATCATACAATCACATTCATACAATCACAATCATACAATCACAATCATACAATCACAATCATACAATCACAATCATACAATCACAATCATACTATAAAAGTCATACAATCACATTCATACAATGACAATCATACAATCACAATCATACAATCACAATCATACAAACACAATCATACAATCACAGTCATGCAATCACAATCATACAATCGCAATCATACAATCGCAATATCACAATCACTATCATACAATCACAATCATACTAACACAGTCATACAATCACAATCATACAATCACAATCATACAATCGCAGTCATACAATCACAATCATACAATCGCAATCATACAATCGCAATGTCACAATCACTATCGTACAACCACAATCATACAATCACAATCATATAGTCACAATCATACAATCACAATCATACAATCACAATCATACAATCACGATCATACAATCACGATCATACAATCACAATCATACAATCGCAATATTACAATCGCAATCATACAATCACAATCATACAATTAAAATCATACAATCACAATCATACAATGACAATCATACAATCACAATCATACAATCACAATCATACAATCACAATCATACAATCACAATCATACAATCACAATCATATAATCACAATCATACAATCACAATCATGCAATCACGATCATACAATCACGATCATACAATCACGATCATACAATCACAATCATACAATCAAAATCATACAATGACAATCATACAATCGCAATCATACAAACGCAATCATACAATCACAATCATACAATCGCAATCATACAATCGCAATCATACAATCGCAATCATACAATCGCAATCATTCTATCACAATCATACAATCACAATCATACAATCACAATCATACAATCACAATCATCCAATCACAATCATACAATCACAATCATACAATCACAATCATACAATCACAATCATACAATCACAATCATACAATCACAATCATACAATCACAATCATACTATAAAAGTCATACAATCACATTCATACAATGACAATCATACAATCACAATCATACAATCACAATCATACAAACACAATCATACAATCACAGTCATGCAATCACAATCATACAATCGCAATCATACAATCGCAATATCACAATCACTATCATACAATCACAATCATACTATCACAGTCATCCAATCACAATCATACAATCACAATGATAAAATCACAATCATACAATCGCAGTCATACAATCACAATCATACAATCGCAATCATACAATCGCAATGTCACAATCACTATCGTACAATCACAATCATACAATCACAATCATATAATCACAATCATACAATCACAATCATACAATCACAATCATACAATCACGATCATACAATCACGATCATACAATCACGATCATACAATCACGATCATAGAATGACAATCATACAATCACAATCATACAATGACAATCATACAATCGCAATCATACAAACGCAATCATACAATCACAATCATACAATCGCAATCATACAATCGCAATCATACAATCGCAATCATTCTATCACAATCATACAATCACAATCATACCATCACAATCATACAATCACAATCACAGAATCACAATCATACAATCCCAATCATTCAATCTCAAACATACAACCACAATCATACAATCACAATCATACAATCCCAATCATACAATCCCAATCATACAATCCCAATTATACAATTAAAATCATACAATCACAATCATACAATCACAATCAAACAATCACAATAATACAATCACAATCATGCAATCACAATCATACAATCACGATCATACAATCACGATCATACAATCACAATCATACAATCAAAATCATACAATCACAATCATACAATCACAATCATACAATCGCAATGTCACAATCACTATCATACAATCACAACCATACAATCACAATCATACAATCCCAATCATTCAATCTCAATCATACAATCACAATCATACAATCACAATCATACAATCACAATCATACAATCACAATCATACAATCACAATCATACAATCACAATCATACAATCACAATCATACAATCACAATCATACAATCACAATCATACAATCTCAGTCATGCAATCACAATCATACAATCAAAATCATAAAATCACAATCATACAATCACAATCATACAACCACAATCATACAATCACAATCATACAATCACAATCATACAATCACAATCATACAATTAAAATCATACAATCACAATCATACAATCACAATCATACAATCACAATCATACAATCACAATCATATAATCACAATCATACAATCACAATCATGCAATCACGATCATACAATCACGATCATACAATCACGATCATACAATCACAATCATACAATCAAAATCATACAATGACAATCATACAATCGCAATCATACAAACGCAATCATACAATCACAATCATACAATCGCAATCATACAATCGCAATCATACAATCGCAATCATTCTATCACAATCATACAATCACAATCATACAATCACAATCATACAATCACAATCATACAATCACAATCATACAATCACAATCATACAGTCACAATCATACAATCACAATCATACAATCACAATCATACAATCACAATCATACAATCACAATCATACAATCACAATCATACAATCACAATCATACAATCACAATCATACTATAAAAGTCATACAATCACATTCATACAATGACAATCATACAATCACAATCATACAATCACAATCATACAAACACAATCATACAATCACAGTCATGCAATCACAATCATACAATCGCAATCATACAATCGCAATATCACAATCACTATCATACAATCACAATCATACTAACACAGTCATACAATCACAATCATACAATCACAATCATACAATCACAATCATACAATCGCAGTCATACATTCACAATCATACAATCGCAATCATACAATCGCAATGTCACAATCACTATCGTACAATCACAATCATACAATCACAATCATATAGTCACAATCATACAATCACAATCATACAATCACAATCATACAATCACAATCATACAATCACAATCATACAATCACAATCATACAATCACAAGCATACAATCACAATCATACAATCACAATCATACAATCACAATCATACAATCACAATCATACAATCACAATCATACAATCTCAGTCATGCAATCACAATCATACAATCAAAATCATACAATCACAATCATACAATCACAATCATACAATCACAATCATACAATCACAATCATACAATCACAATCATACAATCACAATCATACAATTAAAATCATACAATCACAATCATACAATCACAATCATACAATCACAATCATACAATCACAATCATATAATCACAATCATACAATCACAATCATGCAATCACGATCATACAATCACGATCATACAATCACGATCATACAATCACAATCATACAATCAAAATCATACAATGACAATCATACAATCGCAATCATACAAACGCAATCATACAATCACAATCATACAATCGCAATCATACAATCGCAATCATACAATCGCAATCATACAATCGCAATCATTCTATCACAATCATACAATCACAATCATACAATCACAATCATACAATCACAATCATCCAATCACAATCATACAATCACATTCATACAATCACAATCATACAATCACAATCATACAATCACAATCATACAATCACAATCATACAATCACAATCATACAATCTCAGTCATGCAATCACAATCATACAATCAAAATCATACAATCACAATCATACAATCACAATCATACAATCACAATCATACAATCACAATCATACAATCACAATCATACAATCACAATCATACAATTAAAATCATACAATCACAATCATACAATCACAATCATACAATCACAATCATACAATCACAATCATATAATCACAATCATACAATCACAATCATGCAATCACAATCATACAATCGCAATCATACAATCGCAATATCACAATCACTATCATACAATCACAATCATACTATCACAGTCATACAATCACAATCATACAATCACAATGATAAAATCACAATCATACAATCGCAGTCATACAATCACAATCATACAATCGCAATCATACAATCGCAATGTCACAATCACTATCGTACAATCACAATCATACAATCACAATCATATAATCACAATCATACAATCACAATCATACAATCACAATCATACAATCACGATCATACAATCACGATCATACAATCACGATCGTACAATCACGATCATAGAATGACAATCATACAATCACAATCATACAATGACAATCATACAATCGCAATCATAGAAACGCAATCATACAATCACAATCATACAATCGCAATCATACAATCGCAATCATACAATCGCAATCATTCTATCACAATCATACAATCACAATCATACAATCACAATCATACAATCACAATCATACAATCACAATCATACAATCACAATCATACAATCACAATCATACAATCACAATCATACAATCACAATCATACAATCACAATCATACAATCACAATCATACAATCACAATCATACAATCACAACCATACAATCTGAAGCATACAATCGCAATGTCACAATCACTATCATACAATCACAATCATACAATCACAATCATACAATCACAATCATACAATCACAATCATACAATCACAATCATACAATCACAATCATACAATCACAATCATACAATCACAATCATACAATCACAATCATACAATCACAATCATACAATCTCAGTCATGCAATCACAATCATACAATCAATATCATAAAATCACAATCATACAATCACAATCATACAACCAAAATCATACAATCACAATCATACAATCACAATCATACAATCACAATCATACAATTAAAATCATACAATCACAATCATACAATCACAATCAAACAATCACAATAATACAATCACAATCATGCAATCACAATCATACAATCACAATCATACAATCACAATCATACAATCACAAGCATACAATCTCAGTCATGCAATCACAATCATACAATCAAAATAATACAATCACAATCATACAATCGCAGTCATACAATCACAATCATACAATCGCAATCATACAATCGCAATGTCACAATCACTATCGTGCAATCACAATCATACAATCACAATCATATAATCACAATCATACAATCACAATCATACAATCAAAATCATACAATGACAATCATACAATCGCAATCATACAAACGCAATCATACAATCACAATCATACAATCGCAATCATACAATCGCAATCATACAATCGCAATCATACAATCGCAATCATTCTATCACAATCATACAATCACAATCATACAATCACAATCATACAATCACAATCATACAATCACAATCATACAATCACAATCATACAATCGCAATCATACAATCACAATCATACAATCACAATGATACAATCACAATCATACAATCACAATCATATAATCACAATCATGCAATCACAATCATACAATCAAAATCATACAATCACAATCACACAGTCGCAATCATAAAATCACAATCATGCAATCACAATCATACAATTAAAATCATACAATCACAATCATACAATCACAATCATACAATCACAATCATACAATCACGACCATACAATCACAATCATACAATCACAATCATACAATCACAATCATACAATCACAACCATACAATCTGAATCATACAATCGCAATGTCACAATCACAATCATACAATCACAATCATACAATGACAATCATACAATCGCAATCATACGAACGCAATCATACAATCACAATCATACAATCGCAATCATACAAACGCAATCATACAATCGCAATCATTCTATCACAATCATACAATCACAATCATACCATCACAATCATACAATCACAATCATACAATCACAATCATACAATCACAATCATACAATCACAATCATACAATCACAATCATACAATCTCAGTCATGCAATCACAATCATACAATCAAAATCATACAATCAGAATCATACAATCGCAGTCATACAATCACAATCATACAATCGCAATCATACAATCGCAATGTCACAATCACTATCGTACAATCACAATCATACAATGACAAGCATACAATCACAATCATACAATCACAATCATACAATCACGATCATACAATCACGATCATACAATCACGATCATACAATCACAATCATACAATCGCAATATTACAATCGCAATCATACAATCACAATCATACAATTAAAATCATACAATCACAATCATACAATGACAATCATACAATCACAATCATACAATCACAATCATACAATCACAATCATACAATCACAAGCATACAATCACAATCATACAATCACAGTCATGCAATCACAATCATACAATCGCAATCATACAAACACAATCATACAATCTCAATCATGCAATCACAATCATACAATCAAAATCATACAATCACAATCATACAATCACAATCATACAATCACAATCATACAATCACAATCATACAATCACAATCATACAATCACAATCATACAATCACAATCATACAATCACAATCATACAATCACAATCATACAATCACAATCATGCAATCACAATCATACAATCACAATCATATAATCACAATCATGCAATCACAATCATACAATCAAAATCATACAATCACAATCATACAGTCGCAATCATACAATCACAATCATACAATCACAATCATACAATTAAAATCATACAATCACAATCATACAATCACAATCATACAATCACAATCATACAATCACAATCATACAATCACAATCATACAATCACAATCATACAATCGCAATCATACAATCGCAATGTCACAATCACTATCATACAATCGCAATCATACAATCACAATCATACAATCACAATCTTACTATCACAATCACACAATCACAGTCATACAATCACAATCATACAATCGCAATCATACAATCGCAATGTCACAATCACTATTATACAATCACAGTCATACAATCACAATCATACAATCACGATCATACAATCACGATCATACAATCACGATCATACAATCACGATCATACAATCACGATCATACAATCACGATCATAGAATCACAATCATACAATCACAATCATACAATCACAATCATACAATCTCAGTCATGCAATCACAATCATACAATCAAAATCATACAATCACAATCATACAATCGCAGTCATACAATCACAATCATACAATCGCAATCATACAATCGCAATGTCACAATCACTATCGTACAATCACAATCATACGATCACAAGCATACAATCACAATCATACAATCACAATCATACAATCACGATCATACAATCACGATCATACAATCACGATCATACAATCACAATCATACAATCGCAATATTACAATCGCAATCATACAATCACAATCATACAATTAAAATCATACAATCACAATCATACAATGACAATCATACAATCACAATCATACAATCACAATCATACAATCACAATCATACAATCACAAGCATACAATCACAATCATACAATCACAGTCATGCAATCACAATCATACAATCGCAATCATACAAACACAATCATACAATCTCAATCATGCAATCACAATCATACAATCAAAATCATACAATCACAATCATACAATCACAATCATACAATCACAATCATACAATCACAATCATACAATCACAATCATACAATCACAATCATACAATCACAATCATACAATCACAATCATACAATCACAATCATACAATCACAATCATGCAATCACAATCATACAATCACAATCATATAATCACAATCATGCAATCACAATCATACAATCAAAATCATACAATCACAATCATACAGTCGCAATCATACAATCACAATCATACAATCACAATCATACAATTAAAATCATACAATCACAATCATACAATCACAATCATACAATCACAATCATACAATCACAATCATACAATCACAATCATACAATCACAATCATACAATCGCAATCATACAATCGCAATGTCACAATCACTATCATACAATCGCAATCATACAATCACAATCATACAATCACAATCTTACTATCACAATCACACAACCACAGTCATACAATCACAATCATACAACCGCAATCATACAATCGCAATGTCACAATCACTATTATACAATCACAGTCATACAATCACAATCATACAATCACGATCATACAATCACGATCATACAATCACGATCATACAATCACGATCATACAATCACGATCATAGAATCACAATCATACAATCACAATCATACAATGACAATCATACAATCGCAATCATACTAACGCAATCATACAATCACAATCATACAATCGCAATCATACAATCGCAATCACACAATCGCAATCATTCTATCACAATCATACAATCACAATCATACAACCACAATCATACAATCACAATCATACAATCACAATCATACATTCACAATCATACAATCACAATCATACCATCACAATCATACAATCACAATCACACAATCACAATCATACAATCCCAATCATTCAATCTCAAACATACAACCACAATCATACAATCACAATCATACAATCCCAATCATACAATCCCAATCATACAATCCCAATTATACAATTAAAATCATACAATCACAATCAAACAATCACAATCATACAATCACAATCATGCAATCACAATCATACAATCACGATCATACAATCACGATCATACAATCACAATCATACAATCAAAATCATACAATGACAATCATACAATCGCAATCATACAAATGCAATCATACAATCACAATCATACAATCGCAATCATACAATCGCAATCATACAATCGCAATCATACAATCGCAATCATTCTATCACAATCATACGATCACAATCATACAATCACAATCATACAATCACAATCATACAATCATAATCACACAATCACAATCATACAATCACAATCATACAATCACAATCATACAATCACAATCATACAATCGCAATCATACAATCGCAATGTCACAATCACTATTATACAATCACAGTCATACAATCACAATCATACAATCACAATCATATAATCACAATCATACAATCACAATCATACAATCACAATCATACAATCAAAATCATACAATCACAATCATACAGTCGCAATCATGCAATCACAATCATGCAATCACAATCATACAATCAAAATCATACAATCACAATCACACAGTCGCAATCATAAAATCACAATCATGCAATCACAATCATACAATTAAAATCATACAATCACAATCATACAATCACAATCATACAATCACAATCATACAATCACAATCATACAATCACAATCATACAATCACAATCATACAATCACAACCATACAATCACAATCATACAATCACAATCATACAATCACAACCATACAATCTGAATCATACAATCGCAATGTCATAATCACTATCATACAATCACAATCATACAATCACAATCATACAATCACAATCATACAATCACAATCATACAATCACAATCATACAATCGCAATCATACAATCGCAATGTCACAATCACTATCATACAATCGCAATCATACAATCACAATCATACAATCACAATCTTACTATCACAATCACACAATCACAGTCATACAATCACAATCATACAATCGCAATCATACAATCGCAATGTCACAATCACTATTATACAATCACAGTCATACAATCACAATCATACAATCACGATCATACAATCACGATCATACAATCACGATCATACAATCACGATCATACAATCACGATCATACAATCACGATCATAGAATCACAATCATACAATCACAATCATACAATGACAATCATACAATCGCAATCATACAAACGCAATCATACAATCACAATCATACAATCGCAATCATACAATCGCAATCATACAATCACAATCATACAATCACAAGCATACAATCACAATCATACAATCACAATCATACAATCACAATCATACAATCACAATCATACAATCACAAGCATACAATCACAATCATACAATCACAATCATACAATCACAATCATACAATCACAATCATACAATCACAATCATACAATCACAATCATACAATCGCAATGTCACAATCACTATCATACAATCACAACCATACAATCACAATCATACAATCCCAATCATTCAATCTCAATCATACAATCACAATCATACAATCACAATCATACAATCACAATCATACAATCACAATCATACAATCACAATCATACAATCACAATCATACAATCACAATCATACAATCACAATCATACAATCACAACCATACAATCTGAAGCATACAATCGCAATGTCACAATCACTATCATACAATCACAATCATACAATCACAATCATACAATCCCAATCATTCAATCTCAATCATACAATCACAATCATACAATCACAATCATACAATCACAATCATACAATCACAATCATACAATCACAATCATACAATCACAATCATACAATCACAATCATACAATCACAATCATACAATCACAATCATACAATCTCAGTCATGCAATCACAATCATACAATCAAAATCATAAAATCACAATCATACAATCACAATCATACAACCACAATCATACAATCACAATCATACAATCACAATCATACAATCACAATCATACAATTAAAATCATACAATCACAATCATACAATCACAATCATACAATCACAATCATACAATCACAATCATATAATCACAATCATACAATCACAATCATGCAATCACGATCATACAATCACGATCATACAATCACGATCATACAATCACAATCATACAATCAAAATCATACAATGACAATCATACAATCGCAATCATACAAACGCAATCATACAATCACAATCATACAATCGCAATCATACAATCGCAATCATACAATCGCAATCATACAATCGCAATCATTCTATCACAATCATACAATCACAATCATACAATCACAATCATACAATCACAATCATACAATCACAATCATACAATCGCAATCATACAATCACAATCATACAATCACAATCATACAATCACAATCATACAATCACAATCATACAATCACAATCATACAATCACAATCATACTATTAAAGTCATACAATCACATTCATACAATCACAATCATATAATCACAATCATACAATCACAATCATGCAATCACGATCATACAATCACGATCATACAATCACGATCATACAATCACAATCATACAATCAAAATCATACAATCACAATCATACAATCACAATCATACAATCACAATCATACAATCACAATCATACAATCACAATCATACAATCACAATCATACAATCACAGTCATGCAATCACAATCATACAATCGCAATCATACAATCGCAATATCACAATCACTATCATACAATCACAATCATACTAACACAGTCATACAATCACAATCATACAGTCACAATCATACAATCGCAGTCATACAATCACAATCATACAATCGCAATCATACAATCGCAATGTCACAATCACTATCGTACAATCACAATCATACAATCACAATCATATAGTCACAATCATACAATCACAATCATACAATCACAATCATACAATCACGATCATACAATCACGATCATACAATCACAATCATAGAATCGCAATATTACAATCGCAATCATACAATCACAATCATACAATTGAAATCATACAATCACAATCATACAATGACAATCATACAATCACAATCATACAATCACAATCATACAATCACAAGCATACAATCACAATCATACAATCACAATCATACAATCACAATCATACAATCACAATCATACAATCACAATCATACAATCACAATCATACAATCACAATCATACAATCGCAATGTCACAATCACTATCATACAATCACAACCATACAATCACAATCATACAATCCCAATCATTCAATCTCAATCATACAATCACAATCATACAATCACAATCATACAATCACAATCATACAATCACAATCATACAATCACAATCATACAATCACAATCATACAATCACAATCATACAATCACAATCATACAATCACAATCATACAATCACAATCATACAATCTCAGTCATGCAATCACAATCATACAATCAAAATCATACAATCACAATCATACAATCGCAGTCATACAATCACAATCATACAATCGCAATCATACAATCGCAATGTCACAATCACTATCGTACAATCACAATCATACAATCACAATCATATAATCACAATCATACAATCACAATCATACAATCACAATCATACAATCACGATCATACAATCACGATCATACAATCACGATCATACAATCACGATCATAGAATCACAATCATACAATCACAATCATACAATGACAATCATACAATCGCAATCATACAAACGCAATCATACAATCACAATCATACAATCGCAATCATACAAACGCAATCATACAATCGCAATCATTCTATCACAATCATACAATCACAATCATACCATCACAATCATACAATCACAATCATACAATCACAATCATACAATCACAATCATACAATCACAATCATACAATCACAATCATACAATCTCAGTCATGCAATCACAATCATACAATCAAAATCATACAATCACAATCATACAATCGCAGTCATACAATCACAATCATACAATCGCAATCATACAATCGCAATGTCACAATCACTATCGTACAATCACAATCATACAATCACAAGCATACAATCACAATCATACAATCACAATCATACAACCACGATCATACAATCACGATCATACAATCACAATCATACAATCGCAATATTACAATCGCAATCATACAATCACAATCATACAATTAAAATCATACAATCACAATCATACAATGACAATCATACAATCACAATCATACAATCACAATCATACAATCACAATCATACAATCACAAGCATACAATCACAATCATACAATCACAGTCATGCAATCACAATCATACAATCGCAATCATACAAACACAATCATACAATCTCAATCATGCAATCACAATCATACAATCAAAATCATACAATCACAATCATACAATCACAATCATGCAATCACAATCATACAATCACAATCATACAATCACAATCATACAATCACAATCATACAATCACAATCATACAATCACAATCATACAATCACAATCATACAATGACGATCATACAATCACAATCATGCAATCACAATCATACAATCACAATCATATAATCACAATCATGCAATCACAATCATACAATCAAAATCATACAATCACAATCATACAGTCGCAATCATACAATCACAATCATACAATCACAATCATACAATTAAAATCATACAATCACAATCATACAATCACAATCATACAATCACAATCATACAATCAAAATCATACAATCACAATCATTCAATCACAATCATACAATGACGATCATACAATCACAATCATGCAATCACAATCATACAATCACAATCATATAATCACAATCATGCAATCACAATCATACAATCAAAATCATACAATCACAATCATACAGTCGCAATCATACAATCACAATCATACAATCACAATCATACAATTAAAATCATACAATCACAATCATACAATCACAATCATACAATCACAATCATACAATCAAAATCATACAATCACAATCATTCAATCACAATCATACAATCGCAATCATACAATCGCAATGTCACAATCACTATCATACAATCGCAATCATACAATCACAATCATACAATCACAATCTTACTATCACAATCACACAACCACAGTCATACAATCACAATCATACAACCGCAATCATACAATCGCAATGTCACAATCACTATTATACAATCACAGTCATACAATCACAATCATACAATCACGATCATACAATCACGATCATACAATCACGATCATACAATCACGATCATACAATCACGATCATAGAATCACAATCATACAATCACAATCATACAATGACAATCATACAATCGCAATCATACAAACGCAATCATTCAATCACAATCATACAATCACAATCATACAATCCCAATCATACAATCCCAATCATACAATCCCAATTATACAATTAAAATCATACAATCACAATCATACAATCACAATCATACAATCACAATCATGCAATCACAATCATACAATCACGATCATACAATCACGATCATACAATCACAATCATACAATCAAAATCATACAATGACAATCATACAATCGCAATCATACAAATGCAATCATACAATCACAATCATACAATCGCAATCATACAATCGCAATCATACAATCGCAATCATACAATCGCAATCATTCTATCACAATCATACGATCACAATCATACAATCACAATCATACAATCACAATCATACAATCATAATCATACAATCACAATCATACAATCACAATCATACAATCACAATCATACAATCACAATCATACAATCGCAATCATACAATCGCAATGTCACAATCACTATTACACAATCACAGTCATACAATCACAATCATACAATCACAATCATATAATCACAATCATACAATCACAATCATACAATCACAATCATACAATCAAAATCATACAATCACAATCATACAGTCGCAATCATGCAATCACAATCATGCAATCACAATCATACAATCAAAATCATACAATCACAATCACACAGTCGCAATCATAAAATCACAATCATGCAATCACAATCATACAATTAAAATCATACAATCACAATCATACAATCACAATCATACAATCACAATCATACAATCACAATCATACAATCACAATCATACAATCACAATCATACAATCACAACCATACAATCACAATCATACAATCACAATCATACAATCACAACCATACAATCTGAATCATACAATCGCAATGTCATAATCACTATCATACAATCACAATCATACAATCACAATCATACAATCCCAATCATTCAATCTCAATCATACAATTACAATCATACAATCACAATCATACAATCACAATCATACAATCACAATCATACAATCACAATCATACAATCACAATCATACAATCACAATCATACAATCACAATCATACAATCACAATCATACAATCTCAGTCATGCAAACACAATCATACAATCAAAATCATACAATCACAATCATACAATCACAATCATACAATCACAATCATACAATCACAATCATACAATCACAATCATACAATCACAATCATACAATCACAATCATACAATCACAATCATACAATTAAAATCATACAATCACAATCATACAATTAAAGTCATACAATCACAATCATACAATCGCAATCATACAATCGCAATGTCACAATCACTATTATACAATCACAGTCATACAATCACAATCATACAATCACAATCCTACAATCACGATCATACAATCACGATCATACAATCACGATCATACAATCACGATCATACAATCACAATCATACAATCACAATCATACAATCACAATCATACAAACGCGATCATACAATCACAATCATATAATCACAATCATACAATCACGATCATACAATCACAATCATACAATCTCAATCATGCAATCACAATCATACAATCAAAATCATACAATCACAATCATACAATCACAATCATACAATCACAATCATACAAATAAAATCATACAATCACAATCATACAATCACAATCATACAATCACAATGTCACAATCACTATCATACAATCACAATCATACAATCACAATCATACAATCACAATCTTACTATCACAATCATACAATCACAGTCATACAATCACAATCATACAATCGCAATCATACAATCGCAATGTCACAATCACTATTATACAATCACAGTCATACAATCACAATCATACAATCACAATCCTACAATCACGATCATACAATCACGATCATACAATCACGATCATACAATCGCGATCATACAATCACAATCATACAATCACAATCATACAATCACAATCATACAAACGCGATCATACAATCACAATCATATAATCACAATCATACAATCACGATCATACAATCACAATCATACAATCTCAATCATGCAATCACAATCATACAATCAAAATCATACAATCACAATCATACAATCACAATCATACAATCACAATCATACAAATAAAATCATACAATCACAATCATACAATCACAATCATACAATCACAATCATACAATCACAATCATACAATCACAATCTTACTATCACAATCATACAATCACAGTCATACAATCACATTCATACAATGACAATCATACAATCACAATCATACAATCACAATCATACAAACACAATCATACAATCACAATCATACAGTCGCAATCATACAATCACAATCATACAATCACAATCATACAATCACAATCATACAATCACAATCATACAATCACAATCATACAATCACAATCATACAATCACAATCATACAATCACAATCATACAGTCGCAATCATACAATCGCAATGTCACAATCACTATCATACAATCGCAATCATACAATCACAATCATACAATCACAATCTTACTATCACAATCACACAATCACAGTCATACAATCACAATCATACAATCGCAATCATACAATCGCAATGTCTTAATCACTATTATACAATCACAGTCATACAATCACAATCATACAATCACGATCATACAATCACGATCATACAATCACGATCATACAATCACAATCATACAGTCACAATCATACAATCGCAATGTCACAATCACTATTATCCAATCACAGTCATACAATCACAATCATACAATCACGATCATACAATCACGATCATACAATCACGATCATATAATCACGATCATACAATCACGATCATACAATCACGATCATACAATCACGATCATGCAATCACAATCATACAATCACAATCATACAATCACAATCATACAATCACAATCATACAATCACAATCATACAATGACGATCATACAATCACAATCATGCAATCACAATCATACAATCACAATCATATAATCACAATCATGCAATCACTATCATACAATCAAAATCATACAATCACAATCATACAGTCGCAATCATACAATCACAATCATACAATCACAATCATACAATTAAAATCATACAATCACAATCATGCAATCACAATCATACAATCACGATCATACAATCACGATCATACAATCACAATCATACAATCAAAATCATACAATGACAATCATACAATCGCAATCATACAAACGCAATCATACAATCACAACCATACAATCTGAATCATACAATCGCAATGTCACAATCACTATCATACAATCACAATCATACAATCACAATCATACAATCCCAATCATTCAATCTCAATCATACAATCACAATCATACAATCACAATCATACAATCACAATCATACAATCACAATCATAGAATCACAATCATACAATCACAATCATACAATCACAACCATACAATCTGAAGCATACAATCGCAATGTCACAATCATTATCATACAATCACAATCATACAATCACAATCATACAATCCCAATCATTCAATCTCAATCATACAATCACAATCATACAATCACAATCATACAATCACAATCATACAATCACAATCATACAATCACAATCATACAATCACAATCATACAATCACAATCATACAATCACAATCATACAATCACAATCATACAATCTCAGTCATGCAATCACAATCATACAATCAAAATCATACAATCACAATCATACAATCACAATCATACAACCACAATCATACAATCACAATCATACAATCACAATCATACAATTAAAATCATACAATCACAATCATACAATCACAATCATACAATCACAATCATACAATCACAATCATATAATCACAATCATACAATCACAATCATGCAATCACGATCATGCAATCACGATCATACAATCACGATCATACAATCACGATCATACAATCACAATCATACAATCAAAATCATACAATGACAATCATACAATCGCAATCATACAAACGCAATCATACAATCACAATCATACAATCGCAATCATACAATCGCAATCATACAATCGCAATCATACAATCGCAATCATTCTATCACAATCATACAATCACAATCATACAATCACAATCATACAATCACAATCATACAATCACAATCATACAATCACAATCATACAATCACAATCATACAATCACAATCATACAATCACAATCATACAATCACAATCATACAATCACAATCATACAATCACAATCATACAATCACAATCATACAATCACAATCATACAATCACAATCATACAATCACAATCATACAATCACAATCATACTATAAAAGTCATACAATCACATTCATACAATGACAATCATACAATCACAATCATACAATCACAATCATACAAACACAATCATACAATCACAGTCATGCAATCACAATCATACAATCGCAATCATACAATCGCAATATCACAATCACTATCATACAATCACAATCATACTAACACAGTCATACAATCACAATCATACAATCACAATCATACAATCGCAGTCATACAATCACAATCATACAATCGCAATCATACAATCGCAATGTCACAATCACTATCGTACAATCACAATCATACAATCACAATCATATAGTCACAATCATACAATCACAATCATACAATCACAATCATACAATCACAATCATACAATCTCAGTCATGCAATCACAATCATACAATCAAAATCATACAATCACAATCATACAATCACAATCATACAACCACAATCATACAATCACAACCATACAATCACAATCATACAAACGCAATCATACAATCACAATCATACAATCGCAATCATACAATCGCAATCATACAATCGCAATCATACAATCGCAATCATTCTATCACAATCATACAATCACAATCATACAATCACAATCATACAATCACAATCATACAATCACAATCATACAATCACAATCATACAATCACAATCATACAATCACAATCATACAATCACAATCATACAATCACAATCATACTATAAAAGTCATACAATCACATTCATACAATGACAATCATACAATCACAATCATACAATCACAATCATACAAACACAATCATGCAATCACAGTCATGCAATCACAATCATACAATCGCAATCATACAATCGCAATCATACAATCGCAATATCACAATCACTATCATACAATCACAATCATACTAACACAGTCATACAATCACAATCATACAATCACAATCATACAATCACAATCATACAATCGCAGTCATACAATCACAATCATACAATCGCAATCATACAATCGCAATGTCACAATCACTATCGTACAATCACAATCATACAATCACAATCATATAGTCACAATCATACAATCACAATCATACAATCACAATCATACAATCACGATCATACAATCACGATCATACAATCACAATCATGGAATCGCAATATTACAATCGCAATCATACAATCACAATCATACAATTGAAATCATACAATCACAATCATACAATGACAATCATACAATCACAATCATACAATCACAATCATACAATCACAAGCATACAATCACAATCATACAATCACAATCATACAATCACAATCATACAATCACAATCATACAATCACAATCATACAATCACAATCATACAATCACAATCATACAATCACAATCATACAATCACAATCATACAATCACAATCATACAATCACAATCATACAATCACAATCATACTATAAAAGTCATACAATCACATTCATACAATGACAATCATACAATCACAATCATACAATCACAATCATACAAACACAATCATACAATCACAGTCATGCAATCACAATCATACAATCGCAATCATACAATCGCAATCATACAATCGCAATATCACAATCACTATCATACAATCACAATCATACTAACACAGTCATACAATCACAATCATACAATCACAATCATACAATCACAATCATACAATCGCAGTCATACAATCACAATCATACAATCGCAATCATACAATCGCAATGTCACAATCACTATCGTACAATCACAATCATACAATCACAATCATATAGTCACAATCATGCAATCACAATCATACAATCACAATCATACAATCACGATCATACAATCACGATCATACAATCACAATCATAGAATCGCAATATTACAATCGCAATCATACAATCACAATCATACAATTGAAATCATACAATCACAATCATACAATGACAATCATACAATCACAATCATACAATCACAATCATACAATCACAAGCATACAATCACAATCATACAATCACAATCATACAATCACAATCATACAATCACAATCATACAATCACAATCATACAATCACAATCATACAATCACAATCATACAATCGCAATGTCACAATCACTATCATACAATCACAACCATACAATCACAATCATACAATCCCAATCATTCAATCTCAATCATACAATCACAATCATACAATCACAATCATACAATCACAATCATACAATCACAATCATACAATCACAATCATACAATCACAATCATATAATCACAATCATACAATCACAATCATGCAATCACGATCATGCAATCACGATCATACAATCACGATCATACAATCACGATCATACAATCACAATCATACAATCAAAATCATACAATGACAATCATACAATCGCAATCATACAAACGCAATCATACAATCACAATCATACAATCGCAATCATACAATCGCAATCATACAATCGCAATCATACAATCGCAATCATACAATCGCAATCATTCTATCACAATCATACAATCACAATCATACAATCACAATCATACAATCACAATCATACAATCACAATCATACAATCACAATCATACAATCACAATCATACAATCACAATCATACAGTCGCAATCATACAATCGCAATGTCACAATCACTATCATACAATCGCAATCATACAATCACAATCATACAATCACAATCTTACTATCACAATCACACAATCACAGTCATACAATCACAATCATACAATCGCAATCATACAATCGCAATGTCTTAATCACTATTATACAATCACAGTCATACAATCACAATCATACAATCACAATCATACAATCACAATCATACAATCACAATCATACAATCACAATCATACAATCACAATCATACAATCACAATCATACAATCACAATCATACAATCACAATCATACAATCACAATCATACAATCACAATCATATAGTCACAATCATAAAATCACAATCATACAATCACAATCATACAATCACAATCATACAATCACGATCATACAATCACAATCATAGAATCGCAATATTACAATCGCAATCATACAATCACAATCATACAATTGAAATCATACGATCACAATCATACAATGACAATCATACAATCACAATCATACAATCACAAGCATACAATCACAATCATACAATCACAATCATACAATCACAATCATACAATCACAATCATACAATCACAATCATACAATCACATTCATACAATCGCAATGTCACAATCACTATCATACAATCACAACCATACAATCACAATCATACAATCCCAATCATTCAATCTCAATCATACAATCACAATCATACAATCACAATCATACAATCACAATCATACAATCACAATCATACAATCACAATCATACAATCACAATCATACAATCACAATCATACAATCACAACCATACAATCTGAAGCATACAATCGCAATGTCACAATCACTATCATACAATCACAATCATACAATCACAATCATACAATCCCAATCATTCAATCTCAATCATACAATCACAATCATACAATCACAATCATACAATCACAATCATACAATCACAATCATACAATCACAATCATACAATCACAATCATACAATCACAATCATACAATCACAATCATACAATCACAATCATACAATCTCAGTCATGCAATCACAATCATACAATCAAAATCATACAATCACAATCATACAATCACAATCATACAACCACAATCATACAATCACAATCATACAATCACAATCATACAAACGCAATCATACAATCACAATCATACAATCGCAATCATACAATCGCAATCATACAATCGCAATCATACAATCGCAATCATTCTATCACAATCATACAATCACAATCATACAATCACAATCATACAATCACAATCATACAATCACAATCATACAATCACAATCATACAATCACAATCATACAATCACAATCATACAATCACAATCATACAATCACAATCATACTATAAAAGTCATACAATCACATTCATACAATGACAATCATACAATCACAATCATACAATCACAATCATACAAACACAATCATACAATCACAGTCATGCAATCACAATCATACAATCGCAATCATACCATCGCAATCATACAATCGCAATATCACAATCACTATCATACAATCACAATCATACTAACACAGTCATACAATCACAATCATACAATCACAATCATACAATCACAATCATACAATCGCAGTCATACAATCACAATCATACAATCGCAATCATACAATCGCAATGTCACAATCACTATCGTACAATCACAATCATACAATCACAATCATATAGTCACAATCATACAATCACAATCATACAATCACAATCATACAATCACGATCATACAATCACGATCATACAATCACAATCATACAATCACAATCATACAATCACAATCATACAATCGCAATGTCACAATCACTATCATACAATCACAACCATACAATCACAATCATACAATCCCAATCATTCAATCTCAATCATACAATCACAATCATACAATCACAATCATACAATCACAATCATACAATCACAATCATACAATCACTATCATACAATCACAATCATACAATCACAATCATACAATCACAACCATACAATCTGAAGCATACAATCGCAATGTCACAATCACTATCATACAATCACAATCATACAATCACAATCATACAATCACAATCATACAATCCCAATCATTCAATCTCAATCATACAATCACAATCATACAATCACAATCATACAATCACAATCATACAATCACAATCATACAATCACAATCATACAATCACAATCATACAATCACAAGCATACAATCACAATCATACAATCACAATCATACAATCACAATCATACAATCTCAGTCATGCAATCACAATCATACAATCAAAATCATACAATCACAATCATACAATCACAATCATACAACCACAATCATACAATCACAATCATACAATCACAATCATACAAACGCAATCATACAATCACAATCATACAATCGCAATCATACAATCGCAATCATACAATCGCAATCATACAATCGCAATCATTCTATCACAATCATACAATCACAATCATACAATCACAATCATACAATCACAATCATACAATCACAATCATACAATCACAATCATACAATCACAATCATACAATCACAATCATACAATCACAATCATACAATCACAATCATACAATCACAATCATACAATCACAATCATACAATCACAATCATACAATCACAATCATACAATCACAATCATACAATCACAATCATACTATAAAAGTCATACAATCACATTCATACAATGACAATCATACAATCACAATCATACAATCACAATCATACAAACACAATCATACAATCACAGTCATGCAATCACAATCATACAATCGCAATCATACAATCGCAATCATACAATCGCAATATCACAATCACTATCATACAATCACAATCATACTAACACAGTCATACAATCACAATCATACAATCACAATCATACAATCACAATCATACAATCGCAGTCATACAATCACAATCATACAATCGCAATCATACAATCGCAATGTCACAATCACTATCGTACAATCACAATCATACAATCACAATCATATAGTCACAATCATACAATCACAATCATACAATCACAATCATACAATCACGATCATACAATCACGATCATACAATCACAATCATACAATCGCAATATTACAATCGCAATCATACAATCACAATCATACAATTAAAATCATACAATCACAATCATACAATGACAATCATACAATCACAATCATACAATCACAATCATACAATCACAAGCATACAATCACAATCATACAATCACAATCATACAATCACAATCATACAATCACAATCATACAATCACAAGCATACAATCACAATCATACAATCACAATCATACAATCACAATCATACAATCACAATCATACAATCACAATCATACAGTCACAATCATACAATCACAATCATACAATCGCAATGTCACAATCACTATCATACAATCACAACCATACAATCACAATCATACAATCCCAATCATTCAATCTCAATCATACAATCACAATCATACAATCACAATCATACAATCACAATCATACAATCACAATCATACAATCACAATCATACAATCACAATCATACAATCACAATCATACAATCACAACCATACAATCTGAAGCATACAATCGCAATGTCACAATCACTATCATACAATCACAATCATACAATCACAATCATACAATCCCAATCATTCAATCTCAATCATAAAATCACAATCATACAATCACAATCATACAATCACAATCATACAATCACAATCATACAATCACAATCATACAATCACAATCATACAATCACAATCATACAATCACAATCATACAATCTCAGTCATGCAATCACAATCATACAATCAAAATCATAAAATCACAATCATACAATCACAATCATACAACCACAATCATACAATCACAATCATACAATCACAATCATACAATCACAATCATACAATTAAAATCATACAATCACAATCATACAATCACAATCATACAATCACAATCATACAATCACAATCATATAATCACAATCATACAATCACAATCATGCAATCACGATCATACAATCACGATCATACAATCACGATCATACAATCACAATCATACAATCAAAATCATACAATGACAATCATACAGTCGCAATCATACAATCACAATCATACAATTAAAATCATACAATCACAATCATACAATGACAATCATACAATCACAATCATACAATCACAATCATACAATCACAATCATACAATCACAATCATACAATCTCAGTCATGCAATCACAATCATACAATCAAAATCATAAAATCACAATCATACAATCACAATCATACAACCACAATCATACAATCACAATCATACAATCACAATCATACAATCACAATCATACAATTAAAATCATACAATCACAATCATACAATCACAATCATACAATCACAATCATACAATCACAATCATATAATCACAATCATACAATCACAATCATGCAATCACGATCATACAATCACGATCATACAATCACGATCATACAATCACAATCATACAATCAAAATCATACAATGACAATCATACAATCGCAATCATACAAACGCAATCATACAATCACAATCATACAATCGCAATCATACAATCGCAATCATACAATCGCAATCATACAATCGCAATCATTCTGTCACAATCATACAATCACAATCATACAATCACAATCATACTATAAAAGTCATACAATCACATTCATACAATGACAATCATACAATCACAATCATACAATCACAATCATACAAACACAATCATACAATCACAGTCATGCAATCACAATCATACAATCGCAATCATACAATCGCAATATCACAATCACTATCATACAATCACAATCATACTAACACAGTCATACAATCACAATCATACAATCACAATCATACAATCACCATCATACAATCGCAGTCATACAATCACAATCATACAATCGCAATCATACAATCGCAATGTCACAATCACTATCGTACAATCACAATCATACAATCACAATCAAACAATCACAATAATACAATCACAATCATGCAATCACAATCATACAATCACAATCATACAATCACAATCATACAATCACAATCATACAATCACAATCATACAATCACAATCATACAATCACAATCATACAATCACAATCATACAATCGCAATCATACAATCACAATCATACAATCACAATGATACAATCACAATCATACAATCACAATCATATAATCACAATCATGCAATTACAATCATACAATCAAAATCATACAATCACAATCACACAGTCGCAATCATAAAATCACAATCATGCAATCACAATCATACAATTAAAATCATACAATCACAATCATACAATCACAATCATACAATCACAATCATACAATCACGACCATACAATCACAATCATACAATCACAATCATACAATCACAATCATACAATCACAACCATACAATCTGAATCATACAATCGCAATGTCACAATCACTATCATACAATCACAATCATACAATCACAATCATACAATCCCAATCATTCAATCTCAATCATACAATCACAATCATACAATCACAATCATACAATCACAATCATACAATCACAATCATACAATCACAATCATACAATCACAATCATACAATCACAATCATACAATCACAATCATACAATCACAATCATACAATCACAATCATACAATCTCAGTCATGCAATCACAATCATACAATCAAAATCATACAATCACAATCATACAATCGCAGTCATACAATCACAATCATACAATCGCAATCATACAATCGCAATGTCACAATCACTATCGTACAATCACAATCATACAATCACAATCATATAATCACAATCATACAATCACAATCATACAATCACAATCATACAATCACGATCATACAATCACGATCATACAATCACGATCATACAATCACGATCATAGAATCACAATCATACAATCACAATCATACAATGACAATCATACAATCGCAATCATACAAACGCAATCATACAATCACAATCATACAATCGCAATCATACAAACGCAATCATACAATCGCAATCATTCTATCACAATCATACAATCACAATCATACCATCACAATCATACAATCACAATCATACAATCACAATCATACAATCACAATCATACAATCACAATCATACAATCACAATCATACAATCTCAGTCATGCAATCACAATCATACAATCAAAATCATACAATCACAATCATACAATCGCAGTCATACAATCACAATCATACAATCGCAATCATACAATCGCAATGTCACAATCACTATCGTACAATCACAATCATACAATCACAAGCATACAATCACAATCATACAATCACAATCATACAACCACGATCATACAATCACGATCATACAATCACAATCATACAATCGCAATATTACAATCGCAATCATACAATCACAATCATACAATTAAAATCATACAATCACAATCATACAATGACAATCATACAATCACAATCATACAATCACAATCATACAATCACAATCATACAATCACAAGCATACAATCACAATCATACAATCACAGTCATGCAATCACAATCATACAATCGCAATCATACAAACACAATCATACAATCTCAATCATGCAATCACAATCATACAATCAAAATCATACAATCACAATCATACAATCACAATCATACAATCACAATCATACAATCACAATCATACAATCACAATCATACAATCACAATCATACAATCACAATCATACAATCACAATCATACAATCACAATCATACAATGACGATCATACAATCACAATCATGCAATCACAATCATACAATCACAATCATATAATCACAATCATGCAATCACAATCATACAATCAAAATCATACAATCACAATCATACAGTCGCAATCATACAATCACAATCATACAATCACAATCATACAATTAAAATCATACAATCACAATCATACAATCACAATCATACAATCACAATCATACAATCACAATCATACAATCACAATCATACAATCACAATCATACAATCGCAATCATACAATCGCAATGTCACAATCACTATCATACAATCGCAATCATACAATCACAATCATACAATCACAATCTTACTATCACAATCACACAACCACAGTCATACAATCACAATCATACAACCGCAATCATACAATCGCAATGTCACAATCACTATTATACAATCACAGTCATACAATCACAATCATACAATCACGATCATACAATCACGATCATACAATCACGATCATACAATCACGATCATACAATCACGATCATAGAATCACAATCATACAATCACAATCATACAATGACAATCATACAATCGCAATCATACAAACGCAATCATACAATCACAATCATACAATCACAATCATACAATCCCAATCATACAATCCCAATCATACAATCCCAATTATACAATTAAAATCATACAATCACAATCATACAATCACAATCATACAATCACAATCATGCAATCACAATCATACAATCACGATCATACAATCACGATCATACAATCACAATCATACAATCAAAATCATACAATGACAATCATACAATCGCAATCATACAAATGCAATCATACAATCACAATCATACAATCGCAATCATACAATCGCAATCATACAATCGCAATCATACAATCGCAATCATTCTATCACAATCATACGATCACAATCATACAATCACAATCATACAATCACAATCATACAATCATAATCATACAATCACAATCATACAATCACAATCATACAATCACAATCATACAATCACAATCATACAATCGCAATCATACAATCGCAATGTCACAATCACTATTATACAATCACAGTCATACAATCACAATCATACAATCACAATCATATAATCACAATCATACAATCACAATCATACAATCACAATCATACAATCAAAATCATACAATCACAATCATACAGTCGCAATCATGCAATCACAATCATGCAATCACAATCATACAATCAAAATCATACAATCACAATCACACAGTCGCAATCATAAAATCACAATCATGCAATCACAATCATACAATTAAAATCATACAATCACAATCATACAATCACAATCATACAATCACAATCATACAATCACAATCATACAATCACAATCATACAATCACAATCATACAATCACAATCATACAATCACAACCATACAATCACAATCATACAATCACAATCATACAATCACAACCATACAATCTGAATCATACAATCGCAATGTCATAATCACTATCATACAATCACAATCATACAATCACAATCATACAATCCCAATCATTCAATCTCAATCATACAATTACAATCATACAATCACAATCATACAATCACAATCATACAATCACAATCATACAATCACAATCATACAATCACAATCATACAATCACAATCATACAATCACAATCATACAATCACAATCATACAATCTCAGTCATGCAAACACAATCATACAATCAAAATCATACAATCACAATCATACAATCACAATCATACAATCACAATCATACAATCACAATCATACAATCACAATCATACAATCACAATCATACAATCACAATCATACAATTAAAATCATACAATCACAATCATACAATTAAAGTCATACAATCACAATCATACAATCACAATCATACAATCACAATCATACAATCACAATCATACATTCGCAATCATACAATCACAATGTCACAATCACTATCATACAATCACAATCATACAATCACAATCATACAATCACAATCTTACTATCACAATCATACAATCACAGTCATACAATCACAATCATACAATCGCAATCATACAATCGCAATGTCACAATCACTATTATACAATCACAGTCATACAATCACAATCATACAATCACAATCCTACAATCACGATCATACAATCACGATCATACAATCACGATCATACAATCACGATCATACAATCACAATCATACAATCACAATCATACAATCACAATCATACAAACGCGATCATACAATCACAATCATATAATCACAATCATACAATCACGATCATACAATCACAATCATACAATCTCAATCATGCAATCACAATCATACAATCAAAATCATACAATCACAATCATACAATCACAATCATACAATCACAATCATACAAATAAAATCATACAATCACAATCATACAATCACAATCATACAATCACAATGTCACAATCACTATCATACAATCACAATCATACAATCACAATCATACAATCACAATCATACAATCACAATCTTACTATCACAATCATACAATCACAGTCATACAATCACAATCATACAATCGCAATCATACAATCGCAATGTCACAATCACTATTATACAATCACAGTCATACAATCACAATCATACAATCACAATCCTACAATCACGATCATACAATCACGATCATACAATCACGATCATACAATCGCGATCATACAATCACAATCATACAATCACAATCATACAATCACAATCATACAAACGCGATCATACAATCACAATCATATAATCACAATCATACAATCACGATCATACAATCACAATCATACAATCTCAATCATGCAATCACAATCATACAATCAAAATCATACAATCACAATCATACAATCACAAACATACAATCACAATCATACAAATAAAATCATACAATCACAATCATACAATCACAATCATACAATCACAATCATACAATCACAATCATACAATCACAATCTTACTATCACAATCATACAATCACAGTCATACAATCACATTCATACAATGACAATCATACAATCACAATCATACAATCACAATCATACAAACACAATCATACAATCACAATCATACAGTCGCAATCATACAATCACAATCATACAATCACAATCATACAATCACAATCATACAATCACAATCATACAATCACAATCATACAATCACAATCATACAATCACAATCATACAATCACAATCATACAGTCGCAATCATACAATCGCAATGTCACAATCACTATCATACAATCGCAATCATACAATCACAATCATACAATCACAATCTTACTATCACAATCACACAATCACAGTCATACAATCACAATCATACAATCGCAATCATACAATCGCAATGTCTTAATCACTATTATACAATCACAGTCATACAATCACAATCATACAATCACGATCATACAATCACGATCATACAATCACGATCATACAATCACAATCATACAGTCACAATCATACAATCGCAATGTCACAATCACTATTATACAATCACAGTCATACAATCACAATCATACAATCACGATCATACAATCACGATCATACAATCACGATCATATAATCACGATCATACAATCACGATCATACAATCACGATCATACAATCACGATCATGCAATCACAATCATACAATCACAATCATACAATCACAATCATACAATCACAATCATACAATCACAATCATACAATGACGATCATACAATCACAATCATGCAATCACAATCATACAATCACAATCATATAATCACAATCATGCAATCACTATCATACAATCAAAATCATACAATCACAATCATACAGTCGCAATCATACAATCACAATCATACAATCACAATCATACAATTAAAATCGTACAATCACAATCATGCAATCACAATCATACAATCACGATCATACAATCACGATCATACAATCACAATCATACAATCACAATCATACAATCACAATCATACAATCACAATCATACAATCACAATCATACAATCACAATCATACAATCACAATCATACAATCACAATCATACAATCACAATCATACAATCACAATCATACAATCACAATCATACAATCACAATCATACAATCACAATCATACAATCACAATCATACAATCACAATCATACAATCACAATCATACAATCACAATCATACTATAAAAGTCATACAATCACATTCATACAATGACAATCATACAATCACAATCATACAATCACAATCATACAAACACAATCATACAATCACAGTCATGCAATCACAATCATACAATCGCAATCATACAATCGCAATATCACAATCACTATCATACAATCACAATCATACTAACACAGTCATACAATCACAATCATACAATCACAATCATACAATCGCAGTCATACAATCACAATCATACAATCGCAATCATACAATCGCAATGTCACAATCACTATCGTACAATCACAATCATACAATCACAATCATATAGTCACAATCATACAATCACAATCATACAATCACAATCATACAATCACAATCATACAATCTCAGTCATGCAATCACAATCATACAATCAAAATCATACAATCACAATCATACAATCACAATCATACAACCACAATCATACAATCACAACCATACAATCACAATCATACAAACGCAATCATACAATCACAATCATACAATCGCAATCATACAATCGCAATCATACAATCGCAATCATACAATCGCAATCATTCTATCACAATCATACAATCACAATCATACAATCACAATCATACAATCACAATCATACAATCACAATCATACAATCACAATCATACAATCACAATCATACAATCACAATCATACAATCACAATCATACAATCACAATCATACTATAAAAGTCATACAATCACATTCATACAATGACAATCATACAATCACAATCATACAATCACAATCATACAAACACAATCATACAATCACAGTCATGCAATCACAATCATACAATCGCAATCATACAATCGCAATCATACAATCGCAATATCACAATCACTATCATACAATCACAATCATACTAACACAGTCATACAATCACAATCATACAATCACAATCATACAATCACAATCATACAATCGCAGTCATACAATCACAATCATACAACCGCAATCATACAATCGCAATGTCACAATCACTATCGTACAATCACAATCATACAATCACAATCATATAGTCACAATCATACAATCACAATCATACAATCACAATCATACAATCACGATCATACAATCACGATCATACAATCACAATCATGGAATCGCAATATTACAATCGCAATCATACAATCACAATCATACAATTGAAATCATACAATCACAATCATACAATGACAATCATACAATCACAATCATACAATCACAATCATACAATCACAAGCATACAATCACAATCATACAATCACAATCATACAATCACAATCATACAATCACAATCATACAATCACAATCATACAATCACAATCATACAATCACAATCATACAATCACAATCATACAATCACAATCATACAATCACAATCATACAATCACAATCATACAATCACAATCATACAATCACAATCATACAATCACAATCATACAATCACAATCATACTATAAAAGTCATACAATCACATTCATACAATGACAATCATACAATCACAATCATACAATCACAATCATACAAACACAATCATACAATCACAGTCATGCAATCACAATCATACAATCGCAATCATACAATCGCAATCATACAATCGCAATATCACAATCACTATCATACAATCACAATCATACTAACACAGTCATACAATCACAATCATACAATCACAATCATACAATCACAATCATACAATCGCAGTCATACAATCACAATCATACAATCGCAATCATACAATCGCAATGTCACAATCACTATCGTACAATCACAATCATACAATCACAATCATATAGTCACAATCATACAATCACAATCATACAATCACAATCATACAATCACGATCATACAATCACGATCATACAATCACAATCATAGAATCGCAATATTACAATCGCAATCATACAATCACAATCATACAATTGAAATCATACAATCACAATCATACAATGACAATCATACAATCACAATCATACAATCACAATCATACAATCACAAGCATACAATCACAATCATACAATCACAATCATACAATCACAATCATACAATCACAATCATACAATCACAATCATACAATCACAATCATACAATCACAATCATACAATCGCAATGTCACAATCACTATCATACAATCACAACCATACAATCACAATCATACAATCCCAATCATTCAATCTCAATCATACAATCACAATCATACAATCACAATCATACAATCACAATCATACAATCACAATCATACAATCACAATCATACAATCACAATCATACAATCACAATCATACAATCACAATCATACAAATACAATCATACAATCACAGTCATGCAATCACAATCATACAATCGCAATCATACAATCGCAATATCACAATCACTATCATACAATCACAATCATACTAACACAGTCATACAATCACAATCATACAATCACAATCATACAATCGCAGTCATACAATCACAATCATACAATCGCAATCATACAATCGCAATGTCACAATCACTATCGTACAATCACAATCATACAATCACAATCATATAGTCACAATCATACAATCACAATCATACAATCACAATCATACAATCACAATCATACAATCTCAGTCATGCAATCACAATCATACAATCAAAATCATACAATCACAATCATACAATCACAATCATACAACCACAATCATACAATCACAACCATACAATCACAATCATACAAACGCAATCATACAATCACAATCATACAATCGCAATCATACAATCGCAATCATACAATCGCAATCATACAATCGCAATCATTCTATCACAATCATACAATCACAATCATACAATCACAATCATACAATCACAATCATACAATCACAATCATACAATCACAATCATACAATCACAATCATACAATCACAATCATACAATCACAATCATACAATCACAATCATACTATAAAAGTCATACAATCACATTCATACAATGACAATCATACAATCACAATCATACAATCACAATCATACAAACACAATCATACAATCACAGTCATGCAATCACAATCATACAATCGCAATCATACAATCGCAATCATACAATCGCAATATCACAATCACTATCATACAATCACAATCATACTAACACAGTCATACAATCACAATCATACAATCACAATCATACAATCACAATCATACAATCGCAGTCATACAATCACAATCATACAACCGCAATCATACAATCGCAATGTCACAATCACTATCGTACAATCACAATCATACAATCACAATCATATAGTCACAATCATACAATCACAATCATACAATCACAATCATACAATCACGATCATACAATCACGATCATACAATCACAATCATGGAATCGCAATATTACAATCGCAATCATACAATCACAATCATACAATTGAAATCATACAATCACAATCATACAATGACAATCATACAATCACAATCATACAATCACAATCATACAATCACAAGCATACAATCACAATCATACAATCACAATCATACAATCACAATCACACAATCACAATCATAAAATCACAATCATACAATCACAATCATACAATCACAATCATACAATCACAATCATACAATCACAATCATACAATCACAATCATACAATCACAATCATACAATCACAATCATACAATCACAATCATACTATAAAAGTCATACAATCACATTCATACAATGACAATCATACAATCACAATCATACAATTACAATCATACAAACACAATCATACAATCACAGTCATGCAATCACAATCATACAATCGCAATCATACAATCGCAATCATACAATCGCAATATCACAATCACTATCATACAATCACAATCATACTAACACAGTCATACAATCACAATCATACAATCACAATCATACAATCACAATCATACAATCGCAGTCATACAATCACAATCATACAATCGCAATCATACAATCGCAATGTCACAATCACTATCGTACAATCACAATCATACAATCACAATCATATAGTCACAATCATACAATCACAATCATACAATCACAATCATACAATCACGATCATACAATCACGATCATACAATCACAATCATAGAATCGCAATATTACAATCGCAATCATACAATCACAATCATACAATTGAAATCATACAATCACAATCATACAATGACAATCGTACAATCACAATCATACAATCACAATCATACAATCACAAGCATACAATCACAATCATACAATCACAATCATACAATCACAATCATACAATCACAATCATACAATCACAATCATACAATCACAATCATACAATCACAATCATACAATCGCAATGTCACAATCACTATCATACAATCACAACCATACAATCACAATCATACAATCCCAATCATTCAATCTCAATCATACAATCACAATCATACAATCACAATCATACAATCACAATCATACAATCACAATCATACAATCACAATCATACAATCACAATCATATAATCACAATCATACAATCACAATCATGCAATCACGATCATGCAATCACGATCATACAATCACGATCATACAATCACGATCATACAATCACAATCATACAATCAAAATCATACAATGACAATCATACAATCGCAATCATACAAACGCAATCATACAATCACAATCATACAATCGCAATCATACAATCGCAATCATACAATCGCAATCATACAATCGCAATCATACAATCGCAATCATTCTATCACAATCATACAATCACAATCATACAATCACAATCATACAATCACAATCATACAATCACAATCATACAATCACAATCATACAATCACAATCATACAATCACAATCATACAGTCGCAATCATACAATCGCAATGTCACAATCACTATCATACAATCGCAATCATACAATCACAATCATACAATCACAATCTTACTATCACAATCACACAATCACAGTCATACAATCACAATCATACAATCGCAATCATACAATCGCAATGTCTTAATCACTATTATACAATCACAGTCATACAATCACAATCATACAATCACAATCATACAATCACAATCATACAATCACAATCATACAATCACAACCATACAATCACAATCATACAATCACAATCATACAATCACAATCATACAATCACAATCATACAATCACAATCATACAATCACAATCATATAGTCACAATCATAAAATCACAATCATACAATCACAATCATACAATCACAATCATACAATCACGATCATACAATCACAATCATAGAATCGCAATATTACAATCGCAATCATACAATCACAATCATACAATTGAAATCATACAATCACAATCATACAATGACAATCATACAATCACAATCATACAATCACAAGCATACAATCACAATCATACAATCACAATCATACAATCACAATCATACAATCACAATCATACAATCACAATCATACAATCACATTCATACAATCGCAATGTCACAATCACTATCATACAATCACAACCATACAATCACAATCATACAATCCCAATCATTCAATCTCAATCATACAATCACAATCATACAATCACAATCATACAATCACAATCATACAATCACAATCATACAATCACAATCATACAATCACAATCATACAATCACAACCATACAATCTGAAGCATACAATCGCAATGTCACAATCACTATCATACAATCACAATCATACAATCACAATCATACAATCCCAATCATTCAATCTCAATCATACAATCACAATCATACAATCACAATCATACAATCACAATCATACAATCACAATCATACAATCACAATCATAAAATCACAATCATACAATCACAATCATACAATCACAATCATACAATCACAATCATACAATCTCAGTCATGCAATCACAATCATACAATCAAAATCATACAATCACAATCATACAATCACAATCATACAACCACAATCATACAATCACAATCATACAATCACAATCATACAAACGCAATCATACAATCACAATCATACAATCGCAATCATACAATCGCAATCATACAATCGCAATCATACAATCGCAATCATACAATCACAATCATACAATCACAATCATACAATCACAATCATACAATCACAATCATACAATCACAATCATACAATCACAATCATACAATCACAATCATACTATAAAAGTCATACAATCACATTCATACAATGACAATCATACAATCACAATCATACAATCACAATCATACAAACACAATCATACAATCACAGTCATGCAATCACAATCATACAATCGCAATCATACCATCGCAATCATACAATCGCAATATCACAATCACTATCATACAATCACAATCATACTAACACAGTCATACAATCACAATCATACAATCACAATCATACAATCACAATCATACAATCGCAGTCATACAATCACAATCATACAATCACAATCATACAATCGCAATCATACAATCGCAATGTCACAATCACTATCGTACAATCACAATCATACAATCACAATCATATAGTCACAATCATACAATCACAATCATACAATCACAATCATACAATCACGATCATACAATCACGATCATACAATCACAATCATACAATCACAATCATACAATCACAATCATACAATCGCAATGTCACAATCACTATCATACAATCACAACCATACAATCACAATCATACAATCCCAATCATTCAATCTCAATCATACAATCACAATCATACAATCACAATCATACAATCACAATCATACAATCACAATCATACAATCACTATCATACAATCACAATCATACAATCACAATCATACAATCACAACCATACAATCTGAAGCATACAATCGCAATGTCACAATCACTATCATACAATCACAATCATACAATCACAATCATACAATCACAATCATACAATCCCAATCATTCAATCTCAATCATACAATCACAATCATACAATCACAATCATACAATCACAATCATACAATCACAATCATACAATCACAATCATACAATCACAATCATACAATCACAATCATACAATCACAATCATACAATCACAATCATACAATCTCAGTCATGCAATCACAATCATACAATCAAAATCATACAATCACAATCATACAATCACAATCATACAACCACAATCATACAATCACAATCATACAATCACAATCATACAAACGCAATCATACAATCACAATCATACAATCGCAATCATACAATCGCAATCATACAATCGCAATCATACAATCGCAATCATTCTATCACAATCATACAATCACAATCATACAATCACAATCATACAATCACAATCATACAATCACAATCATACAATCACAATCATACAATCACAATCATACAATCACAATCATACAATCACAATCATACAATCACAATCATACAATCACAATCATACAATCACAATCATACAATCACAATCATACAATCACAATCATACAATCACAATCATACAATCACAATCATACAATCACAATCATACAATCACAATCATACAATCACAATCATACTATAAAAGTCATACAATCACATTCATACAATGACAATCATACAATCACAATCATACAATCACAATCATACAAACACAATCATACAATCACAGTCATGCAATCACAATCATACAATCGCAATCATACAATCGCAATCATACAATCGCAATATCACAATCACTATCATACAATCACAATCATACTAACACAGTCATACAATCACAATCATACAATCACAATCATACAATCACAATCATACAATCGCAGTCATACAATCACAATCATACAATCGCAATCATACAATCGCAATGTCACAATCACTATCGTACAATCACAATCATACAATCACAATCATATAGTCACAATCATACAATCACAATCATACAATCACAATCATACAATCACGATCATACAATCACGATCATACAATCACAATCATACAATCGCAATATTACAATCGCAATCATACAATCACAATCATACAATTAAAATCATACAATCACAATCATACAATGACAATCATACAATCACAATCATACAATCACAATCATACAATCACAAGCATACAATCACAATCATACAATCACAATCATACAATCACAATCATACAATCACAATCATACAATCACAAGCATACAATCACAATCATACAATCACAATCATACAATCACAATCATACAATCACAATCATACAATCACAATCATACAGTCACAATCATACAATCACAATCATACAATCGCAATGTCACAATCACTATCATACAATCACAACCATACAATCACAATCATACAATCCCAATCATTCAATCTCAATCATACAATCACAATCATACAATCACAATCATACAATCACAATCATACAATCACAATCATACAATCACAATCATACAATCACAATCATACAATCACAACCATACAATCTGAAGCATACAATCGCAATGTCACAATCACTATCATACAATCACAATCATACAATCACAATCATACAATCCCAATCATTCAATCTCAATCATAAAATCACAATCATACAATCACAATCATACAATCACAATCATACAATCACAATCATACAATCACAATCATACAATCACAATCATACAATCACAATCATACAATCTCAGTCATGCAATCACAATCATACAATCAAAATCATAAAATCACAATCATACAATCACAATCATACAACCACAATCATACAATCACAATCATACAATCACAATCATACAATCACAATCATACAATTAAAATCATACAATCACAATCATACAATCACAATCATACAATCACAATCATACAATCACAATCATATAATCACAATCATACAATCACAATCATGCAATCACGATCATACAATCACGATCATACAATCACGATCATACAATCACAATCATACAATCAAAATCATACAATGACAATCATACAATCGCAATCATACAATCACAATCATACAATTAAAATCATACAATCACAATCATACAATGACAATCACACAATCACAATCATACAATCACAATCATACAATCACAATTATACAATCACAATCATACAATCTCAGTCATGCAATCACAATCATACAATCAAAATCATAAAATCACAATCATACAATCACAATCATACAACCACAATCATACAATCACAATCATACAATCACAATCATACAATCACAATCATACAATTAAAATCATACAATCACAATCATACAATCACAATCATACAATCACAATCATACAATCACAATCATATAATCACAATCATACAATCACAATCATGCAATCACGATCATACAATCACGATCATACAATCACGATCATACAATCACAATCATACAATCAAAATCATACAATGACAATCATACAATCGCAATCATACAAACGCAATCATACAATCACAATCATACAATCGCAATCATACAATCGCAATCATACAATCGCAATCATACAATCGCAATCATTCTGTCACAATCATACAATCACAATCATACAGTCACAATCATACTATAAAAGTCATACAATCACATTCATACAATGACAATCATACAATCACAATCATACAATCACAATCATACAAACACAATCATACAATCACAGTCATGCAATCACAATCATACAATCGCAATCATACAATCGCAATATCACAATCACTATCATACAATCACAATCATACTAACACAGTCATACAATCACAATCATACAATCACAATCATACAATCACAATCATACAATCGCAGTCATACAATCACAATCATACAATCGCAATCATACAATCGCAATGTCACAATCACTATCGTACAATCACAATCATACAATCACAATCATATCGTCACAATCATACAATCACAATCATACAATCACAATCATACAATCACGATCATACAATCACGATCATACAATCACAATCATACAATCGCAATATTACAATCGCAATCATACAATCACAATCATACAATTAAAATCATACAATCACAATCATACAATGACAATCATACAATCACAATCATACAATCACAATCATACAATCACAAGCATACAATCACAATCATACAATCACAATCATACAATCACAATCATACAATCACAATCATACAATCACAATCATACAATCACAATCATACAATCACAATCATACAATCACAATCATACAATCACAATCATACAATCACAATCATACAATCTCAGTCATGCAATCACAATCATACAATCAAAATCATACAATCACAATCATACAATCACAATCATACAACCACAATCATACAATCACAATCATACAATCACAATCATACAATCACAATCATACAATCTCAGTCATGCAATCACAATCATACAATCAAAATCATACAATCACAATCATACAATCACAATCATACAACCACAATCATACAATCACAATCATACAATCACAATCATACAATTAAAATCATACAATCACAATCATACAATCACAATCATACAATCACAATCATACAATCACAATCATATAATCACAATCATACAATCACAATCATGCAATCACGATCATGCAATCACGATCATACAATCACGATCATACAATCACGATCATACAATCACAATCATACAATCAAAATCATACAATGACAATCATACAATCGCAATCATACAAACGCAATCATACAATCACAATCATACAATCGCAATCATACAATCGCAATCATACAATCGCAATCATACAATCGCAATCATTCTATCACAATCATACAATCACAATCATACAATCACAATCATACAATCACAATCATACAATCACAATCATACAATCACAATCATACAATCACAATCATACAATCACAATCATACAATCACAATCATACAATCACAATCATACAATCACAATCATACAATCACAATCATATAGTCACAATCATAAAATCACAATCATACAATCACAATCATACAATCACGATCATACAATCACGATCATACAATCACAATCATAGAATCGCAATATTACAATCGCAATCATACAATCACAATCATACAATTGAAATCATACAATCACAATCATACAATGACAATCATACAATCACAATCATACAATCACAAGCATACAATCACAATCATACAATCACAATCATACAATCACAATCATACAATCACAATCATACAATCACAATCATACAATCACATTCATACAATCGCAATGTCACAATCACTATCATACAATCACAACCATACAATCACAATCATACAATCCCAATCATTCAATCTCAATCATACAATCACAATCATACAATCACAATCATACAATCACAATCATACAATCACAATCATACAATCACAATCATACAATCACAATCATACAATCACAATCATACAATCACAACCATACAATCTGAAGCATACAATCGCAATGTCACAATCACTATCATACAATCACAATCATACAATCACAATCATACAATCCCAATCATTCAATCTCAATCATACAATCACAATCATACAATCACAATCATACAATCACAATCATACAATCACAATCATACAATCACAATCATACAATCACAATCATACAATCACAATCATACAATCACAATCATACAATCACAATCATACAATCACAATCATACAATCTCAGTCATGCAATCACAATCATACAATCAAAATCATACAATCACAATCATACAATCACAATCATACAACCACAATCATACAATCACAATCATACAATCACAATCATACAAACGCAATCATACAATCACAATCATACAATCGCAATCATACAATCGCAATCATACAATCGCAATCATACAATCGCAATCATTCTATCACAATCATACAATCACAATCATACAATCACAATCATACAATCACAATCATACAATCACAATCATACAATCACAATCATACAATCACAATCATACAATCACAATCATACAATCACAATCATACAATCACAATCATACAATCACAATCATACAATCACAATCATACTATAAAAGTCATACAATCACATTCATACAATGACAATCATACAATCACAATCATACAATCACAATCATACAAACACAATCATACAATCACAGTCATGCAATCACAATCATACAATCGCAATCATACCATCGCAATCATACAATCGCAATATCACAATGACTATCATACAATCACAATCATACTAACACAGTCATACAATCACAATCATACAATCACAATCATACAATCACAATCATACAATCACAATCATACAATCACAATCATACAATCACAATCATACAATCACAATCATACAATCACAACCATACAATCTGAAGCATACAATCGCAATGTCACAATCACTATCATACAATCACAATCATACAATCACAATCATACAATCCCAATCATTCAATCTCAATCATACAATCACAATCATACAATCACAATCATACAATCACAATCATACAATCACAATCATACAATCACAATCATACAATCACAATCATACAATCACAATCATACAATCACAATCATACAATCACAATCATACAATCTCAGTCATGCAATCACAATCATACAATCAAAATCATACAATCACAATCATACAATCACAATCATACAACCACAATCATACAATCACAATCATACAATCACAATCATACAAACGCAATCATACAATCACAATCATACAATCGCAATCATACAATCGCAATCATACAATCGCAATCATACAATCGCAATCATTCTATCACAATCATACAATCGCAATCATACAATCACAATCATACAATCACAATCATACAATCACAATCATACAATCACAATCATACAATCACAATCATACAATCACAATCATACAATCACAATCATACAATCACAATCATACAATCACAATCATACAATCACAATCATACAATCACAATCATACAATCACAATCATACTATAAAAGTCATACAATCACATTCATACAATGACAATCATACAATCACAATCATACAATCACAATCATACAAACACAATCATACAATCACAGTCATGCAATCACAATCATACAATCGCAATCATACAATCGCAATCATACAATCGCATTATCACAATCACTATCATACAATCACAATCATACTAACACAGTCATACAATCACAATCATACAATCACAATCATACAATCACAATCATACAATCGCAGTCATACAATCACAATCATACAATCGCAATCATACAATCGCAATGTCACAATCACTATCGTACAATCACAATCATACAATCACAATCATATAGTCACAATCATACAATCACAATCATACAATCACAATCATACAATCACGATCATACAATCACGATCATACAATCACAATCATACAATCGCAATATTACAATCGCAATCATACAATCACAATCATACAGTTAAAATCATACAATCACAATCATACAATGACAATCATACAATCACAATCATACAATCACAATCATACAATCACAAGCATACAATCACAATCATACAATCACAATCATACAATCACAATCATACAATCACAATCATACAATCACAAGCATACAATCACAATCATACAATCACAATCATACAATCACAATCATATAATCACAATCATACAATCACAATCATACAATTAAAATCATACAATCACAATCATACAATCACAATCATACAATCACAATCATACAATCACAATCATATAATCACAATCATACAATCACAATCATGCAATCACGATCATACAATCACGATCATACAATCACGATCATACAATCACAATCATACAATCAAAATCATACAATGACAATCATACAATCGCAATCATACAAACGCAATCATACAATCACAATCATACAATCGCAATCATACAATCGCAATCATACAATCGCAATCATACAATCGCAATCATTCTATCACAATCATACAATCACAATCATACAATCACAATCATACTATAAAAGTCATACAATCACATTCATACAATGACAATCATACAATCACAATCATACAATCACAATCATACAAACACAATCATACAATCACAGTCATGCAATCACAATCATACAATCGCAATCATACAATCGCAATATCACAATCACTATCATACAATCACAATCATACTGACACAGTCATACAATCACAATCATACAATCACAATCATACAATCACAATCATACAATCGCAGTCATACAATCACAATCATACAATCGCAATCATACAATCGCAATGTCACAATCACTATCGTACAATCACAATCATACAATCACAATCATATAGTCACAATCATACAATCACAATCATACAATCACAATCATACAATCACGATCATACAATCACGATCATACAATCACAATCATACAATCGCAATATTACAATCGCAATCATACAATCACAATCATACAATTAAAATCATACAATCACAATCATACAATGACAATCATACAATCACAATCATACAATCACAATCATACAATCACAATCATACAATCTCAGTCATGCAATCACAATCATACAATCAAAATCATAAAATCACAATCATACAATCACAATCATACAACCACAATCATACAATCACAATCATACAATCACAATCATACAATCACAATCATACAATCACAATCATACAATCACAATCATACAATCACAATCATACAATCACAATCGTACTATAAAAGTCATACAATCACATTCATACAATGACAATCATACAATCACAATCATACAATCACAATCATACAAACACAATCATACAATCACAGTCATGCAATCACAATCATACAATCGCAATCATACAATCGCAATATCACAATCACTATCATACAATCACAATCATACTATCACAGTCATACAATCACAATCATACAATCACAATGATAAAATCACAATCATACAATCGCAGTCATACAATCACAATCATACAATCGCAATCATACAATCGCAATGTCACAATCACTATCGTACAATCACAATCATACAATCACAATCATATAATCACAATCATACAATCACAATCTTACAATCACGATCATACAATCACGATCATACAATCACGATCATACAATCACGATCATACAATCACGATCATACAATCACGATCATAGAATCACAATCATACAATCACAATCATACAATGACAATCATACAATCGCAATCATACAAACGCAATCATACAATCACAATCATACAATCTCAGTCATGCAATCACAATCATACAATCAAAATCATACAATCACAATCATACAATCGCAGTCATACAATCACAATCATACAATCGCAATCATACAATCGCAATGTCACAATCACTATCGTACAATCACAATCATACAATCACAATCATATAATCACAATCATACTATCACAATCATACAATCACAATCATACAATCACGATCATACAATCAAGATCATACAATCACGATCATACAATCACGATCATAGAATCACAATCATACAATCACAATCATACAATGACAATCATACAATCGCAATCATACAAACGCAATCATACAATCACAATCATACAATCGCAATCATACAAACGCAATCATACAATCGCAATCATTCTATCACAATCATACAATCACAATCATACCATCACAATCATACAATCACAATCACACAATCACAATCATACAATCCCAATCATTCAATCTCAAACATACAACCACAATCATACAATCACAATCATACAATCCCAATCATACAATCCCAATCATACAATCCCAATTATACAATTAAAATCATACAATCACAATCATACAATCACAATCAAACAATCACAATCATACAATCACAATCATGCAATCACAATCATACAATCACGATCATACAATCACGATCATACAATCACAATCATACAATCAAAATCATACAATGACAATCATACAATCGCAATCATACAAACGCAATCATACAATCACAATCATACAATCGCAATCATACAATCGCAATCATACAATCACGACCATACAATCACAATCATACAATCACAATCATACAATCACAATCATACAATCACAATCATACAATCAGAACCATACAATCTGAATCATACAATCACAATGTCACAATCACTATCATACAATCACAATCATACAATCACAATCATACAATCCCAATCATTCAATCTCAATCATACAATCACAATCATACAATCACAATCATACAATCACAATCATACAATCACAATCATACAATCACAATCATACAATCACAATCATACAATCACAATCATACAATCACAATCATACAATCTCAGTCATGCAATCACAATCATACAATCAAAATCATACAATCACAATCATACAATCACAATCATACAATCAAAATCATACAATGACAATCATACAATCGCAATCATACAAACGCAATCATACAATCACAATCATACAATCACAATCATACAATCACAATCATACAATCGCAATCATACAAACGCAATCATACAATCGCAATCATTCTATCACAATCATACAATCACAATCATACCATCACAATCATACAATCACAATCACACAATCACAATCATACAATCCCAATCATTCAATCTCAAACATACAACCACAATCATACAATCACAATCATACAATCCCAATCATACAATCCCAATCATACAATCCCAATTATACAATTAAAATCATACAATCACAATCATACAATCACAATCAAACAATCACAATCATACAATCACAATCATGCAATCACAATCATACAATCACGATCATACAATCACGATCATACAATCACAATCATACAATCAAAATCATACAATGACAATCATACAATCGCAATCATACAAACGCAATCATACAATCACAATCATACAATCGCAATCATACAATCGCAATCATACAATCGCAATCATTCTATCACAATCATACAATCACAATCATACAATCACAATCATACAATCACAATCATACAATCACAATCATACAATCACAATCATACAATCACAATCATACAATCACAATCATACAATCGCAATTATACAATCACAATCATACAATCACAATCATACAATCACAATCATACAATCACAATCATACAATCACAATCATATAATCACAATCATGCAATCACAATCATACAATCAAAATCATACAATCACAATCACACAGTCGCAATCATAAAATCACAATCATGCAATCACAATCATACAATTAAAATCATACAATCACAATCATACAATCACAATCATACAATCACAATCATACAATCACAATCATACAATCACAATCATACAATCGCAATCATACAATCGCAATCATACAATCGCAATCATTCTATCACAATCATACAATCACAATCATACAATCACAATCATACAATCACAATCATCCAATCACAATCATACAATCACAATCATACAATCACAATCATACAATCACAATCATACAATCACAATCATACAATCACAATCATACAATCACAATCATACTATAAGAGTCATACAATCACATTCATACAATGACAATCATACAATCACAATCATACAATCACAATCATACAAACACAATCATACAATCACAGTCATGCAATCACAATCATACAATCGCAATCATACAATCGCAATATCACAATCACTATCATACAATCACAATCATACTATCACAGTCATACAATCACAATCATACAATCACAATGATAAAATCACAATCATACAATCGCAGTCATACAATCACAATCATACAATCGCAATCATACAATCGCAATGTCACAATCACTATCGTACAATCACAATCATACAATCACAATCATATAATCACAATCATACAATCACAATCATACAATCACGATCATACAATCACGATCATACAATCACGATCATACAATCACGATCATAGAATGACAATCATACAATCACAATCATACAATGACAATCATACAATCGCAATCATACAAACGCAATCATACAATCACAATCATACAATCGCAATCATACAATCGCAATCATACAATCGCAATCATTCTATCACAATCATACAATCACAATCATACCATCACAATCATACAATCACAATCACAGAATCACAATCATACAATCCCAATCATTCAATCTCAAACATACAACCACAATCATACAATCACAATCATACAATCCCAATCATACAATCCCAATCATACAATCCCAATTATACAATTAAAATCATACAATCACAATCATACAATCACAATCAAACAATCACAATAATACAATCACAATCATGCAATCACAATCATACAATCACAATCATACAATCACAATCATACAATCACAATCATACAATCACAATCATACAATCACAATCATACAATCACAATCATACAATCGCAATCATACAATCACAATCATACAATCACAATGATACAATCACAATCATACAATCACAATCATATAATCACAATCATGCAATTACAATCATACAATCAAAATCATACAATCACAATCACACAGTCGCAATCATAAAATCACAATCATGCAATCACAATCATACAATTAAAATCATACAATCACAATCATACAATCACAATCATACAATCACAATCATACAATCACGACCATACAATCACAATCATACAATCACAATCATACAATCACAATCATACAATCACAACCATACAATCTGAATCATACAATCGCAATGTCACAATCACTATCATACAATCACAATCATACAATCACAATCATACAATCCCAATCATTCAATCTCAATCATACAATCACAATCATACAATCACAATCATACAATCACAATCATACAATCACAATCATACAATCACAATCATACAATCACAATCATACAATCACAATCATACAATCACAATCATACAATCACAATCATACAATCACAATCATACAATCACAATCATACAATCTCAGTCATGCAATCACAATCATACAATCAAAATCATACAATCACAATCATACAATCGCAGTCATACAATCACAATCATACAATCGCAATCATACAATCGCAATGTCACAATCACTATCGTACAATCACAATCATACAATCACAATCATATAATCACAATCATACAATCACAATCATACAATCACAATCATACAATCACGATCATACAATCACGATCATACAATCACGATCATACAATCACGATCATAGAATCACAATCATACAATCACAATCATACAATGACAATCATACAATCGCAATCATACAAACGCAATCATACAATCACAATCATACAATCGCAATCATACAAACGCAATCATACAATCGCAATCATTCTATCACAATCATACAATCACAATCATACCATCACAATCATACAATCACAATCATACAATCACAATCATACAATCACAATCATACAATCACAATCATACAATCACAATCATACAATCTCAGTCATGCAATCACAATCATACAATCAAAATCATACAATCACAATCATACAATCGCAGTCATACAATCACAATCATACAATCGCAATCATACAATCGCAATGTCACAATCACTATCGTACAATCACAATCATACAATCACAAGCATACAATCACAATCATACAATCACAATCATACAACCACGATCATACAATCACGATCATACAATCACAATCATACAATCGCAATATTACAATCGCAATCATACAATCACAATCATACAATTAAAATCATACAATCACAATCATACAATGACAATCATACAATCACAATCATACAATCACAATCATACAATCACAATCATACAATCACAAGCATACAATCACAATCATACAATCACAGTCATGCAATCACAATCATACAATCGCAATCATACAAACACAATCATACAATCTCAATCATGCAATCACAATCATACAATCAAAATCATACAATCACAATCATACAATCACAATCATGCAATCACAATCATACAATCACAATCATACAATCACAATCATACAATCACAATCATACAATCACAATCATACAATCACAATCATACAATCACAATCATACAATGACGATCATACAATCACAATCATGCAATCACAATCATACAATCACAATCATATAATCACAATCATGCAATCACAATCATACAATCAAAATCATACAATCACAATCATACAGTCGCAATCATACAATCACAATCATACAATCACAATCATACAATTAAAATCATACAATCACAATCATACAATCACAATCATACAATCACAATCATACAATCAAAATCATACAATCACAATCATTCAATCACAATCATACAATGACGATCATACAATCACAATCATGCAATCACAATCATACAATCACAATCATATAATCACAATCATGCAATCACAATCATACAATCAAAATCATACAATCACAATCATACAGTCGCAATCATACAATCACAATCATACAATCACAATCATACAATTAAAATCATACAATCACAATCATACAATCACAATCATACAATCACAATCATACAATCAAAATCATACAATCACAATCATTCAATCACAATCATACAATCGCAATCATACAATCGCAATGTCACAATCACTATCATACAATCGCAATCATACAATCACAATCATACAATCACAATCTTACTATCACAATCACACAACCACAGTCATACAATCACAATCATACAACCGCAATCATACAATCGCAATGTCACAATCACTATTATACAATCACAGTCATACAATCACAATCATACAATCACGATCATACAATCACGATCATACAATCACGATCATACAATCACGATCATACAATCACGATCATAGAATCACAATCATACAATCACAATCATACAATGACAATCATACAATCGCAATCATACAAACGCAATCATACAATCACAATCATACAATCACAATCATACAATCCCAATCATACAATCCCAATCATACAATCCCAATTATACAATTAAAATCATACAATCACAATCATACAATCACAATCATACAATCACAATCATGCAATCACAATCATACAATCACGATCATACAATCACGATCATACAATCACAATCATACAATCAAAATCATACAATGACAATCATACAATCGCAATCATACAAATGCAATCATACAATCACAATCATACAATCGCAATCATACAATCGCAATCATACAATCGCAATCATACAATCGCAATCATTCTATCACAATCATACGATCACAATCATACAATCACAATCATACAATCACAATCATACAATCATAATCATACAATCACAATCATACAATCACAATCATACAATCACAATCATACAATCACAATCATACAATCGCAATCATACAATCGCAATGTCACAATCACTATTATACAATCACAGTCATACAATCACAATCATACAATCACAATCATATAATCACAATCATACAATCACAATCATACAATCACAATCATACAATCAAAATCATACAATCACAATCATACAGTCGCAATCATGCAATCACAATCATGCAATCACAATCATACAATCAAAATCATACAATCACAATCACACAGTCGCAATCATAAAATCACAATCATGCAATCACAATCATACAATTAAAATCATACAATCACAATCATACAATCACAATCATACAATCACAATCATACAATCACAATCATACAATCACAATCATACAATCACAATCATACAATCACAACCATACAATCACAATCATACAATCACAATCATACAATCACAACCATACAATCTGAATCATTCAATCGCAATGTCATAATCACTATCATACAATCACAATCATACAATCACAATCATACAATCCCAATCATTCAATCTCAATCATACAATTACAATCATACAATCACAATCATACAATCACAATCATACAATCACAATCATACAATCACAATCATACAATCACAATCATACAATCACAATCATACAATCACAATCATACAATCACAATCATACAATCTCAGTCATGCAAACACAATCATACAATCAAAATCATACAATCACAATCATACAATCACAATCATACAATCACAATCATACAATCACAATCATACAATCACAATCATACAATCACAATCATACAATCACAATCATACAATTAAAATCATACAATCACAATCATACAATTAAAGTCATACAATCACAATCATACAATCGCAATCATACAATCGCAATGTCACAATCACTATTATACAATCACAGTCATACAATCACAATCATACAATCACAATCCTACAAACACGATCATACAATCACGATCATACAATCACGATCATACAATCACGATCATACAATCACAATCATACAATCACAATCATACAATCACAATCATACAAACGCGATCATACAATCACAATCATATAATCACAATCATACAATCACGATCATACAATCACAATCATACAATCTCAATCATGCAATCACAATCATACAATCAAAATCATACAATCACAATCATACAATCACAATCATACAATCACAATCATACAAATAAAATCATACAATCACAATCATACAATCACAATCATACAATCACAATGTCACAATCACTATCATACAATCACAATCATACAATCACAATCATACAATCACAATCTTACTATCACAATCATACAATCACAGTCATACAATCACAATCATACAATCGCAATCATACAATCGCAATGTCACAATCACTATTATACAATCACAGTCATACAATCACAATCATACAATCACAATCCTACAATCACGATCATACAATCACGATCATACAATCACGATCATACAATCGCGATCATACAATCACAATCATACAATCACAATCATACAATCACAATCATACAAACGCGATTATACAATCACAATCATATAATCACAATCATACAATCACGATCATACAATCACAATCATACAATCTCAATCATGCAATCACAATCATACAATCAAAATCATACAATCACAATCATACAATCACAATCATACAATCACAATCATACAAATAAAATCATACAATCACAATCATACAATCACAATCATACAATCACAATCATACAATCACAATCATACAATCACAATCTTACTATCACAATCATACAATCACAGTCATACAATCACATTCATACAATGACAATCATACAATCACAATCATACAATCACAATCATACAAACACAATCATACAATCACAATCATACAGTCGCAATCATACAATCACAATCATACAATCACAATCATACAATCACAATCATACAATCACAATCATACAATCACAATCATACAATCACAATCATACAATCACAATCATACAATCACAATCATACAGTCGCAATCATACAATCGCAATGTCACAATCACTATCATACAATCGCAATCATACAATCACAATCATACAATCACAATCTTACTATCACAATCACACAATCACAGTCATACAATCACAATCATACAATCGCAATCATACAATCGCAATGTCTTAATCACTATTATACAATCACAGTCATACAATCACAATCATACAATCACGATCATACAATCACGATCATACAATCACGATCATACAATCACAATCATACAGTCACAATCATACAATCGCAATGTCACAATCACTATTATACAATCACAGTCATACAATCACAATCATACAATCACGATCATACAATCACGATCATACAATCACGATCATATAATCACGATCATACAATCACGATCATACAATCACGATCATACAATCACGATCATGCAATCACAATCATACAATCACAATCATACAATCACAATCATACAATCACAATCATACAATCACAATCATACAATGACGATCATACAATCACAATCATGCAATCACAATCATACAATCACAATCATATAATCACAATCATGCAATCACTATCATACAATCAAAATCATACAATCACAATCATACAGTCGCAATCATACAATCACAATCATACAATCACAATCATACAATTAAAATCATACAATCACAATCATGCAATCACAATCATACAATCACGATCATACAATCACGATCATACAATCACAATCATACAATCAAAATCATACAATGACAATCATACAATCGCAATCATACAAACGCAATCATACAATCACAACCATACAATCTGAATCATACAATCGCAATGTCACAATCACTATCATACAATCACAATCATACAATCACAATCATACAATCCCAATCATTCAATCTCAATCATACAATCACAATCATACAATCACAATCATACAATCACAATCATACAATCACAATCATAGAATCACAATCATACAATCACAATCATACAATCACAACCATACAATCTGAAGCATACAATCGCAATGTCACAATCATTATCATACAATCACAATCATACAATCACAATCATACAATCCCAATCATTCAATCTCAATCATACAATCACAATCATACAATCACAATCATACAATCACAATCATACAATCACAATCATACAATCACAATCATACAATCACAATCATACAATCACAATCATACAATCACAATCATACAATCACAATCATACAATCTCAGTCATGCAATCACAATCATACAATCAAAATCATACAATCACAATCATACAATCACAATCATACAACCACAATCATACAATCACAATCATACAATCACAATCATACAATTAAAATCATACAATCACAATCATACAATCACAATCATACAATCACAATCATACAATCACATTCATATAATCACAATCATACAATCACAATCATGCAATCACGATCATGCAATCACGATCATACAATCACGATCATACAATCACGATCATACAATCACAATCATACAATCAAAATCATACAATGACAATCATACAATCGCAATCATACAAACGCAATCATACAATCACAATCATACAATCGCAATCATACAATCGCAATCATACAATCGCAATCATACAATCGCAATCATTCTATCACAATCATACAATCACAATCATACAATCACAATCATACAATCACAATCATACAATCACAATCATACAATCACAATCATACAATCACAATCATACAATCACAATCATACAATCACAATCATACAATCACAATCATACTATAAAAGTCATACAATCACATTCATACAATGACAATCATACAATCACAATCATACAATCACAATCATACAAACACAATCATACAATCACAGTCATGCAATCACAATCATACAATCGCAATCATACAATCGCAATATCACAATCACTATCATACAATCACAATCATACTAACACAGTCATACAATCACAATCATACAATCACAATCATACAATCGCAGTCATACAATCACAATCATACAATCGCAATCATACAATCGCAATGTCACAATCACTATCGTACAATCACAATCATACAATCACAATCATATAGTCACAATCATACAATCACAATCATACAATCACAATCATACAATCACAATCATACAATCTCAGTCATGCAATCACAATCATACAATCAAAATCATACAATCACAATCATACAATCACAATCATACAACCACAATCATACAATCACAACCATACAATCACAATCATACAAACGCAATCATACAATCACAATCATACAATCGCAATCATACAATCGCAATCATACAATCGCAATCATACAATCGCAATCATTCTATCACAATCATACAATCACAATCATACAATCACAATCATACAATCACAATCATACAATCACAATCATACAATCACAATCATACAATCACAATCATACAATCACAATCATACAATCACAATCATACAATCACAATCATACTATAAAAGTCATACAATCACATTCATACAATGACAATCATACAATCACAATCATACAATCACAATCATACAAACACAATCATGCAATCACAGTCATGCAATCACAATCATACAATCGCAATCATACAATCGCAATCATACAATCGCAATATCACAATCACTATCATACAATCACAATCATACTAACACAGTCATACAATCACAATCATACAATCACAATCATACAATCACAATCATACAATCGCAGTCATACAATCACAATCATACAATCGCAATCATACAATCGCAATGTCACAATCACTATCGTACAATCACAATCATACAATCACAATCATATAGTCACAATCATGCAATCACAATCATACAATCACAATCATACAATCACGATCATACAATCACGATCATACAATCACAATCATAGAATCGCAATATTACAATCGCAATCATACAATCACAATCATACAATTGAAATCATACAATCACAATCATACAATGACAATCATACAATCACAATCATACAATCACAATCATACAATCACAAGCATACAATCACAATCATACAATCACAATCATACAACACAATCATACAATCACAATCATACAATCACAATCATACAATCACAATCATACAATCACAATCATACAATCGCAATGTCACAATCACTATCATACAATCACAACCATACAATCACAATCATACAATCCCAATCATTCAATCTCAATCATACAATCACAATCATACAATCACAATCATACAATCACAATCATACAATCACAATCATACAATCACAATCATACAATCACAATCATATAATCACAATCATACAATCACAATCATGCAATCACGATCATGCAATCACGATCATACAATCACGATCATACAATCACGATCATACAATCACAATCATACAATCAAAATCATACAATGACAATCATACAATCGCAATCATACAAACGCAATCATACAATCACAATCATACAATCGCAATCATACAATCGCAATCATACAATCGCAATCATACAATCGCAATCATACAATCGCAATCATTCTATCACAATCATACAATCACAATCATACAATCACAATCATACAATCACAATCATACAATCACAATCATACAATCACAATCATACAATCACAATCATACAATCACAATCATACAGTCGCAATCATACAATCGCAATGTCACAATCACTATCATACAATCGCAATCATACAATCACAATCATACAATCACAATCTTACTATCACAATCACACAATCACAGTCATACAATCACAATCATACAATCGCAATCATACAATCGCAATGTCTTAATCACTATTATACAATCACAGTCATACAATCACAATCATACAATCACAATCATACAATCACAATCATACAATCACAATCATACAATCACAATCATACAATCACAATCATACAATCACAATCATACAATCACAATCATACAATCACAATCATACAATCACAATCATATAGTCACAATCATAAAATCACAATCATACAATCACAATCATACAATCACAATCATACAATCACGATCATACAATCACAATCATAGAATCGCAATATTACAATCGCAATCATACAATCACAATCATACAATTGAAATCATACGATCACAATCATACAATGACAATCATACAATCACAATCATACAATCACAAGCATACAATCACAATCATACAATCACAATCATACAATCACAATCATACAATCACAATCATACAATCACAATCATACAATCACATTCATACAATCGCAATGTCACAATCACTATCATACAATCACAACCATACAATCACAATCATACAATCCCAATCATTCAATCTCAATCATACAATCACAATCATACAATCACAATCATACAATCACAATCATACAATCACAATCATACAATCACAATCATACAATCACAATCATACAATCACAATCATACAATCACAACCATACAATCTGAAGCATACAATCGCAATGTCACAATCACTATCATACAATCACAATCATACAATCACAATCATACAATCCCAATCATTCAATCTCAATCATACAATCACAATCATACAATCACAATCATACAATCACAATCATACAATCACAATCATACAATCACAATCATACAATCACAATCATACAATCACAATCATACAATCACAATCATACAATCACAATCATACAATCTCAGTCATGCAATCACAATCATACAATCAAAATCATACAATCACAATCATACAATCACAATCATACAACCACAATCATACAATCACAATCATACAATCACAATCATACAAACGCAATCATACAATCACAATCATACAATCGCAATCATACAATCGCAATCATACAATCGCAATCATACAATCGCAATCATTCTATCACAATCATACAATCACAATCATACAATCACAATCATACAATCACAATCATACAATCACAATCATACAATCACAATCATACAATCACAATCATACAATCACAATCATACAATCACAATCATACAATCACAATCATACTATAAAAGTCATACAATCACATTCATACAATGACAATCATACAATCACAATCATACAATCACAATCATACAAACACAATCATACAATCACAGTCATGCAATCACAATCATACAATCGCAATCATACCATCGCAATCATACAATCGCAATATCACAATCACTATCATACAATCACAATCATACTAACACAGTCATACAATCACAATCATACAATCACAATCATACAATCACAATCATACAATCGCAGTCATACAATCACAATCATACAATCGCAATCATACAATCGCAATGTCACAATCACTATCGTACAATCACAATCATACAATCACAATCATATAGTCACAATCATACAATCACAATCATACAATCACAATCATACAATCACGATCATACAATCACGATCATACAATCACAATCATACAATCACAATCATACAATCACAATCATACAATCGCAATGTCACAATCACTATCATACAATCACAACCATACAATCACAATCATACAATCCCAATCATTCAATCTCAATCATACAATCACAATCATACAATCACAATCATACAATCACAATCATACAATCACAATCATACAATCACTATCATACAATCACAATCATACAATCACAATCATACAATCACAACCATACAATCTGAAGCATACAATCGCAATGTCACAATCACTATCATACAATCACAATCATACAATCACAATCATACAATCACAATCATACAATCCCAATCATTCAATCTCAATCATACAATCACAATCATACAATCACAATCATACAATCACAATCATACAATCACAATCATACAATCACAATCATACAATCACAATCATACAATCACAATCATACAATCACAATCATACAATCACAATCATACAATCACAATCATACAATCTCAGTCATGCAATCACAATCATACAATCAAAATCATACAATCACAATCATACAATCACAATCATACAACCACAATCATACAATCACAATCATACAATCACAATCATACAAACGCAATCATACAATCACAATCATACAATCGCAATCATACAATCGCAATCATACAATCGCAATCATACAATCGCAATCATTCTATCACAATCATACAATCACAATCATACAATCACAATCATACAATCACAATCATACAATCACAATCATACAATCACAATCATACAATCACAATCATACAATCACAATCATACAATCACAATCATACAATCACAATCATACAATCACAATCATACAATCACAATCATACAATCACAATCATACAATCACAATCATACAATCACAATCATACAATCACAATCATACTATAAAAGTCATACAATCACATTCATACAATGACAATCATACAATCACAATCATACAATCACAATCATACAAACACAATCATACAATCACAGTCATGCAATCACAATCATACAATCGCAATCATACAATCGCAATCATACAATCGCAATATCACAATCACTATCATACAATCACAATCATACTAACACAGTCATACAATCACAATCATACAATCACAATCATACAATCACAATCATACAATCGCAGTCATACAATCACAATCATACAATCGCAATCATACAATCGCAATGTCACAATCACTATCGTACAATCACAATCATACAATCACAATCATATAGTCACAATCATACAATCACAATCATACAATCACAATCATACAATCACGATCATACAATCACGATCATACAATCACAATCATACAATCGCAATATTACAATCGCAATCATACAATCACAATCATACAATTAAAATCATACAATCACAATCATACAATGACAATCATACAATCACAATCATACAATCACAATCATACAATCACAAGCATACAATCACAATCATACAATCACAATCATACAATCACAATCATACAATCACAATCATACAATCACAAGCATACAATCACAATCATACAATCACAATCATACAATCACAATCATACAATCACAATCATACAATCACAATCATACAGTCACAATCATACAATCACAATCATACAATCGCAATGTCACAATCACTATCATACAATCACAACCATACAATCACAATCATACAATCCCAATCATTCAATCTCAATCATACAATCACAATCATACAATCACAATCATACAATCACAATCATACAATCACAATCATACAATCACAATCATACAATCACAATCATACAATCACAATCATACAATCACAACCATACAATCTGAAGCATACAATCGCAATGTCACAATCACTATCATACAATCACAATCATACAATCACAATCATACAATCCCAATCATTCAATCTCAATCATAAAATCACAATCATACAATCACAATCATACAATCACAATCATACAATCACAATCATACAATCACAATCATACAATCACAATCATACAATCACAATCATACAATCACAATCATACAATCACAATCATACAATCTCAATCATGCAATCACAATCATACAATCAAAATCATAAAATCACAATCATACAATCACAATCATACAACCACAATCATACAATCACAATCATACAATCACAATCATACAATCACAATCATACAATTAAAATCATACAATCACAATCATACAATCACAATCATACAATCACAATCATACAATCACAATCATATAATCACAATCATACAATCACAATCATGCAATCACGATCATACAATCACGATCATACAATCACGATCATACAATCACAATCATACAATCAAAATCATACAATGACAATCATACAATCGCAATCATACAAACGCAATCATACAATCACAATCATACAATCGCAATCATACAATCGCAATCATACAATCGCAATCATACAATCGCAATCATTCTGTCACAATCATACAATCACAATCATACAATCACAATCATACTATAAAAGTCATACAATCACATTCATACAATGACAATCATACAATCACAATCATACAATCACAATCATACAAACACAATCATACAATCACAGTCATGCAATCACAATCATACAATCGCAATCATACAATCGCAATATCACAATCACTATCATACAATCACAATCATACTAACACAGTCATACAATCACAATCATACAATCACAATCATACAATCACCATCATACAATCGCAGTCATACAATCACAATCATACAATCGCAATCATACAATCGCAATGTCACAATCACTATCGTACAATCACAATCATACAATCACAATCAAACAATCACAATAATACAATCACAATCATGCAATCACAATCATACAATCACAATCATACAATCACAATCATACAATCACAATCATACAATCACAATCATACAATCACAATCATACAATCACAATCATACAATCACAATCATACAATCGCAATCATACAATCACAATCATACAATCACAATGATACAATCACAATCATACAATCACAATCATATAATCACAATCATGCAATTACAATCATACAATCAAAATCATACAATCACAATCACACAGTCGCAATCATAAAATCACAATCATGCAATCACAATCATACAATTAAAATCATACAATCACAATCATACAATCACAATCATACAATCACAATCATACAATCACGACCATACAATCACAATCATACAATCAGAATCATACAATCACAATCATACAATCACAACCATACAATCTGAATCATACAATCGCAATGTCACAATCACTATCATACAATCACAATCATACAATCACAATCATACAATCCCAATCATTCAATCTCAATCATACAATCACAATCATACAATCACAATCATACAATCACAATCATACAATCACAATCATACAATCACAATCATACAATCACAATCATACAATCACAATCATACAATCACAATCATACAATCACAATCATACAATCACAATCATACAATCTCAGTCATGCAATCACAATCATACAATCAAAATCATACAATCACAATCATACAATCGCAGTCATACAATCACAATCATACAATCGCAATCATACAATCGCAATGTCACAATCACTATCGTACAATCACAATCATACAATCACAATCATATAATCACAATCATACAATCACAATCATACAATCACAATCATACAATCACGATCATACAATCACGATCATACAATCACGATCATACAATCACGATCATAGAATCACAATCATACAATCACAATCATACAAACGCAATCATACAATCGCAATCATTCTATCACAATCATACAATCACAATCATACCATCACAATCATACAATCACAATCATACAATCACAATCATACAATCACAATCATACAATCACAATCATACAATCACAATCATACAATCTCAGTCATGCAATCACAATCATACAATCAAAATCATACAATCACAATCATACAATCGCAGTCATACAATCACAATCATACAATCGCAATCATACAATCGCAATGTCACAATCACTATCGTACAATCACAATCATACAATCACAAGCATACAATCACAATCATACAATCACAATCATACAACCACGATCATACAATCACGATCATACAATCACAATCATACAATCGCAATATTACAATCGCAATCATACAATCACAATCATACAATTAAAATCATACAATCACAATCATACAATGACAATCATACAATCACAATCATACAATCACAATCATACAATCACAATCATACAATCACAAGCATACAATCACAATCATACAATCACAGTCATGCAATCACAATCATACAATCGCAATCATACAAACACAATCATACAATCTCAATCATGCAATCACAATCATACAATCAAAATCATACAATCACAATCATACAATCACAATCATACAATCACAATCATACAATCACAATCATACAATCACAATCATACAATCACAATCATACAATCACAATCATACAATCACAATCATACAATCACAATCATACAATGACGATCATACAATCACAATCATGCAATCACAATCATACAATCACAATCATATAATCACAATCATGCAATCACAATCATACAATCAAAATCATACAATCACAATCATACAGTCGCAATCATACAATCACAATCATACAATCACAATCATACAATTAAAATCATACAATCACAATCATACAATCACAATCATACAATCACAATCATACAATCACAATCATACAATCACAATCATACAATCACAATCATACAATCGCAATCATACAATCGCAATGTCACAATCACTATCATACAATCGCAATCATACAATCACAATCATACAATCACAATCTTACTATCACAATCACACAACCACAGTCATACAATCACAATCATACAACCGCAATCATACAATCGCAATGTCACAATCACTATTATACAATCACAGTCATACAATCACAATCATACAATCACGATCATACAATCACGATCATACAATCACGATCATACAATCACGATCATACAATCACGATCATAGAATCACAATCATACAATCACAATCATACAATGACAATCATACAATCGCAATCATACAAACGCAATCATACAATCACAATCATACAATCACAATCATACAATCCCAATCATACAATCCCAATCATACAATCCCAATTATACAATTAAAATCATACAATCACAATCATACAATCACAATCATACAATCACAATCATGCAATCACAATCATACAATCACGATCATACAATCACGATCATACAATCACAATCATACAATCAAAATCATACAATGACAATCATACAATCGCAATCATACAAATGCAATCATACAATCACAATCATACAATCGCAATCATACAATCGCAATCATACAATCGCAATCATACAATCGCAATCATTCTATCACAATCATACGATCACAATCATACAATCACAATCATACAATCACAATCATACAATCATAATCATACAATCACAATCATACAATCACAATCATACAATCACAATCATACAATCACAATCATACAATCGCAATCATACAATCGCAATGTCACAATCACTATTATACAATCACAGTCATACAATCACAATCATACAATCACAATCATATAATCACAATCATACAATCACAATCATACAATCACAATCATACAATCAAAATCATACAATCACAATCATACAGTCGCAATCATGCAATCACAATCATGCAATCACAATCATACAATCAAAATCATACAATCACAATCACACAGTCGCAATCATAAAATCACAATCATGCAATCACAATCATACAATTAAAATCATACAATCACAATCATACAATCACAATCATACAATCACAATCATACAATCACAATCATACAATCACAATCATACAATCACAATCATACAATCACAATCATACAATCACAACCATACAATCACAATCATACAATCACAATCATACAATCACAACCATACAATCTGAATCATACAATCGCAATGTCATAATCACTATCATACAATCACAATCATACAATCACAATCATACAATCCCAATCATTCAATCTCAATCATACAATTACAATCATACAATCACAATCATACAATCACAATCATACAATCACAATCATACAATCACAATCATACAATCACAATCATACAATCACAATCATACAATCACAATCATACAATCACAATCATACAATCTCAGTCATGCAAACACAATCATACAATCAAAATCATACAATCACAATCATACAATCACAATCATACAATCACAATCATACAATCACAATCATACAATCACAATCATACAATCACAATCATACAATCACAATCATACAATTAAAATCATACAATCACAATCATACAATTAAAGTCATACAATCACAATCATACAATCACAATCATACAATCACAATCATACAATCACAATCATACATTCGCAATCATACAATCACAATGTCACAATCACTATCATACAATCACAATCATACAATCACAATCATACAATCACAATCTTACTATCACAATCATACAATCACAGTCATACAATCACAATCATACAATCGCAATCATACAATCGCAATGTCACAATCACTATTATACAATCACAGTCATTCAATCACAATCATACAATCACAATCCTACAATCACGATCATACAATCACGATCATACAATCACGGTCATACAATCACGATCATACAATCACAATCATACAATCACAATCATACAATCACAATCATACAAACGCGATCATACAATCACAATCATATAATCACAATCATACAATCACGATCATACAATCACAATCATACAATCTCAATCATGCAATCACAATCATACAATCAAAATCATACAATCACAATCATACAATCACAATCATACAATCACAATCATACAAATAAAATCATACAATCACAATCATACAATCACAATCATACAATCACAATGTCACAATCACTATCATACAATCACAATCATACAATCACAATCATACAATCACAATCATACAATCACAATCTTACTATCACAATCATACAATCACAGTCATACAATCACAATCATACAATCGCAATCATACAATCGCAATGTCACAATCACTATTATACAATCACAGTCATACAATCACAATCATACAATCACAATCCTACAATCACGATCATACAATCACGATCATACAATCACGATCATACAATCGCGATCATACAATCACAATCATACAATCACAATCATACAATCACAATCATACAAACGCGATCATACAATCACAATCATATAATCACAATCATACAATCACGATCATACAATCACAATCATACAATCTCAATCATGCAATCACAATCATACAATCAAAATCATACAATCACAATCATACAATCACAAACATACAATCACAATCATACAAATAAAATCATACAATCACAATCATACAATCACAATCATACAATCACAATCATACAATCACAATCATACAATCACAATCTTACTATCACAATCATACAATCACAGTCATACAATCACATTCATACAATGACAATCATACAATCACAATCATACAATCACAATCATACAAACACAATCATACAATCACAATCATACAGTCGCAATCATACAATCACAATCATACAATCACAATCATACAATCACAATCATACAATCACAATCATACAATCACAATCATACAATCACAATCATACAATCACAATCATACAATCACAATCATACAGTCGCAATCATACAATCGCAATGTCACAATCACTATCATACAATCGCAATCATACAATCACAATCATACAATCACAATCTTACTATCACAATCACACAATCACAGTCATACAATCACAATCATACAATCGCAATCATACAATCGCAATGTCTTAATCACTATTATACAATCACAGTCATACAATCACAATCATACAATCACGATCATACAATCACGATCATACAATCACGATCATACAATCACAATCATACAGTCACAATCATACAATCGCAATGTCACAATCACTATTATACAATCACAGTCATACAATCACAATCATACAATCACGATCATACAATCACGATCATACAATCACGATCATATAATCACGATCATACAATCACGATCATACAATCACGATCATACAATCACGATCATGCAATCACAATCATACAATCACAATCATACAATCACAATCATACAATCACAATCATACAATCACAATCATACAATGACGATCATACAATCACAATCATGCAATCACAATCATACAATCACAATCATATAATCACAATCATGCAATCACTATCATACAATCAAAATCATACAATCACAATCATACAATCACAACCATACAATCTGAATCATACAATCGCAATGTCATAATCACTATCATACAATCACAATCATACAATCACAATCATACAATCCCAATCATTCAATCTCAATCATACAATTACAATCATACAATCACAATCATACAATCACAATCATACAATCACAATCATACAATCACAATCATACAATCACAATCATACAATCACAATCATACAATCACAATCATACAATCACAATCATACAATCTCAGTCATGCAAACACAATCATACAATCAAAATCATACAATCACAATCATACAATCACAATCATACAATCACAATCATACAATCACAATCATGCAATCACGATCATACAATCACGATCATACAATCACGATCATACAATCACAATCATACAATCAAAATCATACAATGACAATCATACAGTCGCAATCATACAATCACAATCATACAATTAAAATCATACAATCACAATCATACAATGACAATCATACAATCACAATCATACAATCACAATCATACAATCACAATCATACAATCACAATCATACAATCTCAGTCATGCAATCACAATCATACAATCAAAATCATAAAATCACAATCATACAATCACAATCATACAACCACAATCATACAATCACAATCATACAATCACAATCATACAATCACAATCATACAATTAAAATCATACAATCACAATCATACAATCACAATCATACAATCACAATCATACAATCACAATCATATAATCACAATCATACAATCACAATCATGCAATCACGATCATACAATCACGATCATACAATCACGATCATACAATCACAATCATACAATCAAAATCATACAATGACAATCATACAATCGCAATCATACAAACGCAATCATACAATCACAATCATACAATCGCAATCATACAATCGCAATCATACAATCGCAATCATACAATCGCAATCATTCTGTCACAAGCATACAATCACAATCATACAATCACAATCATACTATAAAAGTCATACAATCACATTCATACAATGACAATCATACAATCACAATCATACAATCACAATCATACAAACACAATCATACAATCACAGTCATGCAATCACAATCATACAATCGCAATCATACAATCGCAATATCACAATCACTATCATACAATCACAATCATACTAACACAGTCATACAATCACAATCATACAATCACAATCATACAATCACCATCATACAATCGCAGTCATACAATCACAATCATACAATCGCAATCATACAATCGCAATGTCACAATCACTATCGTACAATCACAATCATACAATCACAATCAAACAATCACAATAATACAATCACAATCATGCAATCACAATCATACAATCACAATCATACAATCACAATCATACAATCACAATCATACAATCACAATCATACAATCACAATCATACAATCACAATCATACAATCACAATCATACAATCGCAATCATACAATCACAATCATACAATCACAATGATACAATCACAATCATACAATCACAATCATATAATCACAATCATGCAATTACAATCATACAATCAAAATCATACAATCACAATCACACAGTCGCAATCATAAAATCACAATCATGCAATCACAATCATACAATTAAAATCATACAATCACAATCATACAATCACAATCATACAATCACAATCATACAATCACGACCATACAATCACAATCATACAATCACAATCATACAATCACAATCATACAATCACAACCATACAATCTGAATCATACAATCGCAATGTCACAATCACTATCATACAATCACAATCATACAATCACAATCATACAATCCCAATCATTCAATCTCAATCATACAATCACAATCATACAATCACAATCATACAATCACAATCATACAATCACAATCATACAATCACAATCATACAATCACAATCATACAATCACAATCATACAATCACAATCATACAATCACAATCATACAATCACAATCATACAATCTCAGTCATGCAATCACAATCATACAATCAAAATCATACAATCACAATCATACAATCGCAGTCATACAATCACAATCATACAATCGCAATCATACAATCGCAATGTCACAATCACTATCGTACAATCACAATCATACAATCACAATCATATAATCACAATCATACAATCACAATCATACAATCACAATCATACAATCACGATCATACAATCACGATCATACAATCACGATCATACAATCACGATCATAGAATCACAATCATACAATCACAATCATACAATGACAATCATACAATCGCAATCATACAAACGCAATCATACAATCACAATCATACAATCGCAATCATACAAACGCAATCATACAATCGCAATCATTCTATCACAATCATACAATCACAATCATACCATCACAATCATACAATCACAATCATACAATCACAATCATACAATCACAATCATACAATCACAATCATACAATCACAATCATACAATCTCAGTCATGCAATCACAATCATACAATCAAAATCATACAATCACAATCATACAATCGCAGTCATACAATCACAATCATACAATCGCAATCATACAATCGCAATGTCACAATCACTATCGTACAATCACAATCATACAATCACAAGCATACAATCACAATCATACAATCACAATCATACAACCACGATCATACAATCACGATCATACAATCACAATCATACAATCGCAATATTACAATCGCAATCATACAATCACAATCATACAATTAAAATCATACAATCACAATCATACAATGACAATCATACAATCACAATCATACAATCACAATCATACAATCACAATCATACAATCACAAGCATACAATCACAATCATACAATCACAGTCATGCAATCACAATCATACAATCGCAATCATACAAACACAATCATACAATCTCAATCATGCAATCACAATCATACAATCAAAATCATACAATCACAATCATACAATCACAATCATACAATCACAATCATACAATCACAATCATACAATCACAATCATACAATCACAATCATACAATCACAATCATACAATCACAATCATACAATCACAATCATACAATGACGATCATACAATCACAATCATGCAATCACAATCATACAATCACAATCATATAATCACAATCATGCAATCACAATCATACAATCAAAATCATACAATCACAATCATACAGTCGCAATCATACAATCACAATCATACAATCACAATCATACAATCACAATCATACAATTAAAATCATACAATCACAATCATACAATCACAATCATACAATCACAATCATACAATCACAATCATACAATCACAATCATACAATCGCAATCATACAATCGCAATGTCACAATCACTATCATACAATCGCAATCATACAATCACAATCATACAATCACAATCTTACTATCACAATCACACAACCACAGTCATACAATCACAATCATACAACCGCAATCATACAATCGCAATGTCACAATCACTATTATACAATCACAGTCATACAATCACAATCATACAATCACGATCATACAATCACGATCATACAATCACGATCATACAATCACGATCATACAATCACGATCATAGAATCACAATCATACAATCACAATCATACAATGACAATCATACAATCGCAATCATACAAACGCAATCATACAATCACAATCATACAATCACAATCATACAATCCCAATCATACAATCCCAATCATACAATCCCAATTATACAATTAAAATCATACAATCACAATCATACAATCACAATCATACAATCACAATCATGCAATCACAATCATACAATCACGATCATACAATCACGATCATACAATCACAATCATACAATCAAAATCATACAATGACAATCATACAATCGCAATCATACAAATGCAATCATACAATCACAATCATACAATCGCAATCATACAATCGCAATCATACAATCGCAATCATACAATCGCAATCATTCTATCACAATCATACGATCACAATCATACAATCACAATCATACAATCACAATCATACAATCATAATCATACAATCACAATAATACAATCACAATCATACAATCACAATCATACAATCACAATCATACAATCGCAATCATACAATCGCAATGTCACAATCACTATTATACAATCACAGTCATACAATCACAATCATACAATCACAATCATATAATCACAATCATACAATCACAATCATACAATCACAATCATACAATCAAAATCATACAATCACAATCATACAGTCGCAATCATGCAATCACAATCATGCAATCACAATCATACAATCAAAATCATACAATCACAATCACACAGTCGCAATCATAAAATCACAATCATGCAATCACAATCATACAATTAAAATCATACAATCACAATCATACAATCACAATCATACAATCACAATCATACAATCACAATCATACAATCACAATCATACAATCACAATCATACAATCACAATCATACAATCACAACCATACAATCACAATCATACAATCACAATCATACAATCACAACCATACAATCTGAATCATACAATCGCAATGTCATAATTACTATCATACAATCACAATCATACAATCACAATCATACAATCCCAATCATTCAATCTCAATCATACAATTACAATCATACAATCACAATCATACAATCACAATCATACAATCACAATCATACAATCACAATCATACAATCACAATCATACAATCACAATCATACAATCACAATCATACAATCACAATCATACAATCTCAGTCATGCAAACACAATCATACAATCAAAATCATACAATCACAATCATACAATCACAATCATACAATCACAATCATACAATCACAATCATACAATCACAATCATACAATCACAATCATACAATCACAATCATACAATTAAAATCATACAATCACAATCATACAATTAAAGTCATACAATCACAATCATACAATCACAATCATACAATCACAATCATACAATCACAATCATACATTCGCAATCATACAATCACAATGTCACAATCACTATCATACAATCACAATCATACAATCACAATCATACAATCACAATCTTACTATCACAATCATACAATCACAGTCATACAATCACAATCATACAATCGCAATCATACAATCGCAATGTCACAATCACTATTATACAATCACAGTCATACAATCACAATCATACAATCACAATCCTACAATCACGATCATACAATCACGATCATACAATCACGATCATACAATCACGATCATACAATCACAATCATACAATCACAATCATACAATCACAATCATACAAACGCGATCATACAATCACAATCATATAATCACAATCATACAATCACGATCATACAATCACAATCATACAATCTCAATCATGCAATCACAATCATACAATCAAAATCATACAATCACAATCATACAATCACAATCATACAATCACAATCATACAAATAAAATCATACAATCACAATCATACAATCACAATCATACAATCACAATGTCACAATCACTATCATACAATCACAATCATACAATCACAATCATACAATCACAATCATACAATCACAATCTTACTATCACAATCATACAATCACAGTCATACAATCACAATCATACAATCGCAATCATACAATCGCAATGTCACAATCACTATTATACAATCACAGTCATACAATCACAATCATACAATCACAATCCTACAATCACGATCATACAATCACGATCATACAATCACGATCATACAATCGCGATCATACAATCACAATCATACAATCACAATCATACAATCACAATCATACAAACGCGATCATACAATCACAATCATATAATCACAATCATACAATCACGATCATACAATCACAATCATACAATCTCAATCATGCAATCACAATCATACAATCAAAATCATACAATCACAATCATACAATCACAAACATACAATCACAATCATACAAATAAAATCATACAATCACAATCATACAATCACAATCATACAATCACAATCATACAATCACAATCATACAATCACAATCTTACTATCACAATCATACAATCACAGTCATACAATCACATTCATACAATGACAATCATACAATCACAATCATACAATCACAATCATACAAACACAATCATACAATCACAATCATACAGTCGCAATCATACAATCACAATCATACAATCACAATCATACAATCACAATCATACAATCACAATCATACAATCACAATCATACAATCACAATCATACAATCACAATCATACAATCACAATCATACAGTCGCAATCATACAATCGCAATGTCACAATCACTATCATACAATCGCAATCATACAATCACAATCATACAATCACAATCTTACTATCACAATCACACAATCACAGTCATACAATCACAATCATACAATCGCAATCATACAATCGCAATGTCTTAATCACTATTATACAATCACAGTCATACAATCACAATCATACAATCACGATCATACAATCACGATCATACAATCACGATCATACAATCACAATCATACAGTCACAATCATACAATCGCAATGTCACAATCACTATTATACAATCACAGTCATACAATCACAATCATACAATCACGATCATACAATCACGATCATACAATCACGATCATATAATCACGATCATACAATCACGATCATACAATCACGATCATACAATCACGATCATGCAATCACAATCATACAATCACAATCATACAATCACAATCATACAATCACAATCATACAATCACAATCATACAATGACGATCATACAATCACAATCATGCAATCACAATCATACAATCACAATCATATAATCACAATCATGCAATCACTATCATACAATCAAAATCATACAATCACAATCATACAGTCGCAATCATACAATCACAATCATACAATCACAATCATACAATTAAAATCATACAATCACAATCATGCAATCACAATCATACAATCACGATCATACAATCACGATCATACAATCACAATCATACAATCACAATCATACAATCACAATCATACAATCACAATCATACAATCACAATCATACAATCACAATCATACAATCACAATCATACAATCACAATCATACAATCACAATCATACAATCACAATCATACAATCACAATCATACAATCACAATCATACAATCACAATCATACAATCACAATCATACAATCACAATCATACTATAAAAGTCATACAATCACATTCATACAATGACAATCATACAATCACAATCATACAATCACAATCATACAAACACAATCATACAATCACAGTCATGCAATCACAATCATACAATCGCAATCATACAATCGCAATATCACAATCACTATCATACAATCACAATCATACTAACACAGTCATACAATCACAATCATACAATCACAATCATACAATCACCATCATACAATCGCAGTCATACAATCACAATCATACAATCGCAATCATACAATCGCAATGTCACAATCACTATCGTACAATCACAATCATACAATCACAATCAAACAATCACAATAATACAATCACAATCATGCAATCACAATCATACAATCACAATCATACAATCACAATCATACAATCACAATCATACAATCACAATCATACAATCACAATCATACAATCACAATCATACAATCACAATCATACAATCGCAATCATACAATCACAATCATACAATCACAATGATACAATCACAATCATACAATCACAATCATATAATCACAATCATGCAATTACAATCATACAATCAAAATCATACAATCACAATCACACAGTCGCAATCATAAAATCACAATCATGCAATCACAATCATACAATTAAAATCATACAATCACAATCATACAATCACAATCATACAATCACAATCATACAATCACGACCATACAATCACAATCATACAATCACAATCATACAATCACAATCATACAATCACAACCATACAATCTGAATCATACAATCGCAATGTCACAATCACTATCATACAATCACAATCATACAATCACAATCATACAATCCCAATCATTCAATCTCAATCATACAATCACAATCATACAATCACAATCATACAATCACAATCATACAATCACAATCATACAATCACAATCATACAATCACAATCATACAATCACAATCATACAATCACAATCATACAATCACAATCATACAATCACAATCATACAATCTCAGTCATGCAATCACAATCATACAATCAAAATCATACAATCACAATCATACAATCGCAGTCATACAATCACAATCATACAATCGCAATCATACAATCGCAATGTCACAATCACTATCGTACAATCACAATCATACAATCACAATCATATAATCACAATCATACAATCACAATCATACAATCACAATCATACAATCACGATCATACAATCACGATCATACAATCACGATCATACAATCACGATCATAGAATCACAATCATACAATCACAATCATACAATGACAATCATACAATCGCAATCATACAAACGCAATCATACAATCACAATCATACAATCGCAATCATACAAACGCAATCATACAATCGCAATCATTCTATCACAATCATACAATCACAATCATACCATCACAATCATACAATCACAATCATACAATCACAATCATACAATCACAATCATACAATCACAATCATACAATCACAATCATACAATCTCAGTCATGCAATCACAATCATACAATCAAAATCATACAATCACAATCATACAATCGCAGTCATACAATCACAATCATACAATCGCAATCATACAATCGCAATGTCACAATCACTATCGTACAATCACAATCATACAATCACAAGCATACAATCACAATCATACAATCACAATCATACAACCACGATCATACAATCACGATCATACAATCACAATCATACAATCGCAATATTACAATCGCAATCATACAATCACAATCATACAATTAAAATCATACAATCACAATCATACAATGACAATCATACAATCACAATCATACAATCACAATCATACAATCACAATCATACAATCACAAGCATACAATCACAATCATACAATCACAGTCATGCAATCACAATCATACAATCGCAATCATACAAACACAATCATACAATCTCAATCATGCAATCACAATCATACAATCAAAATCATACAATCACAATCATACAATCACAATCATACAATCACAATCATACAATCACAATCATACAATCACAATCATACAATCACAATCATACAATCACAATCATACAATCACAATCATACAATCACAATCATACAATGACGATCATACAATCACAATCATGCAATCACAATCATACAATCACAATCATATAATCACAATCATGCAATCACAATCATACAATCAAAATCATACAATCACAATCATACAGTCGCAATCATACAATCACAATCATACAATCACAATCATACAATCACAATCATACAATTAAAATCATACAATCACAATCATACAATCACAATCATACAATCACAATCATACAATCACAATCATACAATCACAATCATACAATCGCAATCATACAATCGCAATGTCACAATCACTATCATACAATCGCAATCATACAATCACAATCATACAATCACAATCTTACTATCACAATCACACAACCACAGTCATACAATCACAATCATACAACCGCAATCATACAATCGCAATGTCACAATCACTATTATACAATCACAGTCATACAATCACAATCATACAATCACGATCATACAATCACGATCATACAATCACGATCATACAATCACGATCATACAATCACGATCATAGAATCACAATCATACAATCACAATCATACAATGACAATCATACAATCGCAATCATACAAACGCAATCATACAATCACAATCATACAATCACAATCATACAATCCCAATCATACAATCCCAATCATACAATCCCAATTATACAATTAAAATCATACAATCACAATCATACAATCACAATCATACAATCACAATCATGCAATCACAATCATACAATCACGATCATACAATCACGATCATACAATCACAATCATACAATCAAAATCATACAATGACAATCATACAATCGCAATCATACAAATGCAATCATACAATCACAATCATACAATCGCAATCATACAATCGCAATCATACAATCGCAATCATACAATCGCAATCATTCTATCACAATCATACGATCACAATCATACAATCACAATCATACAATCACAATCATACAATCATAATCATACAATCACAATCATACAATCACAATCATACAATCACAATCATACAATCACAATCATACAATCGCAATCATACAATCGCAATGTCACAATCACTATTATACAATCACAGTCATACAATCACAATCATACAATCACAATCATATAATCACAATCATACAATCACAATCATACAATCACAATCATACAATCAAAATCATACAATCACAATCATACAGTCGCAATCATGCAATCACAATCATGCAATCACAATCATACAATCAAAATCATACAATCACAATCACACAGTCGCAATCATAAAATCACAATCATGCAATCACAATCATACAATTAAAATCATACAATCACAATCATACAATCACAATCATACAATCACAATCATACAATCACAATCATACAATCACAATCATACAATCACAATCATACAATCACAATCATACAATCACAACCATACAATCACAATCATACAATCACAATCATACAATCACAACCATACAATCTGAATCATACAATCGCAATGTCATAATCACTATCATACAATCACAATCATACAATCACAATCATACAATCCCAATCATTCAATCTCAATCATACAATTACAATCATACAATCACAATCATACAATCACAATCATACAATCACAATCATACAATCACAATCATACAATCACAATCATACAATCACAATCATACAATCACAATCATACAATCACAATCATACAATCTCAGTCATGCAAACACAATCATACAATCAAAATCATACAATCACAATCATACAATCACAATCATACAATCACAATCATACAATCACAATCATACAATCACAATCATTCAATCACAATCATACAATCACAATCATACAATTAAAATCATACAATCACAATCATACAATTAAAGTCATACAATCACAATCATACAATCACAATCATACAATCACAATCATACAATCACAATCATACATTCGCAATCATACAATCACAATGTCACAATCACTATCATACAATCACAATCATACAATCACAATCATACAATCACAATCTTACTATCACAATCATACAATCACAGTCATACAATCACAATCATACAATCGCAATCATACAATCGCAATGTCACAATCACTATTATACAATCACAGTCATACAATCACAATCATACAATCACAATCCTACAATCACGATCATACAATCACGATCATACAATCACGATCATACAATCACGATCATACAATCACAATCATACAATCACAATCATACAATCACAATCATACAAACGCGATCATACAATCACAATCATATAATCACAATCATACAATCACGATCATACAATCACAATCATACAATCTCAATCATGCAATCACAATCATACAATCAAAATCATACAATCACAATCATACAATCACAATCATACAATCACAATCATACAAATAAAATCATACAATCACAATCATACAATCACAATCATACAATCACAATGTCACAATCACTATCATACAATCACAATCATACAATCACAATCATACAATCACAATCATACAATCACAATCTTACTATCACAATCATACAATCACAGTCATACAATCACAATCATACAATCGCAATCATACAATCGCAATGTCACAATCACTATTATACAATCACAGTCATACAATCACAATCATACAATCACAATCCTACAATCACGATCATACAATCACGATCATACAATCACGATCATACAATCGCGATCATACAATCACAATCATACAATCACAATCATACAATCACAATCATACAAACGCGATCATACAATCACAATCATATAATCACAATCATACAATCACGATCATACAATCACAATCATACAATCTCAATCATGCAATCACAATCATACAATCAAAATCATACAATCACAATCATACAATCACAAACATACAATCACAATCATACAAATAAAATCATACAATCACAATCATACAATCACAATCATACAATCACAATCATACAATCACAATCATACAATCACAATCTTACTATCACAATCATACAATCACAGTCATACAATCACATTCATACAATGACAATCATACAATCACAATCATACAATCACAATCATACAAACACAATCATACAATCACAATCATACAGTCGCAATCATACAATCACAATCATACAATCACAATCATACAATCACAATCATACAATCACAATCATACAATCACAATCATACAATCACAATCATACAATCACAATCATACAATCACAATCATACAGTCGCAATCATACAATCGCAATGTCACAATCACTATCATACAATCGCAATCATACAATCACAATCATACAATCACAATCTTACTATCACAATCACACAATCACAGTCATACAATCACAATCATACAATCGCAATCATACAATCGCAATGTCTTAATCACTATTATACAATCACAGTCATACAATCACAATCATACAATCACGATCATACAATCACGATCATACAATCACGATCATACAATCACAATCATACAGTCACAATCATACAATCGCAATGTCACAATCACTATTATACAATCACAGTCATACAATCACAATCATACAATCACGATCATACAATCACGATCATACAATCACGATCATATAATCACGATCATACAATCACGATCATACAATCACGATCATACAATCACGATCATGCAATCACAATCATACAATCACAATCATACAATCACAATCATACAATCACAATCATACAATCACAATCATACAATGACGATCATACAATCACAATCATGCAATCACAATCATACAATCACAATCATATAATCACAATCATGCAATCACTATCATACAATCAAAATCATACAATCACAATCATACAGTCGCAATCATACAATCACAATCATACAATCACAATCATACAATTAAAATCATACAATCACAATCATGCAATCACAATCATACAATCACGATCATACAATCACGATCATACAATCACAATCATACAATCACAATCATACAATCACAATCATACAATCACAATCATACAATCACAATCATACAATCACAATCATACAATCACAATCATACAATCACAATCATACAATCACAATCATACAATCACAATCATACAATCACAATCATACAATCACAATCATACAATCACAATCATACAATCACAATCATACAATCACAATCATACTATAAAAGTCATACAATCACATTCATACAATGACAATCATACAATCACAATCATACAATCACAATCATACAAACACAATCATACAATCACAGTCATGCAATCACAATCATACAATCGCAATCATACAATCGCAATATCACAATCACTATCATACAATCACAATCATACTAACACAGTCATACAATCACAATCATACAATCACAATCATACAATCGCAGTCATACAATCACAATCATACAATCGCAATCATACAATCGCAATGTCACAATCACTATCGTACAATCACAATCATACAATCACAATCATATAGTCACAATCATACAATCACAATCATACAATCACAATCATACAATCACAATCATACAATCTCAGTCATGCAATCACAATCATACAATCAAAATCATACAATCACAATCATACAATCACAATCATACAACCACAATCATACAATCACAACCATACAATCACAATCATACAAACGCAATCATACAATCACAATCATACAATCGCAATCATACAATCGCAATCATACAATCGCAATCATACAATCGCAATCATTCTATCACAATCATACAATCACAATCATACAATCACAATCATACAATCACAATCATACAATCACAATCATACAATCACAATCATACAATCACAATCATACAATCACAATCATACAATCACAATCATACAATCACAATCATACAATCACAATCATACTATAAAAGTCATACAATCACATTCATACAATGACAATCATACAATCACAATCATACAATCACAATCATACAAACACAATCATACAATCACAGTCATGCAATCACAATCATACAATCGCAATCATACAATCGCAATCATACAATCGCAATATCACAATCACTATCATACAATCACAATCATACTAACACAGTCATACAATCACAATCATACAATCACAATCATACAATCACAATCATACAATCGCAGTCATACAATCACAATCATACAACCGCAATCATACAATCGCAATGTCACAATCACTATCGTACAATCACAATCATACAATCACAATCATATAGTCACAATCATACAATCACAATCATACAATCACAATCATACAATCACGATCATACAATCACGATCATACAATCACAATCATGGAATCGCAATATTACAATCGCAATCATACAATCACAATCATACAATTGAAATCATACAATCACAATCATACAATGACAATCATACAATCACAATCATACAATCACAATCATACAATCACAAGCATACAATCACAATCATACAATCACAATCATACAATCACAATCATACAATCACAATCATACAATCACAATCATACAATCACAATCATACAATCACAATCATACAATCGCAATGTCACAATCACTATCATACAATCACAACCATACAATCACAATCATACAATCCCAATCATTCAATCTCAATCATACAATCACAATCATACAATCACAATCATACAATCACAATCATACAATCACAATCATACAATCACAATCATACAATCACAATCATACAATCACAATCATACAATCACAATCATACAAATACAATCATACAATCACAGTCATGCAATCACAATCATACAATCGCAATCATACAATCGCAATATCACAATCACTATCATACAATCACAATCATACTAACACAGTCATACAATCACAATCATACAATCACAATCATACAATCGCAGTCATACAATCACAATCATACAATCGCAATCATACAATCGCAATGTCACAATCACTATCGTACAATCACAATCATACAATCACAATCATATAGTCACAATCATACAATCACAATCATACAATCACAATCATACAATCACAATCATACAATCTCAGTCATGCAATCACAATCATACAATCAAAATCATACAATCACAATCATACAATCACAATCATACAACCACAATCATACAATCACAACCATACAATCACAATCATACAAACGCAATCATACAATCACAATCATACAATCGCAATCATACAATCGCAATCATACAATCGCAATCATACAATCGCAATCATTCTATCACAATCATACAATCACAATCATACAATCACAATCATACAATCACAATCATACAATCACAATCATACAATCACAATCATACAATCACAATCATACAATCACAATCATACAATCACAATCATACAATCACAATCATACTATAAAAGTCATACAATCACATTCATACAATGACAATCATACAATCACAATCATACAATCACAATCATACAAACACAATCATACAATCACAGTCATGCAATCACAATCATACAATCGCAATCATACAATCGCAATCATACAATCGCAATATCACAATCACTATCATACAATCACAATCATACTAACACAGTCATACAATCACAATCATACAATCACAATCATACAATCACAATCATACAATCGCAGTCATACAATCACAATCATACAACCGCAATCATACAATCGCAATGTCACAATCACTATCGTACAATCACAATCATACAATCACAATCATATAGTCACAATCATACAATCACAATCATACAATCACAATCATACAATCACGATCATACAATCACGATCATACAATCACAATCATGGAATCGCAATATTACAATCGCAATCATACAATCACAATCATACAATTGAAATCATACAATCACAATCATACAATGACAATCATACAATCACAATCATACAATCGCAATGTCACAATCACTATCATACAATCACAACCATACAATCACAATCATACAATCCCAATCATTCAATCTCAATCATACAATCACAATCATACAATCACAATCATACAATCACAATCATACAATCACAATCATACAATCACAATCATACAATCGCAATCATACAATCGCAATGTCACAATCACTATCGTACAATCACAATCATACAATCACAATCATATAGTCACAATCATACAATCACAATCATACAATCACAATCATACAATCACGATCATACAATCACGATCATACAATCACAATCATAGAATCGCAATATTACAATCGCAATCATACAATCACAATCATACAATTGAAATCATACAATCACAATCATACAATGACAATCGTACAATCACAATCATACAATCACAATCATACAATCACAAGCATACAATCACAATCATACAATCACAATCATACAATCACAATCATACAATCACAATCATACAATCACAATCATACAATCACAATCATACAATCACAATCATACAATCGCAATGTCACAATCACTATCATACAATCACAACCATACAATCACAATCATACAATCCCAATCATTCAATCTCAATCATACAATCACAATCATACAATCACAATCATACAATCACAATCATACAATCACAATCATACAATCACAATCATACAATCACAATCATATAATCACAATCATACAATCACAATCATGCAATCACGATCATGCAATCACGATCATACAATCACGATCATACAATCACGATCATACAATCACAATCATACAATCAAAATCATACAATGACAATCATACAATCGCAATCATACAAACGCAATCATACAATCACAATCATACAATCGCAATCATACAATCGCAATCATACAATCGCAATCATACAATCGCAATCATACAATCGCAATCATTCTATCACAATCATACAATCACAATCATACAATCACAATCATACAATCACAATCATACAATCACAATCATACAATCACAATCATACAATCACAATCATACAATCACAATCATACAGTCGCAATCATACAATCGCAATGTCACAATCACTATCATACAATCGCAATCATACAATCACAATCATACAATCACAATCTTACTATCACAATCACACAATCACAGTCATACAATCACAATCATACAATCGCAATCATACAATCGCAATGTCTTAATCACTATTATACAATCACAGTCATACAATCACAATCATACAATCACAATCATACAATCACAATCATACAATCACAATCATACAATCACAATCATACAATCACAATCATACAATCACAATCATACAATCACAATCATACAATCACAATCATACAATCACAATCATACAATCACAATCATATAGTCACAATCATAAAATCACAATCATACAATCACAATCATACAATCACAATCATACAATCACGATCATACAATCACAATCATAGAATCGCAATATTACAATCGCAATCATACAATCACAATCATACAATTGAAATCATACAATCACAATCATACAATGACAATCATACAATCACAATCATACAATCACAAGCATACAATCACAATCATACAATCACAATCATACAATCACAATCATACAATCACAATCATACAATCACAATCATACAATCACATTCATACAATCGCAATGTCACAATCACTATCATACAATCACAACCATACAATCACAATCATACAATCCCAATCATTCAATCTCAATCATACAATCACAATCATACAATCACAATCATACAATCACAATCATACAATCACAATCATACAATCACAATCATACAATCACAATCATACAATCACAATCATACAATCACAACCATACAATCTGAAGCATACAATCGCAATGTCACAATCACTATCATACAATCACAATCATACAATCACAATCATACAATCCCAATCATTCAATCTCAATCATACAATCACAATCATACAATCACAATCATACAATCACAATCATACAATCACAATCATACAATCACAATCATACAATCACAATCATACAATCACAATCATACAATCACAATCATACAATCACAATCATACAATCTCAGTCATGCAATCACAATCATACAATCAAAATCATACAATCACAATCATACAATCACAATCATACAACCACAATCATACAATCACAATCATACAATCACAATCATACAAACGCAATCATACAATCACAATCATACAATCGCAATCATACAATCGCAATCATACAATCGCAATCATACAATCGCAATCATACAATCACAATCATACAATCACAATCATACAATCACAATCATACAATCACAATCATACAATCACAATCATACAATCACAATCATACAATCACAATCATACAATCACAATCATACTATAAAAGTCATACAATCACATTCATACAATGACAATCATACAATCACAATCATACAATCACAATCATACAAACACAATCATACAATCACAGTCATGCAATCACAATCATACAATCGCAATCATACCATCGCAATCATACAATCGCAATATCACAATCACTATCATACAATCACAATCATACTAACACAGTCATACAATCACAATCATACAATCACAATCATACAATCACAATCATACAATCGCAGTCATACAATCACAATCATACAATCGCAATCATACAATCGCAATGTCACAATCACTATCGTACAATCACAATCATACAATCACAATCATATAGTCACAATCATACAATCACAATCATACAATCACAATCATACAATCACGATCATACAATCACGATCATACAATCACAATCATACAATCACAATCATACAATCACAATCATACAACCACAATCATACAATCACAATCATACAATCACAACCATACAAACGCAATCATACAATCACAATCATACAATCGCAATCATACAATCGCAATCATACAATCACAATCATACAATCCCAATCATTCAATCTCAATCATACAATCACAATCATACAATCACAATCATACAATCACAATCATACAATCACGATCATACAATCACGATCATACAATCACAATCATACAATCAAAATCATACAATGACAATCATACAATCGCAATCATACAAATGCAATCATACAATCACAATCATACAATCGCAATCATACAATCGCAATCATACAATCGCAATCATACAATCGCAATCATTCTATCACAATCATACGATCACAATCATACAATCACAATCATACAATCACAATCATACAATCATAATCATACAATCACAATCATACAATCACAATCATACAATCACAATCATACAATCACAATCATACAATCGCAATCATACAATCGCAATGTCACAATCACTATTATACAATCACAGTCATACAATCACAATCATACAATCACAATCATATAATCACAATCATACAATCACAATCATACAATCACAATCATACAATCAAAATCATACAATCACAATCATACAGTCGCAATCATGCAATCACAATCATGCAATCACAATCATACAATCAAAATCATACAATCACAATCACACAGTCGCAATCATAAAATCACAATCATGCAATCACAATCATACAATTAAAATCATACAATCACAATCATACAATCACAATCATACAATCACAATCATACAATCACAATCATACAATCACAATCATACAATCACAATCATACAATCACAATCATACAATCACAACCATACAATCACAATCATACAATCACAATCATACAATCACAACCATACAATCTGAATCATACAATCGCAATGTCATAATCACTATCATACAATCACAATCATACAATCACAATCATACAATCCCAATCATTCAATCTCAATCATACAATTACAATCATACAATCACAATCATACAATCACAATCATACAATCACAATCATACAATCACAATCATACAATCACAATCATACAATCACAATCATACAATCACAATCATACAATCACAATCATACAATCTCAGTCATGCAAACACAATCATACAATCAAAATCATACAATCACAATCATACAATCACAATCATACAATCACAATCATACAATCACAATCATACAATCACAATCATACAATCACAATCATACAATCACAATCATACAATTAAAATCATACAATCACAATCATACAATTAAAGTCATACAATCACAATCATACAATCACAATCATACAATCACAATCATACAATCACAATCATACATTCGCAATCATACAATCACAATGTCACAATCACTATCATACAATCACAATCATACAATCACAATCATACAATCACAATCTTACTATCACAATCATACAATCACAGTCATACAATCACAATCATACAATCGCAATCATACAATCGCAATGTCACAATCACTATTATACAATCACAGTCATACAATCACAATCATACAATCACAATCCTACAATCACGATCATACAATCACGATCATACAATCACGGTCATACAATCACGATCATACAATCACAATCATACAATCACAATCATACAATCACAATCATACAAACGCGATCATACAATCACAATCATATAATCACAATCATACAATCACGATCATACAATCACAATCATACAATCACAATCATACAATCAAAATCATACAATCACAATCATACAATCACAATCATACAATCACAATCATACAAATAAAATCATACAATCACAATCATACAATCACAATCATACAATCACAATGTCACAATCACTATCATACAATCACAATCATACAATCACAATCATACAATCACAATCATACAATCACAATCTTACTATCACAATCATACAATCACAGTCATACAATCACAATCATACAATCGCAATCATACAATCGCAATGTCACAATCACTATTATACAATCACAGTCATACAATCACAATCATACAATCACAATCCTACAATCACGATCATACAATCACGATCATACAATCACGATCATACAATCGCGATCATACAATCACAATCATACAATCACAATCATACAATCACAATCATACAAACGCGATCATACAATCACAATCATATAATCACAATCATACAATCACGATCATACAATCACAATCATACAATCTCAATCATGCAATCACAATCATACAATCAAAATCATACAATCACAATCATACAATCACAAACATACAATCACAATCATACAAATAAAATCATACAATCACAATCATACAATCACAATCATACAATCACAATCATACAATCACAATCATACAATCACAATCTTACTATCACAATCATACAATCACAGTCATACAATCACATTCATACAATGACAATCATACAATCACAATCATACAATCACAATCATACAAACACAATCATACAATCACAATCATACAGTCGCAATCATACAATCACAATCATACAATCACAATCATACAATCACAATCATACAATCACAATCATACAATCACAATCATACAATCACAATCATACAATCACAATCATACAATCACAATCATACAGTCGCAATCATACAATCGCAATGTCACAATCACTATCATACAATCGCAATCATACAATCACAATCATACAATCACAATCTTACTATCACAATCACACAATCACAGTCATACAATCACAATCATACAATCGCAATCATACAATCGCAATGTCTTAATCACTATTATACAATCACAGTCATACAATCACAATCATACAATCACGATCATACAATCACGATCATACAATCACGATCATACAATCACAATCATACAGTCACAATCATACAATCGCAATGTCACAATCACTATTATACAATCACAGTCATACAATCACAATCATACAATCACGATCATACAATCACGATCATACAATCACGATCATATAATCACGATCATACAATCACGATCATACAATCACGATCATACAATCACGATCATGCAATCACAATCATACAATCACAATCATACAATCACAATCATACAATCACAATCATACAATCACAATCATACAATGACGATCATACAATCACAATCATGCAATCACAATCATACAATCACAATCATATAATCACAATCATGCAATCACTATCATACAATCAAAATCATACAATCACAATCATACAATCACAACCATACAATCTGAATCATACAATCGCAATGTCATAATCACTATCATACAATCACAATCATACAATCACAATCATACAATCCCAATCATTCAATCTCAATCATACAATTACAATCATACAATCACAATCATACAATCACAATCATACAATCACAATCATACAATCACAATCATACAATCACAATCATACAATCACAATCATACAATCACAATCATACAATCACAATCATACAATCTCAGTCATGCAAACACAATCATACAATCAAAATCATACAATCACAATCATACAATCACAATCATACAATCACAATCATACAATCACAATCATGCAATCACGATCATACAATCACGATCATACAATCACGATCATACAATCACAATCATACAATCAAAATCATACAATGACAATCATACAGTCGCAATCATACAATCACAATCATACAATTAAAATCATACAATCACAATCATACAATGACAATCATACAATCACAATCATACAATCACAATCATACAATCACAATCATACAATCACAATCATACAATCTCAGTCATGCAATCACAATCATACAATCAAAATCATAAAATCACAATCATACAATCACAATCATACAACCACAATCATACAATCACAATCATACAATCACAATCATACAATCACAATCATACAATTAAAATCATACAATCACAATCATACAATCACAATCATACAATCACAATCATACAATCACAATCATATAATCACAATCATACAATCACAATCATGCAATCACGATCATACAATCACGATCATACAATCACGATCATACAATCACAATCATACAATCAAAATCATACAATGACAATCATACAATCGCAATCATACAAACGCAATCATACAATCACAATCATACAATCGCAATCATACAATCGCAATCATACAATCGCAATCATACAATCGCAATCATTCTGTCACAAGCATACAATCACAATCATACAATCACAATCATACTATAAAAGTCATACAATCACATTCATACAATGACAATCATACAATCACAATCATACAATCACAATCATACAAACACAATCATACAATCACAGTCATGCAATCACAATCATACAATCGCAATCATACAATCGCAATATCACAATCACTATCATACAATCACAATCATACTAACACAGTCATACAATCACAATCATACAATCACAATCATACAATCACCATCATACAATCGCAGTCATACAATCACAATCATACAATCGCAATCATACAATCGCAATGTCACAATCACTATCGTACAATCACAATCATACAATCACAATCAAACAATCACAATAATACAATCACAATCATGCAATCACAATCATACAATCACAATCATACAATCACAATCATACAATCACAATCATACAATCACAATCATACAATCACAATCATACAATCACAATCATACAATCACAATCATACAATCGCAATCATACAATCACAATCATACAATCACAATGATACAATCACAATCATACAATCACAATCATATAATCACAATCATGCAATTACAATCATACAATCAAAATCATACAATCACAATCACACAGTCGCAATCATAAAATCACAATCATGCAATCACAATCATACAATTAAAATCATACAATCACAATCATACAATCACAATCATACAATCACAATCATACAATCACGACCATACAATCACAATCATACAATCACAATCATACAATCACAATCATACAATCACAACCATACAATCTGAATCATACAATCGCAATGTCACAATCACTATCATACAATCACAATCATACAATCACAATCATACAATCCCAATCATTCAATCTCAATCATACAATCACAATCATACAATCACAATCATACAATCACAATCATACAATCACAATCATACAATCACAATCATACAATCACAATCATACAATCACAATCATACAATCACAATCATACAATCACAATCATACAATCACAATCATACAATCTCAGTCATGCAATCACAATCATACAATCAAAATCATACAATCACAATCATACAATCGCAGTCATACAATCACAATCATACAATCGCAATCATACAATCGCAATGTCACAATCACTATCGTACAATCACAATCATACAATCACAATCATATAATCACAATCATACAATCACAATCATACAATCACAATCATACAATCACGATCATACAATCACGATCATACAATCACGATCATACAATCACGATCATAGAATCACAATCATACAATCACAATCATACAATGACAATCATACAATCGCAATCATACAAACGCAATCATACAATCACAATCATACAATCGCAATCATACAAACGCAATCATACAATCGCAATCATTCTATCACAATCATACAATCACAATCATACCATCACAATCATACAATCACAATCATACAATCACAATCATACAATCACAATCATACAATCACAATCATACAATCACAATCATACAATCTCAGTCATGCAATCACAATCATACAATCAAAATCATACAATCACAATCATACAATCGCAGTCATACAATCACAATCATACAATCGCAATCATACAATCGCAATGTCACAATCACTATCGTACAATCACAATCATACAATCACAAGCATACAATCACAATCATACAATCACAATCATACAACCACGATCATACAATCACGATCATACAATCACAATCATACAATCGCAATATTACAATCGCAATCATACAATCACAATCATACAATTAAAATCATACAATCACAATCATACAATGACAATCATACAATCACAATCATACAATCACAATCATACAATCACAATCATACAATCACAAGCATACAATCACAATCATACAATCACAGTCATGCAATCACAATCATACAATCGCAATCATACAAACACAATCATACAATCTCAATCATGCAATCACAATCATACAATCAAAATCATACAATCACAATCATACAATCACAATCATACAATCACAATCATACAATCACAATCATACAATCACAATCATACAATCACAATCATACAATCACAATCATACAATCACAATCATACAATCACAATCATACAATGACGATCATACAATCACAATCATGCAATCACAATCATACAATCACAATCATATAATCACAATCATGCAATCACAATCATACAATCAAAATCATACAATCACAATCATACAGTCGCAATCATACAATCACAATCATACAATCACAATCATACAATCACAATCATACAATTAAAATCATACAATCACAATCATACAATCACAATCATACAATCACAATCATACAATCACAATCATACAATCACAATCATACAATCGCAATCATACAATCGCAATGTCACAATCACTATCATACAATCGCAATCATACAATCACAATCATACAATCACAATCTTACTATCACAATCACACAACCACAGTCATACAATCACAATCATACAACCGCAATCATACAATCGCAATGTCACAATCACTATTATACAATCACAGTCATACAATCACAATCATACAATCACGATCATACAATCACGATCATACAATCACGATCATACAATCACGATCATACAATCACGATCATAGAATCACAATCATACAATCACAATCATACAATGACAATCATACAATCGCAATCATACAAACGCAATCATACAATCACAATCATACAATCACAATCATACAATCCCAATCATACAATCCCAATCATACAATCCCAATTATACAATTAAAATCATACAATCACAATCATACAATCACAATCATACAATCACAATCATGCAATCACAATCATACAATCACGATCATACAATCACGATCATACAATCACAATCATACAATCAAAATCATACAATGACAATCATACAATCGCAATCATACAAATGCAATCATACAATCACAATCATACAATCGCAATCATACAATCGCAATCATACAATCGCAATCATACAATCGCAATCATTCTATCACAATCATACGATCACAATCATACAATCACAATCATACAATCACAATCATACAATCATAATCATACAATCACAATCATACAATCACAATCATACAATCACAATCATACAATCACAATCATACAATCGCAATCATACAATCGCAATGTCACAATCACTATTATACAATCACAGTCATACAATCACAATCATACAATCACAATCATATAATCACAATCATACAATCACAATCATACAATCACAATCATACAATCAAAATCATACAATCACAATCATACAGTCGCAATCATGCAATCACAATCATGCAATCACAATCATACAATCAAAATCATACAATCACAATCACACAGTCGCAATCATAAAATCACAATCATGCAATCACAATCATACAATTAAAATCATACAATCACAATCATACAATCACAATCATACAATCACAATCATACAATCACAATCATACAATCACAATCATACAATCACAATCATACAATCACAATCATACAATCACAACCATACAATCACAATCATACAATCACAATCATACAATCACAACCATACAATCTGAATCATACAATCGCAATGTCATAATCACTATCATACAATCACAATCATACAATCACAATCATACAATCCCAATCATTCAATCTCAATCATACAATTACAATCATACAATCACAATCATACAATCACAATCATACAATCACAATCATACAATCACAATCATACAATCACAATCATACAATCACAATCATACAATCACAATCATACAATCACAATCATACAATCACAATCATACAATCTCAGTCATGCAAACACAATCATACAATCAAAATCATACAATCACAATCATACAATCACAATCATACAATCACAATCATACAATCACAATCATACAATCACAATCATACAATCACAATCATACAATCACAATCATACAATTAAAATCATACAATCACAATCATACAATTAAAGTCATACAATCACAATCATACAATCACAATCATACAATCACAATCATACAATCACAATCATACATTCGCAATCATACAATCACAATGTCACAATCACTATCATACAATCACAATCATACAATCACAATCATACAATCACAATCTTACTATCACAATCATACAATCACAGTCATACAATCACAATCATACAATCGCAATCATACAATCGCAATGTCACAATCACTATTATACAATCACAGTCATACAATCACAATCATACAATCACAATCCTACAATCACGATCATACAATCACGATCATACAATCACGATCATACAATCACGATCATACAATCACAATCATACAATCACAATCATACAATCACAATCATACAAACGCGATCATACAATCACAATCATATAATCACAATCATACAATCACGATCATACAATCACAATCATACAATCTCAATCATGCAATCACAATCATACAATCAAAATCATACAATCACAATCATACAATCACAATCATACAATCACAATCATACAAATAAAATCATACAATCACAATCATACAATCACAATCATACAATCACAATGTCACAATCACTATCATACAATCACAATCATACAATCACAATCATACAATCACAATCATACAATCACAATCTTACTATCACAATCATACAATCACAGTCATACAATCACAATCATACAATCGCAATCATACAATCGCAATGTCACAATCACTATTATACAATCACAGTCATACAATCACAATCATACAATCACAATCATACAATCACAATCATACAATCGCAATCATACAATCGCAATGTCACAATCACTATTATACAATCACAGTCATACAATCACAATCATACAATCACAATCATATAATCACAATCATACAATCACAATCATACAATCACAATCATACAATCAAAATCATACAATCACAATCATACAGTCGCAATCATGCAATCACAATCATGCAATCACAATCATACAATCAAAATCATACAATCACAATCACACAGTCGCAATCATAAAATCACAATCATGCAATCACAATCATACAATTAAAATCATACAATCACAATCATACAATCACAATCATACAATCACAATCATACAATCACAATCATACAATCACAATCATACAATCACAATCATACAATCACAATCATACAATCACAACCATACAATCACAATCATACAATCACAATCATACAATCACAACCATACAATCTGAATCATACAATCGCAATGTCATAATCACTATCATACAATCACAATCATACAATCACAATCATACAATCCCAATCATTCAATCTCAATCATACAATTACAATCATACAATCACAATCATACAATCACAATCATACAATCACAATCATACAATCACAATCATACAATCACAATCATACAATCACAATCATACAATCACAATCATACAATCACAATCATACAATCTCAGTCATGCAAACACAATCATACAATCAAAATCATACAATCACAATCATACAATCACAATCATACAATCACAATCATACAATCACAATCATACAATCACAATCATACAATCACAATCATACAATCACAATCATACAATTAAAATCATACAATCACAATCATACAATTAAAGTCATACAATCACAATCATACAATCACAATCATACAATCACAATCATACAATCACAATCATACATTCGCAATCATACAATCACAATGTCACAATCACTATCATACAATCACAATCATACAATCACAATCATACAATCACAATCTTACTATCACAATCATACAATCACAGTCATACAATCACAATCATACAATCGCAATCATACAATCGCAATGTCACAATCACTATTATACAATCACAGTCATACAATCACAATCATACAATCACAATCCTACAATCACGATCATACAATCACGATCATACAATCACGATCATACAATCACGATCATACAATCACAATCATACAATCACAATCATACAATCACAATCATACAAACGCGATCATACAATCACAATCATATAATCACAATCATACAATCACGATCATACAATCACAATCATACAATCTCAATCATGCAATCACAATCATACAATCAAAATCATACAATCACAATCATACAATCACAATCATACAATCACAATCATACAAATAAAATCATACAATCACAATCATACAATCACAATCATACAATCACAATGTCACAATCACTATCATACAATCACAATCATACAATCACAATCATACAATCACAATCATACAATCACAATCTTACTATCACAATCATACAATCACAGTCATACAATCACAATCATACAATCGCAATCATACAATCGCAATGTCACAATCACTATTATACAATCACAGTCATACAATCACAATCATACAATCACAATCCTACAATCACGATCATACAATCACGATCATACAATCACGATCATACAATCGCGATCATACAATCACAATCATACAATCACAATCATACAATCACAATCATACAAACGCGATCATACAATCACAATCATATAATCACAATCATACAATCACGATCATACAATCACAATCATACAATCTCAATCATGCAATCACAATCATACAATCAAAATCATACAATCACAATCATACAATCACAAACATACAATCACAATCATACAAATAAAATCATACAATCACAATCATACAATCACAATCATACAATCACAATCATACAATCACAATCATACAATCACAATCTTACTATCACAATCATACAATCACAGTCATACAATCACATTCATACAATGACAATCATACAATCACAATCATACAATCACAATCATACAAACACAATCATACAATCACAATCATACAGTCGCAATCATACAATCACAATCATACAATCACAATCATACAATCACAATCATACAATCACAATCATACAATCACAATCATACAATCACAATCATACAATCACAATCATACAATCACAATCATACAGTCGCAATCATACAATCGCAATGTCACAATCACTATCATACAATCGCAATCATACAATCACAATCATACAATCACAATCTTACTATCACAATCACACAATCACAGTCATACAATCACAATCATACAATCGCAATCATACAATCGCAATGTCTTAATCACTATTATACAATCACAGTCATACAATCACAATCATACAATCACGATCATACAATCACGATCATACAATCACGATCATACAATCACAATCATACAGTCACAATCATACAATCGCAATGTCACAATCACTATTATACAATCACAGTCATACAATCACAATCATACAATGACGATCATACAATCACAATCATGCAATCACAATCATACAATCACAATCATATAATCACAATCATGCAATCACTATCATACAATCAAAATCATACAATCACAATCATACAGTCGCAATCATACAATCACAATCATACAATCACAATCATACAATTAAAATCATACAATCACAATCATGCAATCACAATCATACAATCACGATCATACAATCACGATCATACAATCACAATCATACAATCACAATCATACAATCACAATCATACAATCACAATCATACAATCACAATCATACAATCACAATCATACAATCACAATCATACAATCACAATCATACAATCACAATCATACAATCACAATCATACAATCACAATCATACAATCACAATCATACAATCACAATCATACAATCACAATCATACAATCACAATCATACTATAAAAGTCATACAATCACATTCATACAATGACAATCATACAATCACAATCATACAATCACAATCATACAAACACAATCATACAATCACAGTCATGCAATCACAATCATACAATCGCAATCATACAATCGCAATATCACAATCACTATCATACAATCACAATCATACTAACACAGTCATACAATCACAATCATACAATCACAATCATACAATCGCAGTCATACAATCACAATCATACAATCGCAATCATACAATCGCAATGTCACAATCACTATCGTACAATCACAATCATACAATCACAATCATATAGTCACAATCATACAATCACAATCATACAATCACAATCATACAATCACAATCATACAATCTCAGTCATGCAATCACAATCATACAATCAAAATCATACAATCACAATCATACAATCACAATCATACAACCACAATCATACAATCACAACCATACAATCACAATCATACAAACGCAATCATACAATCACAATCATACAATCGCAATCATACAATCGCAATCATACAATCGCAATCATACAATCGCAATCATTCTATCACAATCATACAATCACAATCATACAATCACAATCATACAATCACAATCATACAATCACAATCATACAATCACAATCATACAATCACAATCATACAATCACAATCATACAATCACAATCATACAATCACAATCATACTATAAAAGTCATACAATCACATTCATACAATGACAATCATACAATCACAATCATACAATCACAATCATACAAACACAATCATACAATCACAGTCATGCAATCACAATCATACAATCGCAATCATACAATCGCAATCATACAATCGCAATATCACAATCACTATCATACAATCACAATCATACTAACACAGTCATACAATCACAATCATACAATCACAATCATACAATCACAATCATACAATCGCAGTCATACAATCACAATCATACAACCGCAATCATACAATCGCAATGTCACAATCACTATCGTACAATCACAATCATACAATCACAATCATATAGTCACAATCATACAATCACAATCATACAATCACAATCATACAATCACGATCATACAATCACGATCATACAATCACAATCATGGAATCGCAATATTACAATCGCAATCATACAATCACAATCATACAATTGAAATCATACAATCACAATCATACAATGACAATCATACAATCACAATCATACAATCACAATCATACAATCACAAGCATACAATCACAATCATACAATCACAATCATACAATCACAATCATACAATCACAATCATACAATCACAATCATACAATCACAATCATACAATCACAATCATACAATCGCAATGTCACAATCACTATCATACAATCACAACCATACAATCACAATCATACAATCCCAATCATTCAATCTCAATCATACAATCACAATCATACAATCACAATCATACAATCACAATCATACAATCACAATCATACAATCACAATCATACAATCACAATCATACAATCACAATCATACAATCACAATCATACAAATACAATCATACAATCACAGTCATGCAATCACAATCATACAATCGCAATCATACAATCGCAATATCACAATCACTATCATACAATCACAATCATACTAACACAGTCATACAATCACAATCATACAATCACAATCATACAATCGCAGTCATACAATCACAATCATACAATCGCAATCATACAATCGCAATGTCACAATCACTATCGTACAATCACAATCATACAATCACAATCATATAGTCACAATCATACAATCACAATCATACAATCACAATCATACAATCACAATCATACAATCTCAGTCATGCAATCACAATCATACAATCAAAATCATACAATCACAATCATACAATCACAATCATACAACCACAATCATACAATCACAACCATACAATCACAATCATACAAACGCAATCATACAATCACAATCATACAATCGCAATCATACAATCGCAATCATACAATCGCAATCATACAATCGCAATCATTCTATCACAATCATACAATCACAATCATACAATCACAATCATACAATCACAATCATACAATCACAATCATACAATCACAATCATACAATCACAATCATACAATCACAATCATACAATCACAATCATACAATCACAATCATACTATAAAAGTCATACAATCACATTCATACAATGACAATCATACAATCACAATCATACAATCACAATCATACAAACACAATCATACAATCACAGTCATGCAATCACAATCATACAATCGCAATCATACAATCGCAATCATACAATCGCAATATCACAATCACTATCATACAATCACAATCATACTAACACAGTCATACAATCACAATCATACAATCACAATCATACAATCACAATCATACAATCGCAGTCATACAATCACAATCATACAACCGCAATCATACAATCGCAATGTCACAATCACTATCGTACAATCACAATCATACAATCACAATCATATAGTCACAATCATACAATCACAATCATACAATCACAATCATACAATCACGATCATACAATCACGATCATACAATCACAATCATGGAATCGCAATATTACAATCGCAATCATACAATCACAATCATACAATTGAAATCATACAATCACAATCATACAATGACAATCATACAATCACAATCATACAATCACAATCATACAATCACAAGCATACAATCACAATCATACAATCACAATCATACAATCACAATCATACAATCACAATCATACAATCACAATCATACAATCACAATCATACAATCACAATCATACAATCACAATCATACAATCACAATCATACAATCACAATCATACAATCACAATCATACAATCACAATCATACAATCACAATCATACTATAAAAGTCATACAATCACATTCATACAATGACAATCATACAATCACAATCATACAATCACAATCATACAAACACAATCATACAATCACAGTCATGCAATCACAATCATACAATCGCAATCATACAATCGCAATCATACAATCGCAATATCACAATCACTATCATACAATCACAATCATACTAACACAGTCATACAATCACAATCATACAATCACAATCATACAATCACAATCATACAATCGCAGTCATACAATCACAATCATACAATCGCAATCATACAATCGCAATGTCACAATCACTATCGTACAATCACAATCATACAATCACAATCATATAGTCACAATCATACAATCACAATCATACAATCACAATCATACAATCACGATCATACAATCACGATCATACAATCACAATCATAGAATCGCAATATTACAATCGCAATCATACAATCACAATCATACAATTGAAATCATACAATCACAATCATACAATGACAATCGTACAATCACAATCATACAATCACAATCATACAATCACAAGCATACAATCACAATCATACAATCACAATCATACAATCACAATCATACAATCACAATCATACAATCACAATCATACAATCACAATCATACAATCACAATCATACAATCGCAATGTCACAATCACTATCATACAATCACAACCATACAATCACAATCATACAATCCCAATCATTCAATCTCAATCATACAATCACAATCATACAATCACAATCATACAATCACAATCATACAATCACAATCATACAATCACAATCATACAATCACAATCATATAATCACAATCATACAATCACAATCATGCAATCACGATCATGCAATCACGATCATACAATCACGATCATACAATCACGATCATACAATCACAATCATACAATCAAAATCATACAATGACAATCATACAATCGCAATCATACAAACGCAATCATACAATCACAATCATACAATCGCAATCATACAATCGCAATCATACAATCGCAATCATACAATCGCAATCATACAATCGCAATCATTCTATCACAATCATACAATCACAATCATACAATCACAATCATACAATCACAATCATACAATCACAATCATACAATCACAATCATACAATCACAATCATACAATCACAATCATACAGTCGCAATCATACAATCGCAATTTCACAATCACTATCATACAATCGCAATCATACAATCACAATCATACAATCACAATCTTACTATCACAATCACACAATCACAGTCATACAATCACAATCATACAATCGCAATCATACAATCGCAATGTCTTAATCACTATTATACAATCACAGTCATACAATCACAATCATACAATCACAATCATACAATCACAATCATACAATCACAATCATACAATCACAATCATACAATCACAATCATACAATCACAATCATACAATCACAATCATACAATCACAATCATACAATCACAATCATACAATCACAATCATATAGTCACAATCATAAAATCACAATCATACAATCACAATCATACAATCACAATCATACAATCACGATCATACAATCACAATCATAGAATCGCAATATTACAATCGCAATCATACAATCACAATCATACAATTGAAATCATACAATCACAATCATACAATGACAATCATACAATCACAATCATACAATCACAAGCATACAATCACAATCATACAATCACAATCATACAATCACAATCATACAATCACAATCATACAATCACAATCATACAATCACATTCATACAATCGCAATGTCACAATCACTATCATACAATCACAACCATACAATCACAATCATACAATCCCAATCATTCAATCTCAATCATACAATCACAATCATACAATCACAATCATACAATCACAATCATACAATCACAATCATACAATCACAATCATACAATCACAATCATACAATCACAATCATACAATCACAACCATACAATCTGAAGCATACAATCGCAATGTCACAATCACTATCATACAATCACAATCATACAATCACAATCATACAATCCCAATCATTCAATCTCAATCATACAATCACAATCATACAATCACAATCATACAATCACAATCATACAATCACAATCATACAATCACAATCATACAATCACAATCATACAATCACAATCATACAATCACAATCATACAATCACAATCATACAATCTCAGTCATGCAATCACAATCATACAATCAAAATCATACAATCACAATCATACAATCACAATCATACAACCACAATCATACAATCACAATCATACAATCACAATCATACAAACGCAATCATACAATCACAATCATACAATCGCAATCATACAATCGCAATCATACAATCGCAATCATACAATCGCAATCATACAATCACAATCATACAATCACAATCATACAATCACAATCATACAATCACAATCATACAATCACAATCATACAATCACAATCATACAATCACAATCATACAATCACAATCATACTATAAAAGTCATACAATCACATTCATACAATGACAATCATACAATCACAATCATACAATCACAATCATACAAACACAATCATACAATCACAGTCATGCAATCACAATCATACAATCGCAATCATACCATCGCAATCATACAATCGCAATATCACAATCACTATCATACAATCACAATCATACTAACACAGTCATACAATCACAATCATACAATCACAATCATACAATCACAATCATACAATCGCAGTCATACAATCACAATCATACAATCGCAATCATACAATCGCAATGTCACAATCACTATCGTACAATCACAATCATACAATCACAATCATATAGTCACAATCATACAATCACAATCATACAATCACAATCATACAATCACGATCATACAATCACGATCATACAATCACAATCATACAATCACAATCATACAATCACAATCATACAATCGCAATGTCACAATCACTATCATACAATCACAACCATACAATCACAATCATACAATCCCAATCATTCAATCTCAATCATACAATCACAATCATACAATCACAATCATACAATCACAATCATACAATCACAATCATACAATCACTATCATACAATCACAATCATACAATCACAATCATACAATCACAACCATACAATCTGAAGCATACAATCGCAATGTCACAATCACTATCATACAATCACAATCATACAATCACAATCATACAATCACAATCATACAATCCCAATCATTCAATCTCAATCATACAATCACAATCATACAATCACAATCATACAATCACAATCATACAATCACAATCATACAATCACAATCATACAATCACAATCATACAATCACAATCATACAATCACAATCATACAATCACAATCATACAATCTCAGTCATGCAATCACAATCATACAATCAAAATCATACAATCACAATCATACAATCACAATCATACAACCACAATCATACAATCACAATCATACAATCACAATCATACAAACGCAATCATACAATCACAATCATACAATCGCAATCATACAATCGCAATCATACAATCGCAATCATACAATCGCAATCATTCTATCACAATCATACAATCACAATCATACAATCACAATCATACAATCACAATCATACAATCACAATCATACAATCACAATCATACAATCACAATCATACAATCACAATCATACAATCACAATCATACAATCACAATCATACAATCACAATCATACAATCACAATCATACAATCACAATCATACAATCACAATCATACAATCACAATCATACAATCACAATCATACAATCACAATCATACAATCACAATCATACTATAAAAGTCATACAATCACATTCATACAATGACAATCATACAATCACAATCATACAATCACAATCATACAAACACAATCATACAATCACAGTCATGCAATCACAATCATACAATCGCAATCATACAATCGCAATCATACAATCGCAATATCACAATCACTATCATACAATCACAATCATACTAACACAGTCATACAATCACAATCATACAATCACAATCATACAATCACAATCATACAATCGCAGTCATACAATCACAATCATACAATCGCAATCATACAATCGCAATGTCACAATCACTATCGTACAATCACAATCATACAATCACAATCATATAGTCACAATCATACAATCACAATCATACAATCACAATCATACAATCACGATCATACAATCACGATCATACAATCACAATCATACAATCGCAATATTACAATCGCAATCATACAATCACAATCATACAATTAAAATCATACAATCACAATCATACAATGACAATCATACAATCACAATCATACAATCACAATCATACAATCACAAGCATACAATCACAATCATACAATCACAATCATACAATCACAATCATACAATCACAATCATACAATCACAAGCATACAATCACAATCATACAATCACAATCATACAATCACAATCATACAATCACAATCATACAATCACAATCATACAGTCACAATCATACAATCACAATCATACAATCGCAATGTCACAATCACTATCATACAATCACAACCATACAATCACAATCATACAATCCCAATCATTCAATCTCAATCATACAATCACAATCATACAATCACAATCATACAATCACAATCATACAATCACAATCATACAATCACAATCATACAATCACAATCATACAATCACAACCATACAATCTGAAGCATACAATCGCAATGTCACAATCACTATCATACAATCACAATCATACAATCACAATCATACAATCCCAATCATTCAATCTCAATCATAAAATCACAATCATACAATCACAATCATACAATCACAATCATACAATCACAATCATACAATCACAATCATACAATCACAATCATACAATCACAATCATACAATCACAATCATACAATCTCAGTCATGCAATCACAATCATACAATCAAAATCATAAAATCACAATCATACAATCACAATCATACAACCACAATCATACAATCACAATCATACAATCACAATCATACAATCACAATCATACAATTAAAATCATACAATCACAATCATACAATCACAATCATACAATCACAATCATACAATCACAATCATATAATCACAATCATACAATCACAATCATGCAATCACGATCATACAATCACGATCATACAATCACGATCATACAATCACAATCATACAATCAAAATCATACAATGACAATCATACAATCGCAATCATACAAACGCAATCATACAATCACAATCATACAATCGCAATCATACAATCGCAATCATACAATCGCAATCATACAATCGCAATCATTCTGTCACAATCATACAATCACAATCATACAGTCACAATCATACTATAAAAGTCATACAATAACATTCATACAATGACAATCATACAATCACAATCATACAATCACAATCATACAAACACAATCATACAATCACAGTCATGCAATCACAATCATACAATCGCAATCATACAATCGCAATATCACAATCACTATCATACAATCACAATCATACTAACACAGTCATACAATCACAATCATACAATCACAATCATACAATCACAATCATACAATCGCAGTCATACAATCACAATCATACAATCGCAATCATACAATCGCAATGTCACAATCACTATCGTACAATCACAATCATACAATCACAATCATATAGTCACAATCATACAATCACAATCATACAATCACAATCATACAATCACGATCATACAATCACGATCATACAATCACAATCATACAATCGCAATATTACAATCGCAATCATACAATCACAATCATACAATTAAAATCATACAATCACAATCATACAATGACAATCATACAATCACAATCATACAATCACAATCATACAATCACAAGCATACAATCACAATCATACAATCACAATCATACAATCACAATCATACAATCACAATCATACAATCACAATCATACAATCACAATCATACAATCACAATCATACAATCACAATCATACAATCACAATCATACAATCACAATCATACAATCTCAGTCATGCAATCACAATCATACAATCAAAATCATACAATCACAATCATACAATCACAATCATACAACCACAATCATACAATCACAATCATACAATCACAATCATACAATCACAATCATACAATCTCAGTCATGCAATCACAATCATACAATCAAAATCATACAATCACAATCATACAATCACAATCATACAACCACAATCATACAATCACAATCATACAATCACAACCATACAATTAAAATCATACAATCACAATCATACAATCACAATCATACAATCACAATCATACAATCACAATCATATAATCACAATCATACAATCACAATCATGCAATCACGATCATGCAATCACGATCATACAATCACGATCATACAATCACGATCATACAATCACAATCATACAATCAAAATCATACAATGACAATCATACAATCGCAATCATACAAACGCAATCATACAATCACAATCATACAATCGCAATCATACAATCGCAATCATACAATCGCAATCATACAATCGCAATCATTCTATCACAATCATACAATCACAATCATACAATCACAATCATACAATCACAATCATACAATCACAATCATACAATCACAATCATACAATCACAATCATACAATCACAATCATACAATCACAATCATACAATCACAATCATACAATCACAATCATATAGTCACAATCATAAAATCACAATCATACAATCACAATCATACAATCACGATCATACAATCACGATCATACAATCACAATCATAGAATCGCAATATTACAATCGCAATCATACAATCACAATCATACAATTGAAATCATACAATCACAATCATACAATGACAATCATACAATCACAATCATACAATCACAAGCATACAATCACAATCATACAATCACAATCATACAATCACAATCATACAATCACAATCATACAATCACAATCATACAATCACATTCATACAATCGCAATGTCACAATCACTATCATACAATCACAACCATACAATCACAATCATACAATCCCAATCATTCAATCTCAATCATACAATCACAATCATACAATCACAATCATACAATCACAATCATACAATCACAATCATACAATCACAATCATACAATCACAATCATACAATCACAATCATACAATCACAATCATACAATCACAATCATACAATCACAATCATACTATAAAAGTCATACAATCACATTCATACAATGACAATCATACAATCACAATCATACAATCACAATCATACAAACACAATCATACAATCACAGTCATGCAATCACAATCATACAATCGCAATCATACCATCGCAATCATACAATCGCAATATCACAATGACTATCATACAATCACAATCATACTAACACAGTCATACAATCACAATCATACAATCACAATCATACAATCACAATCATACAATCGCAGTCATACAATCACAATCATACAATCACAATCATACAATCGCAATGTCACAATCACTATCGTACAATCACAATCATACAATCACAATCATATAGTCACAATCATACAATCACAATCATACAATCACAATCATACAATCACGATCATACAATCACGATCATACAATCACAATCATACAATCACAATCATACAATCACAATCATACAATCGCAATGTCATAATCACTATCATACAATCACAACCATACAATCACAATCATACAATCCCAATCATTCAATCTCAATCATACAATCACAATCATACAATCACAATCATACAATCACAATCATACAATCACAATCATACAATCACAATCATACAATCACAATCATACAATCACAATCATACAATCACAATCATACAATCACAACCATACAATCTGAAGCATACAATCGCAATGTCACAATCACTATCATACAATCACAATCATACAATCACAATCATACAATCCCAATCATTCAATCTCAATCATACAATCACAATCATACAATCACAATCATACAATCACAATCATACAATCACAATCATACAATCACAATCATACAATCACAATCATACAATCACAATCATACAATCACAATCATACAATCACAATCATACAATCTCAGTCATGCAATCACAATCATACAATCAAAATCATACAATCACAATCATACAATCACAATCATACAACCACAATCATACAATCACAATCATACAATCACAATCATACAAACGCAATCATACAATCACAATCATACAATCGCAATCATACAATCGCAATCATACAATCGCAATCATACAATCGCAATCATTCTATCACAATCATACAATCGCAATCATACAATCACAATCATACAATCACAATCATACAATCACAATCATACAATCACAATCATACAATCACAATCATACAATCACAATCATACAATCACAATCATACAATCACAATCATACAATCACAATCATACAATCACAATCATACAATCACAATCATACAATCACAATCATACTATAAAAGTCATACAATCACATTCATACAATGACAATCATACAATCACAATCATACAATCACAATCATACAAACACAATCATACAATCACAGTCATGCAATCACAATCATACAATCGCAATCATACAATCGCAATCATACAATCGCATTATCACAATCACTATCATACAATCACAATCATACTAACACAGTCATACAATCACAATCATACAATCACAATCATACAATCACAATCATACAATCGCAGTCATACAATCACAATCATACAATCGCAATCATACAATCGCAATGTCACAATCACTATCGTACAATCACAATCATACAATCACAATCATATAGTCACAATCATACAATCACAATCATACAATCACAATCATACAATCACGATCATACAATCACGATCATACAATCACAATCATACAATCGCAATATTACAATCGCAATCATACAATCACAATCATACAGTTAAAATCATACAATCACAATCATACAATGACAATCATACAATCACAATCATACAATCACAATCATACAATCACAAGCATACAATCACAATCATACAATCACAATCATACAATCACAATCATACAATCACAATCATACAATCACAAGCATACAATCACAATCATACAATCACAATCATACAATCACAATCATATAATCACAATCATACAATCACAATCATACAATTAAAATCATACAATCACAATCATACAATCACAATCATACAATCACAATCATACAATCACAATCATATAATCACAATCATACAATCACAATCATGCAATCACGATCATACAATCACGATCATACAATCACGATCATACAATCACAATCATACAATCAAAATCATACAATGACAATCATACAATCGCAATCATACAAACGCAATCATACAATCACAATCATACAATCGCAATCATACAATCGCAATCATACAATCGCAATCATACAATCGCAATCATTCTATCACAATCATACAATCACAATCATACAATCACAATCATACTATAAAAGTCATACAATCACATTCATACAATGACAATCATACAATCACAATCATACAATCACAATCATACAAACACAATCATACAATCACAGTCATGCAATCACAATCATACAATCGCAATCATACAATCGCAATATCACAATCACTATCATACAATCACAATCATACTGACACAGTCATACAATCACAATCATACAATCACAATCATACAATCACAATCATACAATCGCAGTCATACAATCACAATCATACAATCGCAATCATACAATCGCAATGTCACAATCACTATCGTACAATCACAATCATACAATCACAATCATATAGTCACAATCATACAATCACAATCATACAATCACAATCATACAATCACGATCATACAATCACGATCATACAATCACAATCATACAATCGCAATATTACAATCGCAATCATACAATCACAATCATACAATTAAAATCATACAATCACAATCATACAATGACAATCATACAATCACAATCATACAATCACAATCATACAATCACAATCATACAATCACAATCATACAATCTCAGTCATGCAATCACAATCATACAATCAAAATCATAAAATCACAATCATACAATCACAATCATACAACCACAATCATACAATCACAATCATACAATCACAATCATACAATCACAATCATACAATCACAATCATACAATCACAATCATACAATCACAATCGTACTATAAAAGTCATACAATCACATTCATACAATGACAATCATACAATCACAATCATACAATCACAATCATACAAACACAATCATACAATCACAGTCATGCAATCACAATCATACAATCGCAATCATACAATCGCAATATCACAATCACTATCATACAATCACAATCATACTATCACAGTCATACAATCACAATCATACAATCACAATGATAAAATCACAATCATACAATCGCAGTCATACAATCACAATCATACAATCGCAATCATACAATCGCAATGTCACAATCACTATCGTACAATCACAATCATACAATCACAATCATATAATCACAATCATACAATCACAATCTTACAATCACGATCATACAATCACGATCATACAATCACGATCATACAATCACGATCATACAATCACGATCATACAATCACGATCATAGAATCACAATCATACAATCACAATCATACAATGACAATCATACAATCGCAATCATACAAACGCAATCATACAATCACAATCATACAATCTCAGTCATGCAATCACAATCATACAATCAAAATCATACAATCACAATCATACAATCGCAGTCATACAATCACAATCATACAATCGCAATCATACAATCGCAATGTCACAATCACTATCGTACAATCACAATCATACAATCACAATCATATAATCACAATCATACTATCACAATCATACAATCACAATCATACAATCACGATCATACAATCAAGATCATACAATCACGATCATACAATCACGATCATAGAATCACAATCATACAATCACAATCATACAATGACAATCATACAATCGCAATCATACAAACGCAATCATACAATCACAATCATACAATCGCAATCATACAAACGCAATCATACAATCGCAATCATTCTATCACAATCATACAATCACAATCATACCATCACAATCATACAATCACAATCACACAATCACAATCATACAATCCCAATCATTCAATGTCAAACATACAACCACAATCATACAATCACAATCATACAATCCCAATCATACAATCCCAATCATACAATCCCAATTATACAATTAAAATCATACAATCACAATCATACAATCACAATCAAACAATCACAATCATACAATCACAATCATGCAATCACAATCATACAATCACGATCATACAATCACGATCATACAATCACAATCATACAATCAAAATCATACAATGACAATCATACAATCGCAATCATACAAACGCAATCATACAATCACAATCATACAATCGCAATCATACAATCGCAATCATACAATCACGACCATACAATCACAATCATACAATCACAATCATACAATCAGAACCATACAATCTGAATCATACAATCACAATGTCACAATCACTATCATACAATCACAATCATACAATCACAATCATACAATCCCAATCATTCAATCTCAATCATACAATCACAATCATACAATCACAATCATACAATCACAATCATACAATCACAATCATACAATCACAATCATACAATCACAATCATACAATCACAATCATACAATCACAATCATACAATCTCAGTCATGCAATCACAATCATACAATCAAAATCATACAATCACAATCATACAATCACAATCATACAATCAAAATCATACAATGACAATCATACAATCGCAATCATACAAACGCAATCATACAATCACAATCATACAATCACAATCATACAATCACAATCATACAATCGCAATCATACAAACGCAATCATACAATCGCAATCATTCTATCACAATCATACAATCACAATCATACCATCACAATCATACAATCACAATCACACAATCACAATCATACAATCCCAATCATTCAATCTCAAACATACAACCACAATCATACAATCACAATCATACAATCCCAATCATACAATCCCAATCATACAATCCCAATTATACAATTAAAATCATACAATCACAATCATACAATCACAATCAAACAATCACAATCATACAATCACAATCATGCAATCACAATCATACAATCACGATCATACAATCACGATCATACAATCACAATCATACAATCAAAATCATACAATGACAATCATACAATCGCAATCATACAAACGCAATCATACAATCACAATCATACAATCGCAATCATACAATCGCAATCATACAATCGCAATCATTCTATCACAATCATACAATCACAATCATACAATCACAATCATACAATCACAATCATACAATCACAATCATACAATCACAATCATACAATCACAATCATACAATCACAATCATACAATCGCAATTATACAATCACAATCATACAATCACAATCATACAATCACAATCATACAATCACAATCATACAATCACAATAATATAATCACAATCATGCAATCACAATCATACAATCAAAATCATACAATCACAATCACACAGTCGCAATCATAAAATCACAATCATGCAATCACAATCATACAATTAAAATCATACAATCACAATCATACAATCACAATCATACAATCACAATCATACAATCACAATCATACAATCACAATCATACAATCACAATCATACAATCACGACCATACAATCACAATCATACAATCACAATCATACAATCACAATCATACAATCACAATCATACAATCACAACCATACAATCTGAATCATACAATCACAATGTCACAATCACTATCATACAATCACAATCATACAATCACAATCATACAATCCCAATCATTCAATCTCAATCATACAATCACAATCATACAATCACAATCATACAATCACAATCATACAATCCCAATCATTCAATCTCAATCATACAATCACAATCATACAATCACAATCATACAATCACAATCATACAATCACAATCATACAATCACAATCATACAATCACAATCATACAATCACAATCATACAATCACAATCATACAATCACAATCATACAATCACAATCATACAATCTCAGTCATGCAATCACAATCATACAATCAAAATCATACAATCACAATCATACAATCGCAGTCATACAATCACAATCATACAATCGCAATCATACAATCGCAATGTCACAATCACTATCGTACAATCACAATCATACAATCACAATCATATAATCACAATCATACAATCACAATCATACAATCACAATCATACAATCACGATCATACAATCACGATCATACAATCACGATCATACAATCACGATCATAGAATCACAATCATACAATCACAATCATACAATGACAATCATACAATCGCAATCATACAAACGCAATCATACAATCACAATCATACAATCGCAATCATACAAACGCAATCATACAATCGCAATCATTCTATCACAATCATACAATCACAATCATACCATCACAATCATACAATCACAATCATACAATCACAATCATACAATCACAATCATACAATCACAATCATACAATCACAATCATACAATCTCAGTCATGCAATCACAATCATACAATCAAAATCATACAATCACAATCATACAATCGCAGTCATACAATCACAATCATACAATCGCAATCATACAATCGCAATGTCACAATCACTATCGTACAATCACAATCATACAATCACAAGCATACAATCACAATCATACAATCACAATCATACAATCACGATCATACAATCACGATCATACAATCACGATCATACAATCACAATCATACAATCGCAATATTACAATCGCAATCATACAATCACAATCATACAATCACAATCATACAATTAAAATCATACAATCACAATCATACAATGACAATCATACAATCACAATCATACAATCACAATCATACAATCACAATCATACAATCACAAGCATACAATCACAATCATACAATCACAGTCATGCAATCACAATCATACAATCGCAATCATACAAACACAATCATACAATCTCAATCATGCAATCACAATCATACAATCAAAATCATACAATCACAATCATACAATCACAATCATACAATCACAATCATACAATCACAATCATACAATCACAATCATACAATCACAATCATACAATCACAATCATACAATCACAATCATACAATCACAATCATACAATGACGATCATACAATCACAATCATGCAATCACAATCATACAATCACAATCATATAATCACAATCATGCAATCACAATCATACAATCAAAATCATACAATCACAATCATACAGTCGCAATCATACAATCACAATCATACAATCACAATCATACAATTAAAATCATACAATCACAATCATACAATCACAATCATACAATCACAATCATACAATCACAATCATACAATCACAATCATACAATCACAATCATACAATCACAATCATACAATCACAATCATACAATCGCAATCATACAATCGCAATGTCACAATCACTATCATACAATCGCAATCATACAATTACAATCATACAATCACAATCTTACTATCACAATCACACAACCACAGTCATACAATCACAATCATACAACCGCAATCATACAATCGCAATGTCACAATCACTATTATACAATCACAGTCATACAATCACAATCATACAATCACGATCATACAATCACGATCATACAATCACGATCATACAATCACGATCATACAATCACGATCATAGAATCACAATCATACAATCACAATCATACAATGACAATCATACAATCGCAATCATACAAACGCAATCATACAATCACAATCATACAATCGCAATCATACAATCGCAATCATTCTATCACAATCATACAATCACAATCATACAACCACAATCATACAATCACAATCATACAATCACAATCATACATTCACAATCATACAATCACAATCATACCATCACAATCATACAATCACAATCACACAATCACAATCATACAATCCCAATCATTCAATCTCAAACATACAACCACAATCATACAATCACAATCATACAATCCCAATCATACAATCCCAATCATACAATCCCAATTATACAATTAAAATCATACAATCACAATCATACAATCACAATCATACAATCACAATCATGCAATCACAATCATACAATCACGATCATACAATCACGATCATACAATCACGATCATACAATCACAATCATACAATCACAATCATACAAACACAATCATACAATCACAGTCATGCAATCACAATCATACAATCGCAATCATACAATCGCAATATCACAATCACTATCATACAATCACAATCATACTAACACAGTCATACAATCACAATCATACAATCACAATCATACAATCACAATCATACAATCACAATCATACAATCGCAGTCATACAATCACAATCATACAATCGCAATCATACAATCGCAATGTCACAATCACTATCGTACAATCACAATCATACAATCACAATCATATAGTCACAATCATACAATCACAATCATACAATCACAATCATACAATCACGATCATACAATCACGATCATACAATCACAATCATACAATCGCAATATTACAATCGCAATCATACAATCACAATCATACAATTAAAATCATACAATCACAATCATACAATGACAATCATACAATCACAATCATACAATCACAATCATACAATCACAATCATACAATCACAATCATACAATCTCAGTCATGCAATCACAATCATACAATCAAAATCATAAAATCACAATCATACAATCACAATCATACAACCACAATCATACAATCACAATCATACAATCACAATCATACAATCACAATCATACAATTAAAATCATACAATCACAATCATACAATCACAATCATACAATCACAATCATACAATCACAATCATATAATCACAATCATACAATCACAATCATGCAATCACGATCATACAATCACGATCATACAATCACGATCATACAATCACAATCATACAATCAAAATCATACAATGACAATCATACAATCGCAATCATACAAACGCAATCATACAATCACAATCATACAATCGCAATCATACAATCGCAATCATACAATCGCAATCATACAATCGCAATCATTCTGTCACAATCATACAATCACAATCATACAATCACAATCATACTATAAAAGTCATACAATCACATTCATACAATGACAATCATACAATCACAATCATACAATCACAATCATACAAACACAATCATACAATCACAGTCATGCAATCACAATCATACAATCGCAATCATACAATCGCAATATCACAATCACTATCATACAATCACAATCATACTAACACAGACATACAATCACAATCATACAATCACAATCATACAATCACAATCATACAATCGCAGTCATACAATCACAATCATACAATCGCAATCATACAATCGCAATGTCACAATCACTATCGTACAATCACAATCATACAATCACAATCATATAGTCACAATCATACAATCACAATCATACAATCACAATCATACAATCACGATCATACAATCACGATCATACAATCACAATCATACAATCGCAATATTACAATCGCAATCATACAATCACAATCATACAATTAAAATCATACAATCACAATCATACAATGACAATCATACAATCACAATCATACAATCACAATCATACAATCACAAGCATACAATCACAATCATACAATCTCAGTCATGCAATCACAATCATACAATCACAATCATACAATCACAATCATACAATGAAAATCATACAATGAAAATCATACAATCACAATCATACAATCACAATCATACAATCACAATCATACAATCACAATCATACAATCGCAATCATACAATCACAATCATACAATCACAATCATACAATCACAATCATACAATCACAATCATACAATCACAATCATACAATCACAATCATATAATCACAATCATGCAATCACAATCATACAATCAAAATCATACAATCACAATCACACAGTCGCAATCATAAAATCACAATCATGCAATCACAATCATACAATTAAAATCATACAATCACAATCATACAATCACAATCATACAATCACAATCATACAATCACAATCATACAATCACAATCATACAATCACAATCATACAATCACAATCATACAATCACGACCTTACAATCACAATCATACAATCACAATCATACAATCACAATCATACAATCACAATCATACAATCACAATCATACAATCACAACCATACAATCTGAATCATACAATCACAATGTCACAATCACTATCATACAATCACAATCATACAATCACAATCATACAATCCCAATCATTCAATCTCAATCATACAATCACAATCATACAATCACAATCATACAATCACAATCATACAATCACAATCATACAATCACAATCATACAATCACAATCATACAATCACAATCATACAATCACAATCATACAATCTCAGTCATGCAATCACAATCATACAATCAAAATCATACAATCACAATCATACAATCACAATCATACAATCAAAATCATACAATGACAATCATACAATCGCAATCATACAAACGCAATCATACAATCACAATCATACAATCACAATCATACAATCACAATCATACAATCGCAATCATACAAACGCAATCATACAATCGCAATCATTCTATCACAATCATCCAATCACAATCATACCATCACAATCATACAATCACAATCACACAATCACAATCATACAATCCCAATCATTCAATCTCAAACATACAACCACAATCATACAATCACAATCATACAATCCCAATCATACAATCCCAATCATACAATCCCAATTATACAATTAAAATCATACAATCACAATCATACAATCACAATCAAACAATCACAATCATACAATCACAATCATGCAATCACAATCATACAATCACGATCATACAATCACGATCATACAATCACAATCATACAATCAAAATCATACAATGACAATCATACAATCGCAATCATACAAACGCAATCATACAATCACAATCATACAATCGCAATCATACAATCGCAATCATACAATCGCAATCATTCTATCACAATCATACAATCACAATCATACAATCACAATCATACAATCACAATCATACAATCACAATCATACAATCACAATCATACAATCACAATCATACAATCGCAATCATACAATCACAATCATACAATCACAATCATACAATCACAATCATACAATCACAATCATACAATCACAATCATATAATCACAATCATGCAATCACAATCATACAATCAAAATCATACAATCACAATCACACAGTCGCAATCATAAAATCACAATCATGCCATCACAATCATACAATTAAAATCATACAATCACAATCATACAATCACAATCATACAATCACAATCATACAATCACAATCATACAATCACAATCATACAATCACGACCATACAATCACAATCATACAATCACAATCATACAATCACAATCATACAATCACAATCATACAATCACAACCATACAATCTGAATCATACAATCACAATGTCACAATCACTATCATACAATCACAATCATACAATCACAATCATACAATCCCAATCATTCAATCTCAATCATACAATCACAATCATACAATCACAATCATACAATCACAATCATACAATCCCAATCATTCAATCTCAATCATACAATCACAATCATACAATCACAATCATACAATCACAATCATACAATCACAACCATACAATCTGAATCATACAATCACAATGTCACAATCACTATCATACAATCACAATCATACAATCACAATCATACAATCCCAATCATTCAATCTCAATCATACAATCACAATCATACAATCACAATCATACAATCACAATCATACAATCCCAATCATTCAATCTCAATCATACAATCACAATCATACAATCACAATCATACAATCACAATCATACAATCGCAGTCATACAATCACAATCATACAATCGCAATCATACAATCGCAATGTCACAATCACTATCGTACAATCACAATCATACAATCACAAGCATACAATCACAATCATACAATCACAATCATACAATCACGATCATACAATCACGATCATACAATCACGATCATACAATCACAATCATACAATCGCAATATTACAATCGCAATCATACAATCACAATCATACAATCACAATCATACAATTAAAATCATACAATCACAATCATACAATGACAATCATACAATCACAATCATACAATCACAATCATACAATCACAATCATACAATCACAAGCATACAATCACAATCATACAATCACAGTCATGCAATCACAATCATACAATCGCAATCATACAAACACAATCATACAATCTCAATCATGCAATCACAATCATACAATCAAAATCATACAATCACAATCATACAATCACAATCATACAATCACAATCATACAATCACAACCATACAATCACAATCATACAATCACAATCATACAATCACAATCATACAATCACAATCATACAATGACGATCATACAATCACAATCATGCAATCACAATCATACAATCACAATCATATAATCACAATCATGCAATCACAATCATACAATCAAAATCATACAATCACAATCATACAGTCGCAATCATACAATCACAATCATACAATCACAATCATACAATTAAAATCATACAATCACAATCATACAATCACAATCATACAATCACAATCATACAATCACAATCATACAATCACAATCATACAATCACAATCATACAATCGCAATCATACAATCGCAATGTCACAATCACTATCATACAATCGCAATCATACAATCACAATCATAAAATCACAATCTTACTATCACAATCACACAACCACAGTCATACAATCACAATCATACAACCGCAATCATACAATCGCAATGTCACAATCACTATTATACAATCACAGTCATACAATCACAATCATACAATCACGATCATACAATCACGATCATACAATCACGATCATACAATCACGATCATACAATCACGATCATAGAATCACAATCATACAATCACAATCATACAATGACAATCATACAATCGCAATCATACAAACGCAATCATACAATCACAATCATACAATCGCAATCATACAATCGCAATCATACAATCGCAATCATTCTATCACAATCATACAATCACAATCATACAACCACAATCATACAATCACAATCATACAATCACAATCATACATTCACAATCATACAATCACAATCATACCATCACAATCATACAATCACAATCACACAATCACAATCATACAATCCCAATCATTCAATCTCAAACATACAACCACAATCATACAATCACAATCATACAATCCCAATCATACAATCCCAATCATACAATCCCAATTATACAATTAAAATCATACAATCACAATCATACAATCACAATCATACAATCACAATCATGCAATCACAATCATACAATCACGATCATACAATCACGATCATACAATCACAATCATACAATCACAATCATACAAACACAATCATACAATCACAGTCATGCAATCACAATCATACAATCGCAGTCATACAATCGCAATATCACAATCACTATCATACAATCACAATCATACTAACACAGTCATACAATCACAATCATACAATCACAATCATACAATCACAATCATACAATCGCAGTCATACAATCACAATCATACAATCGCAATCATACAATCGCAATGTCACAATCACTATCGTACAATCACAATCATACAATCACAATCATATAGTCACAATCATACAATCACAATCATACAATCACAATCATACAATCACGATCATACAATCACGATCATACAATCACAATCATACAATCGCAATATTACAATCGCAATCATACAATCACAATCATACAATTAAAATCATACAATCACAATCATACAATGACAATCATACAATCACAATCATACAATCACAATCATACAATCACAATCATACAATCACAATCATACAATCTCAGTCATGCAATCACAATCATACAATCACAATCATACAATCACAATCATACAATTAAAATCATACAATCACAATCATACAATCACAATCATACAATCACAATCATACAATCACAATCATATAATCACAATCATACAATCACAATCATGCAATCACGATCATACAATCACGATCATACAATCACGATCATACAATCACAATCATACAATCAAAATCATACAATGACAATCATACAATCGCAATCATACAAACGCAATCATACAATCACAATCATACAATCGCAATCATACAATCGCAATCATACAATCGCAATCATACAATCGCAATCATTCTGTCACAATCATACAATCACAATCATACAATCACAATCATACTATAAAAGTCATACAATCACATTCATACAATGACAATCATACAATCACAATCATACAATCACAATCATACAACCACAATCATACAATCACAGTCATGCAATCACAATCATACAATCGCAATCATACAATCGCAATATCACAATCACTATCATACAATCACAATCATACTAACACAGTCATACAATCACAATCATACAATCACAATCATACAATCACAATCATACAATCGCAGTCATACAATCACAATCATACAATCGCAATCATACAATCGCAATGTCACAATCACTATCGTACAATCACAATCATACAATCACAATCATATAGTCACAATCATACAATCACAATCATACAATCACAATCATACAATCACGATCATACAATCACGATCATACAATCACAATCATACAATCGCAATATTACAATCGCAATCATACAATCACAATCATACAATTAAAATCATACAATCACAATCATACAATGACAATCATACAATCACAATCATACAATCACAATCATACAATCGCAAGCATACAATCACAATCATACAATCACAATCATACAATCACAATCATACAATCACAATCATACAATCACAATCATACAATCACAATCATACAATCTCAGTCATGCAATCACAATCATACAATCAAAATCATACAATCACAATCATACAATCACAATCATACAATCACAATCATACAATCACAATCATACAATCACAATCATACAATCACAATCATACAATGAAAATCATACAATCACAATCATACAATGACAATCATACAATCACAATCATACAATCACAATCATACAATCACAAGCATACAATCACAATCATACAATCACAATCATACAATCACAATCATACAATCACAATCATACAATCACAATCATACAATCTCAGTCATGCAATCACAATCATACAATCAAAATCATACAATCACAATCATACAATCACAATCATACAATCACAATCATACAATCACAATCATACAATCACAATCATACAATCACAATCATACAATGAAAATCATACAATCACAATCATACAATCACAATCATACAATCACAATCATACAATCACAATCATCCAATCACAATCATACAATCACAATCATACAATCACAATCATACAATCACAATCATACAATCACAATCATACAATCACAATCATACAATCACAATCATACAATCACAATCATACAATCACAATCATACAATCACAATCATACAATCACAATCATACAATCACAATCATACTATAAAAGTCATACAATCACATTCATACAATGATAATCATACAATCACAATCATACAATCACAATCATACAAACACAATCATATAATCACAGTCATGCAATCACAATCATACAATCGCAATCATACAATCGCAATATCACAATCACTATCATACAATCACAATCATACTATCACAGTCATACAATCACAATCATACAATCACAATGATAAAATCACAATCATACAATCGCAGTCATACAATCACAATCATACAATCGCAATCATACAATCGCAATGTCACAATCACTATCGTACAATCACAATCATACAATCACAATCATATAATCACAATCATACAATCACAATCATACAATCACGATCATACAATCACGATCATACAATCACGATCATACAATCACGATCATACAATCACGATCATACAATCACGATCATAGAATCACAATCATACAATCACAATCATACAATCACAATCATACAATCACAATCATACAATCACAATCATACAATCACAATCATACAATCACAATCATACAATCACAATCATACAATCACAATCATACTATAAAAGTCATACAATCACATTCATACAATGACAATCATACAATCACAATCATACAATCACAATCATACAATCACAATCATACAATCGCAATCATACAATCGCAATCATACAATCGCAATCATACAATCGCAATCATTCTATCACAATCATACAATCACAATCATACAATCACAATCATACAATCACAATCATACAATCACAATCATACAATCACAATCATACAATCACAATCATACAATCACAATCATACAATCACAATCATACAATCACAATCATACAATCACAATCATATAGTCACAATCATAAAATCACAATCATACAATCACAATCATACAATCACGATCATACAATCACGATCATACAATCACAATCATAGAATCGCAATATTACAATCGCAATCATACAATCACAATCATACAATTGAAATCATACAATCACAATCATACAATGACAATCATACAATCACAATCATACAATCACAAGCATACAATCACAATCATACAATCACAATCATACAATCACAATCATACAATCACAATCATACAATCGCAATCATACAATCACATTCATACAATCGCAATGTCACAATCACTATCATACAATCACAACCATACAATCACAATCATACAATCCCAATCATTCAATCTCAATCATACAATCACAATCATACAATCACAATCATACAATCACAATCATACAATCACAATCATACAATCACAATCATACAATCACAATCATACAATCACAATCATACAATCACAATCATACAATCACAATCATACAATCACAACCATACAATCTGAAGCATACAATCGCAATGTCACAATCACTATCATACAATCACAATCATACAATCACAATCATACAATCCCAATCATTCAATCTCAATCATACAATCACAATCATACAATCACAATCATACAATCACAATCATACAATCACAATCATACAATCACAATCATACAATCACAATCATACAATCACAATCATACAATCACAATCATACAATCACAATCATACAATCACAATCATACAATCACAATCATACAATCTCAGTCATGCAATCACAATCATACAATCAAAATCATACAATCACAATCATACAATCACAATCATACAATCACAATCATACAATCACAATCATACAATCACAATCATACAAACACAATCATACAATCACAGTCATGCAATCACAATCATACAATCGCAATCATACAATCGCAATATCACAATCACTATCATACAATCACAATCATACAATCACAGTCATACAATCACAATCATACAATCACAATGATAAAATCACAATCATACAATCGCAGTCATACAATCACAATCATACAATCGCAATCATACAATCGCAATGTCACAATCACTATCGTACAATCACAATCATACAATCACAATCATACAATCACAATCATACAATCTCAGTCATGCAATCACAATCATACAATCAAAATCATACAATCACAATCATACAATCGCAGTCATACAATCACAATCATACAATCGCAATCATACAATCGCAATGTCACAATCACTATCGTACAATCACAATCATACAATCACAATCATATAATCACAATCATACAATCACAATCATACAATCACAATCATACAATCACGATCATACAATCAAGATCATACAATCACGATCATACAATCACGATCATAGAATCACAATCATACAATCACAATCATACAGTGACAATCATACAATCGCAATCATACAAACGCAATCATACAATCACAATCATACAATCGCAATCATACAAACGCAATCATACAATCGCAATCATTCTATCACAATCATACAATCACAATCATACCATCACAATCATACAATCACAATCACACAATCACAATCATACAATCCCAATCATTCAATCTCAAACATACAACCACAATCATACAATCACAATCATACAATCCCAATCATACAATCCCAATCATACAATCCCAATTATACAATTAAAATCATACAATCACAATCATACAATCACAATCAAACAATCACAATCATACAATCACAATCATGCAATCACAATCATACAATCACGATCATACAATCACGATCATACAATCACAATCATACAATCAAAATCATACAATGACAATCATACAATCGCAATCATACAAACGCAATCATACAATCACAATCATACAATCGCAATCATACAATCGCAATCATACAATCACGACCATACAATCACAATCATACAATCACAATCATACAATCACAATCAAACAATCACAATCATACAATCAGAACCATACAATCTGAATCATACAATCACAATGTCACAATCACTATCATACAATCACAATCATACAATCACAATCATACAATCCCAATCATTCAATCTCAATCATACAATCACAATCATACAATCACAATCATACAATCACAATCATACAATCACAATCATACAATCACAATCATACAATCACAATCATACAATCACAATCATACAATCTCAGTCATGCAATCACAATCATACAATCAAAATCATACAATCACAATCATACAATCACAATCATACAATCAAAATCATACAATGACAATCATACAATCGCAATCATACAAACGCAATCATACAATCACAATCATACAATCACAATCATACAATCACAATCATACAATCGCAATCATACAAACGCAATCATACAATCGCAATCATTCTATCACAATCATACAATCACAATCATACCATCACAATCATACAATCACAATCACACAATCACAATCATACAATCCCAATCATTCAATCTCAAACATACAACCACAATCATACAATCACAATCATACAATCCCAATCATACAATCCCAATCATACAATCCCAATTATACAATTAAAATCATACAATCACAATCATACAATCACAATCAAACAATCACAATCATACAATCACAATCATGCAATCACAATCATACAATCACGATCATACAATCACGATCATACAATCACAATCATACAATCAAAATCATACAATGACAATCATACAATCGCAATCATACAAACGCAATCATACAATCACAATCATACAATCGCAATCATACAATCGCAATCATACAATCGCAATCATTCTATCACAATCATACAATCACAATCATACAATCACAATCATACAATCACAATCATACAATCACAATCATACAATCACAATCATACAATCACAATCATACAATCGCAATTATACAATCACAATCATACAATCACAATCATACAATCACAATCATACAATCACAATCATACAATCACAATCATATAATCACAATCATGCAATCACAATCATACAATCAAAATCATACAATCACAATCACACAGTCGCAATCATAAAATCACAATCATGCAATCACAATCATACAATTAAAATCATACAATCACAATCATACAATCACAATCATACAATCACAATCATACAATCACAATCATACAATCACAATCATACAATCACAATCATACAATCACGACCATACAATCACAATCATACAATCACAATCATACAATCACAATCATACAATCACAATCATACAATCACAACCATACAATCTGAATCATACAATCACAATGTCACAATCACTATCATACAATCACAATCATACAATCACAATCATACAATCCCAATCATTCAATCTCAATCATACAATCACAATCATACAATCACAATCATACAATCACAATCATACAATCCCAATCATTCAATCTCAATCATACAATCACAATCATACAATCACAATCATACAATCACAATCATACAATCACAATCATACAATCACAATCATACAATCACAATCATACAATCACAATCATACAATCACAATCATACAATCACAATCATACAATCACAATCATACAATCACAATCATACAATCTCAGTCATGCAATCACAATCATACAATCAAAATCATACAATCACAATCATACAATCGCAGTCATACAATCACAATCATACAATCGCAATCATACAATCGCAATGTCACAATCACTATCGTACAATCACAATCATACAATCACAATCATATAATCACAATCATACAATCACAATCATACAATCACAATCATACAATCACGATCATACAATCACGATCATACAATCACGATCATACAATCACGATCATAGAATCACAATCATACAATCACAATCATACAATGACAATCATACAATCGCAATCATACAAACGCAATCATACAATCACAATCATACAATCGCAATCATACAAACGCAATCATACAATCGCAATCATTCTATCACAATCATACAATCACAATCATACCATCACAATCATACAATCACAATCATACAATCACAATCATACAATCACAATCATACAATCACAATCATACAATCACAATCATACAATCTCAGTCATGCAATCACAATCATACAATCAAAATCATACAATCACAATCATACAATCGCAGTCATACAATCACAATCATACAATCGCAATCATACAATCGCAATGTCACAATCACTATCGTACAATCACAATCATACAATCACAAGCATACAATCACAATCATACAATCACAATCATACAATCACGATCATACAATCACGATCATACAATCACGATCATACAATCACAATCATACAATCGCAATATTACAATCGCAATCATACAATCACAATCATACAATCACAATCATACAATTAAAATCATACAATCACAATCATACAATGACAATCATACAATCACAATCATACAATCACAATCATACAATCACAATCATACAATCACAAGCATACAATCACAATCATACAATCACAGTCATGCAATCACAATCATACAATCGCAATCATACAAACACAATCATACAATCTCAATCATGCAATCACAATCATACAATCAAAATCATACAATCACAATCATACAATCACAATCATACAATCACAATCATACAATCACAATCATACAATCACAATCATACAATCACAATCATACAATCACGATCATACAATCACGATCATACAATCACGATCATACAATCACGATCATACAATCACGATCATAGAATCACAATCATACAATCACAATCATACAATGACAATCATACAATCGCAATCATACAAACGCAATCATACAATCACAATCATACAATCGCAATCATACAATCGCAATCATTCTATCACAATCATACAATCACAATCATACAACCACAATCATACAATCACAATCATACAATCACAATCATACATTCACAATCATACAATCACAATCATACCATCACAATCATACAATCACAATCACACAATCACAATCATACAATCCCAATCATTCAATCTCAAACATGCAACCACAATCATACAATCACAATCATACAATCCCAATCATACAATCCCAATCATACAATCCCAATTATACAATTAAAATCATACAATCACAATCATACAATCACAATCATACAATCACAATCATGCAATCACAATCATACAATCACGATCATACAATCACGATCATACAATCACGATCATACAATCACAATCATACAATCACAATCATACAAACACAATCATACAATCACAGTCATGCAATCACAATCATACAATCGCAATCATACAATCGCAATATCACAATCACTATCATACAATCACAATCATACTAACACAGTCATACAATCACAATCATACAATCACAATCATACAATCACAATCATACAATCACAATCATACAATCGCAGTCATACAATCACAATCATACAATCGCAATCATACAATCGCAATGTCACAATCACTATCGTACAATCACAATCATACAATCACAATCATATAGTCACAATCATACAATCACAATCATGCAATCACAATCATACAATCACGATCATACAATCACGATCATACAATCACAATCATACAATCGCAATATTACAATCGCAATCATACAATCACAATCATACAATTAAAATCATACAATCACAATCATACAATGACAATCATACAATCACAATCATACAATCACAATCATACAATCACAATCATACAATCACAATCATACAATCTCAGTCATGCAATCACAATCATACAATCAAAATCATAAAATCACAATCATACAATCACAATCATACAACCACAATCATACAATCACAATCATACAATCACAATCATACAATCACAATCATACAATTAAAATCATACAATCACAATCATACAATCACAATCATACAATCACAATCATACAATCACAATCATATAATCACAATCATACAATCACAATCATGCAATCACGATCATACAATCACGATCATACAATCACGATCATACAATCACAATCATACAATCAAAATCATACAATGACAATCATACAATCGCAATCATACAAACGCAATCATACAATCACAATCATACAATCGCAATCATACAATCGCAATCATACAATCGCAATCATACAATCGCAATCATTCTGTCACAATCATACAATCACAATCATACAATCACAATCATACTATAAAAGTCATACAATCACATTCATACAATGACAATCATACAATCACAATCATACAATCACAATCATACAAACACAATCATACAATCACAGTCATGCAATCACAATCATACAATCGCAATCATACAATCGCAATATCACAATCACTATCATACAATCACAATCATACTAACACAGACATACAATCACAATCATACAATCACAATCATACAATCACAATCATACAATCGCAGTCATACAATCACAATCATACAATCGCAATCATACAATCGCAATGTCACAATCACTATCGTACAATCACAATCATACAATCACAATCATATAGTCACAATCATACAATCACAATCATACAATCACAATCATACAATCACGATCATACAATCACGATCATACAATCACAATCATACAATCGCAATATTACAATCGCAATCATACAATCACAATCATACAATTAAAATCATACAATCACAATCATACAATCACGACCATACAATCACAATCATACAATCACAATCATACAATCACAATCATACAATCACAATCATACAATCACAATCATACAATCACAACCATACAATCTGAATCATACAATCACAATGTCACAATCACTATCATACAATCACAATCATACAATCACAATCATACAATCCCAATCATTCAATCTCAATCATACAATCACAATCATACAATCACAATCATACAATCACAATCATACAATCACAATCATACAATCACAATCATACAATCACAATCATACAATCACAATCATACAATCACAATCATACAATCTCAGTCATGCAATCACAATCATACAATCAAAATCATACAATCACAATCATACAATCACAATCATACAATCAAAATCATACAATGACAATCATACAATCGCAATCATACAAACGCAATCATACAATCACAATCATACAATCACAATCATACAATCACAATCATACAATCGCAATCATACAAACGCAATCATACAATCGCAATCATTCTATCACAATCATACAATCACAATCATACCATCACAATCATACAATCACAATCACACAATCACAATCATACAATCCCAATCATTCAATCTCAAACATACAACCACAATCATACAATCACAATCATACAATCCCAATCATACAATCCCAATCATACAATCCCAATCATACAATCCCAATTATACAATTAAAATCATACAATCACAATCATACAATCACAATCAAACAATCACAATCATACAATCACAATCATGCAATCACAATCATACAATCACGATCATACAATCACGATCATACAATCACAATCATACAATCAAAATCATACAATGACAATCATACAATCGCAATCATACAAACGCAATCATACAATCACAATCATACAATCGCAATCATACAATCGCAATCATACAATCGCAATCATTCTATCACAATCATACAATCACAATCATACAATCACAATCATACAATCACAATCATACAATCACAATCATACAATCACAATCATACAATCACAATCATACAATCACAATCATACAATCGCAATCATACAATCACAATCATACAATCACAATCATACAATCACAATCATACAATCACAATCATACAATCACAATCATATAATCACAATCATGCAATCACAATCATACAATCAAAATCATACAATCACAATCACACAGTCGCAATCATAAAATCACAATCATGCCATCACAATCATACAATTAAAATCATACAATCACAATCATACAATCACAATCATACAATCACAATCATACAATCACAATCATACAATCACAATCATACAATCACAATCATACAATCACGACCATACAATCACAATCATACAATCACAATCATACAATCACAATCATACAATCACAATCATACAATCACAACCATACAATCTGAATCATACAATCACAATGTCACAATCACTATCATACAATCACAATCATACAATCACAATCATACAATCCCAATCATTCAATCTCAATCATACAATCACAATCATACAATCACAATCATACAATCACAATCATACAATCCCAATCATTCAATCTCAATCATACAATCACAATCATACAATCACAATCATACAATCACAATCATACAATCACAATCATACAATCACAATCATACAATCACAATCATACAATCACAATCATACAATCACAATCATACAATCACAATCATACAATCACAATCATACAATCACAATCATACAATCACAATCATACAATCACAATCATATAATCACAATCATGCAATCACAATCATACAATCAAAATCATACAATCACAATCACACAGTCGCAATCATAAAATCACAATCATGCCATCACAATCATACAATTAAAATCATACAATCACAATCATACAATCACAATCATACAATCTCAGTCATGCAATCACAATCATACAATCAAAATCATACAATCACAATCATACAATCGCAGTCATGCAATCACAATCATACAATCGCAGTCATACAATCGCAATATCACAATCACTATCATACAATCACAATCATACTAACACAGTCATACAATCACAATCATACAATCACAATCATACAATCACAATCATACAATCGCAGTCATACAATCACAATCATACAATCGCAATCATACAATCGCAATGTCACAATCACTATAGTACAATCACAATCATACAATCACAATCATATAGTCACAATCATACAATCACAATCATACAATCACAATCATACAATCACGATCATACAATCACAATCATACAATCGCAATATTACAATCGCAATCATACAATCACAATCATACAATTAAAATCATACAATCACAATCATACAATGACAATCATACAATCACAATCATACAATCACAATCATACAATCACAATCATACAATCACAATCATACAATCACAATCATACAATCTCAGTCATGCAATCACAATCATACAATCACAATCATACAATCACAATCATACAATTAAAATCATACAATCACAATCATACAATCACAATCATACAATCACAATCATACAATCACAATCATATAATCACAATCATACAATCACAATCATGCAATCACGATCATACAATCACGATCATACAATCACGATCATACAATCACAATCATACAATCAAAATCATACAATGACAATCATACAATCGCAATCATACAAACGCAATCATACAATCACAATCATACAATCGCAATCATACAATCGCAATCATACAATCGCAATCATACAATCGCAATCATTCTGTCACAATCATACAATCACAATCATACAATCACAATCATACTATAAAAGTCATACAATCACATTCATACAATGACAATCATACAATCACAATCATACAATCACAATCATACAACCACAATCATACAATCACAGTCATGCAATCACAATCATACAATCGCAATCATACAATCGCAATATCACAATCACTATCATACAATCACAATCATACTAACACAGTCATACAATCACAATCATACAATCACAATCATACAATCACAATCATACAATCGCAGTCATACAATCACAATCATACAATCGCAATCATACAATCGCAATGTCACAATCACTATCGTACAATCACAATCATACAATCACAATCATATAGTCACAATCATACAATCACAATCATACAATCACAATCATACAATCACAATCATACAATCACAATCATACAATCACAATCATACAATCACAATCATACAATCACAATCATACAATCACAATCATACAATGAAAATCATACAATCACAATCATACAATGACAATCATACAATCACAATCATACAATCACAATCATACAATCACAAGCATACAATCACAATCATACAATCACAATCATACAATCACAATCATACAATCACAATCATACAATCACAATCATACAATCTCAGTCATGCAATCACAATCATACAATCAAAATCATACAATCACAATCATACAATCACAATCATACAATCACAATCATACAATCACAATCATACAATCACAATCATACAATCACAATCATACAATCACAATCATACAATCACAATCATACAATCACAATCATACAATCACAATCATACAATCACAATCATCCAATCACAATCATACAATCACAATCATACAATCACAATCATACAATCACAATCATACAATCACAATCATACAATCACAATCATACAATCACAATCATACAATCACAATCATACAATCACAATCATACAATCACAATCATACAATCACAATCATACAATCACAATCATACAATCACAATCATACTATAAAAGTCATACAATCACATTCATACAATGACAATCATACAATCACAATCATACAATCACAATCATACAAACACAATCATACAATCACAGTCATGCAATCACAATCATACAATCGCAATCATACAATCGCAATATCACAATCACTATCATACAATCACAATCATACTATCACAGTCATACAATCACAATCATACAATCACAATGATAAAATCACAATCATACAATCGCAGTCATACAATCACAATCATACAATCGCAATCATACAATCGCAATGTCACAATCACTATCGTACAATCACAATCATACAATCACAATCATATAATCACAATCATACAATCACAATCATACAATCACGATCATACAATCACGATCATACAATCACGATCATACAATCACGATCATACAATCACGATCATACAATCACGATCATAGAATCACAATCATACAATCACAATCATACAATGACAATCATACAATCGCAATCATACAAACGCAATCATACAATCACAATCATACAATCGCAATCATACAATCGCAATCATACAATCGCAATCATACAATCACAATCATACAATCACAATCATACAATCACAATCATACAATCACAATCATATAATCACAATCATGCAATCACAATCATACAATCAAAATCATACAATCACAATCACACAGTCGCAATCATAAAATCACAATCATGCCATCACAATCATACAATTAAAATCATACAATCACAATCATACAATCACAATCATACAATCTCAGTCATGCAATCACAATCATACAATCAAAATCATACAATCACAATCATACAATCGCAGTCATGCAATCACAATCATACAATCGCAGTCATACAATCGCAATATCACAATCACTATCATACAATCACAATCATACTAACACAGTCATACAATCACAATCATACAATCACAATCATACAATCACAATCATACAATCGCAGTCATACAATCACAATCATACAATCGCAATCATACAATCGCAATGTCACAATCACTATAGTACAATCACAATCATACAATCACAATCATATAGTCACAATCATACAATCACAATCATACAATCACAATCATACAATCACGATCATACAATCACAATCATACAATCGCAATATTACAATCGCAATCATACAATCACAATCATACAATTAAAATCATACAATCACAATCATACAATGACAATCATACAATCACAATCATACAATCACAATCATACAATCACAATCATACAATCACAATCATACAATCACAATCATACAATCTCAGTCATGCAATCACAATCATACAATCACAATCATACAATCACAATCATACAATTAAAATCATACAATCACAATCATACAATCACAATCATACAATCACAATCATACAATCACAATCATATAATCACAATCATACAATCACAATCATGCAATCACGATCATACAATCACGATCATACAATCACGATCATACAATCACAATCATACAATCAAAATCATACAATGACAATCATACAATCGCAATCATACAAACGCAATCATACAATCACAATCATACAATCGCAATCATACAATCGCAATCATACAATCGCAATCACACAATCGCAATCATTCTGTCACAATCATACAATCACAATCATACAATCACAATCATACTATAAAAGTCATACAATCACATTCATACAATGACAATCATACAATCACAATCATACAATCACAATCATACAACCACAATCATACAATCACAGTCATGCAATCACAATCATACAATCGCAATCATACAATCGCAATATCACAATCACTATCATACAATCACAATCATACTAACACAGTCATACAATCACAATCATACAATCACAATCATACAATCACAATCATACAATCGCAGTCATACAATCACAATCATACAATCGCAATCATACAATCGCAATGTCACAATCACTATCGTACAATCACAATCATACAATCACAATCATATAGTCACAATCATACAATCACAATCATACAATCACAATCATACAATCACAATCATACAATCACAATCATACAATCACAATCATACAATCACAATCATACAATCACAATCATACAATCACAATCATACAATGAAAATCATACAATCACAATCATACAATGACAATCATACAATCACAATCATACAATCACAATCATACAATCACAAGCATACAATCACAATCATACAATCACAATCATACAATCACAATCATACAATCACAATCATACAATCACAATCATACAATCTCAGTCATGCAATCACAATCATACAATCAAAATCATACAATCACAATCATACAATCACAATCATACAATCACAATCATACAATCACAATCATACAATCACAATCATACAATCACAATCATACAATCACAATCATACAATCACAATCATACAATCACAATCATACAATCACAATCATACAATCACAATCATCCAATCACAATCATACAATCACAATCATACAATCACAATCATACAATCACAATCATACAATCACAATCATACAATCACAATCATACAATCACAATCATACAATCACAATCATACAATCACAATCATACAATCACAATCATACAATCACAATCATACAATCACAATCATACTATAAAAGTCATACAATCACATTCATACAATGACAATCATACAATCACAATCATACAATCACAATCATACAAACACAATCATACAATCACAGTCATGCAATCACAATCATACAATCGCAATCATACAATCGCAATATCACAATCACTATCATACAATCACAATCATACTATCACAGTCATACAATCACAATCATACAATCACAATGATAAAATCACAATCATACAATCGCAGTCATACAATCACAATCATACAATCGCAATCATACAATCGCAATGTCACAATCACTATCGTACAATCACAATCATACAATCACAATCATATAATCACAATCATACAATCACAATCATACAATCACGATCATACAATCACGATCATACAATCACGATCATACAATCACGATCATACAATCACGATCATACAATCACGATCATAGAATCACAATCATACAATCACAATCATACAATGACAATCATACAATCGCAATCATACAAACGCAATCATACAATCACAATCATACAATCGCAATCATACAATCGCAATCATACAATCGCAATCATTCTATCACAATCATACAATCACAATCATACCATCACAATCATACAATCACAATCACAGAATCACAATCATACAATCCCAATCATTCAATCTCAAACATACAACCACAATCATACAATCACAATCATACAATCCCAATCATACAATCCCAATCATACAATCCCAATTATACAATTAAAATCATACAATTACAATCATACAATCACAATCAAACAATCACAATCATACAATCACAATCATGCAATCACAATCATACAATCACGATCATACAATCACGATCATACAATCACAATCATACAATCAAAATCATACAATGACAATCATACAATCGCAATCATACAAACGCAATCATACAATCACAATCATACAATCGCAATCATACAATCGCAATCATACAATCGCAATCATTCTATCAGAATCATACAATCACAATCATACAATCACAATCATACAATCACAATCATACAATCACAATCATACAATCACAATCACACAATCACAATCATACAATCGCAATCATACAATCACAATCATACAATCACAATGATACAATCACAATCATACAATCACAATCATATAATCACAATCATGCAATCACAATCATACAATCAAAATCATACAATCACAATCACACAGTCGCAATCATAAAATCACAATCATGCAATCACAATCATACAATTAAAATCATACAATCACAATCATACAATCACAATCATACAATCACAATCATACAATCACGACCATACAATCACAATCATACAATCACAATCATACAATCACAATCATACAATCACAACCATACAATCTGAATCATACAATCGCAATGTCACAATCACTATCATACAATCACAATCATACAATCACAATCATACAATCCCAATCATTCAATCTCAATCATACAATCACAATCATACAATCACAATCATACAATCACAATCATACAATCACAATCATACAATCACAATCATACAATCACAATCATACAATCACAATCATACAATCACAATCATACAATCACAATCATACAATCACAATCATACAATCTCAGTCATGCAATCACAATCATACAATCAAAATCATACAATCACAATCATACAATCGCAGTCATACAATCACAATCATACAATCGCAATCATACAATCGCAATGTCACAATCACTATCGTACAATCACAATCATACAATCACAATCATATAATCACAATCATACAATCACAATCATACAATCACCATCATACAATCACGATCATACAATCACGATCATACAATCACGATCATACAATCACGATCATAGAATCACAATCATACAATCACAATCATACAATGACAATCATACAATCGCAATCATACAAACGCAATCATACAATCGCAATCATACAATCACAATCATACAATCGCAATCATACAAACGCAATCATACAATCGCAATCATTCTATCACAATCATACAATCACAATCATACCATCACAATCATACAATCACAATCACACAATCACAATCATACAATCCCAATCATTCAATCTCAAACATACAACCACAATCATACAATCACAATCATACAATCCCAATCATACAATCCCAATCATACAATCCCAATTATACAATTAAAATCATACAATCACAATCATACAATCACAATCAAACAATCACAATCATACAATCACAATCATGCAATCACAATCATACAATCACGATCATACAATCACGATCATACAATCACAATCATACAATCAAAATCATACAATGACAATCATACAATCGCAATCATACAAACGCAATCATACAATCACAATCATACAATCGCAATCATACAATCGCAATCATACAATCGCAATCATTCTATCACAATCATACAATCACAATCATACAATCACAATCATACAATCACAATCATACAATCACAATCATACAATCCCAATCATACAATCACAATCATACAATCACAATCATACAATCGCAATCATACAATCACAATCATACAATCACAATCATACAATCACAATCATACAATCACAATCATACAATCACAATCATATAATCACAATCATGCAATCACAATCATACAATCAAAATCATACAATCACAATCACACAGTCGCAATCATAAAATCACAATCATGCAATCACAATCATACAATTAAAATCATACAATCACAATCATACAATCACAATCATACAATCACAATCATACAATCACAATCATACAATCACAATCATACAATCACAATCATACAATCACAATCATACAATCACGACCATACAATCACAATCATACAATCACAGTCATACAACCACAATCATACAATCACAATCATACAATCACAACCATACAATCTGAATCATACAATCACAATCTCACAATCACTATCATACAATCACAATCATACAATCACAATCATACAATCCCAATCATTCAATCTCAATCATACAATCACAATCATACAATCACAATCATACAATCACAATCATACAATCACAATCATACAATCACAATCATACAATCACAATCATACAATCACAATCATACAATCACAATCATACAATCACAATCATACAATCACAATCATACAATCTCAGTCATGCAATCACAATCATACAATCAAAATCATACAATCACAATCATACAATCACAATCATACAATCAAAATCATACAATGACAATCATACAATCGCAATCATACAAACGCAATCATACAATCACAATCATACAATCACAATCATACAATCACAATCATACAATCGCAATCATACAAACGCAATCATACAATCGCAATCATTCTATCACAATCATACAATCACAATCATACCATCACAATCATACAATCACAATCACACAATCACAATCATACAATCCCAATCATTCAATCTCAAACATACAACCACAATCATACAATCACAATCATACAATCCCAATCATACAATCCCAATCATACAATCCCAATTATACAATTAAAATCATACAATCACAATCATACAATCACAATCAAACAATCACAATCATACAATCACAATCATGCAATCACAATCATACAATCACGATCATACAATCACGATCATACAATCACAATCATACAATCAAAATCATACAATGACAATCATACAATCGCAATCATACAAACGCAATCATACAATCACAATCATACAATCGCAATCATACAATCGCAATCATACAATCGCAATCATTCTATCACAATCATACAATCACAATCATACAATCACAATCATACAATCACAATCATACAATCACAATCATACAATCACAATCATACAATCACAATCATACAATCACAATCATACAATCGCAATCATACAATCACAATCATACAATCACAATCATACAATCACAATCATACAATCACAATCATACAATCACAATCATATAATCACAATCATGCAATCAAAATCATACAATCACAATCACACAGTCGCAATCATAAAATCACAATCATGCAATCACAATCATACAATTAAAATCATACAATCACAATCATACAATCACAATCATACAATCACAATCATACAATCACAATCATACAATCACAATCATACAATCACAATCATACAATCACAATCATACAATCACGACCATACAATCACAATCATACAATCACAATCATACAATCACAATCATACAATCACAATCATACAATCACAACCATACAATCTGAATCATACAATCACAATGTCACAATCACTATCATACAATCACAATCATACAATCACAATCATACAATCCCAATCACTCAATCTCAATCATACAATCACAATCATACAATCACAATCATACAATCCCAATCATTCAATCTCAATCATACAATCACAATCATACAATCACAATCATACAATCACAATCATACAATCACAATCATACAATCACAATCATACAATCACAATCATACAATCACAATCATACAATCACAATCATACAATCTCAGTCATGCAATCACAATCATACAATCAAAATCATACAATCACAATCATACAATCGCAGTCATACAATCACAATCATACAATCGCAATCATACAATCGCAATGTCACAATCACTATCGTACAATCACAATCATACAATCACAATCATATAATCACAATCATACAATCACAATCATACAATCACAATCATACAATCACGATCATACAATCACGATCATACAATCACGATCATACAATCACGATCATAGAATCACAATCATACAATCACAATCATACAATCACAATCATACAATCACGATCATACAATCACGATCATACAATCACAATCATACAATCAAAATCATACAATGACAATCATACAATCGCAATCATACAATCGCAATCATACAATCGCAATCATACAATCGCAATCATTCTGTCACAATCATACAATCACAATCATACAATCACAATCATACTATAAAAGTCATACAATCACATTCATACAATGACAATCATACAATCACAATCATACAATCACAATCATACAACCACAATCATACAATCACAGTCATGCAATCACAATCATACAATCGCAATCATACAATCGCAATATCACAATCACTATCATACAATCACAATCATACTAACACAGTCATACAATCACAATCATACAATCACAATCATACAATCACAATCATACAATCGCAGTCATACAATCACAATCATACAATCGCAATCATACAATCGCAATGTCACAATCACTATCGTACAATCACAATCATACAATCACAATCATATAGTCACAATCATACAATCACAATCATACAATCACAATCATACAATCACGATCATACAATCACGATCATACAATCACAATCATACAATCGCAATATTACAATCGCAATCATACAATCACAATCATACAATTAAAATCATACAATCACAACCATACAATGACAATCATACAATCACAATCATACAATCACAATCATACAATCAATAAGCATACAATCACAATCATACAATCACAATCATACAATCACAATCATACAATCACAATCATACAATCACAATCATACAATCTCAGTCATGCAATCACAATCATACAATCAAAATCATACAATCACAATCATACAATCACAATCATACAATCACAATCATACAATCACAATCATACAATGAAAATCATACAATCACAATCATACAATGACAATCATACAATCACAATCATACAATCACAATCATACAATCACAAGCATACAATCACAATCATACAATCACAATCATACAATCACAATCATACAATCACAATCATACTATAAAAGTCATACAATCACATTCATACAATGACAATCATACAATCACAATCATACAATCACAATCATACAAACACAATCATACAATCACAGTCATGCAATCACAATCATACAATCACAATCATACAATCACAATCATACAATCACAATCATACAATCACAATCATACAATCACAATCATACAATCACAAGCATACAATCACAATCATACAATCACAATCATACAATCACAATCATACAATCACAATCATACTATAAAAGTCATACAATCACATTCATACAATGACAATCATACAATCACAATCATACAATCACAATCATACAAACACAATCATACAATCACAGTCATGCAATCACAATCATACAATCGCAATCATACAATCGCAATATCACAATCACTATCATACAATCACAATCATACTATCACAGTCATACAATCACAATCATACAATCACAATGATAAAATCACAATCATACAATCGCAGTCATACAATCACAATCATACAATCGCAATCATACAATCGCAATGTCACAATCACTATCGTACAATCACAATCATACAATCACAATCATATAATCACAATCATACAATCACAATCATACAATCACGATCATACAATCACGATCATACAATCACGATCATACAATCACGATCATACAATCACGATCATACAATCACGATCATAGAATCACAATCATACAATCACAATCATACAATGACAATCATACAATCGCAATCATACAAACGCAATCATACAATCACAATCATACAATCGCAATCATACAATCGCAATCATACAATCGCAATCATACAATCACAATCATACAATCACAATCATACAATCACAATCATACAATCACAATCATATAATCACAATCATGCAATCACAATCATACAATCAAAATCATACAATCACAATCACACAGTCGCAATCATAAAATCACAATCATGCCATCACAATCATACAATTAAAATCATACAATCACAATCATACAATCACAATCATACAATCTCAGTCATGCAATCACAATCATACAATCAAAATCATACAATCACAATCATACAATCGCAGTCATGCAATCACAATCATACAATCGCAGTCATACAATCGCAATATCACAATCACTATCATACAATCACAATCATACTAACACAGTCATACAATCACAATCATACAATCACAATCATACAATCACAATCATACAATCGCAGTCATACAATCACAATCATACAATCGCAATCATACAATCGCAATGTCACAATCACTATAGTACAATCACAATCATACAATCACAATCATATAGTCACAATCATACAATCACAATCATACAATCACAATCATACAATCACGATCATACAATCACAATCATACAATCGCAATATTACAATCGCAATCATACAATCACAATCATACAATTAAAATCATACAATCACAATCATACAATGACAATCATACAATCACAATCATACAATCACAATCATACAATCACAATCATACAATCACAATCATACAATCACAATCATACAATCTCAGTCATGCAATCACAATCATACAATCACAATCATACAATCACAATCATACAATTAAAATCATACAATCACAATCATACAATCACAATCATACAATCACAATCATACAATCACAATCATATAATCACAATCATACAATCACAATCATGCAATCACGATCATACAATCACGATCATACAATCACGATCATACAATCACAATCATACAATCAAAATCATACAATGACAATCATACAATCGCAATCATACAAACGCAATCATACAATCACAATCATACAATCGCAATCATACAATCGCAATCATACAATCGCAATCATACAATCGCAATCATTCTGTCACAATCATACAATCACAATCATACAATCACAATCATACTATAAAAGTCATACAATCACATTCATACAATGACAATCATACAATCACAATCATACAATCACAATCATACAACCACAATCATACAATCACAGTCATGCAATCACAATCATACAATCGCAATCATACAATCGCAATATCACAATCACTATCATACAATCACAATCATACTAACACAGTCATACAATCACAATCATACAATCACAATCATACAATCACAATCATACAATCGCAGTCATACAATCACAATCATACAATCGCAATCATACAATCGCAATGTCACAATCACTATCGTACAATCACAATCATACAATCACAATCATATAGTCACAATCATACAATCACAATCATACAATCACAATCATACAATCACAATCATACAATCACAATCATACAATCACAATCATACAATCACAATCATACAATCACAATCATACAATCACAATCATACAATGAAAATCATACAATCACAATCATACAATGACAATCATACAATCACAATCATACAATCACAATCATACAATCACAAGCATACAATCACAATCATACAATCACAATCATACAATCACAATCATACAATCACAATCATACAATCACAATCATACAATCTCAGTCATGCAATCACAATCATACAATCAAAATCATACAATCACAATCATACAATCACAATCATACAATCACAATCATACAATCACAATCATACAATCACAATCATACAATCACAATCATACAATCACAATCATACAATCACAATCATACAATCACAATCATACAATCACAATCATACAATCACAATCATCCAATCACAATCATACAATCACAATCATACAATCACAATCATACAATCACAATCATACAATCACAATCATACAATCACAATCATACAATCACAATCATACAATCACAATCATACAATCACAATCATACAATCACAATCATACAATCACAATCATACAATCACAATCATACAATCACAATCATACTATAAAAGTCATACAATCACATTCATACAATGACAATCATACAATCACAATCATACAATCACAATCATACAAACACAATCATACAATCACAGTCATGCAATCACAATCATACAATCGCAATCATACAATCGCAATATCACAATCACTATCATACAATCACAATCATACTATCACAGTCATACAATCACAATCATACAATCACAATGATAAAATCACAATCATACAATCGCAGTCATACAATCACAATCATACAATCGCAATCATACAATCGCAATGTCACAATCACTATCGTACAATCACAATCATACAATCACAATCATATAATCACAATCATACAATCACAATCATACAATCACGATCATACAATCACGATCATACAATCACGATCATACAATCACGATCATACAATCACGATCATACAATCACGATCATAGAATCACAATCATACAATCACAATCATACAATGACAATCATACAATCGCAATCATACAAACGCAATCATACAATCACAATCATACAATCGCAATCATACAATCGCAATCATACAATCGCAATCATTCTATCACAATCATACAATCACAATCATACCATCACAATCATACAATCACAATCACAGAATCACAATCATACAATCCCAATCATTCAATCTCAAACATACAACCACAATCATACAATCACAATCATACAATCCCAATCATACAATCCCAATCATACAATCCCAATTATACAATTAAAATCATACAATTACAATCATACAATCACAATCAAACAATCACAATCATACAATCACAATCATGCAATCACAATCATACAATCACGATCATACAATCACGATCATACAATCACAATCATACAATCAAAATCATACAATGACAATCATACAATCGCAATCATACAAACGCAATCATACAATCACAATCATACAATCGCAATCATACAATCGCAATCATACAATCGCAATCATTCTATCAGAATCATACAATCACAATCATACAATCACAATCATACAATCACAATCATACAATCACAATCATACAATCACAATCACACAATCACAATCATACAATCGCAATCATACAATCACAATCATACAATCACAATGATACAATCACAATCATACAATCACAATCATATAATCACAATCATGCAATCACAATCATACAATCAAAATCATACAATCACAATCACACAGTCGCAATCATAAAATCACAATCATGCAATCACAATCATACAATTAAAATCATACAATCACAATCATACAATCACAATCATACAATCACAATCATACAATCACGACCATACAATCACAATCATACAATCACAATCATACAATCACAATCATACAATCACAACCATACAATCTGAATCATACAATCGCAATGTCACAATCACTATCATACAATCACAATCATACAATCACAATCATACAATCCCAATCATTCAATCTCAATCATACAATCACAATCATACAATCACAATCATACAATCACAATCATACAATCACAATCATACAATCACAATCATACAATCACAATCATACAATCACAATCATACAATCACAATCATACAATCACAATCATACAATCTCAGTCATGCAATCACAATCATACAATCAAAATCATACAATCACAATCATACAATCGCAGTCATACAATCACAATCATACAATCGCAATCATACAATCACAATCATACAATCGCAGTCATACAATCACAATCATACAATCGCAATCATACAATCGCAATGTCACAATCACTATCGTACAATCACAATCATACAATCACAATCATATAATCACAATCATACAATCACAATCATACAATCACAATCATACAATCACGATCATACAATCACGATCATACAATCACGATCATACAATCACGATCATAGAATCACAATCATACAATCACAATCATACAATCACAATCATACAATCACGATCATACAATCACGATCATACAATCACAATCATACAATCAAAATCATACAATGACAATCATACAATCGCAATCATACAAACGCAATCATACAATCACAATCATACAATCGCAATCATACAATCGCAATCATACAATCGCAATCATACAATCGCAATCATTCTGTCACAATCATACAATCACAATCATACAATCACAATCATACTATAAAAGTCATACAATCACATTCATACAATGACAATCATACAATCACAATCATACAATCACAATCATACAACCACAATCATACAATCACAGTCATGCAATCACAATCATACAATCGCAATCATACAATCGCAATATCACAATCACTATCATACAATCACAATCATACTAACACAGTCATACAATCACAATCATACAATCACAATCATACAATCACAATCATACAATCGCAGTCATACAATCACAATCATACAATCGCAATCATACAATCGCAATGTCACAATCACTATCGTACAATCACAATCATACAATCACAATCATATAGTCACAATCATACAATCACAATCATACAATCACAATCATACAATCACGATCATACAATCACGATCATACAATCACAATCATACAATCGCAATATTACAATCGCAATCATACAATCACAATCATACAATTAAAATCATACAATCACAACCATACAATGACAATCATACAATCACAATCATACAATCACAATCATACAATCAATAAGCATACAATCACAATCATACAATCACAATCATACAATCACAATCATACAATCACAATCATACAATCACAATCATACAATCTCAGTCATGCAATCACAATCATACAATCAAAATCATACAATCACAATCATACAATCACAATCATACAATCACAATCATACAATCACAATCATACAATCACAATCATACAATGAAAATCATACAATCACAATCATACAATGACAATCATACAATCACAATCATACAATCACAATCATACAATCACAAGCATACAATCACAATCATACAATCACAATCATACAATCACAATCATACAATCACAATCATACAATCACAACCATACAATCTGAATCATACAATCGCAATGTCACAATCACTATCATACAATCACAATCATACAATCACAATCATACAATCCCAATCATTCAATCTCAATCATACAATCACAATCATACAATCACAATCATACAATCACAATCATACAATCACAATCATACAATCACAATCATACAATCACAATCATACAATCACAATCATACAATCACAATCATACAATCACAATCATACAATCACAATCATACAATCACAATCATACAATCTCAGTCATGCAATCACAATCATACAATCAAAATCATACAATCACAATCATACAATCGCAGTCATACAATCACAATCATACAATCGCAATCATACAATCGCAATGTCACAATCACTATCGTACAATCACAATCATACAATCACAATCATATAATCACAATCATACAATCACAATCATACAATCACCATCATACAATCACGATCATACAATCACGATCATACAATCACGATCATACAATCACGATCATAGAATCACAATCATACAATCACAATCATACAATGACAATCATACAATCGCAATCATACAAACGCAATCATACAATCACAATCATACAATCGCAATCATACAAACGCAATCATACAATCGCAATCATTCTATCACAATCATACAATCACAATCATACCATCACAATCATACAATCACAATCACACAATCACAATCATACAATCCCAATCATTCAATCTCAAACATACAACCACAATCATACAATCACAATCATACAATCCCAATCATACAATCCCAATCATACAATCCCAATTATACAATTAAAATCATACAATCACAATCATACAATCACAATCAAACAATCACAATCATACAATCACAATCATGCAATCACAATCATACAATCACGATCATACAATCACGATCATACAATCACAATCATACAATCAAAATCATACAATGACAATCATACAATCGCAATCATACAAACGCAATCATACAATCACAATCATACAATCGCAATCATACAATCGCAATCATACAATCGCAATCATTCTATCACAATCATACAATCACAATCATACAATCACAATCATACAATCACAATCATACAATCACAATCATACAATCACAATCATACAATCACAATCATACAATCACAATCATACAATCGCAATCATACAATCACAATCATACAATCACAATCATACAATCACAATCATACAATCACAATCATACAATCACAATCATATAATCACAATCATGCAATCACAATCATACAATCAAAATCATACAATCACAATCACACAGTCGCAATCATAAAATCACAATCATGCAATCACAATCATACAATTAAAATCATACAATCACAATCATACAATCACAATCATACAATCACAATCATACAATCACAATCATACAATCACAATCATACAATCACAATCATACAATCACGACCATACAATCACAATCATACAATCACAATCATACAATCACAATCATACAATCACAATCATACAATCACAACCATACAATCTGAATCATACAATCACAATGTCACAATCACTATCATACAATCACAATCATACAATCACAATCATACAATCCCAATCATTCAATCTCAATCATACAATCACAATCATACAATCACAATCATACAATCACAATCATACAATCACAATCATACAATCACAATCATACAATCACAATCATACAATCACAATCATACAATCACAATCATACAATCTCAGTCATGCAATCACAATCATACAATCAAAATCATACAATCACAATCATACAATCACAATCATACAATCAAAATCATACAATGACAATCATACAATCGCAATCATACAAACGCAATCATACAATCACAATCATACAATCACAATCATACAATCACAATCATACAATCGCAATCATACAAACGCAATCATACAATCGCAATCATTCTATCACAATCATACAATCACAATCATACCATCACAATCATACAATCACAATCACACAATCACAATCATACAATCCCAATCATTCAATCTCAAACATACAACCACAATCATACAATCACAATCATACAATCCCAATCATACAATCCCAATCATACAATCCCAATCATACAATCCCAATTATACAATTAAAATCATACAATCACAATCATACAATCACAATCAAACAATCACAATCATACAATCACAATCATGCAATCACAATCATACAATCACGATCATACAATCACGATCATACAATCACAATCATACAATCACAATCATACAATCACAACCATACAATCTGAATCATACAATCACAATGTCACAATCACTATCATACAATCACAATCATACAATCACAATCATACAATCCCAATCACTCAATCTCAATCATACAATCACAATCATACAATCACAATCATACAATCACAATCATACAATCCCAATCATTCAATCACAATCATACAATCTCAGTCATGCAATCACAATCATACAATCAAAATCATACAATCACAATCATACAATCGCAGTCATACAATCACAATCATACAATCGCAATCATACAATCGCAATGTCACAATCACTATCGTACAATCACAATCATACAATCACAATCATATAATCACAATCATACAATCACAATCATACAATCACAATCATACAATCACGATCATACAATCACGATCATACAATCACGATCATACAATCACGATCATAGAATCACAATCATACAATCACAATCATACAATGACAATCATACAATCGCAATCATACAAACGCAATCATACAATCACAATCATACAATCGCAATCATACAAACGCAATCATACAATCGCAATCATTCTATCACAATCACACAATCACAATCACACAATCACAATCATACCATCACAATCATACAATCACAATCATACAATCACAATCATACAATCACAATCATACAATCACAATCATACAATCACAATCATACAATCTCAGTCATGCAATCACAATCATACAATCAAAATCATACAATCACAATCATACAATCGCAGTCATACAATCACAATCATACAATCGCAATCATACAATCGCAATGTCACAATCACTATCGTACAATCACAATCATACAATCACAAGCATACAATCACAATCATACAATCACAATCATACAATCACGATCATACAATCACGATCATACAATCACGATCATACAATCACAATCATACAATCGCAATATTACAATCGCAATCATACAATCACAATCATACAATCACAATCATACAATTAAAATCATACAATCACAATCATACAATGACAATCATACAATCACAATCATACAATCACAATCATACAATCACAATCATACAATCACAAGCATACAATCACAATCATACAATCACAGTCATGCAATCACAATCATACAATCGCAATCATACAAACACAATCATACAATCTCAATCATGCAATCACAATCATACAATCAAAATCATACAATCACAATCATACAATCACAATCATACAATCACAATCATACAATCACAATCATACAATCACAATCATACAATCACAATCATACAATCACAATCATACAATCACAATCATACAATGACGATCATACAATCACAATCATGCAATCACAATCATACAATCACAATCATATAATCACAATCATGCAATCACAATCATACAATCAAAATCATACAATCACAATCATACAGTCGCAATCATACAATCACAATCATACAATCACAATCATACAATTAAAATCATACAATCACAATCATACAATCACAATCATACAATCACAATCATACAATCACAATCATACAATCACAATCATACAATCACAATCATACAATCGCAATCATACAATCGCAATGTCACAATCACTATCATACAATCGCAATCATACAATCACAATCATACAATCACAATCTTACTATCACAATCACACAACCACAGTCATACAATCACAATCATACAACCGCAATCATACAATCGCAATGTCACAATCACTATTATACAATCACAGTCATACAATCACAATCATACAATCACGATCATACAATCACGATCATACAATCACGATCATGCAATCACGATCATACAATCACGATCATAGAATCACAATCATACAATCACAATCATACAATGACAATCATACAATCGCAATCATACAAACGCAATCATACAATCACAATCATACAATCGCAATCATACAATCGCAATCATACAATCGCAATCATTCTATCACAATCATACAATCACAATCATACAACCACAATCAACAATCACAATCATACAATCACAATCATACATTCACAATCATACAATCACAATCATACCATCACAATCATACAATCACAATCACACAATCACAATCATACAATCCCAATCATTCAATCTCAAACATACAACCACAATCATACAATCACAATCATACAATCCCAATCATACAATCCCAATCATACAATCCCAATTATACAATTAAAATCATACAATCACAATCATACAATCACAATCATACAATCACAATCATGCAATCACAATCATACAATCACGATCATACAATCACGATCATACAATCACAATCATACAATCAAAATCATACAATGACAATCATACAATCGCAATCATACAAATGCAATCATACAATCACAATCATACAATCGCAATCATACAATCGCAATCATACAATCGCAATCATAGAATCGCAATCATACAATCGCAATCATTCTATCACAATCATACGATCACAATCATACAATCACAATCATACAATCACAATCATACAATCATAATCATACAATCACAATCATACAATCACAATCATACAATCACAATCATACAATCACAATCATACAATCGCAATCATACAATCGCAATGTCACAATCACTATTATACAATCACAGTCATACAATCACAATCATACAATCACAATCATACAACCAAAATCATACAATCACAATCATACAGTCGCAATCATGCAATCACAATCATGCAATCACAATCATACAATCAAAATCATACAATCACAATCCCACAGTCGCAATCATACAATCACAATCATGCAATCACAATCATACAATTAAAATCATACAATCACAATCATACAATCACAATCATACAATCACAATCATACAATCACAATCATACAATCACAATCATACAATCACAATCATACAATCACAACCATACAATCACAATCATACAATCACAATCATACAATCACAACCATACAATCTGAATCATACAATCGCAATGTCATAATCACTATCATACAATCACAATCATACAATCACAATCATACAATCACAATCATACAATCCCAATCATTCAATCTCAATCATACAATTACAATCATACAATCACAATCATACAATCACAATCATACAATCACAATCATACAATCACAATCATACAACCGCAATCATACAATCGCAATGTCACAATCACTATTATACAATCACAGTCATACAATCACAATCATACAATCACGATCATACAATCACGATCATACAATCACGATCATACAATCACGATCATACAATCACGATCATAGAATCACAATCATACAATCACAATCATACAATGACAATCATACAATCGCAATCATACAAACGCAATCATACAATCACAATCATACAATCGCAATCATACAATCGCAATCATACAATCGCAATCATTCTATCACAATCATACAATCACAATCATACAACCACAATCATACAATCACAATCATACAATCACAATCATACATTCACAATCATACAATCACAATCATACCATCACAATCATACAATCACAATCACACAATCACAATCATACAATCCCAATCATTCAATCTCAAACATACAACCACAATCATACAATCACAATCATACAATCCCAATCATACAATCCCAATCATACAATCCCAATTATACAATTAAAATCATACAATCACAATCATACAATCACAATCATACAATCACAATCATGCAATCACAATCATACAATCACGATCATACAATCACGATCATACAATCACAATCATACAATCAAAATCATACAATGACAATCATACAATCGCAATCATACAAATGCAATCATACAATCACAATCATACAATCGCAATCATACAATCGCAATCATACAATCGCAATCATAGAATCGCAATCATACAATCGCAATCATTCTATCACAATCATACGATCACAATCATACAATCACAATCATACAATCACAATCATACAATCATAATCATACAATCACAATCATACAATCACAATCATACAATCACAATCATACAATCACAATCATACAATCGCAATCATACAATCGCAATGTCACAATCACTATTATACAATCACAGTCATACAATCACAATCATACAATCACAATCATATAATCACAATCATACAATCACAATCATACAATCACAATCATACAACCAAAATCATACAATCACAATCATACAGTCGCAATCATGCAATCACAATCATGCAATCACAATCATACAATCAAAATCATACAATCACAATCACACAGTCGCAATCATAAAATCACAATCATGCAATCACAATCATACAATTAAAATCATACAATCACAATCATACAATCACAATCATACAATCACAATCATACAATCACAATCATACAATCACAATCATACAATCACAATCATACAATCACAACCATACAATCACAATCATACAATCACAATCATACAATCACAACCATACAATCTGAATCATACAATCGCAATGTCATAATCACTATCATACAATCACAATCATACAATCACAATCATACAATCCCAATCATTCAATCTCAATCATACAATTACAATCATACAATCACAATCATACAATCACAATCATACAATCACAGTCATACAATCCCAATCATTCAATCTCAATCATACAATTACAATCATACAATCACAATCATACATTCGCAATCATACAATCACAATGTCACAATCACTATCATACAATCACAATCATACAATCACAATCATACAATCACAATCTTACTATCACAATCATACAATCACAGTCATACAATCACAATCATACAATCGCAACCATGCAATCGCAATGTCACAATCACTATTATACAATCACAGTCATACAATCACAATCGAACAATCACAATCCTACAATCACGATCATACAATCACGATCATACAATCACGATCATACAATCACGATCATACAATCACAATCATACAATCACAATCACACAATCACAATCATACAAACGCGATCATACAATCACAATCATATAATCACAATCATACAATCACGATCATACAATCACAATCATACAATCTCAATCATGCAATCACAATCATACAATCAAAATCATACAATCACAATCATACAATCACAATCATACAATCACAATCATACAAATAAAATCATACAATCACAATCATACAATCACAATCATACAATCACAATGTCACAATCACTATCATACAATCACAATCATACAATCACAATCATACAATCACAATCTTACTATCACAATCATACAATCACAGTCATACAATCACAATCATACAATCGCAATCATAAAATCGCAATGTCACAATCACTATTATACAATCACAGTCATACAATCACAATCATACAATCACAATCCTACAATCACGATCATACAATCACGATCATACAATCACGATCATACAATCACGATCATACAATCACAATCATACAATCACAATCATACAATCACAATCATACAAACGCGATCATACAATCACAATCATATAATCACAATCATACAATCACGATCATACAATCACAATCATACAATCTCAATCATGCAATCACAATCATACAATCAAAATCATACAATCACAATCATACAATCACAATCATACAATCACAATCATACAAATAAAATCATACAATCACAATCATACAATCACAATCATACAATCACAATCATACAATCACAATCATACAATCACAATCTTACTATCACAATCATACAATCACAGTCATACAATCACATTCATACAATGACAATCATACAATCACAATCATACAATCACAATCATACAAACACAATCATACAATCACAATCATACAGTCGCAATCATACAATCACAATCATACAATCACAATCATACAATCACAATCATACAATCACAATCATACAATCACAATCATACAATCACAATCATACAATCACAATCATACAATCACAATCATACAGTCGCAATCATACAATCGCAATGTCACAATCACTATCATACAATCGCAATCATACAATCACAATCATACAATCACAATCTTACTATCACAATCACACAATCACAGTCATACAATCACAATCATACAATCGCAATCATACAATCGCAATGTCTTAATCACTATTATACAATCACAGTCATACAATCACAATCATACAATCACGATCATACAATCACGATCATACAATCACGATCATACAATCACAATCATACAGTCACAATCATACAATCGCAATGTCACAATCACTATTATACAATCACAGTCATACAATCACAATCATACAATCACGATCATACAATCACGATCATACAATCACGATCATATAATCACGATCATACAATCACGATCATACAATCACGATCATACAATCACGATCATACAATCACGATCATGCAATCACAATCATACAATCACAATCATACAATCACAATCATACAATCACAATCATACAATGACGATCATACAATCACAATCATGCAATCACAATCATACAATCACAATCATATAATCACAATCATGCAATCACTATCATACAATCAAAATCATACAATCACAATCATACAGTCGCAATCATACAATCACAATCATACAATCACAATCATACAATTAAAATCATACAATCACAATCATACAATCACAATCATACAATCACAATCATACAATCACAATCATACAATCGCAATCATACAATCGCAATGTCACAATCACTATCATACAATCGCAATCATACAATCACAATCATACAATCACAATCTTACTATCACAATCACACAATCACAGTCATACAATCACAATCATACAATCGCAATCATACAATCGCAATGTCACAATCACTATTATACAATCACAGTCATACAATCACAATCATACAATCACGATCATACAATCACGATCATACAATCACGATCATACAATCACGATCATACAATCACGATCATAGAATCACAATCATACAATCACAATCATACAATGACAATCATACAATCGCAATCATACAATCACAATCACACAATCACAATCATACAATCCCAATCATTCAATCTCAAACATACAACCACAATCATACAATCACAATCATACAATCCCAATCATACAATCCCAATCATACAATCCCAATCATACAATCCCAATTATACAATTAAAATCATACAATCACAATCATACAATCACAATCATACAATCACAATCATGCAATCACAATCATACAATCACGATCATACAATCACGATCATACAATCACAATCATACAATCAAAATCATACAATGACAATCATACAATCGCAATCATACAAACGCAATCATACAATCACAACCATACAATCTGAATCATACAATCGCAATGTCACAATCACTATCATACAATCACAATCATACAATCACAATCATACAATCCCAATCATTCAATCTCAATCATACAATCACAATCATACAATCACAATCATACAATCACAATCATACAATCACAATCATACAATCACAATCATACAATCACAATCATACAATCACAATCATACAATCACAACCATACAATCTGAAGCATACAATCGCAATGTCACAATCACTATCATACAATCACAATCATACAATCACAATCATACAATCCCAATCATTCAATCTCAATCATACAATCACAATCATACAATCACAATCATACAATCACAATCATACAATCACAATCATACAATCACAATCATACAATCACAATCATACAATCACAATCATACAATCACAATCATACAATCACAATCATACAATCACAATCATACAATCTCAGTCATGCAATCACAATCATACAATCAAAATCATACAATCACAATCATACAATCACAATCATACAACCACAATCATACAATCACAATCATACAATCACAATCATACAATTAAAATCATACAATCACAATCATACAATCACAATCATACAATCACAATCATACAATCACAATCATACAATCACGATCATGCAATCACGATCATGCAATCACGATCATACAATCACGATCATACAATCACGATCATACAATCACAATCATACAATCAAAATCATACAATGACAATCATACAATCGCAATCATACAAACGCAATCATACAATCACAATCATACAATCGCAATCATACAATCGCAATCATACAATCGCAATCATACAATCGCAATCATTCTATCACAATCATACAATCACAATCATACAATCACAATCATACAATCACAATCATACAATCACAATCATACAATCACAATCATACAATCACAATCATACAATCACAATCATACAATCACAATCATACAATCACAATCATACAATCACAATCATACAATCACAATCATACAATCTCAGTCATGCAATCACAATCATACAATCAAAATCATACAATCACAATCATACAATCACAATCATACAACCACAATCATACAATCACAATCATACAATCACAATCATACAATTAAAATCATACAATCACAATCATACAATCACAATCATACAATCACAATCATACAATCACAATCATATAATCACAATCATACAATCACGATCATGCAATCACGATCATGCAATCACGATCATACAATCACGATCATACAATCACGATCATACAATCACAATCATACAATCAAAATCATACAATGACAATCATACAATCGCAATCATACAAACGCAATCATACAATCACAATCATACAATCGCAATCATACAATCGCAATCATACAATCGCAATCATACAATCGCAATCATTCTATCACAATCATACAATCACAATCATACAATCACAATCATACAATCACAATCATACAATCACAATCATACAATCACAATCATACAATCACAATCATACAATCACAATCATACAATCACAATCATACAATCACAATCATACAATCACAATCATACAATCACAATCATACAATCACAATCATACAATCACAATCATACAATCACAATCATACTATAAAAGTCATACAATCACATTCATACAATGACAATCATACAATCACAATCATACAATCACAATCATACAAACACAATCATACAATCACAGTCATGCAATCACAATCATACAATCGCAATCATACAATCGCAATATCACAATCACTATCATACAATCACAATCATACTAACACAGTCATACAATCACAATCATACAATCACAATCATACAATCGCAGTCATACAATCACAATCATACAATCGCAATCATACAATCGCAATGTCACAATCACTATCGTACAATCACAATCATACAATCACAATCATATAGTCACAATCATACAATCACAATCATACAATCACAATCATACAATCACAATCATACAATCACAATCATACAATCTCAGTCATGCAATCACAATCATACAATCAAAATGATACAATCACAATCATACAATCACAATCATACAACCACAATCATACAATCACAATCATACAATCACAATCATACAAACGCAATCATACAATCACAATCATACAATCGCAATCATACAATCGCAATCATACAATCGCAATCATACAATCGCAATCATTCTATCACAATCATACAATCACAATCATACAATCACAATCATACAATCACAATCATACAATCACAATCATACAATCACAATCATACAATCACAATCATACAATCACAATCATAGAATCACAATCATACAATCACAATCATACTATAAAAGTCATACAATCACATTCATACAATGACAATCATACAATCACAATCATACAATCACAATCATACAAACACAATCATACAATCACAGTCATGCAATCACAATCATACAATCGCAATCATACAATCGCAATCATACAATCACAATCATACAATCACAATCATACAATCACAATCATACAATCACAATCATACAATCGCAATGTCACAATCACTATCATACAATCACAACCATACAATCACAATCATACAATCCCAATCATTCAATCTCAATCATACAATCACAATCATACAATCACAATCATACAATCACAATCATACAATCACAATCATACAATCACAATCATACAATCACAATCATATAATCACAATCATACAATCACGATCATGCAATCACGATCATGCAATCACGATCATACAATCACGATCATACAATCACGATCATACAATCACAATCATACAATCAAAATCATACAATGACAATCATACAATCGCAATCATACAAACGCAATCATACAATCACAATCATACAATCGCAATCATACAATCGCAATCATACAATCGCAATCATACAATCGCAATCATTCTATCACAATCATACAATCACAATCATACAATCACAATCATACAATCACAATCATACAATCACAATCATACAATCACAATCATACAATCACAATCATACAATCACAATCATACAATCACAATCATACAATCACAATCATACAATCACAATCATATAGTCACAATCATAAAATCACAATCATACAATCACAATCATACAATCACGATCATACAATCACGATCATACAATCACAATCATAGAATCGCAATATTACAATCGCAATCATACAATCACAATCATACAATTGAAATCATACAATCACAATCATACAATGACAATCATTCAATCACAATCATACAATCACAATCATACAATCACAAGCATACAATCACAATCATACAATCACAACCATACAATCTGAAGCATACAATCGCAATGTCACAATCACTATCATACAATCACAATCATACAATCACAATCATACAATCACAATCATACAATCCCAATCATTCAATCTCAATCATACAATCACAATCATACAATCACAATCATACAATCACAATCATACAATCACAATCATACAATCACAATCATACAATCACAATCATACAATCACAATCATACAATCACAATCATACAATCACAATCATACAATCACAATCATACAATCTCAGTCATGCAATCACAATCATACAATCAAAATCATACAATCACAATCATACAATCACAATCATACAACCACAATCATACAATCACAATCATACAATCACAATCATACAAACGCAATCATACAATCACAATCATACAATCGCAATCATACAATCGCAATCATACAATCGCAATCATACAATCGCAATCATTCTATCACAATCATACAATCACAATCATACAATCACAATCATACAATCACAATCATACAATCACAATCATACAATCACAATCATACAATCACAATCATACAATCACAATCATACAATCACAATCATACAATCACAATCATACTATAAAAGTCATACAATCACATTCATACAATGACAATCATACAATCACAATCATACAATCACAATCATACAAACACAATCATACAATCACAGTCATGCAATCACAATCATACAATCGCAATCATACAATCGCAATCATACATTCGCAATATCACAATCACTATCATACAATCACAATCATACTAACACAGTCATACAATCACAATCATACAATCACAATCATACAATCACAATCATACAATCGCAGTCATACAATCACAATCATACAATCGCAATCATACAATCGCAATGTCACAATCACTATCGTACAATCACAATCATACAATCACAATCATATAGTCACAATCATACAATCACAATCATACAATCACAATCATACAATCACGATCATACAATCACAATCATACAATCACAATCATACAATCGCAATGTCACAATCACTATCATACAATCACAACCATACAATCACAATCATACAATCCCAATCATTCAATCTCAATCATACAATCACAATCATACAATCACAATCATACAATCACAATCATACAATCACAATCATACAATCACAATCATACAATCACAATCATACAATCACAATCATACAATCACAATCATACAATCACAACCATACAATCTGAAGCATACAATCGCAATGTCACAATCACTATCATACAATCACAATCATACAATCACAATCATACAATCCCAATCATTCAATCTCAATCATACAATCACAATCATACAATCACAATCATACAATCACAATCATACAATCACAATCATACAATCACAATCATACAATCACAATCATACAATCACAATCATACAATCACAATCATACAATCTCAGTCATGCAATCACAATCATACAATCAAAATCATACAATCACAATCATACAATCACAATCATACAACCACAATCATACAATCACAATCATACAATCACAATCATACAAACGCAATCATACAATCACAATCATACAATCGCAATCATACAATCGCAATCATACAATCGCAATCATACAATCGCAATCATTCTATCACAATCATACAATCACAATCATACAATCACAATCATACAATCACAATCATACAATCACAATCATACAATCACAATCATACAATCACAATCATACAATCACAATCATACAATCACAATCATACAATCACAATCGTACAATCACAATCGTACAATCACAATCATACAATCACAATCATACAATCACAATCATACTATAAAAGTCATACAATCACATTCATACAATGACAATCATACAATCACAATCATACAATCACAATCATACAAACACAATCATACAATCACAGTCATGCAATCACAATCATACAATCGCAATCATACAATCGCAATCATACAATCGCAATATCACAATCACTATCATACAATCACAATCATACTAACACAGTCATACAATCCCAATCATACAATCACAATCATACAATCACAATCATACAATCGCAGTCATACAATCACAATCATACAATCGCAATCATACAATCGCAATGTCACAATCACTATCGTACAATCACAATCATACAATCACAATCATATAGTCACAATCATACAATCACAATCATACAATCACAATCATACAATCACGATCATACAATCACGATCATACAATCACAATCATACAATCGCAATATTACAATCGCAATCATACAATCACAATCATACAATTAAAATCATACAATCACAATCATACAATGACAATCATACAATCACAATCATACAATCACAATCATACAATCACAAGCATACAATCACAATCATACAATCACAATCATACAATCACAATCATACAATCACAATCATACAATCACAAGCATACAATCACAATCATACAATCACAATCATACAATCACAATCATACAATCACAATCATACAATCACAATCATACAGTCACAATCATACAATCACAATCATACAATCGCAATGTCACAATCACTATCATACAATCACAACCATACAATCACAATCATACAATCCCAATCATTAAATCTCAATCATACAATCACAATCATACAATCACAATCATACAATCACAATCATACAATCACAATCATACAATCACAATCATACAATCACAATCATACAATCACAACCATACAATCTGAAGCATACAATCGCAATGTCACAATCACTATCATACAATCACAATCATACAATCACAATCATACAATCCCAATCATTCAATCTCAATCATAAAATCACAATCATACAATCACAATCATACAATCACAATCATACAATCACAATCATACAATCACAATCATACAATCACAATCATACAATCACAATCATACAATCACAATCATACAATCACAATCATACAATCACAATCATACAATCTCAGTCATGCAATCACAATCATACAATCAAAATCATAAAATCACAATCATACAATCACAATCATACAACCACAATCATACAATCACAATCATACAATCACAATCATACAATCACAATCATACAATTAAAATCATACAATCACAATCATACAATCACAATCATACAATCACAATCATACAATCACAATCATATAATCACAATCATACAATCACAATCATGCAATCACGATCATACAATCACGATCATACAATCACGATCATACAATCACAATCATACAATCAAAATCATACAATGACAATCATACAATCGCAATCATACAAACGCAATCATACAATCACAATCATACAATCGCAATCATACAATCGCAATCATACAATCGCAATCATACAATCGCAATCATTCTATCACAATCATACAATCACAATCATACAATCACAATCATACTATAAAAGTCATACAATCACATTCATACAATGACAATCATACAACCACAATCATACAATCACAATCATACAAACACAATCATACAATCACAGTCATGCAATCACAATCATACAATCGCAATCATACAATCGCAATATCACAATCACTATCATACAATCACAATCATACTAACACAGTCATACAATCACAATCATACAATCACAATCATACAATCACAATCATACAATCGCAGTCATACAATCACAATCATACAATCGCAATCATACAATCGCAATGTCACAATCACTATCGTACAATCACAATCATACAATCACAATCATATAGTCACAATCATACAATCACAATCATACAATCACAATCATACAATCACGATCATACAATCACGATCATACAATCACAATCATACAATCGCAATATTACAATCGCAATCATACAATCACAATCATACAATTAAAATCATACAATCACAATCATACAATGACAATCATACAATCACAATCATACAATCACAATCATACAATCACAATCATACAATCACAATCATACAATCTCAGTCATGCAATCACAATCATACAATCAAAATCATAAAATCACAATCATACAATCACAATCATACAACCACAATCATACAATCACAATCATACAATCACAATCATACAATCACAATCATATAATCACAATCATACAATCACAATCATGCAATCACGATCATACAATCACGATCATACAATCACGATCATACAATCACAATCATACAATCAAAATCATACAATGACAATCATACAATCGCAATCATAGAAACGCTATCATACAATCACAATCATACAATCGCAATCATACAATCGCAATCATACAATCGCAATCATACAATCGCAATCATTCTATCACAATCATACAATCACAATCATACAATCACAATCATACTATAAAAGTCATACAATCACATTCATACAATGACAATCATACAATCACAATCATACAATCACAATCATACAAACACAATCATACAATCACAGTCATGCAATCACAATCATACAATCGCAATCATACAATCGCAATATCACAATCACTATCATACAATCACAATCATACTAACACAGTCATACAATCACAATCATACAATCACAATCATACAATCACAATCATAGAATCGCAGTCATACAATCACAATCATACAATCGCAATCATACAATCGCAATGTCACAATCACTATCGTACAATCACAATCATACAATCACAATCATATAGTCACAATCATACAATCACAATCATACAATCACAATCATACAATCACGATCATACAATCACGATCATACAATCACAATCATACAATCGCAATATTACAATCGCAATCATACAATCACAATCATACAATTAAAATCATACAATCACAATCATACAATGACAATCATACAATCACAATCATACAATCACAATCATACAATCAGAAGCATACAATCACAATCATACGATCACAATCATACAATCACAATCATACAATCACAATCATACAATCACAATCATACAATCTCAGTCATGCAATCACAATCATACAATCAAAATCATACAATCACAATCATACAATCACAATCATACAATCACAATCATACAATCACAATCATACAATGAAAATCATACAATCACAATCATACAATCACAATCATACAATCACAATCATACAATCACAATCATACAATCACAATCATCCAATCACAATCATACAATCACAATCATACAATCACAATCATACAATCACAATCATACAATCACAATCATACAATCACAATCATACAATCACAATCATACAATCACAATCATACAATCACAATCATACAATCACAATCATACAATCACAATCATACAATCACAATCATACTATAAAAGTCATACAATCACATTCATACAATGACAATCATACAATCACAATCATACAATCACAATCATACAAACACAATCATACAATCACAGTCATGCAATCACAATCATACAATCGCAATCATACAATCGCAATATCACAATCACTATCATACAATCACAATCATACTATCACAGTCATACAATCACAATCATACAATCACAATGATAAAATCACAATCATACAATCGCAGTCATACAATCACAATCATACAATCGCAATCATACAATCGCAATGTCACAATCACTATCGTACAATCACAATCATACAATCACAATCATATAATCACAATCATACAATCACAATCATACAATCACAATCATACAATCACGATCATACAATCACGATCATACAATCACGATCATACAATCACGATCATACAATCACGATCATAGAATCACAATCATACAATCACAATCATACAATGACAATCATACAATCGCAATCATACAAACGCAATCATACAATCACAATCATACAATCGCAATCATACAATCGCAATCATACAATCGCAATCATTCTATCACAATCATACAATCACAATCATACCATCACAATCATACAATCACAATCACAGAATCACAATCATACAATCCCAATCATTCAATCTCAAACATACAACCACAATCATACAATCACAATCATACAATCCCAATCATACAATCCCAATCATACAATCCCAATTATACAATTAAAATCATACAATTACAATCATACAATCACAATCAAACAATCACAATCATACAATCACAATCATGCAATCACAATCATACAATCACGATCATACAATCACGATCATACAATCACAATCATACAATCAAAATCATGCAATGACAATCATACAATCGCAATCATACAAACGCAATCATACAATCACAATCATACAATCGCAATCATACAATCGCAATCATACAATCGCAATCATTCTATCAGAATCATACAATCACAATCATACAATCACAATCATACAATCACAATCATACAATCACAATCATACAATCACAATCATACAATCACAATCACACAATCACAATCATACAATCGCACTCATACAATCACAATCATACAATCACAATGATACAATCACAATCATACAATCACAATCATATAATCACAATCATGCAATCACAATCATACAATCAAAATCATACAATCACAATCACACAGTCGCAATCATAAAATCACAATCATGCAATCACAATCATACCATCACAATCATACAATCACAATCACACAATCACAATCATACAATCCCAATCATTCAATCTCAAACATACAACCACAATCATACAATCACAATCATACAATCCCAATCATACAATCCCAATCATACAATCCCAATTATACAATTAAAATCATACAATCACAATCATACAATCACAATCAAACAATCACAATCATACAATCACAATCATGCAATCACAATCATACAATCACGATCATACAATCACGGTCATACAATCACAATCATACAATCAAAATCATACAATGACAATCATACAATCGCAATCATACAAACGCAATCATACAATCACAATCATACAATCGCAATCATACAATCGCAATCATACAATCGCAATCATTCTATCACAATCATACAATCACAATCATACAATCACAATCATACAATCACAATCATACAATCACAATCATACAATCACAATCATACAATCACAATCATACAATCACAATCATACAATCGCAATCATACAATCACAATCATACAATCACAATCATACAATCACAATCATACAATCACAATCATACAATCACAATCATACAATCACAATCATATAATCACAATCATGCAATCACAATCATACAATCAAAATCATACAATCACAATCACACAGTCGCAATCATAAAATCACAATCATGCAATCACAATCATACAATTAAAATCATACAATCACAATCATACAATCACAATCATACAATCACAATCATACAATCACAATCATACAATCACAATCATACAATCACAATCATACAATCACGACCATACAATCACAATCATACAATCACAATCATACAATCACAATCATACAATCACAATTATACAATCACAACCATACAATCTGAATCATACAATCACAATGTCACAATCACTATCATACAATCACAATCATACAATCACAATCATACAATCCCAATCATTCAATCTCAATCATACAATCACAATCATACAATCACAATCATACAATCACAACCATACAATCACAATCATACAATCACAATCATACAATCACAACCATACAATCTGAATCATACAATCGCAATGTCATAATCACTATCATACAATCACAATCATACAATCACAATCATACAATCCCAATCATTCAATCTCAATCATACAATTACAATCATACAATCACAATCATACAATCACAATCATACAGACGCAATCATACAATCACAATCATACAATCACAATCATACAATTAAAATCATACAATCACAATCATACAATCACAATCATACAATCACAATCATACATTCGCAATCATACAATCGCAATGTCACAATCACTATCATACAATCACAATCATACAATCACAATCATACAATCACAATCATCCAATCACAATCATACAATCACAATCATACAATCACAATCATACAATCACAATCATACAATCACAATCATACAATCACAATCATACAATCCCAATCATACAATCACAATCATACAATCACAATCATACAATCACAATCATACAATCACAATCATACTATAAAAGTCATACAATCACATTCATACAATGACAATCATACAATCACAATCATACAATCACAATCATACAAACACAATCATACAATCACAGTCATGCAATCACAATCATACAATCGCAATCATACAATCGCAATATCACAATCACTATCATACAATCACAATCATACTATCACAGTAATACAATCACAATCATACAATCACAATGATAAAATCACAATCATACAATCGCAGTCATACAATCACAATCATACAATCGCAATCATACAATCGCAATGTCACAATCACTATCGTACAATCACAATCATACAATCACAATCATATAATCACAATCATACAATCACAATCATACAATCACAATCATACAATCACGATCATACAATCACGATCATACAATCACGATCATACAATCACGATCATACAATCACGATCATAGAATCACAATCATACAATCACAATCATACAATGACAATCATACAATCGCAATCATACAAACGCAATCATACAATCACAATCATACAATCGCAATCATACAATCGCAATCATACAATCGCAATCATTCTATCACAATCATACAATCACAATCATACCATCACAATCATACAATCACAATCACAGAATCACAATCATACAATCCCAATCATTCAATCTCAAACATACAACCACAATCATACAATCACAATCATACAATCCCAATCATACAATCCCAATCATACAATCCCAATTATACAATTAAAATCATACAATTACAATCATACAATCACAATCAAACAATCACAATCATACAATCACAATCATGCAATCACAATCATACAATCACGATCATACAATCACGATCATACAATCACAATCATACAATCAAAATCATACAATGACAATCATACAATCGCAATCATACAAACGCAATCATACAATCACAATCATACAATCGCAATCATACAATCGCAATCATACAATCGCAATCATTCTATCAGAATCATACAATCACAATCATACAATCACAATCATACAATCACAATCATACAATCACAATCATACAATCACAATCACACAATCACAATCATACAATCGCACTCATACAATCACAATCATACAATCACAATGATACAATCACAATCATACAATCACAATCATATAATCACAATCATGCAATCACAATCATACAATCAAAATCATACAATCACAATCACACTGTCGCAATCATAAAATCACAATCATGCAATCACAATCATACAATTAAAATCATACAATCACAACCATACAATCACAATCATACAATCACAATCATACAATCACGACCATACAATCACAATCATACAATCACAATCATACAATCACAATCATACAATCACAACCATACAATCTGAATCATACAATCGCATTGTCACAATCACTATCATACAATCACAATCATACAATCACAATCATACAATCCCAATCATTCAATCTCAATCATACAATCACAATCATACAATCACAATCATACAATCACAATCATACAATCACAATCATACAATCACAATCATACAATCACAATCATACAATCACAATCATACAATCACAATCATACAATCACAATCATACAATCTCAGTCATGCAATCACAATCATACAATCAAAATCATACAATCACAATCATACAATCGCAGTCATACAATCACAATCATACAATCGCAATCATACAATCGCAATGTCACAATCACTATCGTACAATCACAATCATACAATCACAATCATATAATCACAATCATACAATCACAATCATACAATCACAATCATACAATCACGATCATACAATCACGATCATACAATCACGATCATACAATCACGATCATACAATCACGATCATAGAATCACAATCATACAATCACAATCATACAATGACAATCATACAATCGCAATCATACAAACGCAATCATACAATCACAATCATACAATCGCAATCATACAAACGCAATCATACAATCGCAATCATTCTATCACAATCATACAATCACAATCATACCATCACAATCATACAATCACAATCACACAATCACAATCATACAATCCCAATCATTCAATCTCAAACATACAACCACAATCATACAATCACAATCATACAATCCCAATCATACAATCCCAATCATACAATCCCAATTATACAATTAAAATCATACAATCACAATCATACAATCACAATCAAACAATCACAATCATACAATCACAATCATGCAATCACAATCATACAATCACGATCATACAATCACGATCATACAATCACAATCATACAATCAAAATCATACAATGACAATCATACAATCGCAATCATACAAACGCAATCATACAATCACAATCATACAATCGCAATCATACAATCGCAATCATACAATCGCAATCATTCTAACACAATCATACAATCACAATCATACAATCACAATCATACAATCACAATCATACAATCACAATCATACAATCACAATCATACAATCACAATCATACAATCACAATCATACAATCGCAATCATACAATCACAATCATACAATCACAATCATACAATCACAATCATACAATCACAATCATACAATCACAATCATATAATCACAATCATGCAATCACAATCATACAATCAAAATCATGCAATCACAATCACACAGTCGCAATCATAAAATCACAATCATGCAATCACAATCATACAATTAAAATCATACAATCACAATCATACAATCACAATCATACAATCACAATCATACAATCACAATCATACAATCACAATCATACAATCACAATCATACAATCACGACCATACAATCACAATCATACAATCACAATCATACAATCACAATCATACAATCACAATCATACAATCACAACCATACAATCTGAATCATACAATCACAATGTCACAATCACTATCATACAATCACAATCATACAATCACAATCATACAATCCCAATCATTCAATCTCAATCATACAATCACAATCATACAATCACAATCATACAATCACAACCATACAATCACAATCATACAATCACAATCATACAATCACAACCATACAATCTGAATCATACAATCGCAATGTCATAATCACTATCATACAATCACAATCATACAATCACAATCATACAATCCCAATCATTCAATCTCAATCATACAATTACAATCATACAATCACAATCATACAATCACAATCATACAGACGCAATCATACAATCACAATCATACAATCACAATCATACAATTAAAATCATACAATCACAATCATACAATCACAATCATACAATCACAATCATACATTCGCAATCATACAATCGCAATGTCACAATCACTATCATACAATCACAATCATACAATCACAATCATACAATCACAATCTTACTATCACAATCATACAATCACAGTCATACAATCACAATCATACAATCGCAATCATACAATCGCAATGTCACAATCACTATTATACAATCACAGCCATACAATCACAATCATACAATCACAATCATACAATCACAATCATACAATCACAATCATACAAACACAATCTTACTATCACAATCATACAATCACAGTCATACAATCACATTCATACAATGACAATCATACAATCACAATCATACAATCACAATCATACAAACGCAATCATACAATCACAATCATATAATCACAATCATACAATCACAATCATACAATCACAAGCATACAATCACAAGCATACAATCACAATCATTCAATCACAATCATAAAATCACAATCATGCAATCACAATCTTACTATCACAATCATACAATCACAATCATACAATCGCAATCATACAATCGCAATGTCACAATCACTATCATACAATCACAATCAAACAATCACAATCACACAATCACAATCATACAATCACAATCATACAATCACAATCATACAATCCCAATCATTCAATCTCAAACATACAACCACAATCATACAATCACAATCATACAATCCCAATCATACAATCCCAATCATACGATCCCAATTATACAATTAAAATCATACAATCACAATCATACAATCACAATCAAACAATCACAATCATACAATCACAATCATGCAATCACAATCATACAATCACGATCATACAATCACGATCATACAATCACAATCATACAATCAAAATCATACAATGACAATCATACAATCGCAACCATACAAACGCAATCATACAATCACAATCATACAATCGCAATCATACAATCGCAATCATACAATCGCAATCATTCTATCACAATCATACAATCACAATCATACAATCACAATCATACAATCACAATCATACAATCACAATCATACAATCACAATCATACAATCACAATCATACAATCACAATCATACAATCGCAATCATACAATCACAATCATACAATCACAATCATACAATCACAATCATACAATCACAAGCATATAATCACAATCATGCAATCACAATCATACAATCAAAATCATACAATCACAATCACACAGTCGCAATCATAAAATCACAATCATGCAATCACAATCATACAATTAAAATCATACAATCACAATCATACAATCACAATCATACAATCACAATCATACAATCACAATCATACAATCACAATCATACAATCACAATCATACAATCACGACCATACAATCACAATCATACAATCACAATCATACAATCACAATCATACAATCACAATCATACAATCACAACCATACAATCTGAATCATACAATCGCAATGTCACAATCACTATCATACAATCACAATCATACAATCACAATCATACAATCCCAATCATTCAATCTCAATCATACAATCACAATCATACAATCACAATCATACAATCACAATCATACAATCACAATCATACAATCACAATCATACAATCACAATCATACAATCACAATCATACAATCACAATCATACAATCACAATCATACAATCTCAGTCATGCAATCACAATCATACAATCAAAATCATACAATCACAATCATACAATCACAATCATACAATCAAAATCATACAATGACAATCATACAATCGCAATCATACAAACGCAATCATACAATCACAATCATACAAGCGCAATCATACAATCGCAATCATACAATCGCAATCATACAATCGCAATCATTCTATCACAATCATACAATCACAATCATACAATCACAATCATACAATCACAATCATACAATCACAATCATACAATCACAATCATACAATCACAACCATACAATCACAATCATACAATCACAATCATACAATCACAACCATACAATCTGAATCATACAATCGCAATGTCATAATCACTATCATACAATCACAATCATACAATCACAATCATATAATCCCAATCATTCAATCTCAATCATGCAATCACAATCATACAATCAAAATCATACAATCACAATCACACAGTCGCAATCATAAAATCACAATCATGCAATCACAATCATACAATTAAAATCATACAATCACAATCATACAATCACAATCATACAATCACAATCATACAATCACAATCATACAATCACAATCATACAATCACAATCATACAATCACGACCATACAATCACAATCATACAATCACAATCATACAATCACAATCATACAATCACAATCATACAATCACAACCATACAATCTGAATCATACAATCGCAATGTCACAATCACTATCATACAATCACAATCATACAATCACAATCATACAATCCCAATCATTCAATCTCAATCATACAATCACAATCATACAATCACAATCATACAATCACAATCATACAATCACAATCATACAATCACAATCATACAATCACAATCATACAATCACAATCATACAATCACAATCATACAATCACAATCATACAATCTCAGTCATGCAATCACAATCATACAATCAAAATCATACAATCACAATCATACAATCACAATCATACAATCAAAATCATACAATGACAATCATACAATCGCAATCATACAAACGCAATCATACAATCACAATCATACAAGCGCAATCATACAATCGCAATCATACAATCGCAATCATACAATCGCAATCATTCTATCACAATCATACAATCACAATCATACAATCACAATCATACAATCACAATCATACAATCACAATCATACAATCACAATCATACAATCACAATCATACAATCACAACCATACAATCACAATCATACAATCACAATCATACAATCACAACCATACAATCTGAATCATACAATCGCAATGTCATAATCACTATCATACAATCACAATCATACAATCACAATCATACAATCCCAATCATTCAATCTCAATCATACAATTACAATCATACAATCACAATCATACAATCACAATCATACAGACGCAATCATACAATCACAATCATACAATCACAATCATACAATTAAAATCATACAATCACAATCATACAATCACAATCATACAATCACAATCATACATTCGCAATCATACAATCGCAATGTCACAATCACTATCATACAATCACAATCATACAATCACAATCATACAATCAAAATCTTACTATCACAATCATACAATCACAGTCATACAATCACAATCATACAATCGCAATCATACAATCGCAATGTCACAATCACTATTATACAATCACAGCCATACAATCACAATCATACAATCACAATCATACAATCACAATCATACAATCACAATCATACAAACACAATCTTACTATCACAATCATACAATCACAGTCATACAATCACATTCATACAATGACAATCATACAATCACAATCATACAATCACAATCATACAATCACAATCATACAATCACAATCATACAATCACAATCATACAATCACAATCATACAATCACAATCATACAGTCGCGCCCATACAATCACGATCATACAATCACATTCATACAATCGCAATTATACAATCACAATCATACAAGCACAATCATACAATCAGAATCATGCATTTACAACCATGCGATCATAATCATGCAAGAACAATCATACAAACACAATCATGCAACCATAATCATACAATCACAATTATACAATCACAATCATACAAACGCAATCATACAATCACAATCATATAATCACAATCATACAATCACAATCATACAATCACAAGCATACAATCACAAGCATACAATCACAATCATTCAATCACAATCATAAAATCACAATCATGCAATTACAATCTTACTATCACAATCATACAATCACAATCATACAATCGCAATCATACAATCGCAATGTCACAATCACTATCATACAATCACAATCAAACAATCACAATCACACAATCACAATCATACAATCACAATCATACAATCACAATCATACAATCACAGTCATACAATCAAAATCATACAATCACAATGATACAGTCACAATAATACAATCAAAATCATAAAATCACAATCATACAATCACGATCATACAATCACGATCATACAATCACGATCATACAATCACGATCATACAATCACGATCATACAATCACGATCAGACAATCACGATCATACAATCACGATCATACAATCACAATCATACAATCACGATCATACAATCACGATCATACAATCACCATCATACAATCACAATCATACAATCACCATCATTCAATCACAATCATTCAATCACAATCATAAAATCACAATCATGCAATCACAATCTTACTATCGCAATCATACAAACACAATCATAAAATCGCAATCATACAATCGCAATGTCACAATCACAATCATACAAACGCAATCATACAATCACAATCATATAATCACAATTATACAATCACAATCATACAATCACAAGCATACAATCACAATCATACAATCACAATCATAAAATCACAATCATACAATCTCAATCATGCAATCACAATCATACAATCAAAATCATACAATCACAATCATACAATCACAATCATACAACCACAATCATACAATCACAATCATACATTCACAATCATACAATCACAATCATACAATAAAAGTCATACAATCACATTCATACAATGACAATCATACAATCACAATCATACAATCACAATCATACAAACACAATCATGCAATCAAAATCATACAATCACGACCATACAATCACGATCATACAATCACAATCATAAAATCGCAATATTACAATCGCAATCATACAATCACAATCATACAATTAAAATCATGCAATCACAATCATAAAATGACAGTCATACAATCACAATCATACAATCATAATCATACAATCACAATCATACAATCACAATCATACAATCACAATCATACAATCACAATCATATAATCACAGTCATGCAATCACAATCATGCAATCAAAATCATACAATCACAATCATACAGTCGCAACCATGCAATCACAATCATACAATCACAATCATACAATTAAAATCATACAATCACAATCATACAATCACAATCATACAATCACAATCATACAATCACAATCATATAATCACAATCATACAATCACAATCATACAATCACCATAATACAATCACAATCATACAATCACCATCATACAATCACAATCACACAATCATAATCATATAATCACACTCATTAAATTGCAATCATACAATCGCAATCATACAAACACCACCATAAAATCGCGATCATACAATCGCAATGTCACAATCACAATCATACAATGACCATCATACAAACGCAATCATACAATCACAGTCATATAATCACAATTATACAATCACAATCATACAATCACAAGCATACAATCACAATCATACAATCACAATCATACAATGACAATCATACAATCTCAATCATGCAATCACAATCATACAATCATAATCATACAATCACAATCATACAATCACAATCATACAATCACAATCATACTATAAAAGTCATACAATCACATTCATACAATGACAATCATACAATCACAATCATACAATCACAATCATACAAACACAATCATACAATCACAGTCATGCAATCACAATCATACAATCGCAATCATACAATCGCAATATCACAATCACTATCATACAATCACAATCATACTATCACAGTCATACAATCACAATCATACAATCACAATCATAGAATCACAATCATACAATCACAGTCATACAATCACAATCATAGAATCGCAATCATACAATCGCAATGTCACAATCACTATCGTACAATCACAATCATACAATCACAATCATAAAATCACAATCATACAATCACAATCATACAATCACAATCATACAATCACGATCATACAATCACGATCCTACAATCACAATCATACAATCGCAATATTACAATCGCAATCATACAATCACAATCATACAATTAAAATCATGCATTCACAATCATACAATGACAATCATACAATCACAATCATACAATCATAATCATACAATCACAATCATACAATCACAATCATTCTATAAAAGTCATACAATCACATTCATACAATGACAATCATACAATCACAATCATACAATTAAAATCATACAATCACAATCATACAATCACAATCATATAATCACAATCATACAATCGCAATCATACAATCGCAATGTCACAATCACTATCATACAATCACAATCATACAATCACAATCATACAATCGCAATCATACAATCGCAATCATACAATCGCAATGTCACAATCACTATCGTACAATCACAATCATCCAATCACGATCATACAATCACGATCATACAATCACGATCATACAATCACCATCATACAATCACGATCATACAATCACGATCATACAATCACGGTCATACAATCACGATCATACAATCACGATCATACAATTACGATCATACAATCACCATCATACAATCACAATCATACAATCACCATCATACAATCACAATCATACAATCATAATCATATAATCACACTCATTAAATTGCAATCATACAATCGCAATCGTACAAACACAATCATAAAATCGCAATCATACAATCGCAATGTCACAATCACAATCATTCAAACGCAATCATACAATCACAATCATATAATCACAATTATACAATCATAATCATACAATCACAAGCATACAATCACAATCATACAATCACAATCATACAATCACAATCATACAATCACAATCATACAATCTCAATCATGCAATCACAATCATACAATCAAAATCGTACAATCACAATCATACAATCACAATCATACAATCACAATCATACAATCACAATCATACCATCACAATCATACAATCACAATCATACAATAAAAGTCATACAATCACATTCATACAATGACAATCATAGAATCACAATCATACAATCACAATCATACAAACAGAATCATACAATCACAGTCATGCAATCACAATCATACAATCGCAATCATACAATCGCAATATGACAATCACTATCATACAATCACAATCATACAATCACAGTCACACAATCACAATCATACAATCACAATCATACAATCACAATCATACAATCACAGTCATACAATCACAATCATACAATCGCAATCATACAATCGCAATATGACAATCACTATCATACAATCACAATCATACAATCACAATCATACAATCACAGTCATACAATCACAATCATACAATCGCAATCATACAATCGCAATGTCACAATCACTATCATACAATCACAATCAAACAATCACAATCACACAATCACAATCATACAATCACAATCATACAATCACAATCATACAATCACAGTCATACAATCAAAATCATACAATCACAATGATACAGTCACAATAATACAATCAAAATCATAAAATCACAATCATACAATCACGATCATACAATCACGATCATACAATCACGATCATACAATCACGATCATACAATCACGATCAGACAATCACGATCATACAATCACGATCATACAATCACGATCATACAATCACGATCATACAATCACGATCATACAATCACCATCATACAATCACAATCATACAATCACCATCATTCAATCACAATCATTCAATCACAATCATAAAATCACAATCATGCAATCACAATCTTACTATCGCAATCATACAAACACAATCATAAAATCGCAATCATACAATCGCAATGTCACAATCACAATCATACAAACGCAATCATACAATCACAATCACATAATCACAATTATACAATCACAATCATACAATCACAAGCATACAATCACAATCATACAATCACAATCATACAATCACAATCATACAAACTCAATCATGCAATCACAATCATACAATCAAAATCATAGAATCACAATCATACAATCACAATCATACAACCACAATCATACAATCACAATCATACATTCACAATCATACAATCACAATCATACAATAAAAGTCATACAATCACATTCATACAATGACAATCATACAATCACAATCATACAATCACAATCATACAAACACAATCATACAATCAAAATCATACAATCACGACCATACAATCACGATCATACAATCACAATCATAAAATCGCAATATTACAATCGCAATCATACAATCACAATCATACAATTAAAATCATGCAATCACAATCATAAAATGACAGTCATACAATCACAATCATACAATCATAATCATACAATTACAATCATACAATCACAATCATACAATCACAATCATACAATCACAATCATATAATCACAGTCATGCAATCACAATCATGCAATCAAAATCATACAATCACAATCATACAGTCGCAACCATGCAATCACAATCATACAATCACAATCATACAATTAAAATCATACAATCACAATCATACAATCACAATCATACAATCACAAACATACAATCACAATCATATAATCACAATCATACAATCACAATCATACAATCACCATAATACAATCACAATCATACAATCACCATCATACAATCACAATCACACAATCATAATCATATAATCACACTCATTAAATTGCAATCATACAATCGCAATCATACAAACACCACCATAAAATCGCAATCATACAATCGCAATGTCACAATCACAATCATACAATGACAATCATACAAACGCAATCATACAATCACAGTCATATAATCACAATTATACAATCACAATCATACAATCACAAGCATACAATCACAATCATACAATCACAATCATACAATGACAATCATACAATCTCAATCATGCAATCACAATCATACAATCAAAATCATACAATCACAATCATACAATCACAATCATACAATCACAATCATACTATAAAAGTCATACAATCACATTCATACAATGACAATCATACAATCACAATCATACAATCACAATCATACAAACACAATCATACAATCACAGTCATGCAATCACAATCATACAATCGCAATCATACAATCGCAATATCACAATCACTATCATACAATCACAATCATACTATCACAGTCATACAATCACAATCATACAATCACAATCATAGAATCACAATCATACAATCACAGTCATACAATCACAATCATAGAATCGCAATCATACAATCGCAATGTCACAATCACTATCGTACAATCACAATCATACAATCACAATCATATAATCACAATCATACAATCACAATCATACAATCACAATCATACAATCACGATCATACAATCACGATCATACAATCACAATCATACAATCGCAATATTACAATCGCAATCATACAATCACAATCATACAATTAAAATCATGCATTCACAATCATACAATGACAATCATACAATCACAATCATACAATCATAATCATACCATCACAATCATACAATCACAATCATACAATTACAATCATATAATCACAGTCATGCAATCACAATCATGCAATCAAAATCATACAATCACAATCATACAGTCGCAACCATGCAATCACAATCATACAATCACAATCATACAATTAAAATCATACAATCACAATCATACAATCACAATCATACAATCACAATCATATAATCACAATCATACAATCACAATCATACAATCACCATCATACAATCACAATCATACAATCACCATCATACAATCACAATCATACAATCACCATCATACAATCACAATCATACAATTATAGTCATATAATCACACTCATTAAATTGCAATCATACAATCGCAATCATACAAACACAATCATAAAATCGCAGTCATACAATCGCAATGTCACAATCACAATCATACAATCACAATCATACAAACGCAATCATACAATCACAGTCATATAATCACAATTATACAATCACAATCATACAATCACAAGCATACAATCACAATCATACAATCACAATCATACAATCACAATCATACAATCACAATCATACAATCTCAATCATGCAATCACAATCATACAATCAAAATCATACAATCACAATCATACAATCACAATCATACAATCACAATCATACAATCACAATCATTCTATAAAAGTCATACAATCACATTCATACAATGACAATCATACAATCACAATCATACAATTAAAATCATACAATCACAATCATACAATCACAATCATATAATCACAATCATACAATCGCAATCATACAATCGCAATGTCACAATCACTATCATACAATCACAATCATAAAATCACAATCATACAATCGCAATCATACAATCGCAATCATACAATCGCAATGTCACAATCACTATCGTACAATCACTATCATACAATCACGATCATACAATCACGATCATACAATCACGATCATACAATCACCATCATACAATCACGATCATACAATCACGATCATACAATCACGGTCATACAATCACGATCATACAATCACGATCATACAATCACGATCATACAATTACGATCATACAATCACCATCATACAATCACAATCATACAATCACCATCATACAATCACAATCATACAATCATAATCATATAATCACACTCATTAAATTGCAATCATACAATCGCAATCGTACAAACACAATCATAAAATCGCAATCATACAATCGCAATGTCACAATCACAATCATTCAAACGCAATCATACAATCACAATCATATAATCACAATTATACAATCATAATCATACAATCACAAGCATACAATCACAATCATACAATCACAATCATACAATCACAATCATACAATCACAATCATACAATCTCAATCATGCAATCACAATCATACAATCAAAATCATACAATCACAATCATACAATCACAATCATACAATCACAATCATACAATTATAATCATATAATCACACTCATTAAATTGCAATCATACAATCGCAATCATACAAACACAATCATAAAATCGCAATCATACAATCGCAATGTCACAATCACAATCATACAATCACAATCATACAAACGCAATCATACAATCACAATCATACAATCACAATCATACAATCTCAATCATGCAATCACAATCATACAATCAAAATCATACAATCACAATCATACAGTCACAATCATACAATCACAATCATGCAATCACAATCATACAATCACAATCATACTATAAAAGTCATACAATCACATTCATACAATGACAATCATACAATCACAATCATACAATCACAATCATACAAACACAATCATACAATCACAGTCATGCAATCACAATCATACAATCGCAATCATACAATCGCAATATCACAATCACTATCATACAATCACAATCATACTATCACAGTCATACAATCACAATCATACAATCACAATCATACAATCACAATCATACAATCACAGTCATACAATCACAATCATACAATCGCAATCATACAATCGCAATGTCACAATCACAATCATACAATCACAAGCATACAATCACAATCATACAATCACAATCATACAATCACAATCATACAATCACAATCATACAATCACAATCATACAATCACAATCATACAATCACAATCATACAATCACAATCATACAATCACAATCATACAATCACGACCATACAATCACGATCATACAATCACAATCATACAATCGCAATATTACAATCGCAATCATACAATCACAATCATACAATTAAAATCATGCAATCACAATCATACAATGACAATCATACAATCACAATCATACAATCATAATCATACAATCACAATCATACAATCACAATCATACAATCACAATCATATAATCACAGTCATGCAATCACAATCATGCAATCAAAATCATACAATCACAATCATACAGTCGCAACCATGCAATCACAATCATACAATCACAATCATACAATTAAAATCATACAATCACAATCATACAATCACAATCATACAATCACAATCATACAATCACAATCATATAATCACAATCAAACAATCACAATCATACAATCACCATCATACAATCACAATCATACAATCACCATCATACAATCACAATCATACAATTATAATCATATAATCACACTCATTAAATTGCAATCATACAATCGCAATCATACAAACACAATCATAAAATCGCAATCATACAATCGCAATGTCACAATCGCAATCATACAATCACAATCATACAAACGCAATCATACAATCACAGTCATATAATCACAATTATACAATCACAATCATACAATCACAAGCATACAATCACAATCATACAATCACAATCATACAATCACAATCATACAATCACAATCATACAATCTCAATCATGCAATCACAATCATACAATCAAAATCATACAATCACAATCATACAGTCACAATCATACAATCACAATCATACAATCACAATCATACAATCACAATCATACTATAAAAGTCATACAATCACATTCATACAATGACAATTATACAATCACAATCATACAATCACAATCATACAAACACAATCATACAATCACAGTCATGCAATCACAATCATACAATCGCAATCATACAATCGCAATATCACAATCACTATCATACAATCACAATCATACTATCACAGTCATACAATCACAATCATACAATCACTATCATACAATCATAATCATACAATCACAGTCATACAATCACAATCATACAATCGCAATCATACAATCGCAATGTCACAATCACAATCATACAATCACAAGCATACAATCACAATCATACAATCACAATCATACAATCACAATCATACAATCACAATCATACAATCTCAATCATGCAATCACAATCATACAATCAAAATCATACAATCACAATCATACAGTCACAATCATACAATCACAATCATACAATCACAATCATACAATCACAATCATACAATCACAATCATACTATAAAAGTCATACAATCACATTCATACAATGACAACATTCAATCACAATCATACAATCACAATCCTTCAAACACAATCATACAATCACAGTCATGCAATCACAATCATACAATCGCAATCATACAATCGCAATATCACAATCACTATCATACAATCACAATCATACTATCACAGTCATACAATCACAATCATACAATCACAATCATACAATCACAATCATACAATCACAGTCATACAATCACAATCATACAATCGCAATCATACAATCGCAATGTCACAATCACTATCGTACAATCACAGTCATACAATCACAATCATATAATCACAATCATACAATCACAATCATACAATCACGATCATACAATCACGATCATACAATCACGATCATACAATCACAATCATACAATCGCAATATTACAATCGCAATCATACAATCACAATCATACAATTAAAATCATACAATCACAATCATACAATGACAATCATACAATCACAATCATACAATCATAATCATACAATCACAATCATACAATCACAATGGTACAATCACAATCATATAATCACAGTAATGCAATCACAATCATGCAATCAAAATCATACAATCACAATGTCACAATCACTATCATACAATCACAATCATACAATCACAATCATACAATCGCAATCATACAATCGCAATGTCACAATCACTATCATACAATCACAATCATACAATCACAATCATACAATCACAATCATACAATCACAATCATACAATCACAATCTTACTATCACAGTCATACAATCACACTCGTACAATCACAATCATACAATCGCAATCGTACAATCGCAATGTCACAATCACTATTCTACAATCACAGTCATCCAATCACAGTCACACAATCACAATCATATAATCACAATCATTCAATCACAATCATACAATCACAATCATACAATCACGATCATATAATCACGATCATACAATCACAATCATACATCACAATCATACAATCGCAATATTACAATCGCAATCATACAATCGCAATGTCACAATCACTATCATACAATCACAATCATACAATCACTACCATAAATTCACAATCATATAATCACAATCATACAATCACAATCATACAATCACAATCATACAATCACGATCATATAATCACGATCATACAATCACGATCATACAATCACGATCATACAATCACGATCATACAATCACGATCATACAATCACGATCATACAATCACGATCATACAGTCACGATCATACAATCACGATCATACAATCACAATCATACAATCACAATCATACAAACGCAATCATACAATCATAATCATATAATCACACTCATTAAATTGCAATCATACAATCGCAATCATACAAACACAATCATAAAATCGCAATCATACAATCGCAATGTCACAATCACAATCATACAATCACAATCACACAAACGCAATCATACAATCACAATCATACAATGACAATCATACAATCTCAATCATGCAATCACAATCATACAATCAAAATCATACAATCACAATCATACAGTCACAATCATACAATCACAATCATGCAATCACAATCATACAATCACAATCATACTATAAAAGTCATACAATCACATTCATACAATGACAATCATACAATCACAATCATACAATCACAATCATACTAACACAATCATACAATCACAGTCATGCAATCACAATCATACAATCGCAATCATACAATCGCAATATCACAATCACTATCATACAATCACAATCATACTATCACAGTCATACAATCACAATCATACAATCACAATCATACAATCACAATCATACAATCACAGTCATACAATCACAATCATACAATCGCAATCATACAATCGCAATGTCACAATCACTATCATACAATCACAAGCATACAATCACAAGCATACAATCACAATCATACAATCACAATCATACAATCACAATCATACAATCACAATCATACAATCACAATCATACAATCACAATCATACAATCACAATCATACAATCACAATCATACAATCACGACCATACAATCACGATCATACAATCACAATCATACAATCGCAATATTACAATCGCAATCATACAATCACAATCATACAATTAAAATCATGCAATCACAATCATACAATGACAATCATACAATCACAATCATACAATCATAATCATACAATCACAATCATACAATCACAATCATACAATCACAATCATACAATCACAATCATACAATCACAATCATATAATCACAATCATACAATCACAATCATACAATCACCATCATACAATCACAATCATACAATCACCATCATACAATCACAATCATACAATCACCATCATACAATCACAATCATACAATTATAATCATATAATCACACTCATTAAATTGCAATCATACAATCGCAATCATACAAACACAATCATAAAATCGCAATCATACAATCGCAATGTCACAATCACAATCATACAATCACAATCATACAAACGCAATCATACAATCACAGTCATATAATCACAATTATACAATCACAATCATACAATCACAAGCATACAATCACAATCATACAATCACAATCATACAATCACAATCATACAATCACAATCATACAATCTCAATCATGCAATCACAATCATACAATCAAAATCATACAATCACAATCATACAGTCACAATCATACAATCACAATCATACAATCACAATCATACAATCACAATCATACTATAAAAGTCATACAATCACATTCATACAATGACAATTATACAATCACAATCATACAATCACAATCATACAAACACAATCATACAATCACAGTCATGCAATCACAATCATACAATCGCAATCATACAATCGCAATATCACAATCACTATCATACAATCACAATCATACTATCACAGTCATACAATCACAATCATACAATCACAATCATACAATCATAATCATACAATCACAGTCATACAATCACAATCATACAATCGCAATCATACAATCGCAATGTCACAATCACAATCATACAATCACAAGCATACAATCACAATCATACAATCACAATCATACAATCACAATCATACAATCACAATCATACAATCTCAATCATGCAATCACAATCATACAATCAAAATCATACAATCACAATCATACAGTCACAATCATACAATCACAATCATACAATCACAATCATACAATCACAATCATACAATCACAATCATACTATAAAAGTCATACAATCACATTCATACAATGACAACATTCAATCACAATCATACAATCACAATCCTACAAACACAATCATACAATCACAGTCATGCAATCACAATCATACAATCGCAATCATACAATCGCAATATCACAATCACTATCATACAATCACAATCATACTATCACAGTCATACAATCACAATCATACAATCACAATCATACAATCACAATCATACAATCACAGTCATACAATCACAATCATACAATCGCAATCATACAATCGCAATGTCACAATCACTATCGTACAATCACAATCATACAATCACAATCATATAATCACAATCATACAATCACAATCATACAATCACGATCATACAATCACGATCATACAATCACGATCATACAATCACAATCATACAATCGCAATATTACAATCGCAATCATACAATCACAATCATACAATTAAAATCATACAATCACAATCATACAATGACAATCATACAATCACAATCATACAATCATAATCATACAATCACAATCATACAATCACAATCGTACAATCACAATCATATAATCACAGTAATGCAATCACAATCATGCAATCAAAATCATACAATCACAATGTCACAATCACTATCATACAATCACAATCATACAATCACAATCATACAATCGCAATCATACAATCGCAATGTCACAATCACTATCATACAATCACAATCATACAATCACAATCATACAATCACAATCATACAATCACAATCATACAATCACAATCTTACTATCACAGTCATACAATCACACTCGTACAATCACAATCATACAATCGCAATCGTACAATCGCAATGTCACAATCACTATTCTACAATCACAGTCATACAATCACAGTCATACAATCACAATCATATAATCACAATCATTCAATCACAATCATACAATCACAATCATACAATCACGATCATATAATCACGATCATACAATCACAATCATACATCACAATCATACAATCGCAATATTACAATCGCAATCATACAATCGCAATGTCACAATCACTATCATACAATCACAATCATACAATCACTACCATAAATTCACAATCATATAATCACAATCATACAATCACAATCATACAATCACAATCATACAATCACGATCATATAATCACGATCATACAATCACGATCATACAATCACGATCATACAATCACGATCATACAATCACGATCATACAATCACGATCATACAATCACGATCATACAGTCACGATCATACAATCACGATCATACAATCACAATCATACAATCACAATCATACAAACGCAATCATACAATCATAATCATATAATCACACTCATTAAATTGCAATCATACAATCGCAATCATACAAACACAATCATAAAATCGCAATCATACAATCGCAATGTCACAATCACAATCATACAATCACAATCACACAAACGCAATCATACAATCACAATCATACAATCACAATCATACAATCTCAATCATGCAATCACAATCATACAATCAAAATCATACAATCACAATCATACAGTCACAATCATACAATCACAATCATGCAATCACAATCATACAATCACAATCATACTATAAAAGTCATACAATCACATTCATACAATGAGAATCATACAATCACAATCATACAATCACAATCATACTAACACAATCATACAATCACAGTCATGCAATCACAATCATACAATCGCAATCATACAATCGCAATATCACAATCACTATCATACAATCACAATCATACTATCACAGTCATACAATCACAATCATACAATCACAATCATACAATCACAATCATACAATCACAGTCATACAATCACAATCATACAATCGCAATCATACAATCGCAATGTCACAATCACTATCATACAATCACAAGCATACAATCACAATCATACAATCACAATCATACAATCACAATCATACAATCACAATCATACAATCACAATCATACAATCACAATCATACAATCACAATCATACAATCACGACCATACAATCACGATCATACAATCACAATCATACAATCGCAATATTACAATCGCAATCATACAATCACAATCATACAATTAAAATCATGCAATCACAATCATACAATGACAATCATACAATCACAATCATACAATCATAATCATACAATCACAATCATACAATCACAATCATACAATCACAATCATATAATCACAGTCATGCAATCACAATCATGCAATCAAAATCATACAATCACAATCATACAGTCGCAACCATGCAATCACAATCATACAATCACAATCATACAATTAAAATCATACAATCACAATCATACAATCACAATCATACAATCACAATCATATAATCACAATCATACAATCACAATCATACAATCACCATCATACAATCACAATCATACAATCACCATCATACAATCACAATCATACAATCACCATCATACAATCACAATCATACAATTATAATCATATAATCACACTCATTAAATTGCAATCATACAATCGCAATCATACAAACACAATCATAAAATCGCAATCATACAATCGCAATGTCACAATCACAATCATACAATCACAATCATACAAACGCAATCATACAATCACAGTCATATAATCACAATTATACAATCACAATCATACAATCACAAGCATACAATCACAATCATACAATCACAATCATACAATCACAATCATACAATCACAATCATACAATCTCAATCATGCAATCACAATCATACAATCAAAATCATACAATCACAATCATACAGTCACAATCATACAATCACAATCATACAATCACAATCATACAATCACAATCATACAATCACAATCATACTATAAAAGTCATACAATCACATTCATACAATGACAATCATACAATCACAATCATACAATCACAATCATACAAACACAATCATACAATCACAGTCATGCAATCACAATCATACAATCGCAATCATACAATCGCAATATCACAATCACTATCATACAATCACAATCATACTATCACAGTCATACAATCACAATCATACAATCACAATCATACAATCATAATCATACAATCACAGTCATACAATCACAATCATACAATCGCAATCATACAATCGCAATGTCACAATCACAATCATACAATCACAAGCATACAATCACAATCATACAATCACAATCATACAATCACAATCATACAATCACAATCATACAATCTCAATCATGCAATCACAATCATACAATCAAAATCATACAATCACAATCATACAGTCACAATCATACAATCACAATCATACAATCACAATCATACAATCACAATCATACTATAAAAGTCATACAATCACATTCATACAATGACAACATTCAATCACAATCATACAATCACAATCCTACAAACACAATCATACAATCACAGTCATGCAATCACAATCATACAATCGCAATCATACAATCGCAATATCACAATCACTATCATACAATCACAATCATACTATCACAGTCATACAATCACAATCATACAATCACAATCATACAATCACAATCATACAATCACAGTCATACAATCACAATCATACAATCGCAATCATACAATCGCAATGTCACAATCACTATCGTACAATCACAATCATACAATCACAATCATATAATCACAATCATACAATCACAATCATACAATCACGATCATACAATCACGATCATACAATCACGATCATACAATCACAATCATACAATCGCAATATTACAATCGCAATCATACAATCACAATCATACAATTAAAATCTTACAATCACAATCATACAATGACAATCATACAATCACAATCATACAATCATAATCATACAATCACAATCATACAATCACAATCGTACAATCACAATCATATAATCACAGTAATGCAATCACAATCATGCAATCAAAATCATACAATCACAATGTCACAATCACTATCATACAATCACAATCATACAATCACAATCATACAATCGCAATCATACAATCGCAATGTCACAATCACTATCATACAATCACAATCATACAATCACAATCATACAATCACAATCATACAATCACAATCTTACTATCACAGTCATACAATCACACTCGTACAATCACAATCATACAATGGCAATCGTACAATCGCAATGTCACAATCACTATTCTACAATCACAGTCATACAATCACAGTCATACAATCACAATCATATAATCACAATCATTCAATCACAATCATACAATCACAATCATACAATCACAATCATACAATCACGATCATATAATCACGATCATACAATCACAATCATACATCACAATCATACAATCGCAATATTACAATCGCAATCATACAATCACAATGTCACAATCACTATCATACAATCACAATCATACAATCACTATCATAAATTCACAATCATATAATCACAATCATACAATCACAATCATACAATCACAATCATACAATCACGATCATATAATCACGATCATAAAATCACGATCATACAATCACGATCATACAATCACGATCATACAATCACGATCATACAATCACGATCATACAATCACGATCATACAGTCACGATCATACAATCACGATCATACAATCACAATCATACAATCACAATCATACAAACGCAATCATACAATCATAATCATATAATCACACTCATTAAATTGCAATCATACAATCGCAATCATACAAACACAATCATAAAATCGCAATCATACAATCGCAATGTCACAATCACAATCATACAATCACAATCATACAAACGCAATCATACAATCACAATCATACAATCACAATCATATAATCACAATTATACAATCACAATCATACAATCACAAGCATACAGTCACAATCATACAATCACAGTCATACAATCTCAATCATGCAATCACAATCATACAATCAAAATCATACAATCACAATCATACAATCACGATCATACAATCACGATCATACAATCACGATCATACAATCACGATCATACAATCACGATCATACAATCACGATCATACAATCACGATCATACAATCACGATCATACAATCACGATCATACAATCACGATCATACAATCACCATCATACAATCACGATCATACAGTCACGATCATACAATCACGATCATACAATCACATTCATACAATCGCAATTATACAATCACAATCATACAATCACAATCATACAATCAGAATCATGCATTTACAACCATGCGATCATAATCATGCAAGAACAATCATACAATCACAATCATGCAACCATAATCATAGAATCACAATTATACAATCACAATCATACAAACGCAATCATACAATCACAATCATATAATCACTATCATACAATCACGATCATACAATCACGATCATACAATCACAATCATACAATCACAATCACACAAACGCAATCATACAATCATAATCATATAATCACACTCATTAAATTGCAATCATACAATCGCAATCATACAAACACAATCATAAAATCGCAATCATACAATCGCAATGTCACAATCACAATCATACAATCACAATCATACAAACGCAATCATACAATCACAATCATACAATCACAATCATATAATCACAATTATACAATCACAATCATACAATCACAAGCATACAGTCACAATCATACAATCACAGTCATACAATCTCAATCATGCAATCACAATCATACAATCAAAATCATACAATCACAATCATACAATCACGATCATACAATCACGATCATACAATCACGATCATACAATCACAATCATACAAACGCAATCATACAATCATAATCATATAATCACACTCATTAAATTGCAATCATACAATCGCAATCATACCAACACAATCATAAAATCGCAATCATACAATCGCAATGTCACAATCACAATCATACAATCACGATCATACAAACGCAATCATACAATCACAATCATACAATCACAATCATATAATCACAATTATACAATCACAATCATACAATCACAAGCATACAATCACAATCATACAATCACAGTCATACAATCTCAATCATGCAATCACAATCATACAATCAAAATCATACAATCACAATCATACAATCACGATCATACAATCACGATCATACAATCACGATCATACAATCACGATCATACAATCACGATCATACAATCACGATCATACAATCACGATCATACAATCACAATCATACAATCACGATCATACAATCACGATCATACAATCACGATCATACAATCACGATCATACAATCACCATCATACAATCACGATCATACAGTCACGATCATACAATCACGATCATACAATCACGATCATACAATCACAATCATACAATCGCAATATTACAATCGCAATCATACAATCACAATCATACAATTAAAATCATACAATCACAATCATACAATGACAATCATACAATCACAATCATACAATCATAATCATACAATCACCATCATACAATCACAATCATACAATCACAATCATACAATCACAATCATATAATCACAGTCATGCAATCACAATCATGCAATCGAAATCATACAATCACAATCATACAGTCGCAATCATGCAATCACAATCATACAATCACAATCATACAATTAAAATCATACAATTAAAATCATACAATCACAATCATACAATCACAATCATACAATCACAATCATACAATCACAATCATACAATCACAATCATACAATCGCAATCATACAATCGCAATGTCACAATCACTATCATACAATCACAATCATACAATCACAATCACACAATCACAATCTTACTATCACAATCATAAAACCACACTCATACAATCACGATCATATAATCACGATCATACAATCACAATCATACATCACAATCATACAATCGCAATATTACAATCGCAATCATACAATCGCAATGTCACAATCACTATCATACAATCACAATCATACAATCACTATCATAAAATCACAATCATACAAACGCAATCATACAACCACAATCATATAATCACAATCATACAATCAGAATCATATAATCACGATCATACAATCACGATCATACAATCACGATCATACAATCACGATCATACAATCACAATCATACAATCACAATCATACAATCACAATCATACAATCACAATCATACAAGCACAATCATACAATCACAATCATACAATCACAATCATACAATCACAATCATACAATCACAATCATACAATAAAAGTCATACAATCACAATCATACAATGACAATTATACAATCACAATCATACAATCACAATCATACAAACCCAATCATACAATCACAGTCATGCAATCACAATCATACAATCGCAATCGTACAATCGCAATAACACAATCACTAGCATACAATCACACTCATACAATCACAGTCATACAATCACAATCATACAATTACAATCATAAAATCACGATCATACAATCATGATCATACAATCACGATCTTACAATCACTATCATACAATCACGATCATACAATCACGATCATACAATCACCATCATACAATCACAATCATACAGTCACGATCATACAATCACGATCATACAATCACATTCATTCAATCGCAATTATACAATCACAATCATACAATCACAATCATACAATCAGAATCATGCATTTACAACCATGCGATCATAATCATGCAAGAACAATCATACAATCACAATCATGCAACCATAATCATACAATCACAATTATACAATCACAATCATACAAACGCAATCATACAATCACAATCATATAATCACAATCATACAATCACAATCATACAATCACAAGCATACAATCACAATCATACAATCACAATCACACAATCACAATCATACAATCACAATCATAAAATCACAATCATGCAATCACAATCTTACTATCACAATCATACAATCACAATCATACAATCGCAATCATACAATCGCAATGTCACAATCACTATCATACAATCACAATCAAACAATCACAATCACACAATCGCAATCATACAATCACAATCATACAATCACAATCATACAATCACAATCATACAATCACAGTCATACAATCAAAATCATACAATCACAATGATACAATCACAATAATACAATCACAATCATAAAATCACGATCATACAATCACGATCATACAATCACGATCATACAATCACGATCATACAATCACGATCATACAATCACGATCATACAATCACGATCATACAATCACGATCATACAATCACGATCATACAATCACCATCATACAGTCACAATCATACAATCACCATCATACAATCACAATCATACAATCATAATCATATAATCACACTCATTGAATTGCAATCATACAATCGCAATCATACAAACACAATCATAAAATCGCAATCATACAATCGCAATGTCACAATCACAATCATACAAACGCAATCATACAATCACAATCATATAATCACAATTACACAATCACAATCATACAATCACAAGCATACAATCACAATCATACAATCACAATCATACAATCACAATCATACAATCTCAATCATGCAATCACAATCATACAATCAAAATCATACAATCTCAATCATACAATCACAATCATACAATCACAATCATACAATCACAATCATACAATCGCAATCATACAATCGCAATGTCACAATCACTATCATACAATCACAATCAAACAATCACAATCACACAATCACAATCATACAATCACAATCATACAATCACAATCATACAATCACAATCATACAATCAAAATCATACAATCACGACCATACAATCACGATCATACAATCACGATCATACAATCACGATCATACAATCGCGATCATACAATCACGATCATACAATCACCATCATACAATCACAATCATACAGTCACGATCATACAATCACGATCATACAATCACATTCATACAATCGCAATTATACAATCACAATCATACAATCACAATCATACAATCAGAATCATGCATTTACAACCATGCGATCATAATCATGCAAGAACAATCATACAATCACAATCATACAATCACAATCATACAAACGCAATCATACAATCACAATCATATAATCACAATCATACAATCACAATCATACAATCACAAGCATACAATCACAATCATACAATCACAATCATAAAATCACAATCATGCAATCACAATCTTACTATCACAATCATACAATCACAATCATACAATCGCAATCATACAATCGCAATGTCACAATCACTATCATACAATCACAATCAAACAATCACAATCACACAATCACAATCATACAATCACAATCATACAATCACAATCATACAATCACAATCATACAATCACAATCATACAATCACAGTCATACAATCAAAATCATACAATCACAATGATACAATCACAATAATACAATCACGATCATAAAATCACGATTATACAATCACGATCATACAATCACGATCATACAATCACGATCATACAATCACGATCATACAATCACGATCATACAATCACGATCATACAATCACGATCATACAATCACCATCATACAGTCACAATCATACAATCACCATCATACAATCACAATCATACAATCATAATCATATAATCACACTCATTAAATTGCAATCATACAATCGCAATCATACAAACACAATCATAAAATCGCAATCATACAATCGCAATGTCACATTCACAATCATACAAACGCAATCATACAATCACAATCATATAATCACAATTACACAATCACAATCATACAATCACAAGCATACAATCACAATCATACAATCACAATCATACAATCACAATCATACAATCTCAATCATGCAATCACAATCATACAATCAAAATCATACAATCACAATCATACAATAAAAGTCATACAATAAAAGTCATACAATCACATTCATACAATGACAATCATACAATCACAATCATACAATCACAATCATACAAACACAATCATACAATCACAATCATACAATCACAATCATACAATCAAAATCATACAATCACGACCATACAATCACGATCGTACAATCACGATCATACAATCACGATCATACAATCACGATCATACAATCACGATCATACAATCACGATCATACAATCACCATCATACAATCACAATCATACAGTCACGATCATACAATCACGATCATACAATCACATTCATACAATCGCAATTATACAATCACAATCATACAATCACAATCATACAATCACAATCATACAATCAGAATCATGCATTTACAACCATGCGATCATAATCATGCAAGAACAATCATACAATCACAATCATGCAACCATAATCATACAATCACAATTATACAATCACAATCATACAAACGCAATCATACAATCACAATCATATAATCACAATCATACAATCACAATCATACAATCACAAGCATACAATCACAATCATACAATCACAATCATAAAATCAGAATCATGCAATCACAATCTTACTATCACAATCATACAATCACAATCACACAATCGCAATCATACAATCGCAATGTCACAATCACTATCATACAATCACAATCACACAATCACAATCATACAATCACAATCATACAATCACAATCATACAATCACAATCATACAATCACAATCATACAATCACATTCATACAATCAAAATCATACAATCACAATGATACAATCACAATAATACAATCACAATCATAAAATCACGATCATACAATCACGATCATACAATCACGATCATACAATCACGATCATACAATCACGATCATACAATCACGATCATACAATCACGATCATACAATCACGATCATACAATCACCATCATACAGTCACAATCATACAATCACCATCAGACAATCACAATCATACAATCATAATCATATAATCACACTCATTAAATTGCAATCATACAATCGCAATCATACAAACACAATCATAAAATCGCAATCATACAATCGCAATGTCACAATCACAATCATACAAACGCAATCATACAATCACAATCATATAATCACAATTACACAATCACAATCATACAATCACAAGCATACAATCACAATCATACAATCACAATCATACAATCACAATCATACAATCACAATCATACAATCACAATCATACAATCACAATCATACAATCACAATCATACAATTAAAATCATACAATCACAATCATACAATCACAATCATACAATCACAATCATACAATCACAATCATGTAATCACAATCATACAATCACAATCATGCAATCACGATCATACAATCACGATCATACAATCACGATCATACAATCACAATCATACAATAAAAATCATACAATGACAATCATACAATCGCAATTATACAAACGCAATCATACAATCACAATCATACAATCGCAATCATACAATCGCAATCATACAATCGCAATCATCCAATCGCAATCATTCTATCACAATCATACAATCACAATCATACAATCACAATCATACAATGACAATCATACAATCACAATCATACAATCACAATCATACAATCACAATCATACAATCACAATCATACAATCACAATCATACAATCACAATCATACAATCACAATCATACAATCACAATCATACTATAAAAGTCATACAATCACATTCATACAATGACAATCATACAATCACAATCATACAATCACAATCATACAAACACAATCATACAATCACAGTCATGCAATCACAATCATACAATCGCAATCATACAATCGCAATATCACAATCACTATCATACAATCACAATCATACTATCACAGTCATACAATCACAATCATACAATCACAATGATAAAATCACAATCATACAATCGCAGTCATACAACCACAATCATACAATCGCAATCATACAATCGCAATGTCACAATCACTATCGTACAATCACAATCATACAATCACAATCATATAATCACAATCATACAATCACAATCATACAATCACGATCATACAATCACGATCATACAATCACGATCATACAATCACGATCATACAATCACGATCATAGAATCACAATCATACAATCACAATCATACAATGACAATCATACAATCGCAATCATACAAACGCAATCATACAATCACAATCATACAATCGCAATCATACAATCGCAATCATACAATCGCAATCATTCTATCACAATCATACAATCACAATCATACCATCACAATCATACAATCACAATCACACAATCACAATCATACAATCCCAATCATTCAATCTCAAACATACAACCACAATCATACAATCACAATCATACAATCCCAATCATACAATCCCAATCATACAATCCCAATTATACAATTAAAATCATACAATCACAATCATACAATCACAATCATACAATCACAATCATACAATCGCAATCATACAATCGCAATCATACAATCGCAATCATACAATCGCAATCATTCTATCACAATCATACAATCACAATCATACAATCACAATCATACAATCACAATCATACAATCACAATCATACAATCACAATCATACAATCACAATCATACAATCACAATCACACAGTCGCAATCATAAAATCACAATCATGCAATCACAATTATACAATCTCAGTCATGCAATCACAATCATACAATCAAAATCATACAAACGCGATCATACAATCACAATCATATAATCACAATCATACAATCACGATCATACAATCACAATCAAACAATCTCAATCATGTAATCACAATCATACAATCACAATCATACAATCACAAGCATACAATCACAAGCATACAATCACAATCATTCAATCACAATCATAAAATCACAATCATGCAATCACAATCTTACTATCACAATCATACAATCACAATCATACAATCGCAATCATACAATCGCAATGTCACAATCACTATCATACAATCACAATCAAACAATCACAATCACACAATCACAATCATACAATCACAATCATACAATCACAATCATACAATCACAGTCATACAATCACAATCATACAATCACAATCATACAATCACAGTCATACAATCACAATCATACAATCGCAATCATACAATCGCAATCATACAATCGCAATCATACAATCGCAATCATTCTATCACAATCATACAATCACAATCATATAATCACAATCATACAATCACGATCATACAATCACAATCATACAATAAAAGTCATACAATAAAAGTCATACAATCACATTCATACAATGACAATCATACAATCACAATCATACAATCACAATCATACAAACACAATCATACAATCACAGTCATGCAATCACAATCATACAATCGCAATCATACAATCGCAATATGACAATCACTATCATACAATCACAATCATACAATCACAGTCATACAATCACAATCATACAATCACAATCATACAATCACAATCATACAATCACAGTCATACAATCACAATCATACAATCGCAATCATACAATCGCAATGTCACAATCACTATCGTACAATCACAATCATACAATCACAATCATACAATCACAATCATACAATCACAATCATACAATCACAATCATACAATCAAAATCATACAATCACGACCATACAATCACGATCGTACAATCACGATCATACAATCACGATCATACAATCACGATCATACAATCACGATCATACAATCACGATCATACAATCACCATCATACAATCACAATCATACAGTCACGATCATACAATCACGATCATACAATCACATTCATACAATCGCAATTATACAATCACAATCATACAATCACAATCATACAATCACAATCATACAATCAGAATCATGCATTTACAACCATGCGATCATAATCATGCAAGAACAATCATACAATCACAATCATGCAACCATAATCATACAATCACAATTATACAATCACAATCATACAAACGCAATCATACAATCACAATCATATAATCACAATCATACAATCACAATCATACAATCACAAGCATACAATCACAATCATACAATCACAATCATAAAATCAGAATCATGCAATCACAATCTTACTATCACAATCATACAATCACAATCACACAATCGCAATCATACAATCGCAATGTCACAATCACTATCATACAATCACAATCACACAATCACAATCATACAATCACAATCATACAAACACAATCATACAATCACAATCATACAATCACAATCATACAATCACAGTCATACAATCAAAATCATACAATCACAATGATACAATCACAATAATACAATCACAATCATAAAATCACGATCATACAATCACGATCATACAATCACGATCATACAATCACGATCATACAATCACGATCATACAATCACGATCATACAATCACGATCATACAATCACGATCATACAATCACGATCATACAATCACCATCATACAGTCACAATCATACAATCACCATCAGACAATCACAATCATACAATCATAATCATATAATCACACTCATTAAATTGCAATCATACAATCGCAATCATACAAACACAATCATAAAATCGCAATCATACAATCGCAATGTCACAATCACAATCATACAAACGCAATCATACAATCACAATCATATAATCACAATTACACAATCACAATCATACAATCACAAGCATACAATCACAATCATACAATCACAATCATACAATCACAATCATACAATCTCAATCATGCAATCACAATCATACAATCAAAATCATACAATCACAATCATACAATCACAATCATACAATCACAATCATACAATCACAATCATACAATCACAATCATACAATCACAATCATACAATCACAATCATACAATAAAAGTCATACAATAAAAGTCATACAATCACATTCATACAATGACAATCATACAATCACAATCATACAATCACAATCATACAATCACAATCATACAATCACAATCATACAATCACAATCATACAATCACAATCATACAATCACAATCATACAATTAAAATCATACAATCACAATCATACAATCACAATCATACAATCACAATCATACAATCACAATCATGTAATCACAATCATACAATCACAATCATGCAATCACGATCATACAATCACGATCATACAATCACGATCATACAATCACAATCATACAATAAAAATCATACAATGACAATCATACAATCGCAATCATACAAACGCAATCATACAATCACAATCATACAATCGCAATCATACAATCGCAATCATACAATCGCAATCATCCAATCGCAATCATTCTATCACAATCATACAATCACAATCATACAATCACAATCATACAATGACAATCATACAATCACAATCATACAATCACAATCATACAATCACAATCATACAATCACAATCATACAATCACAATCATACTATAAAAGTCATACAATCATATTCATACAATGACAATCATACAATCACAATCATACAATCACAATCATACAAACACAATCATACAATCACAATCATTCAATCACAAGCATACAATCACAATCATACAATCACAATCATACAATGACAATCATACAATCTCAATCATGCAATCACAATCATACAATCAAAATCATACAATCACAATCATACAATCACAATCATACAATCACAATCATACAATCACAATCATACTATAAAAGTCATACAATCACATTCATACAATGACAATCATACAATCACAATCATACAATCACAATCATACAAACACAATCATACAATCACAGTCATGCAATCACAATCATACAATCGCAATCATACAATCGCAATATCACAATCACTATCATACAATCACAATCATACTATCACAGTCATACAATCACAATCATACAATCACAATCATACAATCACAATCATACAATCACAGTCATACAATCACAATCATAGAATCGCAATCATACAATCGCAATGTCACAATCACTATCGTACAATCACAATCATACAATCACAATCATATAATCACAATCATACAATCACAATCATACAATCACAATCATACAATCACGATCATACAATCACGATCATACAATCACAATCATACAATCGCAATATTACAATCGCAATCATACAATCACAATCATATAATTAAAATCATGCAATCACAATCATACAATGACAATCATACAATCACAATCATACAATCATAATCATACAATCACAATCATACAATCACAATCATACAATCACAATCATTCAATCACAATCATACAATCACAATCATACAATAAAAGTCATACAATAAAAGTCATACAATGACAATCATACAATCACAATCATACAATCACAATCATACAATCACAATCATACAATCACAATCATACAATCACAATCATACAATCACAATCATACAATCACAATCATACAATCACAATCATACAATTAAAATCATACAATCACAATCATACAATCACAATCATACAATCACAATCATACAATCACAATCATACAATCACAATCATACAATCACAATCATGCAATCACGATCATACAATCACGATCATACAATCACGATCATACAATCACAATCATACAATCAAAATCATACAATGACAATCATACAATCGCAATCATACAAACGCAATCATACAATCACAATCATACAATCGCAATCATACAATCGCAATCATACAATCGCAATCATCCAATCGCAATCATTCTATCACAATCATACAATCACAATCATACAATCACAATCATACAATCACAATCATACAATCACAATCATACAATCACGATCATACAATCACAATCATACAATCACAATCATACAATCACAATCATACAATCACAATCATACAATCACAATCATACAATCACAATCATACAATCACAATCATACAATCACAATCATACAATCACAATCATACAATCACAATCATACTATAAAAGTCATACAATCACATTCATACAATGACAATCATACAATCACAATCATACAATCACAATCATACAAACACAATCATACAATCACAGTCATGCAATCACAATCATACAATCGCAATCATACAATCGCAATATCACAATCACTATTATACAATCACAATCATACTATCACAGTCATACAATCACAATCATACAATCACAATGATAAAATCACAATCATACAATCGCAGTCATACAATCACAATCATACAATCGCAATCATACAATCGCAATGTCACAATCGCTATCGTACAATCACAATCATACAATCACAATCATATAATCACAATCATACAATCACAATCATACAATCACGATCATACAATCACGATCATACAATCACGATCATACAATCACGATCATACAATCACGATCATAGAATCACAATCATACAATCACAATCATACAATGACAATCATACAATCGCAATCATACAAACGCAATCATACAATCACAATCATACAATCGCAATCATACAATCGCAATCATACAATCGCAATCATTCTATCACAATCATACAATCACAATCATACCATCACAATCATACAATCACAATCACACAATCACAATCATACAATCCCAATCATTCAATCTCAAACATACAACCACAATCATACAATCACAATCATACAATCCCAATCATACAATCCCAATCATACAATCCCAATTATACAATTAAAATCATACAATCACAATCATACAATCACAATCATACAATCACAATCATACAATCGCAATCATACAATCGCAATCATACAATCGCAATCATACAATCGCAATCATTCTATCACAATCATACAATCACAATCATACAATCACAATCATACAATCGCAATGTCACAATCACTATCATACAATCACAATCAAACAATCACAATCACACAATCACAATCATACAATCACAATCATACAATCACAACCATACAATCACAGTCATACAATCAAAATCATACAATCACAATGATACAGTCACAATAATACAATCAAAATCATAAAATCACAATCATACAATCACGATCATACAATCACGATCATACAATCACGATCATACAATCACGATCATACAATCACGATCAGACAATCACGATCATACAATCACGATCATACAATCACGATCATACAATCACGATCATACAATCACCATCATACAATCACAATCATACAATCACCATCATTCAATCACAATCATTCAATCACAAGCATACAATCACAATCATACAATCACAATCATACAATGACAATCATACAATCTCAATCATGCAATCACAATCATACAATCAAAATCATACAATCACAATCATACAATCACAATCATACAATCACAATCATACAATCACAATCACACAGTCGCAATCATAAAATCACAATCATGCAATCACAATTATACAATCTCAGTCATGCAATCACAATCATACAATCAAAATCATACAAACGCGATCATACAATCACAATCATATAATCACAATCATACAATCACGATCATACAATCACAATCAAACAATCTCAATCATATAATCACAATCATACAATCACAATCATACAATCACAAGCATACAATCACAAGCATACAATCACAATCATTCAATCACAATCATAAAATCACAATCATGCAATCACAATCTTACTATCACAATCATACAATCACAATCATACAATCGCAATCATACAATCGCAATGTCACAATCACTATCATACAATCACAATCAAACAATCACAATCACACAATCACAATCATACAATCACAATCATACAATCACAATCATACAATCACAGTCATACAATCAAAATCATACAATCACAATGATACAGTCACAATAATACAATCAAAATCATAAAATCACAATCATACAATCACGATCATACAATCACGATCATACAATCACGATCATACAATCACGATCATACAATCACGATCAGACAATCACGATCATACAATCACGATCATACAATCACGATCATACAATCACGATCATACAATCACCATCATACAATCACAATCATACAATCACCATCATTCAATCACAATCATTCAATCACAAGCATACAATCACAATCATACAATCACAATCATACAATGACAATCATACAATCTCAATCATGCAATCACAATCATACAATCAAAATCATACAATCACAATCATACAATCACAATCATACAATCACAATCATACAATCACAATCATACTATAAAAGTCATACAATCACATTCATACAATGACAATCATACAATCACAATCATACAATCACAATCATACAAACACAATCATACAATCACAGTCATGCAATCACAATCATACAATCGCAATCATACAATCGCAATATCACAATCACTATCATACAATCACAATCATACTATCACAGTCATACAATCACAATCATACAATCACAATCATACAATCACAATCATACAATCACAGTCATACAATCACAATCATAGAATCGCAATCATACAATCGCAATGTCACAATCACTATCGTACAATCACAATCATACAATCACAATCATATAATCACAATCATACAATCACAACCATACAATCACAATCATACAATCACGATCATACAATCACGATCATACAATCACAATCATACAATCGCAATATTACAATCGCAATCATACAATCACAATCATATAATTAAAATCATGCAATCACAATCATACAATGACAATCATACAATCACAATCATACAATCATAATCATACAATCACAATCATACAATCACAATCATACAATCACAATCATTCAATCACAATCATACAATCACAATCATACAATAAAAGTCATACAATAAAAGTCATACAATGACAATCATACAATCACAATCATACAATCACAATCATACAATCACAATCATACAATCACAATCATACAATCACAATCATACAATCACAATCATACAATCACAATCATACAATTAAAATCATACAATCACAATCATACAATCACAATCATACAATCACAATCATACAATCACAATCATACAATCACAATCATACAATCACAATCATGCAATCACGATCATACAATCACGATCATACAATCACGATCATACAATCACAATCATACAATCAAAATCATACAATGACAATCATACAATCGCAATCATACAAACGCAATCATACAATCACAATCATACAATCGCAATCATACAATCGCAATCATACAATCGCAATCATCCAATCGCAATCATTCTATCACAATCATACAATCACAATCATACAATCACAATCATACAATCACAATCATACAATCACAATCATACAATCACAATCATACAATCACAATCATACAATCACAATCATACAATCACAATCATACAATCACAATCATACAATCACAATCATACAATCACAATCATACAATCACAATCATACAATCACAATCATACAATCACAATCATACAATCACAATCATACAATCACAATCATACAATCACAATCATACAATCACAATCATACAATCACAATCATACTATAAAAGTCATACAATCACATTCATACAATGACAATCATACAATCACAATCATACAATCACAATCATACAAACACAATCATACAATCACAGTCATGCAATCACAATCATACAATCGCAATCATACAATCGCAATATCACAATCACTATTATACAATCACAATCATACTATCACAGTCATACAATCACAATCATACATCCACAATGATAAAATCACAATCATACAATCGCAGTCATACAATCACAATCATACAATCGCAATCATACAATCGCAATGTCACAATCGCTATCGTACAATCACAATCATACAATCACAATCATATAATCACAATCATACAATCACAATCATACAATCACGATCATACAATCACGATCATACAATCACGATCATACAATCACGATCATACAATCACGATCATAGAATCACAATCATACAATCACAATCATACAATGACAATCATACAATCGCAATCATACAAACGCAATCATACAATCACAATCATACAATCGCAATCATACAATCGCAATCATACAATCGCAATCATTCTATCACAATCATACAATCACAATCATACCATCACAATCATACAATCACAATCACACAATCACAATCATACAATCCCAATCATTCAATCTCAAACATACAACCACAATCATACAATCACAATCATACAATCCCAATCATACAATCCCAATCATACAATCCCAATTATACAATTAAAATCATACAATCACAATCATACAATCACAATCATACAATCACAATCATACAATCGCAATCATACAATCGCAATCATACAATCGCAATCATACAATCGCAATCATTCTATCACAATCATACAATCACAATCATACAATCACAATCATACAATCGCAATGTCACAATCACTATCATACAATCACAATCAAACAATCACAATCACACAATCACAATCATACAATCACAATCATACAATCACAATCATACAATCACAGTCATACAATCAAAATCATACAATCACAATGATACAGTCACAATAATACAATCAAAATCATAAAATCACAATCATACAATCACGATCATACAATCACGATCATACAATCACGATCATACAATCACGATCATACAATCACGATCAGACAATCACGATCATACAATCACGATCATACAATCACGATCATACAATCACGATCATACAATCACCATCATACAATCACAATCATACAATCACCATCATTCAATCACAATCATTCAATCACAAGCATACAATCACAATCATACAATCACAATCATACAATGACAATCATACAATCTCAATCATGCAATCACAATCATACAATCAAAATCATACAATCACAATCATACAAACACAATCATACAATCACAATCATACAATCACAATCATACTATAAAAGTCATACAATCACATTCATACAATGACAATCATACAATCACAATCATACAATCACAATCATACAAACACAATCATACAATCACAGTCATGCAATCACAATCATACAATCGCAATCATACAATCGCAATATCACAATCACTATCATACAATCACAATCATACTATCACAGTCATACAATCACAATCATACAATCACAATCATACAATCACAATCATACAATCACAGTCATACAATCACAATCATAGAATCGCAATCATACAATCGCAATGTCACAATCACTATCGTACAATCACAATCATACAATCACAATCATATAATCACAATCATACAATCACAATCATACCATCACAATCATACAATCACGATCATACAATCACGATCATACAATCACAATCATACAATCGCAATATTACAATCGCAATCATACAATCACAATCATATAATTAAAATCATGCAATCACAATCATACAATGACAATCATACAATCACAATCATACAATCATAATCATACAATCACAATCATACAATCACAATCATACAATCACAATCATTCAATCACAATCATACAATCACAATCATACAATAAAAGTCATACAATAAAAGTCATACAATCACATTCATACAATGACAATCATACAATCACAATCATACAATCACAATCATACAATCACAATCATACAATCACAATCATACAATCACAATCATACAATTAAAATCATACAATCACAATCATACAATCACAATCATACAATCACAATCATACAATCACAATCATATAATCACAATCATACAATCACAATCATGCAATCACGATCATACAATCACGATCATACAATCACGATCATACAATCACAATCATACAATCAAAATCATACAATGACAATCATACAATCGCAATCATACAAACGCAATCATACAATCACAATCATACAATCGCAATCATACAATCGCAATCATACAATCGCAATCATCCAATCGCAATCATTCTATCACAATCATACAATCACAATCATACAATCACAATCATACAATCACAATCATACAATCACAATCATACAATCACAATCATACAATCACAATCATACAATCACAATCATACAATCACAATCATACAATCACAATCATACAATCACAATCATACAATCACAATCATACAATCACAATCATACAATCACAATCATACAATCACAATCATACAATCACAATCATACAATCACAATCATACAATCACAATCATACAATCACAATCATACAATCACAATCATACAATCACAATCATACTATAAAAGTCATACAATCACATTCATACAATGACAATCATACAATCACAATCATACAATCACAATCATACAAACACAATCATACAATCACAGTCATGCAATCACAATCATACAATCGCAATCATACAATCGCAATATCACAATCACTATTATACAATCACAATCATACTATCACAGTCATACAATCACAATCATACAATCACAATGATAAAATCACAATCATACAATCGCAGTCATACAATCACAATCATACAATCGCAATCATACAATCGCAATGTCACAATCACTATCGTACAATCACAATCATACAATCACAATCATATAATCACAATCATACAATCACAATCATACAATCACGATCATACAATCACGATCATACAATCACGATCATACAATCACGATCATACAATCACGATCATAGAATCACAATCATACAATCACAATCATACAATGACAATCATACAATCGCAATCATACAAACGCAATCATACAATCACAATCATACAATCGCAATCATACAATCGCAATCATACAATCGCAATCATTCTATCACAATCATACAATCACAATCATACCATCACAATCATACAATCACAATCACACTATCACAATCATACAATCCCAATCATTCAATCTCAAACATACAACCACAATCATACAATCACAATCATACAATCCCAATCATACAATCCCAATCATACAATCCCAATTATACAATTAAAATCATACAATCACAATCATACAATCACAATCAAACAATCACAATCATACAATCACAATCATGCAATCACAATCATACAATCACGATCATACAATCACGATCATACAATCACAATCATACAATCAAAATCATACAATGACAATCATACAATCGCAATCATACAAACGCAATCATACAATCACAATCATACAATCGCAATCATACAATCGCAATCATACAATCGCAATCATTCTATCACAATCATACAATCACAATCATACAATCACAATCATACAATCACAATCATACAATCACAATCATACAATCACAATCATACAATCACAATCATACAATCGCAATCATACAATCACAATCATACAATCACAATCATACAATCACAATCATACAATCACAATCATATAATCACAATCATGCAATCACAATCATACAATCAAAATCATACAATCACAATCACACAGTCGCAATCATAAAATCACAATCATGCAATCACAATCATACAATTAAAATCATACAATCACAATCATACAATCACAATCATACAATCACAATCATACAATCACAATCATACAATCACAATCATACAATCACAATCATACAATCACAATCATACAATCACGACCATACAATCACAATCATACAATCACAATCATACAATCACAATCATACAATCACAACCATACAATCTGAATCATACAATCGCAATGTCACAATCACTATCATACAATCACAATCATACAATCACAATCATACAATCCCAATCATTCAATCTCAATCATACAATCACAATCATACAATCACAATCATACAATCACAATCATACAATCACAATCATACAATCACAATCATACAATCACAATCATACAATCACAATCATACAATCACAATCATACAATCTCAGTCATGCAATCACAATCATACAATCAAAATCATACAATCACAATCATACAATCACAATCATACAATCAAAATCATACAATGACAATCATACAATCGCAATCATACAAACGCAATCATACAATCACAATCATACAAGCGCAATCATACAATCGCAATCATACAATCGCAATCATACAATCGCAATCATTCTATCACAATCATACAATCACAATCATACAATCACAATCATACAATCACAATCATACAATCACAATCATACAATCACAATCATACAATTAAAATCATACAATCACAATCATACAATCACAATCATACAATCACAATCATACATTCGCAATCATACAATCGCAATGTCACAATCACTATCATACAATCACGATCATACAATCACGATCATACAATCACGATCATACAATCACGATCATACAATCACAATCATACAATCACAATCATACAATCACAATCATACAAACGCGATCATACAATCACAATCATATAATCACAATCATACAATCACGATCATACAATCACAATCAAACAATCTCAATCATGCAATGACAATCATACAATCAAAATCATACAATCACAATCATACAATCACAATCATACAATCACAATCATACAATCACAATCATACAAATAAAATCATACAATCACAATCATACAATCACAATCATACAATCACAATCATACAAACACAATCTTACTATCACAATCATACAATCACAGTCATACAATCACATTCATACAATGACAATCATACAATCACAATCATACAATCACAATCATACAAACACAATCATACAATCACAATCATACAGTCGCAATCATACAATCACAATCATACAATCACAATCATACAATCACAATCATACAATCACAATCATACAATCACAATCATACAATCACAATCATACAATCACAATCATACAAACGCCATCATACAATCACAATCATATAATCACAATCATACAATCACAATCATGCAGTCACGCCCATACAATCACGATCATACAATCACATTCATACAATCGCAATTATACAATCACAATCATACAAGCACAATCATACAATCAGAATCATGCATTTACAACCATGCGATCATAATCATGCAAGAACAATCATACAAACACAATCATGCAACCATAATCATACAATCACAATTATACAATCACAATCATACAAACGCAATCATACAATCACAATCATATAATCACAATCATACAATCACAATCATACAATCACAAGCATACAATCACAAGCATACAATCACAATCATTCAATCACAATCATAAAATCACAATCATGCAATCACAATCTTACTATCACAATCATACAATCACAATCATACAATCGCAATCATACAATCGCAATGTCACAATCACTATCACACAATCACAATCAAACAATCACAAGCACACAATCACAATCATACAATCACAATCATACAATCACAATGATACAGTCACAATAATACAATCAAAATCATAAAATCACAATCATACAATCACGATCATACAATCACGATCATACAATCACGATCATACAATCACGATCATACAATCACGATCAGACAATCACGATCATACAATCACGATCATACAATCACGATCATACAATCACGATCATACAATCACCATCATACAATCACAATCATACAATCACCATCATTCAATCACAATCATTCAATCACAAGCATACAATCACAATCATACAATCACAATCATACAATGACAATCATACAATCTCAATCATGCAATCACAATCATACAATCAAAATCATACAATCACAATCATACAATCACAATCATACAATCACAATCATACAATCACAATCATACAATCACAATCCTACTATAAAAGTCATACAATCACATTCATACAATGACAATCATACAATCACAATAATACAATCACAATCATACAAACACAATCATACAATCACAGTCATGCAATCACAATCATACAATCGCAATCATACAATCGCAATATCACAATCACTATCATACAATCACAATCATACTATCACAATCATACTATAAAAGTCATACAATCACATTCATACAATGACAATCATACAATCACAATAATACAATCACAATCATACAAACACAATCATACAATCACAGTCATGCAATCACAATCATACAATCGCAATCATACAATCGCAATATCACAATCACTATCATACAATCACAATCATACTATCACAGTCATACAATCACAATCATACAATCACAATCATACAATCACAATCATACAATCACAGTCATACAATCACAATCATAGAATCGCAATCATACAATCGCAATGTCACAATCACTATCGTACAATCACAATCATACAATCACAATCATATAATCACAATCATACAATCACAATCATACAATCACAATCATACAATCACGATCATACAATCACGATCATACAATCACAATCATACAATCGCAATATTACAATCGCAATCATACAATCACAATCATATAATTAAAATCATGCAATCACAATCATACAATGACAATCATACAATCACAATCATACAATCATAATCATACAATCACAATCATACAATCACAATCATACAATCACAATCATATAATCACAGTCATGCAATCACAATCATGCAATCAAAATCATACAATCACAATCATACAGTCGCAACCATGCAATCACAATCATACAATCACAATCATACAATTAAAATCATACAATCACAATCATACAATCACAATCATACAATCACAATCATATAATCACAATCATACAATCACAATCATACAATCACCATCATACAATCACAATCATACAATCACCATCATACAATCACAATCATACAATCACCATCATACAATCACAATCATACAATCACCATCATACAATCACAATCATACAATCACAATCATTCTATAAAAGTCATACAATCACATTCATACAATGACAATCATACAATCACAATCATACAATTAAAATCATACAATCACAATCATACAATCACAATCATATAATCACAATCATACAATCGCAATCATACAATCGCAATGTCACAATCACTATCATACAATCACAATCATACTATCACAGTCATACAATCACAATCATACAATCACAATCATACAATCACAATCATACAATCACAGTCATACAATCACAATCATAGAATCGCAATCATACAATCGCAATGTCACAATCACTATCGTACAATCACAATCATACAATCACAATCATATAATCACAATCATACAATCACAATCATACAATCACGATCATACAATCACGATCATACAATCACGATCATACAATCACAATCATACAATCGCAATATTACAATCGCAATCATACAATCACAATCATATAATTAAAATCATGCAATCACAATCATACAATGACAATCATACAATCACAATCACACAATCATAATCATACAATCACAATCATACAATCACAATCATACAATCACAATCATACAATCACAATCATATAATCACAGTCATGCAATCACAATCATGCAATCAAAATCATACAATCACAATCATACAGTCGCAACCATGCAATCACAATCATACAATCACAATCATACAATTAAAATCATACAATCACAATCATACAATCACAATCATACAATCACAATCATATAATCACAATCATACAATCACAATCATACAATCACCATCATACAATCACAATCATACAATCACCATCATACAATCACAATCATACAATCACCATCATACAATCACAATCATACAATCACCATCATACAATCACAATCATACAATCACAATCATTCTATAAAAGTCATACAATCACATTCATACAATGACAATCATACAATCACAATCATACAATTAAAATCATACAATCACAATCATACAATCACAATCATATAATCACAATCATACAATCGCAATCATACAATCGCAATGTCACAATCACTATCATACAATCACAATCATACAATCACAATCATACAATCGCAATCATACAATCGCAATCATACAATCGCAATGTCACAATCACTATCGTACAATCACAATCATACAATCACGATCATACAATCACGATCATACAATCACGATCATACAATCACGATCATACAATCACGATCATACAATCACGGTCATACAATCACGATCATACAATCACGATCATACAATCACGATCATACAATTACGATCATACAATCACCATCATACAATCACAATCATACAATCACCATCATACAATCACAATCATACAATCATAATCATATAATCACACTCATTAAATTGCAATCATACAATCGCAATCATACAAACACAATCATACAATCGCAATGTCACAATCACAATCATTCAAACGCAATCATACAATCACAATCATATAATCACAATTATACAATCATAATCATACAATCACAAGCATACAATCACAATCATACAATCAAAATCATACAATCACAATCATACAATCACAATCATACAATCTCAATCATGCAATCACAATCATACAATCAAAATCATACAATCACAATCATACAATCACAATCATACAATCACAATCATACAATCACAATCATACCATCACAATCATACAATCACAATCATACAATAAAAGTCATACAATAAAAGTCATACAATCACATTCATACAATGACAATCATAGAATCACAATCATACAATCACAATCATACAAACAGAATCATACAATCACAGTCATGCAATCACAATCATACAATCGCAATCATACAATCGCAATATGACAATCACTATCATACAATCACAATCATACAATCACAGTCATACAATCACAATCATACAATCACAGTCATACAATCACAATCATACTATCACAGTCATACAATCACAATCATACAATCGCAATCATACAATCGCAATGTGACAATCACTATCATACAATCACAATCATACAATCACAGTCATACAATCACAATCATACAATCACAATCATACAATCACAATCATACAATCACAGTCATACAATCACAATCATACAATCGCAATCATACAATCGCAATGTCACAATCACTATCGTACAATCACAATCATACAATCACAATCATACAATCACAATCATACAATCACCATCATACAATCACAATCATACAATCACCATCATACAATCACAATCATACAATCACCATCATACAATCACAATCATACAATTATAATCATATAATCACACTCATTAAATTGCAATCATACAATCGCAATCATACAAACACAATCATAAAATCGCAATCATACCATCGCAATGTCACAATCACAATCATACAATCACAATCATACAAACGCAATCATACAATCACAATCATACAATCACAATCATACAATCTCAATCATGCAATCACAATCATACAATCAAAATCATACAATCACAATCATACAGTCACAGTCATACAATCACAATCATGCAATCACAATCATACAATCACAATCATACTATAAAAGTCATACAATCACATTCATACAATGACAATCATACAATCACAATCATACAATCACAATCATACAAACACAATCATACAATCACAGTCATGCAATCACAATCATACAATCGCAATCATACAATCGCAATATCACAATCACTATCATACAATCACAATCATACTATCACAGTCATACAATCACAATCATACAATCACAATCATACAATCACAATCATACAATCACAGTCATACAATCACAATCATACAATCGCAATCATACAATCGCAATGTCACAATCACAATCATACAATCACAAGCATACAATCACAATCATACAATCACAATCATACAATCACAATCATACAATCACAATCATACAATCACAATCATACAATCACAATCATACAATCACAATCATGCAATCACAATCATACAATCACGACCATACAATCACGATCATACAATCACAATCATACAATCGCAATATTACAATCGCAATCATACAATCACAATCATACAATTAAAATCATGCAATCACAATCATACAATGACAATCATACAATCACAATCATACAATCATAATCATACAATCACAATCATACAATCACAATCATACAATCACAATCATATAGTCACAGTCATGCAATCACAATCATGCAATCAAAATCATACAATCACAATCATACAGTCGCAACCATGCAATCACAATCATACAATCACAATCATACAATTAAAATCATACAATCACAATCTTACAATCACAATCATACAATCACAATCATATAATCACAATCATACAATCACAATCATACAATCACCATCATACAATCACAATCATACAATCACCATCATACAATCACAATCATGCAATCACCATCATACATTCACAATCATACAGTTATAATCATATAATCACACTCATTAAATTGCAATCATACAATCGCAATCATACAAACACAATCATAAGATCGCAATCATACAATCGCAATGTCACAATCACAATCATACAATCACAATCATACAAACGCAATCATACAATCACAGTCATATAATCACAATTATACAATCACAATCATACAATCACAAGCATACAATCACAATCATACAATCACAATCATACAATCACAATCATACAATCACAATCATACAATCTCAATCATGCAATCACAATCATACAATCAAAATCATACAATCACAATCATACAGTCACAATCATACAATCACAATCATACAATCACAATCATACAATCACAATCATACTATAAAAGTCATACAATCACATTCATACAATGACAATCATACAATCACAATCATACAATCACAATCATACAAACACAATCATACAATCACAGTCATGCAATCACAATCATACAATCGCAATCATACAATCGCAATATCACAATCACTATCATACAATCACAATCATACTATCACAGTCATACAATCACAATCATACAATCACAATCATACAATCACAATCATACAATCACAGTCATACAATCACAATCATACAATCGCAATCATACAATCGCAATGTCACAATCACAATCATACAATCACAAGCATACAATCACAATCATACAATCACAATCATACAATCACAATCATACAATCACAATCATACAATCTCAATCATGCAATCACAATCATACAATCAAAATCATACAATCACAATCATACAGTCACAATCATACAATCACAATCATACAATCACAATCATACAATCACAATCATACTATAAAAGTCATACAATCACATTCATACAATGACAACATTCAAGCACAATCATACAATCACAATCCTACAAACACAATCATACAATCACAGTCATGCAATCACAATCATACAATCGCAATCATACAATCGCAATATCACAATCACTATCATACAATCACAATCATACTATCACAGTCATACAATCACAATCATACAATCACAATCATACAATCACAATCATACAATCACAGTCATACAATCACAATCATACAATCGCAATCATACAATCGCAATGTCACAATCACTATCGTACAATCACAATCATACAATCACAATCATATAATCACAGTCATGCAGTCACAATCATGCAATCAAAATCATACAATCACAATGTCACAATCACTATCATACAATCACAATCATACAATCACAATCATACAATCGCAATCATACAATCGCAATGTCACAATCACTATCATACAATCACAATCATACAATCACAATCATACAATCACAATCATACAATCACAATCTTACTATCACAGTCATACAATCACACTCGTACAATCACAGTCATACAATCGCAATCATACAATCGCAATGTCACAATCACTATTCTACAATCACAGTCATACAATCACAGTCATACAATCACAATCATATAATCACAATCATTCAATCACAATCATACAATCACCATCATACAATCACAATCATACAATCACCGTCATACAATCACAATCATACAGTCGCAATATGACAATCACTATCATACAATCACAATCATACAATCACAGTCATACAATCACAATCATACAATCACAGTCATACAATCACAATCATACTATCACAGTCATACAATCACAATCATACAATCGCAATCATACAATCGCAATATGACAATCACTATCATACAATCACAATCATACAATCACAGTCATACAATCACAATCATACAATCACAATCATACAATCACAATCATACAATCACAGTCATACAATCACAATCATACAATCGCAATCATACAATCGCAATGTCCCAATCACAATCGTACAATCACAATCATACAATCACAATCATACAATCACAATCATACAATCACCATCATACAATCACAATCATACAATCACCATCATACAATCACAATCATACAATCACCATCATACAATCACAATCATACAATTATAATCATATAATCACACTCATTAAATTGCAATCATACAATCGCAATCATACAAACAAAATCATAAAATCGCAATCATACCATCGCAATGTCACAATCACAATCATACAATCACAATCATACAAACGCAATCATACAATCACAATCATACAATCACAATCATACAATCTCAATCATGCAATCACAATCATACAATCAAAATCATACAATCACAATCATACAGTCACAGTCATACAATCACAATCATGCAATCACAATCATACAATCACAATCATACTATAAAAGTCATACAATCACATTCATACAATGACAATCATACAATCACAATCATACAATCACAATCATACAAACACAATCATACAATCACAGTCATGCAATCACAATCATACAATCGCAATCATACAATCGCAATATCACAATCACTATCATACAATCACAATCATACTATCACAGTCATACAATCACAATCATACAATCACAATCATACAATCACAATCATACAATCACAGTCATACAATCACAATCATACAATCGCAATCATACAATCGCAATGTCACAATCACAATCATACAATCACAAGCATACAATCACAATCATACAATCACAATCATACAATCACAATCATACAATCACAATCATACAATCACAATCATACAATCACAATCATACAATCACGACCATACAATCACGATCATACAATCACAATCATACAATCGCAATATTACAATCGCAATCATACAATCACAATCATACAATTAAAATCATGCAATCACAATCATACAATGACAATCATACAATCACAATCATACAATCATAATCATACAATCACAATCATACAATCACAATCATACAATCACAATCATATAATCACAGTCATGCAATCACAATCATGCAATCAAAATCATACAATCACAATCATACAGTCGCAACCATGCAATCACAATCATACAATCACAATCATACAATTAAAATCATACAATCACAATCTTACAATCACAATCATACAATCACAATCATATAATCACAATCATACAATCACAATCATACAATCACCATCATACAATCACAATCATACAATCACCATCATACAATCACAATCATACAATCACCATCATACAATCACAATCATACAGTTATAATCATATAATCACACTCATTAAATTGCAATCATACAATCGCAATCATACAAACACAATCATAAAATCGCAATCATACAATCGCAATGTCACAATCACAATCATACAATCACAATCATACAAACGCAATCATACAATCACAGTCATATAATCACAATTATACAATCACAATCATACAATCACAAGCATACAATCACAATCATACAATCACAATCATACAATCACAATCATACAATCACAATCATACAACCTCAATCATGCAATCACAATCATACAATCAAAATCATACAATCACAATCATACAGTCACAATCATACAATCACAATCATACAATCACAATCATACAATCACAATCATACTATAAAAGTCATACAATCACATTCATACAATGACAATCATACAATCACAATCATACAATCACAATCATACAAACACAATCATACAATCACAGTCATGCAATCACAATCATACAATCGCAATCATACAATCGCAATATCACAATCACTATCATACAATCACAATCATACTATCACAGTCATACAATCACAATCATACAATCACAATCATACAATCACAATCATACAATCACAGTCATACAATCACAATCATACAATCGCAATCATACAATCGCAATGTCACAATCACAATCATACAATCACAAGCATACAATCACAATCATACAATCACAATCATACAATCACAATCATACAATCACAATCATACAATCTCAATCATGCAATCACAATCATACAATCAAAATCATACAATCACAATCATACAGTCACAATCATACAATCACAATCATACAATCACAATCATACAATCACAATCATACTATAAAAGTCATACAATCACATTCATACAATGACAACATTCAAGCACAATCATACAATCACAATCCTTCAAACACAATCATACAATCACAGTCATGCAATCACAATCATACAATCGCAATCATACAATCGCAATATCACAATCACTATCATACAATCACAATCATACTATCACAGTCATACAATCACAATCATACAATCACAATCATACAATCACAATCGTACAATCACAGTCATACAATCACAATCATACAATCGCAATCATACAATCGCAATGTCACAATCACTATCGTACAATCACAATCATACAATCACAATCATATAATCACAGTCATGCAGTCACAATCATGCAATCAAAATCATACAATCACAATGTCACAATCACTATCATACAATCACAATCATACAATCACAATCATACAATCGCAATCATACAATCGCAATGTCACAATCACTATCATACAATCACAATCATACAATCACAATCATACAATCACAATCATACAATCACAATCTTACTATCACAGTCATACAATCACACTCGTACAATCACAGTCATACAATCGCAATCATACAATCGCAATGTCACAATCACTATTCTACAATCACAGTCATACAATCACAGTCATACAATCACAATCATATAATCACAATCATTCAATCACAATCATACAATCACAATCATACAATCACAATCATACAATCACGATCATATAATCACGATTATACAATCACAATCATACATCACAATCATACAATCGCAGTATTACAATCGCAATCATACAATCGCAATGTCACAATCACTATCATACAATCACAATCATACAATCACTATCATAAATTCACAATCATATAATCACAATCATACAATCACAATCATACAATCACAATCATACAATCACGATCATATAATCACGATCATACAATCACGATCATACAATCACGATCATACAATCACGATCATACAATCACGATCATACAATCACGATCATACAATCACGATCATACAATCACGATCATACAGTCACGATCATACAATCACGATCATACAATCACAATCATACAATCACAATCATACAAACGCAATCATACAATCATAATCATATAATCACACTCATTAAATTGCAATCATACAATCGCAATCATACAAACACAATCATAAAATCGCAATCATACAATCGCAATGTCACAATCACAATCATACAATCACAATCATACAAACGCAATCATACAATCACAATCATACAATCACAATCATATAATCACAATTATACAATCACAATCATACAATCACAAGCATACAGTCACAATCATACAATCACAGTCATACAATCTCAATCATGCAATCACAATCATACAATCAAAATCATACAATCACAATCATACAATCACGATCATACAATCACGATCATACAATCACGATCATACAATCACGATCATACAATCACGATCATACAATCACGATCATACAATCACGATCATACAATCACGATCATACAATCACAATCATACAATCGCAATATTACAATCGCAATGTCACAATCACAATCATACAATCACAAGCATACAATCACAATCATACAATCACAATCATACAATCACAATCATACAATCACAATCATACAATCTCAATCATGCAATCACAATCATACAATCAAAATCATACAATCACAATCATACAGTCACAATCATACAATCACAATCATACAATCACAATCATACAATCACAATCATACTATAAAAGTCATACAATCACATTCATACAATGACAACATTCAAGCACAATCATACAATCACAATCCTTCAAACACAATCATACAATCACAGTCATGCAATCACAATCATACAATCGCAATCATACAATCGCAATATCACAATCACTATCATACAATCACAATCATACTATCACAGTCATACAATCACAATCATACAATCACAATCATACAATCACAATCGTACAATCACAGTCATACAATCACAATCATACAATCGCAATCATACAATCGCAATGTCACAATCACTATCGTACAATCACAATCATACAATCACAATCATATAATCACAGTCATGCAGTCACAATCATGCAATCAAAATCATACAATCACAATGTCACAATCACTATCATACAATCACAATCATACAATCACAATCATACAATCGCAATCATACAATCGCAATGTCACAATCACTATCATACAATCACAATCATACAATCACAATCATACAATCACAATCATACAATCACAATCTTACTATCACAGTCATACAATCACACTCGTACAATCACAGTCATACAATCGCAATCATACAATCGCAATGTCACAATCACTATTCTACAATCACAGTCATACAATCACAGTCATACAATCACAATCATATAATCACAATCATTCAATCACAATCATACAATCACAATCATACAATCACAATCATACAATCACGATCATATAATCACGATTATACAATCACAATCATACATCACAATCATACAATCGCAGTATTACAATCGCAATCATACAATCGCAATGTCACAATCACTATCATACAATCACAATCATACAATCACTATCATAAATTCACAATCATATAATCACAATCATACAATCACAATCATACAATCACAATCATACAATCACGATCATATAATCACGATCATACAATCACGATCATACAATCACGATCATACAATCACGATCATACAATCACGATCATACAATCACGATCATACAATCACGATCATACAATCACGATCATACAGTCACGATCATACAATCACGATCATACAATCACAATCATACAATCACAATCATACAAACGCAATCATACAATCATAATCATATAATCACACTCATTAAATTGCAATCATACAATCGCAATCATACAAACACAATCATAAAATCGCAATCATACAATCGCAATGTCACAATCACAATCATACAATCACAATCATACAAACGCAATCATACAATCACAATCATACAATCACAATCATATAATCACAATTATACAATCACAATCATACAATCACAAGCATACGGTCACAATCATACAATCACAGTCATACAATCTCAATCATGCAATCACAATCATACAATCAAAATCATACAATCACAATCATACAATCACGATCATACAATCACGATCATACAATCACGATCATACAATCACGATCATACAATCACGATCATACAATCACGATCATACAATCACGATCATACAATCACGATCATACAATCACGATCATACAATCACGATCATACAATCACGATCATACAATCACGATCATACAATCACAATCATACAAACGCAATCATACAATCATAATCATATAATCACACTCATTAAATTGCAATCATACAATCGCAATCATACAATCGCAATGTCACAATCACAATCATACAATCACGATCATACAAACGCAATCATACAATCACAATCATACAATCACAATCATATAATCACAATTATACAATCACAATCATACAATCACAAGCATACAATCACAATCATACAATCACAGTCATACAATCTCAATCATGCAATCACAATCATACAATCAAAATCATACAATCACAATCATACAATCACGATCATACAATCACGATCATACAATCACGATCATACAATCACGATCATACAATCACGATCATACAATCACGATCATACAATCACGATCATACAATCACGATCATACAATCACGATCATACAATCACGATCATACAATCACAATCATACAATCACAATCATACCATCACAATCATACAATCACAATCATACAATAAAAGTCATACAATAAAAGTCATACAATCACATTCATACAATGACAATCATAGAATCACAATCATACAATCACAATCATACAAACAGAATCATACAATCACAGTCATGCAATCACAATCATACAATCGCAATCATACAATCGCAATATGACAATCACTATCATACAATCACAATCATACAATCACAGTCATACAATCACAATCATACAATCACAGTCATACAATCACAATCATACAATCACAGTCATACAATCACAATCATACAATCGCAATCATACAATCGCAATATGACAATCACTATCCTACAATCACAATCATACAATCACAGTCATACAATCACAATCATACAATCGCAATCATACAATCGCAATGTCACAATCACTATCGTACAATCACAATCATACAATCACAATCATACAATCACAATCATACAATCACCATCATACAATCACAATCATACAATCACCATCATACAATCACAATCATACAATCACCATCATACAATCACAATCATACAATTATAATCATATAATCACACTCATTAAATTGCAATCATACAATCGCAATCATACAAACACAATCATAAAATCGCAATCATACTATAAAAGTCATACAATCACATTCATACAATGACTTTCATACAATCACAATCATACAATCACAATCATACAAACACAATCATACAATCACAGTCATGCAATCACAATCATACAATCGCAATCATACAATCGCAATATCACAATCACTATCATACAATCACAATCATACTATCACAGTCATACAATCACAATCATACAATCACAATCATACAATCACAATCATACAATCACAGTCATACAATCACAATCATACAATCGCAATCATACAATCGCAATGTCACAATCACAATCATACAATCACAAGCATACAATCACAATCATACAATCACAATCATACAATCACAATCATACAATCACAATCATACAATCACAATCATACAATCACAATCATACAATCACAATCATACAATCACGACCATACAATCACGATCATACAATCACAATCATACAATCGCAATATTACAATCGCAATCATACAATCACAATCATACAATTAAAATCATGCAATCACAATCATACAATGACAATCATACAATCACAATCATACAATCATAATCATACAATCACAATCATACAATCACAATCATACAATCACAATCATATAATCACAGTCATGCAATCACAATCATGCAATCAAAATCATACAATCACAATCATACAGTCGCAACCATGCAATCACAATCATACAATCACAATCATACAATTAAAATCATACAATCACAATCTTACAATCACAATCATACAATCACAATCATATAATCACAATCATACAATCACAATCATACAATCACCATCATACAATCACAACCATACAATCTGAATCATACAATCGCAATGTCATAATCACTATCATACAATCACAATCATACAATCACAATCATACAATCCCAATCATTCAATCTCAATCATACAATTACAATCATACAATCACAATCATACAATCACAATCATACAGACGCAATCATACAATCACAATCATACAATCACAATCATACAATCACAATCATACAATCTCAGTCATGCAATCACAATCATACAATCAAAATCATACAATCACAATCATACAATCACAATCATACAATCAAAATCATACAATGACAATCATACAATCGCAATCATACAAACGCAATCATACAATCACAATCATACAAGCGCAATCATACAATCGCAATCATACAATCGCAATCATACAATCGCAATCATTCTATCACAATCATACAATCACTATCATACAATCACAATCATACAATCACAATCATACAATCACAATCATACAATCACAATCATACAATCACAATCATACAATCACAACCATACAATCACAATCATACAATCACAATCATACAATCACAATCATACAATCACAATCATACAATCACAACCATACAATCTGAATCATACAATCGCAATGTCATAATCACTATCATACAATCACAATCATACAATCACAATCATACAATCCCAATCACTCAATCTCAATCATACAATTACAATCATACAATCACAATCATACAATCACAATCATACAGACGCAATCATACAATCACAATCATACAATCACAATCATACAATTAAAATCATACAATCACAATCATACAATCACAATCATACAATCACAATCATACATTCGCAATCATACAATCGCAATGTCACAATCACTATCATACAATCACAATCATACAATCACAATCATACAATCACAATCTTACTATCACAATCATACAATCACAGTCATACAATCACAATCATACAATCGCAATCATACAATCGCAATGTCACAATCACTATTATACAATCACAGTCATACAATCACAATCATACAATCACAATCCTACAATCACGATCATACAATCACGATCATACAATCACGATCATACAATCACGATCATACAATCACGATCATACAATCACAATCATACAAACACAATCATACAATCACAATCATACAGTCGCAATCATACAATCACAATCATACAATCACAATCATACAATCACAATCATACAATCACAATCATACAATCACAATCATACAATCACAATCATACAATCACAATCATACAAACGCCATCATACAATCACAATCATATAATCACAATCATACAATCACAATCATGCAGTCACGCCCATACAATCACGATCATACAATCACATTCATACAATCGCAATTATACAATCACAATCATACAAGCACAATCATACAATCAGAATCATGCATTTACAACCATGCGATCATAATCATGCAAGAACAATCATACAAACACAATCATGCAACCATAATCATACAATCACAATTATACAATCACAATCATACAAACGCAATCATACAATCACAATCATATAATCACAATCATACAATCACAATCATACAATCACAAGCATACAATCACAAGCATACAATCACAATCATTCAATCACAATCATAAAATCACAATCATGCAATCACAATCTTACTATCACAATCATACAATCACAATCATACAATCGCAATCATACAATCGCAATGTCACAATCACTATCATACAATCACAATCAAACAATCACAAGCACACAATCACAATCATACAATCACAATCATACAATCACAATCATACAATCACAGTCATACAATCAAAATCATACAATCACAATGATACAGTCACAATAATACAATCAAAATCATAAAATCACAATCATACAATCACGATCATACAATCACGATCATACAATCACGATCATACAATCACGATCATACAATCACGATCAGACAATCACCATCATACAATCACAACCATACAATCTGAATCATACAATCGCAATGTCATAATCACTATCATACAATCACAATCATACAATCACAATCATACAATCCCAATCATTCAATCTCAATCATACAATTACAATCATACAATCACAATCATACAATCACAATCATACAGAGGCAATCATACAATCACAATCATACAATCACAATCATACAATCACAATCATACAATCTCAGTCATGCAATCACAATCATACAATCAAAATCATACAATCACAATCATACAATCACAATCATACAATCAAAATCATACAATGACAATCATACAATCGCAATCATACAAACGCAATCATACAATCACAATCATACAAGCGCAATCATACAATCGCAATCATACAATCGCAATCATACAATCGCAATCATTCTATCACAATCATACAATCACAATCATACAATCACAATCATACAATCACAATCATACAATCACAATCATACAATCACAATCATACAATCACAACCATACAATCACAATCATACAATCACAATCATACAATCACAATCATACAATCACAATCATACAATCACAACCATACAATCTGAATCATACAATCGCAATGTCATAATCACTATCATACAATCACAATCATACAATCACAATCATACAATCCCAATCACTCAATCTCAATCATACAATTACAATCATACAATCACAATCATACAATCACAATCATACAGACGCAATCATACAATCACAATCATACAATCACAATCATACAATTAAAATCATACAATCACAATCATACAATCACAATCATACAATCACAATCATACATTCGCAATCATACAATCGCAATGTCACAATCACTATCATACAATCACAATCATACAATCACAATCATACAATCACAATCTTACTATCACAATCATACAATCACAGTCATACAATCACAATCATACAATCGCAATCATACAATCGCAATGTCACAATCACTATTATACAATCACAGTCATACAATCACAATCATACAATCACAATCCTACAATCACGATCATACAATCACGATCATACAATCACGATCATACAATCACGATCATACAATCACGATCATACAATCACGATCATACAATCACAATCATACAATCACAATCATACAAACGCGATGATACAATCACAATCATATAATCACAATCATACAATCACGATCATACAATCACAATCAAACAATCTCAATCATGCAATCACAATCATACAATCAAAATCATACAATCACAATCATACAATCACAATCATACAATCACAATCATACAATCACAATCATACAAATAAAATCATACAATCACAATCATACAATCACAATCATACAATCACAATCATACAATCACAATCATACAAACACAATCTTACTATCACAATCATACAATCACAGTCATACAATCACATTCATACAATGACAATCATACAATCACAATCATACAATCACAATCATACAAACACAATCATACAATCACAATCATACAGTCGCAATCATACAATCACAATCATACAATCACAATCATACAATCACAATCATACAATCACAATCATACAATCACAATCATACAATCACAATCATACAATCACAATCATACAAACGCCATCATACAATCACAATCATATAATCACAATCATACAATCACAATCATGCAGTCACGCCCATACAATCACGATCATACAATCACATTCATACAATCGCAATTATACAATCACAATCATACAAGCACAATCATACAATCAGAATCATGCATTTACAACCATGCGATCATAATCATGCAAGAACAATCATACAAACACAATCATGCAACCATAATCATACAATCACAATTATACAATCACAATCATACAAACGCAATCATACAATCACAATCATATAATCACAATCATACAATCACAATCATACAATCACAAGCATACAATCACAAGCATACAATCACAATCATTCAATCACAATCATAAAATCACAATCATGCAATCACAATCTTACTATCACAATCATACAATCACAATCATACAATCGCAATCATACAATCGCAATGTCACAATCACTATCATACAATCACAATCAAACAATCACAAGCACACAATCACAATCATACAATCACAATCATACAATCACAATCATACAATCACAGTCATACAATCAAAATCATACAATCACAATGATACAGTCACAATAATACAATCAAAATCATAAAATCACAATCATACAATCACGATCATACAATCACGATCATACAATCACGATCATACAATCACGATCATACAATCACGATCAGACAATCACGATCATACAATCACGATCATACAATCACGATCATACAATCACGATCATACAATCACCATCATACAATCACAATCATACAATCACCATCATTCAATCACAATCATTCAATCACAAGCATACAATCACAATCATACAATCACAATCATACAATGACAATCATACAATCTCAATCATGCAATCACAATCATACAATCAAAATCATACAATCACAATCATACAATCACAATCATACAATCACAATCATACAATCACAATCATACAATCACAATCATACTATAAAAGTCATCCAATCACATTCATACAATGACAATCATACAATCACAATAATACAATCACAATCATACAAACACAATCATACAATCACAGTCATGCAATCACAATCATACAATCGCAATCATACAATCGCAATATCACAATCACTATCATACAATCACAATCATACTATCACAGTCATACAATCACAATCATACAATCACAATCATACAATCACAATCATACAATCACAGTCATACAATCACAATCATAGAATCGCAATCATACAATCGCAATGTCACAATCACTATCGTACAATCACAATCATACAATCACAATCATATAATCACAATCATACAATCACAATCATACAATCACAATCATACAATCACGATCATACAATCACGATCATACAATCACAATCATACAATCGCAATATTACAATCGCAATCATACAATCACAATCATATAATTAAAATCATGCAATCACAATCATACAATGACAATCATACAATCACAATCATACAATCATAATCATACAATCACAATCATACAATCACAATCATACAATCACAATCATATAATCACAGTCATGCAATCACAATCATGCAATCAAAATCATACAATCACAATCATACAGTCGCAACCATGCAATCACAATCATACAATCACAATCATACAATTAAAATCATACAATCACAATCATACAATCACAATCATACAATCACAATCATATAATCACAATCATACAATCACAATCATACAATCACCATCATACAATCACAATCATACAATCACCATCATACAATCACAATCATACAATCACCATCATACAATCACAATCATACAATCACCATCATACAATCACAATCATACAATCACAATCATTCTATAAAAGTCATACAATCACATTCATACAATGACAATCATACAATCACAATCATACAATTAAAATCATACAATCACAATCATACAATCACAATCATATAATCACAATCATACAATCGCAATCATACAATCGCAATGTCACAATCACTATCGTACAATCACAATCATACAATCACAATCATATAATCACAATCATACAATCACAATCATACAATCACGATCATACAATCACGATCATACAATCACGATCATACAATCACAATCATACAATCGCAATATTACAATCGCAATCATACAATCACAATCATATAATTAAAGTCATGCAATCACAATCATACAATGACAATCATACAATCACAATCACACAATCATAATCATACAATCACAATCATACAATCACAATCATACAATCACAATCATACAATCACAATCATATAATCACAGTCATGCAATCACAATCATGCAATCAAAATCATACAATCACAATCATACAGTCGCAACCATGCAATCACAATCATACAATCACAATCATACAATTAAAATCATACAATCACAATCATACAATCACAATCATACAATCACAATCATATAATCACAATCATACAATCACAATCATACAATCACCATCATACAATCACAATCATACAATCACCATCATACAATCACAATCATACAATCACCATCATACAATCACAATCATACAATCACCATCATACAATCACAATCATACAATCACAATCATTCTATAAAAGTCATACAATCACATTCATACAATGACAATCATACAATCACAATCATACAATTAAAATCATACAATCACAATCATACAATCACAATCATATAATCACAATCATACAATCGCAATCATACAATCGCAATGTCACAATCACTATCATACAATCACAATCATACAATCACAATCATACAATCGCAATCATACAATCGCAATCATACAATCGCAATGTCACAATCACTATCGTACAATCACAATCATACAATCACGATCATACAATCACGATCATACAATCACGATCATACAATCACGATCATACAATCACGGTCATACAATCACGATCATACAATCACGATCATACAATCACGATCATACAATTACGATCATACAATCACCATCATACAATCACAATCATACAATCACCATCATACAATCACAATCATACAATCATAATCATATAATCACACTCATTAAATTGCAATCATACAATCGCAATCATACAAACACAATCATACAATCGCAATGTCACAATCGCAATCATTCAAACGCAATCATACAATCACAATCATATAATCACAATTATACAATCATAATCATACAATCACAAGCATACAATCACAATCATACAATCAAAATCATACAATCACAATCATACAATCACAATCATACAATCTCAATCATGCAATCACAATCATACAATCAAAATCATACAATCACAATCATACAATCACAATCATACAATCACAATCATACAATCACAATCATACCATCACAATCATACAATCACAATCATACAATAAAAGTCATACAATAAAAGTCATACAATCACATTCATACAATGACAATCATAGAATCACAATCATACAATCACAATCATACAAACAGAATCATACAATCACAGTCATGCAATCACAATCATACAATCGCAATCATACAATCGCAATATGACAATCACTATCATACAATCACAATCATACAATCACAGTCATACAATCACAATCATACAATCACAGTCATACAATCACAATCATACTATCACAGTCATACAATCACAATCATACAATCGCAATCATACAATCGCAATATGACAATCACTATCATACAATCACAATCATACAATCACAGTCATACAATCACAATCATACAATCACAATCATACAATCACAATCATACAATCACAGTCATACAATCACAATCATACAATCGCAATCATACAATCGCAATGTCACAATCACTATCGTACAATCACAATCATACAATCACAATCATACAATCACAATCATACAATCACCATCATACAATCACAATCATACAATCACCATCATACAATCGCAATCATACAATCACCATCATACAATCACAATCATACAATTATAATCATATAATCACACTCATTAAATTGCAATCATACAATCGCAATCATACAAACACAATCATAAAATCGCAATCATACCATCGCAATGTCACAATCACAATCATACAATCACAATCATACAAACGCAATCATACAATCACAATCATACAATCACAATCATACAATCTCAATCATGCAATCACAATCATACAATCAAAATCATACAATCACAATCATACAGTCACAGTCATACAATCACAATCATGCAATCACAATCATACAATCACAATCATACTATAATAGTCATACAATCACATTCATACAATGACAATCATACAATCACAATCATACAATCACAATCATACAAACACAATCATACAATCACAGTCATGCAATCACAATCATACAATCGCAATCATACAATCGCAATATCACAATCACTATCATACAATCACAATCATACTATCACAGTCATACAATCACAATCATACAATCACAATCATACAATCACAATCATACAATCACAGTCATACAATCACAATCATACAATCGCAATCATACAATCGCAATGTCACAATCACAATCATACAATCACAAGCATACAATCACAATCATACAATCACAATCATACAATCACAATCATACAATCACAATCATACAATCACAATCATACAATCACAATCATACAATCACGACCATACAATCACGATCATACAATCACAATCATACAATCGCAATATTACAATCGCAATCATACAATCACAATCATACAATTAAAATCATGCAATCACAATCATACAATGACAATCATACAATCACAATCATACAATCATAATCATACAATCACAATCATACAATCACAATCATACAATCACAATCATATAATCACAGTCATGCAATCACAATCATGCAATCAAAATCATACAATCACAATCATACAGTCGCAACCATGCAATCACAATCATACAATCACAATCATACAATTAAAATCATACAATCACAATCTTACAATCACAATCATACAATCACAATCATATAATCACAGTCATACAATCACATTCATACAATGACAATCATACAATCACAATCATACAATCACAATCATACAAACACAATCATACAATCACAGTCATGCAATCACAATCATACAATCGCAATCATACAATCGCAATATCACAATCACTATCATACAATCACAATCATACTATCACAGTCATACAATCACAATCATACAATCACAATCATACAATCACAATCATACAATCACAGTCATACAATCACAATCATACAATCGCAATCATACAATCGCAATGTCACAATCACAATCATACAATCACAAGCATACAATCACAATCATACAATCACAATCATACAATCACAATCATACAATCACAATCATACAATCTCAATCATGCAATCACAATCATACAATCAAAATCATACAATCACAATCATACAGTCACAATCATACAATCACAATCATACAATCACAATCATACAATCACAATCATACTATAAAAGTCATACAATCACATTCATACAATGACAACATTCAAGCACAATCATACAATCACAATCCTACAAACACAATCATACAATCACAGTCATGCAATCACAATCATACAATCGCAATCATACAATCGCAATATCACAATCACTATCATACAATCACAATCATACTATCACAGTCATACAATCACAATCATACAATCACAATCATACAATCACAATCATACAATCACAGTCATACAATCACAATCATACAATCGCAATCATACAATCGCAATGTCACAATCACTATCGTACAATCACAATCATACAATCACAATCATATAATCACAGTCATGCAGTCACAATCATGCAATCAAAATCATACAATCACAATGTCACAATCACTATCATACAATCACAATCATACAATCACAATCATACAATCGCAATCATACAATCGCAATGTCACAATCACTATCATACAATCACAATCATACAATCACAATCATACAATCACAATCATACAATCACAATCTTACTATCACAGTCATACAATCACACTCGTACAATCACAGTCATACAATCGCAATCATACAATCGCAATGTCACAATCACTATTCTACAATCACAGTCATACAATTACAGTCATACAATCACAATCATATAATCACAATCATTCAATCACAATCATACAATCACCATCATACAATCACAATCATACAATCACCATCATACAATCACAATCATACAGTCGCAATATGACAATCACTATCATACAATCACAATCATACAATCACAGTCATACAATCACAATCATACAATCACAGTCATACAATCACAATCATACTATCACAGTCATACAATCACAATCATACAATCGCAATCATACAATCGCAATATGACAATCACTATCATAGAATCACAATCATACAATCACAGTCATACAATCACAATCATACAATCACAATCATACAATCACAATCATACAATCACAGTCATACAATCACAATCATACAATCGCAATCATACAATCGCAATGTCACAATCACTATCGTACAATCACAATCATACAATCACAATCATACAATCACAATCATACAATCACCATCATACAATCACAATCATACAATCACCATCATCCAACACAATCATACAATCACCATCATACAATCACAATCATACAATTATAATCATATAATCACACTCATTAAATTGCAATCATACAATCGCAATCATACAAACACAATCATAAAATCGCAATCATACCATCGCAATGTCACAATCACAATCATACAATCACAATCATACAAACGCAATCATACAATCACAATCATACAATCACGATCATACAATCTCAATCATGCAATCACAATCATACAATCAAAATCATACAATCACAATCATACAGTCACAGTCATACAATCACAATCATGCAATCACAATCATACAATCACAATCATACTATAAAAGTCATACAATCACATTCATACAATGACAATCATACAATCACAATCATACAATCACAATCATACAAACACAATCATACAATCACAGTCATGCAATCACAATCATACAATCGCAATCATACAATCGCAATATCACAATCACTATCATACAATCACAATCATACTATCACAGTCATACAATCACAATCATACAATCACAATCATACAATCACAATCATACAATCACAGTCATACAATCACAATCATACAATCGCAATCATACAATCGCAATGTCACAATCACAATCATACAATCACAAGCATACAATCACAATCATACAATCACAATCATACAATCACAATCATACAATCACAATCATACAATCACAATCATACAATCACAATCATACAATCACAATCATACAATCACGACCATACAATCACGATCATACAATCACAATCATACAATCGCAATATTACAATCGCAATCATACAATCACAATCATACAATTAAAATCATGCAATCACAATCATACAATGACAATCATACAATCACAATCATACAATCATAATCATACAATCACAATCATACAATCACAATCATACAATCACAATCATATAATCACAGTCATGCAATCACAATCATGCAATCAAAATCATACAATCACAATCATACAGTCGCAACCATGCAATCACAATCATACAATCACAATCATACAATTAAAATCATACAATCACAATCTTACAATCACAATCATACAATCACAATCATATAATCACAATCATACAATCACAATCATACAATCACCATCATACAATCACAATCATACAATCACCATCATACAATCACAATCATACAATCACCATCATACAATCACAATCATACAGTTATAATCATATAATCACACTCATTAAATTGCAATCATACAATCGCAATCATACAAACACAATCATAAAATCGCAATCATACAATCGCAATGTCACAATCACAATCATACAATCACAATCATACAAACGCAATCATACAATCACAGTCATATAATCACAATTATACAATCACAATCATACAATCACAAGCATACAATCACAATCATACAATCACAATCATACAATCACAATCATACAATCACAATCATACAATCTCAATCATGCAATCACAATCATACAATCAAAATCATACAATCACAATCATACAGTCACAATCATACAATCACAATCATACAATCACAATCATACAATCACAATCATACTATAAAAGTCATACAATCACATTCATACAATGACAATCATACAATCACAATCATACAATCACAATCATACAAACACAATCATACAATCACAGTCATGCAATCACAATCATACAATCGCAATCATACAATCGCAATATCACAATCACTATCATACAATCACAATCATACTATCACAGTCATACAATCACAATCATACAATCACAATCATACAATCACAATCATACAATCACAGTCATACAATCACAATCATACAATCGCAATCATACAATCGCAATGTCACAATCACAATCATACAATCACAAGCATACAATCACAATCATACAATCACAATCATACAATCACAATCATACAATCACAATCATACAATCTCAATCATGCAATCACAATCATACAATCAAAATCATACAATCACAATCATACAGTCACAATCATACAATCACAATCATACAATCACAATCATACAATCACAATCATACTATAAAAGTCATACAATCACATTCATACAATGACAACATTCAAGCACAATCATACAATCACAATCCTACAAACACAATCATACAATCACAGTCATGCAATCACAATCATACAATCGCAATCATACAATCGCAATATCACAATCACTATCATACAATCACAATCATACTATCACAGTCATACAATCACAATCATACAATCACAATCATACAAACACAATCATACAATCACAGTCATACAATCACAATCATACAATCGCAATCATACAATCGCAATGTCACAATCACTATCGTACAATCACAATCATACAATCACAATCATATAATCACAGTCATGCAGTCACAATCATGCAATCAAAATCATACAATCACAATGTCACAATCACTATCATACAATCACAATCATACAATCACAATCATACAATCGCAATCATACAATCGCAATGTCACAATCACTATCATACAATCACAATCATACAATCACAATCATACAATCACAATCTTACTCTCACAGTCATACAATCACACTCGTACAATCACAGTCATACAATCGCAATCATACAATCGCAATGTCACAATCACTATTCTACAATCACAGTCATACAATCACAGTCATACAATCACAATCATATAATCACAATCATTCAATCACAATCATACAATCACAATCATACAATCACAATCATACAATCACGATCATATAATCACTATTATACAATCACAATCATACATCACAATCATACAATCGCAGTATTACAATCGCAATCATACAATCGCAATGTCACAATCACTATCATACAATCACAATCATACAATCACTATCATAAATTCACAATCATATAATCACAATCATACAATCACAATCATACAATCACGGTCATACAATCACGATCATATAATCACGATCATACAATCACGATCATACAATCACGATCATACAATCACGATCATACAATCACGATCATACAATCACGATCATACAATCACGATCATACAATCACGATCATACAGTCACGATCATACAATCACGATCATACAATCACAATCATACAATCACAATCATACAAACGCAATCATACAATCATAATCATATAATCACACTCATTAAATTGCAATCATACAATCGCAATCATACAAACACAATCATAAAATCGCAATCATACAATCGCAATGTCACAATCACAATCATACAATCACAATCATACAAACGCAATCATACAATCACAATCATACAATCACAATCATATAATCACAATTATACAATCACAATCATACAATCACAAGCATACAGTCACAATCATACAATCACAGTCATAAAATCTCAATCATGCAATCACAATCATACAATCAAAATCATACAATCACAATCATACAATCACGATCATACAATCACGATCATACAATCACGATCATACAATCACGATCATACAATCACGATCATACAATCACGATCATACAATCACGATCATACAATCACGATCATACAATCACGATCATACAATCACGATCATACAATCACGATCATACAATCACGATCATACAATCACGATCATACAATCACAATCATACAAACGCAATCATACAATCATAATCATATAATCACACTCATTAAATTGCAATCATACAATCGCAATCATACCAACACAATCATAAAATCGCAATCATACAATCGCAATGTCACAATCACAATCATACAATCACGATCATACAAACGCAATCATACAATCACAATCATACAATCACAATCATATAATCACAATTATACAATCACAATCATACAATCACAAGCATACAATCACAATCATACAATCACAGTCATACAATCTCAATTATGCAATCACAATCATACAATCAGAATCATACAATCACAATCATACAATCACGATCATACAATCACGATCATACAATCACGATCATACAATCACGATCATACAATCACGATCATACAATCACGATCATACAATCACGATCATACAATCACGATCATACAATCACGATCATACAATCACGATCATACAATCACAATCATACAATCACAATCATACCATCACAATCATACAATCACAATCATACAATAAAAGTCATACAATAAAAGTCATACAATCACATTCATACAATGACAATCATAGAATCACAATCATACAATCACAATCATACAAACAGAATCATACAATCACAGTCATGCAATCACAATCATACAATCGCAATCATACAATCGCAATATGACAATCACTATCATACAATCACAATCATACAATCACAGTCATACAATCACAATCATACAATCACAGTCATACAATCACAATCATACAATCACAGTCATACAATCACAATCATACAATCGCAATCATACAATCGCAATATGACAATCACTATCATACAATCACAATCATACAATCACAGTCATACAATCACAATCATACAATCGCAATCATACAATCGCAATGTCACAATCACTATCGTACAATCACAATCATACAATCACAATCATACAATCACAATCATACAATCACCATCATACAATCACAATCATACAATCACCATCATACAATCACAATCATACAATCACCATCATACAATCACAATCATACAATTATAATCATATAATCACACTCATTAAATTGCAATCATACAATCGCAATCATACAAACACAATCATAAAATCGCAATCATACAATCGCAATGTCACAATCACAATCATACAATCACAATCATACAAACGCAATCATACAATCACAATCATACAATCACAATCATACAATCTCAATCATGCAATCACAATCATACAATCAAAATCATACAATCACAATCATACAGTCACAGTCATACAATCACAATCATGCAATCACAATCATACAATCACAATCATACTATAAAAGTCATACAATCACATTCATACAATGACTTTCATACAATCACAATCATACAATCACAATCATACAAACACAATCATACAATCACAGTCATGCAATCACAATCATACAATCGCAATCATACAATCGCAATATCACAATCACTATCATACAATCACAATCATACTATCACAGTCATACAATCACAATCATACAATCACAATCATACAATCACAATCATACAATCACAGTCATACAATCACAATCATACAATCGCAATCATACAATCGCAATGTCACAATCACAATCATACAATCACAAGCATACAATCACAATCATACAATCACAATCATACAATCACAATCATACAATCACAATCATACAATCGCAATCATACAATCACAATCATACAATCACAATCATACAATCACGACCATACAATCACGATCATACAATCACAATCATACAATCGCAATATTACAATCGCAATCATACAATCACAATCATACAATTAAAATCATGCAATCACAATCATACAATGACAATCATACAATCACAATCATACAATCATAATCATACAATCACAATCATACAATCACAATCATACAATCACAATCATATAATCACAGTCATGCAATCACAATCATGCAATCAAAATCATACAATCACAATCATACAGTCGCAACCATGCAATCACAATCATACAATCACAATCATACAATTAAAATCATACAATCACAATCTTACAATCACAATCATACAATCACAATCATATAATCACAATCATGCAATCACAATCATACAATCACCATCATACAATCACAATCATACAATCACCATCATACAATCACAATCATACAATCACAATCATACAATCACCATCATACAATCACAATCATACAATCACCATCATACAATCACAATCATACAATTATAATCATATAATCACACTCATTAAATTGCAATCATACAATCGCAATCATACAAACACAATCATAAAATCGCAATCATACAATCGCAATGTCACAATCACAATCATACAATCACAATCATACAAACACAATCATAGAATCGCAATCATACAATCGCAATGTCACAATCACAATCATACAATCACAATCATACAAACGCAATCATACAATCACAGTCATATAATCACAATTATACAATCACAATCATACAATCACAAGCATACAATCACAATCATACAATCACAATCATACAATCACAATCATACAATCACAATCATACAATCTCAATCATGCAATCACAATCATACAATCAAAATCATACAATCACAATCATACAGTCACAATCATACAATCACAATCATACAATCACTATCATACAATCACAATCATACTATAAAAGTCATACAATCACATTCATACAATGACAATCATACAATCACAATCATACAATCACAATCATACAAACACAATCATACAATCACAGTCATGCAATCACAATCATACAATCGCAATCATACAATCGCAATATCACAATCACTATCATACAATCACAATCATACTATCACAGTCATACAATCACAATCATACAATCACAATCATACAATCACAATCATACAATCACAGTCATACAATCACAATCATACAATCGCAATCATACAATCGCAATGTCACAATTACAATCATACAATCACAAGCATACAATCACAATCATACAATCACAATCATACAATCACAATCATACAATCACAATCATACAATCTCAATCATGCAATCACAATCATACAATCAAAATCATACAATCACAATCATACAGTCACAATCATACAATCACAATCATACAATCACAATCACACAATCACAATCATACTATAAAAGTCATACAATCACATTCATACAATGACAACATTCAATCACAATCATACAATCACAATCCTACAAACACAATCATACAATCACAGTCATGCAATCACAATCATACAATCGCAATCATACAATCGCAATATCACAATCACTATCATACAATCACAATCATACTATCACAGTCATACAATCACAATCATACAATCACGATCATACAATCACAATCATACAATCACAGTCATACAATCACAATCATACAATCGCAATCATACAATCGCAATGTCACAATCACTATTGTACAATCACAATCATACAATCACAATCATATAATCACAATCATACAATCACAATCATACAATCACGATCATACAATCACGATCATACAATCACGATCATACAATCACAATCATACAATCGCAGTATTACAATCGCAATCATACAATCACAATCATACAATTAAGATCATACAATCACAATCATACAATGACAATCATACAATCACAATCATACAATCATAATCATACAATCACAATCATACAATCACAATCGTACAATCACAATCATATAATCACAGTCATGCAGTCACAATCATGCAATCAAAATCATACAATCACAATGTCACAATCACTATCATACAATCACAATCATACAATCACAATCATACAATCGCAATCATACAATCGCAATGTCACAATCACTATCATACAATCACAATCATACAATCACTATCATAAATTCACAATCATATAATCACAATCATACAATCACAATCATACAATCACGATCATATAATCACGATCATACAATCACGATCATACAATCACGATCATACAATCACGATCATACAATCACGATCATACAATCACGATCATACAATCACGATCATACAATCACGATCATACAATCACAGTCATACAATCACAATCATACAATCACAATCATACAATCACAATCATACAATCACAGTCATACAATCACAATCATACAATCGCAATCATACAATCGCAATGTCACAATCACTATCGTACAATCACAATCAAACAATCACAATCATACAATCACAATCATACAATCACAATCATACAATCAAAATCATACAATCACGACCATACAATCACGATCATACAATCACAATCATACAATCACGATCATACAATCACGATCATACAATCACGATCATACAATCACGATCATACAATCACATTCATACAATCGCAATTATACAATCACAATCATACAATCACAATCATACAATCAGAATCATGCATTTACAACCATGCGATCATAATCATGCAAGAACAATCATACAATCACAATCATGCAACCATAATCATACAATCACAATTATACAATCACAATCATACAAACGCAATCATACAATCACAATCATATAATCACGATCATACAATCACGATCATACAATCACGATCATACAATCACAATCATACAATCACAATCACACAAACGCAATCATACAATCATAATCATATAATCACACTCATTAAATTGCAATCATACAATCGCAATCACACAAACACAATCATAAAATCGCAATCATACAATCGCAATGTCACAATCACAATCATACAATCACAATCATACAAACGCAAACATACAATCACAATCATACAATTACAATCATATAATCACAATTATACAATCACAATCATACAATCACAAGCATACAGTCACAATCATACAATCACAGTCATACAATCTCAATCATGCAATCACAATCATACAATCAAAATCATACAATCACAATCATACAATCACGATCATACAATCACGATCATACAATCACGATCATACAATCACGATCATACAATCACGATCATACAATCACGATCATACAATCACGATCATACAATCACGATCATACAATCACGATCATGCAATCACGATCATACAATCACGATCATACAATCCCGATCATACAATCACGATCATACAATCACGATCATACAATCACAATCATACAATCGCAATATTACAATCGCAATCATACAATCACAATCATACAATTAAAATCATACAATCACAATCATACAATGACAATCATACAATCACAATCATACAATCATAATCATACAATCACCATTATACAATCACAATCATACAATCACAATCATACAATCACAATCATATAATCACAGTCATGCAATCACAATCATGCAGTCAAAATCATACAATCACAATCATACAGTCGCAATCATGCAATCACAATCATACAATCACAATCATACAATTAAAATCATACAATTAAAATCATACAATCACAATCATACAATCACAATCATACAATCACAATCATACAATCACAATCATACAATCGCAATCATACAATCGCAATGTCACAATCACTATCATACAATCACAATCATACAATCACAATCACACAATCACAATCTTACTATCACAATCATAAAATCACACTCATACAATCACGATCATATAATCACGATCATACAATCACAATCATACATCACAATCATACAATCGCAATATTACAATCGCAATCATACAATCGCAATGTCACAAACACTATCATACAATCACAATCATACAATCACTGTCATAAAATCACAATCATACAAACGCAATCATACAACCACAATCATATAATCACAATCATACAATCAGAATCATATAATCACGATCATACAATCACGATCATACAATCACGATCATACAATCACGATCATACAATCACAATCATACAATCACAATCATACAATCACAATCATACAATCACAATCATACAAGCACAATCATACAATCACAATCATACAATCACAATCATACAATCACAATCATACAATCACAATCATACAATCACAATCATACAATAAAAGTCATACAATCACAATCATACAATGACAATTATACAATCACAATCATACAATCACAATCATACAAACACAATCATACAATCACAGTCATGCAATCACAATCATACAATCGCAATCGTACAATCGCAATAACACAATCACTAGCATACAATCACACTCATACAATCACAGTCATACAATCACAATCATACAATTACAATCATAAAATCACGATCATACAATCACGATCATACAATCACGATCATACAATCACGATCATACAATCACGATCATACAATCACGATCATACAATCACGATCATACAATCACGATCTTACAATCACTATCATACAATCACGACCATACAATCACGATCATACAATCACCATCATACAATCACAATCATACAGTCACGATCATACAATCACGATCATACAATCACATTCATTCAATCGCAATTATACAATCACAATCATACAATCACAATCATACAATCAGAATCATGCATTTACAACCATGCGATCATAATCATGCAAGAACAATCATACAATCACAATCATGCAACCATAATCATACAATCACAATTATACAATCACAATCATACAAACGCAATCATACAATCACAATCATATAATCACAATCATACAATCACAATCATACAATCACAAGCATACAATCACAATCATACCATCACAATCACACAATCACAATCATACAATCACAATCATAAAATCACAATCATGCAATCACAATCTTACTATCACAATCATACAATCACAATCATACAATCGCAATCATACAATCGCAATGTCACAATCACTATCATACAATCACAATCAAACAATCACAATCACACAATCGCAATCATACAATCACAATCATACAATCACAATCATACAATCACAATCATACAATCACAGTCATACAATCAAAATCATACAATCACAATGATACAATCACAATAATACAATCACAATCATAAAATCACGATCATACAATCACGATCATACAATCACGATCATACAATCACGATCATACAATCACGATCATACAATCACGATCATACAATCACGATCATACAATCACGATCATACAATCACCATCATACAGTCACAATCATACAATCACCATCATACAATCACAATCATACAATCATAATCATATAATCACACTCATTAAATTGCAATCATACAATCGCAATCATACAAACACAATCATAAAATCGCAATCATACAATCGCAATGTCACAATCACAATCATACAAACGCAATCATACAATCACAATCATATAATCACAATTATACAATCACAATCATACAATCACAAGCATACAATCACAATCATACAATCACAATCATACAATCAAAATCATACAATCACAATCATACAATCACAATCGTACAATCACAATCATACAATCACAATCATACAATCACAATCATACAATCACAATCATATAATCACAATCATACAATCACAATCATAGAATCACAATCATACAATAAAAGTCATACAATAAAAGTCATACAATAAAAGTCATACAATCACATTCATACAATGACAATCATACAATCACAATCATACAATCACCATCATACAAACACAATCATACAATCACAGTCATGCAATCACAATCATACAATCGCAATCATACAATCGCAATATGACAATCACTATCATACAATCACAATCATACAATCACAGTCATACAATCACAATCATACAATCACAATCATACAATCACAATCATACAATCACAGTCATACAATCACAATCATACAATCGCAATCATACAATCGCAATGTCACAATCACTATCGTACAATCACAATCAAACAATCACAATCATACAATCACAATCATACAATCACAATCATACAATCAAAATCATACAATCACGACCATACAATCACGATCATACAATCACAATCATACAATCACGATCATACAATCACGATCATACAATCACGATCATACAATCACGATCATACAATCACATTCATACAATCGCAATTATACAATCACAATCATACAATCACAATCATACAATCAGAATCATGCATTTACAACCATGCGATCATAATCATGCAAGAACAATCATACAATCACAATCATGCAACCATAATCATACAATCACAATTATACAATCACAATCATACAAACGCAATCATACAAGCACAATCATACAATCACAATCATACAATCACAATCATACAATCACAATCATACAATCACAATCATACAATAAAAGTCATACAATCACAATCATACAATGACAATTATACAATCACAATCATACAATCACAATCATACAAACACAATCATACAATCACAGTCATGCAATCACAATCATACAATCGCAATCGTACAATCGCTATAACACAATCACTAGCATACAATCACACTCATACAATCACAGTCATACAATCACAATCATACAATTACAATCATAAAATCACGATCATACAATCACGATCATACAATCACGATCATACAATCACGATCATACAATCACGATCATACAATCACGATCATACAATCACGATCTTACAATCACTATCATACAATCACGATCATACAATCACGATCATACAATCACCATCATACAATCACAATCATACAGTCACGATCATACAATCACGATCATACAATCACATTCATTCAATCGCAATTATACAATCACAATCATGCAATCACAATCATACAATCAGAATCATGCATTTACAACCATGCGATCATAATCATGCAAGAACAATCATACAATCACAATCATGCAACCATAATCATACAATCACAATTATACAATCACAATCATACAAACGCAATCATACAATCACAATCATATAATCACAATCATACAATCACAATCATACAATCACAAGCATACAATCACAATCATACAATCACAATCACACAATCACAATCATACAATCACAATCATAAAATCACAATCATGCAATCACAATCTTACTATCACAATCATACAATCACAATCATACAATCGCAATCATACAATCGCAATGTCACAATCACTATCATACAATCACAATCAAACAATCACAATCACACAATCGCAATCATACAATCACAATCATACAATCACAATCATACAATCACAATCATACAATCACAGTCATACAATCAAAATCACACAATCACAATGATACAATCACAATAATACAATCACAATCATAAAATCACGATCATACAATCACGATCATACAATCACGATCATACAATCACGATCATACAATCACGATCATACAATCACGATCATACAATCACGATCATACAATCACGATCATACAATCACCATCATACAGTCACAATCATACAATCACCATCATACAATCACAATCATACAATCATAATCATATAATCACACTCATTAAATTGCAATCATACAATCGCAATCATACAAACACAATCATAAAATCGCAATCATACAATCGCAATGTCACAATCACAATCATACAAACGCAATCATACAATCACAATCATATAATCACAATTATACAATCACAATCATACAATCACAAGCATACAATCACAATCATACAATCACAATCATACAATCAAAATCATACAATCACAATCATACAATCACAATCGTACAATCACAATCATACAATCACAATCATACAATCACAATCATACAATCACAATCATATAATCACAATCATACAATCACAATCATAGAATCACAATCATACAATAAAAGTCATACAATAAAAGTCATACAATAAAAGTCATACAATAAAAGTCATACAATCACATTCATACAATGACAATCATACAATCACAATCATACAATCACCATCATACAAACACAATCATACAATCACAGTCATGCAATCACAATCATACAATCGCAATCATACAATCGCAATATGACAATCACTATCATACAATCACAATCATACAATCACAGTCATACAATCACAATCATACAATCACAATCATACAATCACAATCATACAATCACAGTCATACAATCACAATCATACAATCACAATCATACAATCACGATCATACAATCACGATCATACAATCACGATCATACAATCACGATCATACAATCACGATCATACAATCACCATCATACAATCACAATCATACAGTCACGATCATACAATCACGATCATACAATCACATTCATACAATCGCAATTATACAATCACAATCATACAATCACAATCATACAATCAGAATCATGCATTTACAACCATGCGATCATAATCATGCAAGAACAATCATACAATCACAATCATGCAACCATAATCATACAATCACAATTATACAATCACAATCATACAAACGCAAACATACAATCACAATCATATAATCACAATCATACAATCACAATCATACAATCACAAGCATACAATCACAATCATACAATCACAATCATAAAATCACAATCATGCAATCACAATCTTACTATCACAATCATACAATCACAATCATACAATCGCAATCATACAATCGCAATGTCACAATCACTATCATACAATCACAATCAAACAATCACAATCACACAATCACAATCATACAATCACAATCATACAATCACAATCATACAATCACAATCATACAATCACAGTCATGCAATCAAAATCATACAATCACAATGATACAATCACAATAATACAATCACAATCATAAAATCACGATCATACAATCACGATCATACAATCACAATCATATAATCACAATTATACAATCACAATCATACAATCACAATCATACAATCACAATCATATAATCACAGTCATGCAATCACAATCATGCAATCAAAATCATACAATCACAATCATACAGTCGCAATCATGCAATCACAATCATACAATCACAGTCATACAATCACAATCATACAATTACAATCATAAAATCACGATCATACAATCACGATCATACAATCACGATCATACAATCACGATCATACAATCACGATCATACAATCACGATCATACAATCACGATCATACAATCACGATCATACAATCACGATCATACAATCACGATCATACAATCACCATCATACAATCACGATCATACAATCACGATCATACAATCACGATCATACAATCACGATCATACAATCACGATCATACAGTCACGATCATACAATCACGATCATACAATCACAATCATACAATCACAATCACACAAACGCAATCATACAATCATAATCATATAATCACACTCATTAAATTGCAATCATACAATCGCAATCATACAAACACAATCATAAAATCGCAATCATACAATCGCAATGTCACAATCACAATCATACAATCACAATCATACAAACGCAATCATACAATCACAATCATACAATCACAATCATATAATCACAATTATACAATCACAATCATACAATCACAAGCATACAGTCACAATCATACAATCACAGTCATACAATCTCAATCATGCAATCACAATCATACAATCAAAATCATACAATCACAATCATACAATCACGATCATACAATCACGATCATACAATCACGATCATACAATCACGATCATACAATCACGATCATACAATCACGATCATACTATCACGATCATACAATCACGATCATACAATCACGATCATACAATCACGATCATACAATCACGATCATACAATCACGATCATACAATAACGATCATACAATCACAATCATACAAACGCAATCATACAATCATAATCATATAATCACACTCATTAAATTGCAATCATACAATCGCAATCATACCAACACAATCATAAAATCGCAATCATACAATCGCAATGTCACAATCACAATCATACAATCACAATCATACAAACGCAATCATACAATTGCAATCATACAATCACAATCATACAATCACAATTATACAATCACCATCATACAATCACAATCATACAATCACAATCATACAATCACAATCATATAATCACAGTCATGCAATCACAATCATGCAATCAAAATCATACAATCACAATCATACAGTCGCAATCATACAATCGCAATGTCACAATCACTATCATACAATCACAATCATACAATCACAATCACACAATCACAATCTTACTATCACAATCATACAATCACACTCATTCGATCACGATCATATAATCACGATCATACAATCACAATCATACATCACAATCATACAATCGCAATATTACAATCGCAATCATACAATCGCAATGTCACAATCACTATCATACAATCACAATCATACAATCACTATCATAAAATCACAATCATACAAACGCAATCATACAACCACAATCATATAATCACAATCATACAATCAGAATCATATAATCACGATCATACAATCACGATCATACAATCACGATCATACAATCACGATCATACAATCACAATCATACAATCACAATCATACAATCACAATCATACAATCACAATCATACAAGCACAATCATACAATCACAATCATACAATCACAATCATACAATAAAAGTCACACAATCACAATCATACAATGACAATTATACAATCACAATCATACAATCACAATCATACAAACACAATCATACAATCACAGTCATGCAATCACAATCATACAATCGCAATCGTACAATCGCAATAACACAATCACTATCATACAATCACACTCATACAATCACAGTCATACAATCACAATCATACAATTACAATCATAAAATCACGATCATACAATCACGATCATACAATCACGATCATACAATCACGATCATGCAATCACGATCATACAATCACTATCATACAATCACGATCATACAATCACGATCATACAATCACCATCATACAATCACAATCATACAGTCACGATCATACAATCACGATCATACAATCACATTCATTCAATCGCAATTATACAATCACAATCATACAATCACAATCATACAATCAGAATCATGCATTTACAACCATGCGATCATAATCATGCAAGAACAATCATACAATCACAATCATGCAACCATAATCATACAATCACAATTATACAATCACAATCATACAAACGCAATCATACAATCACAATCATATAATCACAATCATACAATCACAATCATACAATCACAATCATACAATCACAAGCATACAATCACAATCATACAATCACAATCACACAATCACAATCATACAATCACAATCATAAAATCACAATCATGCAATCACAATCTTAATATCACAATCATACAATCACAATCATACAATCGCAATCATACAATCGCAATGTCACAATCACTATCATACAATCACAATCAAACAATCACAATCACACAATCACAATCATACAATCACAATCATACAGTCACAATCATACAATCACAATCATACAATCACAGTCATACAATCAAAATCATACAATCACAATGATACAATCACAATAATACAATCACAATCATAAAATCACGATCATACAATCACGATCATACAATCACGATCATACAATCGCAATCATACAATCACCATCATACAGTCACAATCATACAATCACCATCATACAATCACAATCATACAATCATAATCATATAATCACACTCATTAAATTGCAATCATACAATCGCAATCATACAAACACAATCATAAAATCGCAATCATACAATCGCAATGTCACAATCACAATCATACAAACGCAATCATACAATCACAATCATATAATCACAATTATACAATCACAATCATACAATCACAAGCATACAATCACAATCATACAATCACAATCATACAATCACAATCATACAATCTCAATCATGCAATCACAATCATACAATCAAAATCATACAATCACAATCATACAATCACAATCATACAATCACAATCATACAATCACAATCATACAATCACAATCATACAATCACAATCATACAATCACAATCATAGAATCACAATCATACAATAAAAGTCATACAATAAAAGTCATACAATCACATTCATACAATGACAATCATACAATCACAATCATACAATCACCATCATACAAACACAATCATACAATCACAGTCATGCAATCACAATCATACAATCGCAATATGACAATCACTATCATACAATCACAATCATACAATCACAGTCATACAATCACAATCATACAATCACAATCATACAATCACAATCATACAATCACAGTCATACAATCACAATCATACAATCGCAATCATACAATCGCAATGTCACAATCACTATCGTACAATCACAATCATACAATCACAATCATACAATCACAATCATACAATCAAAATCATACAATCACGACCATACAATCACGATCATACAATCACAATCATACAATCACGATCATACAATCACGATCATACAATCACGATCATACAATCACGATCATACAATCACCATCATACAATCACAATCATACAGTCACGATAATACAATCACGATCATACAATCACATTCATACAATCGCAATTATACAATCACCATCATACAGTCACAATCATACAATCACCATCATACAATCACAATCATACAATCACAATCATACAATCACAATCATACAATAAAAGTCATACAATAAAAGTCATACAATCACATTCATACAATGACAATCATACAATCACAATCATACAATCACAATCATACAAACACAATCATACAATCACAGTCATGCAATCACAATCATACAATCGCAATCATACAATCGCAATATGACAATCACTGTCATACAATCACAATCATACAATCACAGTCATACAATCACAATCATACAATCACAATCATACAATCACAATCATACAATCACAGTCATACAATCACAATCATACAATCGCAATCATACAATCGCAATGTCACAATCACTATCGTACAATCACAATCATACAATCACAATCATACAATCACAATCATACAATCACAATCATACAATCAAAATCATACAATCGCGACCATACAATCACGATCATACAATCACGATCATACAATCACGATCATACAATCACGATCATACAATCACCATCATACAATCACAATCATAAGGTCACGATCATACAATCACGATCATACAATCACATTCATACAATCGCAATTATACAATCACAATCATACAATCACAATCATACAATCAGAATCATGCATTTACAACCATGCGATCATAATCATGCAAGAACAATCATACAATCACAATCATGCAACCATAATCATACAATCACAATTATAGAATCACAATCATACAAACGCAATCATACAATCACAATCATATAATCACAATCATACAATCACAATCATACAATCAAAAGCATACAATCACAATCATACAATCACAATCATAAAATCACAATCATGCAATCACAATCTTACTATCACAATCATACAATCACAATCATACAATCGCAATCATACAATCGCAATGTCACAATCACTATCATACAATCACAATCAAATAATCACAATCACACAATCACAATCATACAATCACAATCTTACAATCACAATCATACAATCACAATCATACAATCACAGTCATACAATCAAAATCATACAATCACAATGATACAATCACAATAATACAATCACAATCATAAAATCACGATCATACAATCACGATCATACAATCACGATCATACAATCACGATCATACAATCACGATCATACAATCACGATCATACAATCACCATCATACAGTCACAATCATACAATCACCATCATACAATCACAATCATACAATCATAATCATATAATCACACTCATTAAATTGCAATCATACAATCGCAATCATACAAACACAATCATAAAATCGCAATCATACAATCGCAATGTCACAATCACAATCATACAAACGCAATCATACAATCACAATCATATAATCACAATTACACAATCACAATCATACAATCACAAGCATACAATCACAATCATACAATCACAATCATACAATCACAATCATACAATCTCAATCATGCAATCACAATCATACAATCAAAATCATACAATCACAATCATACAATCACAATCATACAATCACAATCATACAATCACAATCATACAATCACAATCATACAATCACAATCATACAATAAAAGTCATACAATAAAAGTCATACAATCACATTCATACAATGACAATCATACAATCACAATCATACAATCACAATCATACAAACACAATCATACAATCACAGTCATGCAATCACAATCATACAATCGCAATCATACAATCGCAATATGACAATCACTGTCATACAATCACAATCATACAATCACAGTCATACAATCACAATCATACAATCACAATCATACAATCACAATCATACAATCACAGTCATACAATCACAATCATACAATCGCAATCATACAATCGCAATGTCACAATCACTATCGTACAATCACAATCATACAATCACAATCATACAATCACAATCATACAATCACAATCATACAATCAAAATCATACAATCACGACCATACAATCACGATCATACAATCACGATCATACAATCACGATCATACAATCACGATCATACAATCACGATCATACAATCACGATCATACAATCACGATCATACAATCACCATCATACAATCACAATCATAAGGTCACGATCATACAATCACGATCATACAATCACATTCATACAATCGCAATTATACAATCACAATCATACAATCACAATCATACAATCAGAATCATGCATTTACAACCATGCGATCATAATCATGCAAGAACAATCATACAATCACAATCATGCAACCATAATCATACAATCACAATTATAGAATCACAATCATACAAACGCAATCATACAATCACAATCATATAATGACAATCATACAATCACAATCATACAATCAAAAGCATACAATCACAATCATACAATCACAATCATAAAATCACAATCATGCAATCACAATCTTACTATCACAATCATACAATCACAATCATACAATCGCAATCATACAATCGCAATGTCACAATCACTATCATACAATCACAATCAAATAATCACAATCACACAATCACAATCATACAATCACAATCTTACAATCACAATCATACAATCACAATCATACAATCACAGTCATACAATCAAAATCATACAATCACAATGATACAATCACAATAATACAATCACAATCATAAAATCACGATCATACAATCACGATCATACAATCACGATCATACAATCACGATCATACAATCACGATCATACAATCACGATCATACAATCACGATCATACAATCACCATCATACAGTCACAATCATACAATCACCATCATACAATCACAATCATACAATCATAATCATATAATCACACTCATTAAATTGCAATCATACAATCGCAATCATACAAACACAATCATAAAATCGCAATCATACAATCGCAATGTCACAATCACAATCATACAAACGCAATCATACAATCACAATCATATAATCACAATTACACAATCACAATCATACAATCACAAGCATACAATCACAATCATACAATCACAATCATACAATCACAATCATACAATCTCAATCATGCAATCACAATCATACAATCAAAATCATACAATCACAATCATACAATCACAATCATACAATCACAATCATACAATCACAATCATACAATCACAATCATACAATCACAATCATACAATCACAATCATACAATCACAATCATACAATAAAAGTCATACAATAAAAGTCATACAATCACATTCATACAATGACAATCATACAATCACAATCATACAATCACAATCATACAAACACAATCATACAATCACAGTCATGCAATCACAATCATACAATCGCAATCATACAATCGCAATATGACAATCACTATCATACAATCACAATCATACAATCACAGTCATACAATCACAATCATACAATCACAATCATACAATCACAATCATACAATCACAGTCATACAATCACAATCATACAATCGCAATCATACAATCGCAATGTCACAATCACTATCGTACAATCACAATCATACAATCACAATCATACAATCACAATCATACAATCACAATCATAGAATCACAATCATACAATCAAAATCATACAATCACGACCATACAATCACGATCATACAATCACGATCATACAATCACGATCATACAATCACGATCATACAATCACGATCATACAATCACGATCATACAATCACCATCATACAATCACAATCATAAGGTCACGATCATACAATCACGATCATACAATCACATTCATACAATCGCAATTATACAATCACAATCATACAATCACAATCATACAATCAGAATCATGCATTTACAACCATGCGATCATAATCATGCAAGAACAATCATACAATCACAATCATGCAACCATAATCATACAATCACAATTATAGAATCACAATCATACAAACGCAATCATACAATCACAATCATATAATCACAATCATACAATCACAATCATACAATCACAAGCATACAATCACAATCATACAATCACAATCATAAAATCACAATCATGCAATCACAATCTTACTATCACAATCATACAATCACAATCATACAATCGCAATCATACAATCGCAATGTCACAATCACTATCATACAATCACACAATCACAATCACACAATCACAATCATACAATCACAATCATACAATCACAGTCATACGATCAAAATCATACAATCACAATGATACAATCACAATAATACAATCACAATCATAAAATCACAATCATACAATCACGATCATACAATCACGATCATACAATCACGATCATACAATCACGATCATACAATCACGATCATACAATCACGATCATACAATCACGATCATACAATCACGATCATACAATCACGATCATACAATCACGATCATACAATCACGATCATACAATCACGATCATACAATCACGATCATACAATCACGATCATACAATCACGATCATACAATCACGATCATACAGTCACGATCATACAATCACGATCATACAATCACAATCATACAATCACAATCACACAAACGCAATCATACAATCATAATCATATAATCACACTCATTAAATTGCAATCATACAATCGCAATCATACAAACACAATCATAAAATCGCAATCATACAATCGCAATGTCACAATCACAATCATACAATCACAATCATACAAACGCAATCATACAATCACAATCATACAATCACAATCATATAATCACAATTATACAATCACAATCATACAATCACAAGCATACAGTCACAATCATACAATCACCATCATACAATCACAATCATACAATCACAATCATACAATCACAATCATATAATCACAGTCATGCAATCACAATCATGCAATCAAAATCATACAATCACAATCATACAGTCGCAATCATGCAATCACAATCATACAATCACAATCATACAATTAAAATCATACAATTAAAATCATACAATCACAATCATACAATCACAATCATACAATCGCAATCATACAATCGAAATGTCACAATCACTATCATACAATCACAATCATACAATCACAATCACACAATCACAATCTTACTATCACAATCATACAATCACACTCATACGATCACGATCATATAATCACGATCATACAATCACAATCATACATCACAATCATACAATCGCAATATTACAATCGCAATCATACAATCGCAATGTCACAATCACTATCATACAATCACAATCATACAATCACTATCATAAAATCACAATCATACAAACGCAATCATACAACCACAATCATATAATCACAATCATACAAGCAGAATCATATAATCACGATCATACAATCACGATCATACAATCACGATCATACAATCACGATCATACAATCACAATCATACAATCACAATCATACAATCACAATCATACAATCACAATCATACAAGCACAATCATACAATCACAATCATACAATCACAATCATACAATAAAAGTCACACAATCACAATCATACAATGACAATTATACAATCACAATCATACAATCACAATCATACAAACACAATCATACAATCACAGTCATGCAATCACAATCATACAATCGCAATCGTACAATCGCAATAACACAATCACTATCATACAATCACACTCATACAATCACAGTCATACAATCACAATCATACAATTACAATCATAAAATCACGATCATACAATCACGATCATACAATCACGATCATACAATCACGATCATACAATCACGATCATACAATCACGATCATACAATCACGATCATACAATCACGATCATACAATCACTATCATACAATCACGATCATGCAATCACGATCATACAATCACCATCATACAATCACAATCATACAGTCACGATCATACAATCACGATCATACAATCACATTCATTCAATCGCAATTATACAATCACAATCATACAATCACAATCATACAATCAGAATCATGCATTTACAACCATGCGATCATAATCATGCAAGAACAATCATACAATCACAATCATGCAACCATAATCATACAATCACAATTATACAATCACAATCATACAAACGCAATCATACAATCACAATCATATAATCACAATCATACAATCACAATCATACAATCACAAGCATACAATCACAATCATACAATCACAATCACACAATCACAATCATACAATCACAATCATAAAATCACAATCATGCAATCACAATCTTACTATCACAATCATACAATCACAATCATACAATCGCAATCATACAATCGCAATGTCACAATCACTATCATACAATCACAATCAAACAATCACAATCACACAATCACAATCATACAATCACAATCATACAATCACAATCATACAATCACAATCATACAATCACAGTCATACAATCAAAATCATACAATCACAATGATACAATCACAATAATACAATCACAATCATAAAATCACGATCATACAATCACGATCATACAATCATGATCATACAATCACGATCATACAATCACGATCATACAATCACGATCATACAATCACGATCATACAATCACGATCATACAATCACCATCATACAGTCACAATCATACAATCACCATCATACAATCACAATCATACAATCATAATCATATAATCACACTCATTAAATTGCAATCACACAATCGCAATCATACAAACACAATCATAAAATCGCAATCATACAATCGCAATGTCACAATCACAATCATACAAACGCAATCATACAATCACAATCATATAATCACAATTATACAATCACAATCATACAATCACAAGCATACAATCACAATCATACAATCACAATCATACAATCACAATCATACAATCTCAATCATGCAATCACAATCATACAATCAAAATCATACAATCACAATCATACAATCACAATCATACAATCACAATCATACAATCACAATCATACAATCACAATCATACAATCACAATCATACAATCACAATCATAGAATCACAATCATACAATAAAAGTCATACAATAAAAGTCATACAATCACATTCATACAATGACAATCATACAATCACAATCATACAATCACCATCATACAAACACAATCATACAATCACAGTCATGCAATCACAATCATACAATCGCAATCATACAATCGCAATATGACAATCACTATCATACAATCACAATCATACAATCACAGTCATACAATCACAATCATACAATCACAATCATACAATCACAATCATACAATCACAGTCATACAATCGCAATCATACAATCGCAATCATACAATCGCAATGTCACAATCACTATCGTACAATCACAATCATACAATCACAATCATACAATCACAATCATACAATCACAATCATACAATCAAAATCATACAATCACGACCATACAATCACGATCATACAATCACAATCATACAATCACGATCATACAATCACGATCATACAATCACGATCATACAATCACGATCATACAATCACCATCATACAATCACAATCATACAGTCACGATCATACAATCACGATCATACAATCACATTCATACAATCGCAATTATACAATCACAATCATACAATCACAATCATACAATCAGAATCATGCATTTACAACCATGCGATCATAATCATGCAAGAACAATCATACAATCACAATCATGCAACCATAATCATACAATCACAATTATACAATCACAATCATACAAACGCAATCATACAAGCACAATCATACAATCACAATCATACAATCACAATCATACAATCACAATCATACAATCACAATCATACAATAAAAGTCATACAATCACAATCATACAATGACAATTATACAATCACAATCATACAATCACAATCATACAAACACAATCATACAATCACAGTCATGCAATCACAATCATACAATCGCAATCGTACAATCGCAATAACACAATCACTAGCATACAATCACACTCATACAATCACAGTCATACAATCACAATCATACAATTACAATCATAAAATCACGATCATACAATCACGATCATACAATCACGATCATACAATCACGATCATACAATCACGATCATACAATCACGATCATACAATCACGATCATACAATCACGATCTTACAATCACTATCATACAATCACGATCATACAATCACGATCATACAATCACCATCATACAATCACAATCATACAGTCACGATCATACAATCACGATCATACAATCACATTCATTCAATCGCAATTATACAATCACAATCATGCAATCACAATCATACAATCAGAATCATGCATTTACAACCATGCGATCATAATCATGCAAGAACAATCATACAATCACAATCATGCAACCATAATCATACAATCACAATTATACAATCACAATCATACAAACGCAATCATACAATCACAATCATATAATCACAATCATACAATCACAATCATACAATCACAAGCATACAATCACAATCATACAATCACAATCACACAATCACAATCATACAATCACAATCATAAAATCACAATCATGCAATCACAATCTTACTATCACAATCATACAATCACAATCATACAATCGCAATCATACAATCGCAATGTCACAATCACTATCATACAATCACAATCAAACAATCACAATCACACAATCGCAATCATACAATCACAATCATACAATCACAATCATACAATCACAATCATACAATCACAGTCATACAATCAAAATCATACAATCACAATGATACAATCACAATAATACAATCACAATCATAAAATCACGATCATACAATCACGATCATACAATCACGATCATACAATCACGATCATACAATCACGATCATACAATCACGATCATACAATCACGATCATACAATCACGATCATACAATCACCATCATACAGTCACAATCATACAATCACCATCATACAATCACAATCATACAATCATAATCATATAATCACACTCATTAAATTGCAATCATACAATCGCAATCATACAAACACAATCATAAAATCGCAATCATACAATCGCAATGTCACAATCACAATCATACAAACGCAATCATACAATCACAATCATATAATCACAATTATACAATCACAATCATACAATCACAAGCATACAATCACAATCATACAATCACAATCATACAATCAAAATCATACAATCACAATCATACAATCACAATCGTACAATCACAATCATACAATCACAATCATACAATCACAATCATACAATCACAATCATATAATCACAATCATACAATCACAATCATAGAATCACAATCATACAATAAAAGTCATACAATAAAAGTCATACAATAAAAGTCATACAATCACATTCATACAATGACAATCATACAATCACAATCATACAATCACCATCATACAAACACAATCATACAATCACAGTCATGCAATCACAATCATACAATCGCAATCATACAATCGCAATATGACAATCACTATCATACAATCACAATCATACAATCACAGTCATACAATCACAATCATACAATCACAATCATACAATCACAATCATACAATCACAGTCATACAATCACAATCATACAATCACAATCATACAATCACTATCATACAATCACGATCATACAATCACGATCATACAATCACGATCATACAATCACCATCATACAATCACAATCATACAGTCACGATCATACAATCACGATCATACAATCACATTCATACAATCGCAATTATACAATCACAATCATACAATCACAATCATACAATCAGAATCATGCATTTACAACCATGCGATCATAATCATGCAAGAACAATCATACAATCACAATCATGCAACCATAATCATACAATCACAATTATACAATCACAATCATACAAACGCAATCATACAATCACAATCATATAATCACAATCATACAATCACAATCATACAATCACAAGCATACAATCACAATCATACAATCACAATCATAAAATCACAATCATGCAATCACAATCTTACTATCACAATCATACAATCACAATCATACAATCGCAATCATACAATCGCAATGTCACAATCACTATCATACAATCACAATCAAACAATCACAATCACACAATCACAATCATACAATCACAATCATACAATCACAATCATACAATCACAATCATACAATCACAGTCATACAATCAAAATCATACAATCACAATGATACAATCACAATAATACAATCACAATCATAAAATCACGATCATACAATCACGATCATACAATCACGATCATACAATCACGATCATACAATCACGATCATACAATCACAATCATACAATCACAATCATACAAACACAATCATACAATCACAGTCATGCAATCACAATCATACAATCGCAATCATACAATCGCAATAACACAATCACTATCATACAATCACAATCATACAATCACAGTCATACAATCACAATCATACAATTACAATCATAAAATCACGATCATACAATCACGATCATACAATCACGATCATACAATCACAATCATACAATCACGATCATACAATCACGATCATACAATCACGATCATACAATCACGATCATACAATCACGATCATACAATCACGATCATACAATCACGATCATACAATCACCGTCATACAATCACGATCATACAATCACGATCATACAATCACGATCATACAATCACGATCATACAATCACGATCATACAGTCACGATCATACAATCACGATCATACAATCACAATCATACAATCACAATCACACAAACGCAATCATACAATCATAATCATATAATCACACTCATTAAATTGCAATCATACAATCGCAATCATACAAACACAATCATAAAATCGCAATCATACAATCGCAACGTCACAATCACAATCATACAATCACAATCATACAAACGCAATCATACAATCACAATCATACAATCACAATCATATAATCACAATTATACAATCACAATCATACAATCACAAGCATACAGTCACAATCATACAATCACAGTCATACAATCTCAATCATGCAATCACAATCATACAATCAAAATCATACAATCACAATCATACAATCACGATCATACAATCACGATCATACAATCACGATCATACAATCACTATCATACAATCACGATCATACAATCACGATCATACTATCACGATCATACAATCACGATCATACAATAACGATCATACAATCACAATCATACAAACGCAATCATACAATCATAATCATATAATCACACTCATTAAATTGCAATCATACAATCGCAATCATACCAACACAATCATAAAATCGCAATCATACAATCGCAATGTCACAATCACAATCATACAATCACAATCATACAAACGCAATCATACAATCGCAATCATACAATCACAATCATACAATCACAATTATACAATCACAATCATACAATCACAATCATATAATCACAGTCATGCAATCACAATCATGCAATCAAAATCATACAATCACAATCATACAGTCGCAATCATGCAATCACAATCATACAATCACAATCATACAATTAAAATCATACAATTAAAATCATACAATCACAATCATACAATCACAATCATACAATCACAATCATACAATCGCAATCATACAATCGCAATGTCACAATCACTATCATACAATCACAATCATACAATCACAATCACACAATCACAATCTTACTATCACAATCATACAATCACACTCATACGATCACGATCATATAATCACGATCATACAATCACAATCATACATCACAATCATACAATCGCAATATTACAATCGCAATCATACAATCGCAATGTCACAATCACTATCATACAATCACAATCATACAATCACTATCATAAAATCACAATCATACAAACGCAATCATACAACCACAATCATATAATCACAATCATACAATCAGAATCATATAATCACGATCATACAATCACGATCATACAATCACGATCATACAATCACGATCATACAATCACAATCATACAATCACAATCATACAATCACAATCATACAATCACAATCATACAAGCACAATCATACAATCACAATCATACAATCACAATCATACAATAAAAGTCACACAATCACAATCATACAATGACAATTATACAATCACAATCATACAATCACAATCATACAAACACAATCATACAATCACAGTCATGCAATCACAATCATACAATCGCAATCGTACAATCGCAATAACACAATCACTATCATACAATCACACTCATACAATCACAGTCATACAATCACAATCATACAATTACAATCATAAAATCACGATCATACAATCACGATCATACAATCACGATCATACAATCACGATCATGCAATCACGATCATACAATCACTATCATACAATCACGATCATACAATCACGATCATACAATCACCATCATACAATCACAATCATACAATCACAATCATACAATCACAATCATATAATCACAGTCATGCAATCACAATCATGCAATCAAAATCATACAATCACAATCATACAGTCGCAATCATGCAATCACAATCATACAATCACAGTCATACAATCACAATCATACAATTACAATCATAAAATCACGATCATACAATCACGATCATACAATCACGATCATACAATCACGATCATACAATCACGATCATACAATCACGATCATACAATCACGATCATACAATCACGATCATACAATCACGATCATACAATCACGATCATACAATCACCATCATACAATCACGATCATACAATCACGATCATACAATCACGATCATACAATCACGATCATACAATCACGATCATACAATCACGATCATACAGTCACGATCATACAATCACGATCATACAATCACAATCATACAATCACAATCACACAAACGCAATCATACAATCATAATCATATAATCACACTCATTAAATTGCAATCATACAATCGCAATCATACAAACACAATCATAAAATCGCAATCATACAATCGCAATGTCACAATCACAATCATACAATCACAATCATACAAACGCAATCATACAATCACAATCATACAATCACAATCATATAATCACAATTATACAATCACAATCATACAATCACAAGCATACAGTCACAATCATACAATCACAGTCATACAATCTCAATCATGCAATCACAATCATACAATCAAAATCATACAATCACAATCATACAATCACGATCATACAATCACGATCATACAATCACGATCATACAATCACGATCATACAATCACGATCATACAATCACGATCATACTATCACGATCATACAATCACGATCATACAATCACGATCATACAATCACGATCATACAATCACGATCATACAATCACGATCATACAATAACGATCATACAATCACAATCATACAAACGCAATCATACAATCATAATCATATAATCACACTCATTAAATTGCAATCATACAATCGCAATCATACCAACACAATCATAAAATCGCCATCATACAATCGCAATGTCACAATCACAATCATACAATCACAATCATACAAACGCAATCATACAATTGCAATCATACAATCACAATCATACAATCACAATTATACAATCACCATCATACAATCACAATCATACAATCACAATCATACAATCACAATCATATAATCACAGTCATGCAATCACAATCATGCAATCAAAATCATACAATCACAATCATACAGTCGCAATCATGCAATCACAATCATACAATCACAATCATACAATTAAAATCATACAATTAAAATCATACAATCACAATCATACAATCACAATCATACAATCACAATCATACAATCGCAATCATACAATCGCAATGTCACAATCACTATCATACAATCACAATCATACAATAACAATCACACAATCACAATCTTACTATCACAATCATACAATCACACTCATTCGATCACGATCATATAATCACGATCATACAATCACAATCATACATCACAATCATACAATCGCAATATTACAATCGCAATCATACAATCGCAATGTCACAATCACTATCATACAATCACAATCATACAATCACTATCATAAAATCACAATCATACAAACGCAATCATACAACCACAATCATATAATCACAATCATACAATCAGAATCATATAATCACGATCATACAATCACGATCATACAATCACGATCATACAATCACGATCATACAATCACAATCATACAATCACAATCATACAATCACAATCATACAATCACAATCATACAAGCACAATCATACAATCACAATCATACAATCACAATCATACAATAAAAGTCACACAATCACAATCATACAATGACAATTATACAATCACAATCATACAATCACAATCATACAAACACAATCATACAATCACAGTCATGCAATCACAATCATACAATCGCAATCGTACAATCGCAATAACACAATCACTATCATACAATCACACTCATACAATCACAGTCATACAATCACAATCATACAATTACAATCATAAAATCACGATCATACAATCACGATCATACAATCACGATCATACAATCACGATCATGCAATCACGATCATACAATCACTATCATACAATCACGATCATACAATCACGATCATACAATCACCATCATACAATCACAATCATACAATCACAATCACACAATCACAATCATACAATCACAATCATACAATCAGAATCATGCATTTACAACCATGCGATCATAATCATGCAAGAACAATCATACAATCACAATCATGCAACCATAATCATACAATCACAATTATACAATCACAATCATACAAGCGCAATCATACAATCACAATCATATAATCACAATCATACAATCACAATCATACAATCACAATCATACAATCACAAGCATACAATCACAATCATACAATCACAATCACACAATCACAATCATACAATCACAATCATAAAATCACAATCATGCAATCACAATCTTAATATCACAATCATACAATCACAATCATACAATCGCAATCATACAATCGCAATGTCACAATCACTATCATACAATCACAATCAAACAATCACAATCACACAATCACAATCATACAATCACAATCATACAATCACAATCATACAATCACAATCATACAATCACAGTCATACAATCAAAATCATACAATCACAATGATACAATCACAATAATACAATCACAATCATAAAATCACGATCATACAATCACGATCATACAATCACGATCATACAATCGCAATCATACAATCACCATCATACAGTCACAATCATACAATCACCATCATACAATCACAATCATACAATCATAATCATATAATCACACTCATTAAATTGCAATCATACAATCGCAATCATACAAACACAATCATAAAATCGCAATCATACAATCGCAATGTCACAATCACAATCATACAAACGCAATCATACAATCACAATCATATAATCACAATTATACAATCACAATCATACAATCACAAGCATACAATCACAATCATACAATCACAATCATACAATCACAATCATACAATCTCAATCATGCAATCACAATCATACAATCAAAATCATACAATCACAATCATACAATCACAATCATACAATCACAATCATACAATCACAATCATACAATCACAATCATACAATCACAATCATACAATCACAATCATAGAATCACAATCATACAATAAAAGTCATACAATAAAAGTCATACAATCACATTCATACAATGACAATCATACAATCACAATCATACAATCACCATCATACAAACACAATCATACAATCACAGTCATGCAATCACAATCATACAATCGCAATATGACAATCACTATCATACAATCACAATCATACAATCACAGTCATACAATCACAATCATACAATCACAATCATACAATCACAATCATACAATCACAGTCATACAATCACAATCATACAATCGCAATCATACAATCGCAATGTCACAATCACTATCGTACAATCACAATCATACAATCACAATCATACAATCACAATCATACAATCAAAATCATACAATCACGACCATACAATCACGATCATACAATCACAATCATACAATCACGATCATACAATCACGATCATACAATCACGATCATACAATCACGATCATACAATCACCATCATACAATCACAATCATACAGTCACGATCATACAATCACGATCATACAATCACATTCATACAATCGCAATTATACAATCACCATCATACAGTCACAATCATACAATCACCATCATACAATCACAATCATACAATCATAATCATATAATCACACTCATTAAATTGCAATCATACAATCGCAATCATACAAACACAATCATAAAATCGCAATCATACAATCGCAATGTCACAATCACAATCATACAAACGCAATCATACAATCACAATCATATAATCACAATTACACAATCACAATCATACAATCACAAGCATACAATCACAATCATACAATCACAATCATACAATCACAATCATACAATCTCAATCATGCAATCACAATCATACAATCAAAATCATACAATCACAATCATACAATCACAATCATACAATCACAATCATACAATCACAATCATACAATCACAATCATACAATCACAATCATACAATCACAATCATACAATCACAATCATACAATAAAAGTCATACAATAAAAGTCATACAATCACATTCATACAATGACAATCATACAATCACAATCATACAATCACAATCATACAAACACAATCATACAATCACAGTCATGCAATCACAATCATACAATCGCAATCATACAATCGCAATATGACAATCACTGTCATACAATCACAATCATACAATCACAGTCATACAATCACAATCATACAATCACAATCATACAATCACAATCATACAATCACAGTCATACAATCACAATCATACAATCGCAATCATACAATCGCAATGTCACAATCACTATCGTACAATCACAATCATACAATCACAATCATACAATCACAATCATACAATCACAATCATACAATCAAAATCATACAATCACGACCATACAATCACGATCATACAATCACGATCATACAATCACGATCATACAATCACGATCATACAATCACGATCATACAATCACCATCATACAATCACAATCATAAGGTCACGATCATACAATCACGATCATACAATCACATTCATACAATCGCAATTATACAATCACAATCATACAATCACAATCATACAATCAGAATCATGCATTTACAACCATGCGATCATAATCATGCAAGAACAATCATACAATCACAATCATGCAACCATAATCATACAATCACAATTATAGAATCGCAATCATACAAACGCAATCATACAATCACAATCATATAATCACAATCATACAATCACAATCATACAATCAAAAGCATACAATCACAATCATACAATCACAATCATAAAATCACAATCATGCAATCACAATCTTACTATCACAATCATACAATCACAATCATACAATCGCAATCATACAATCGCAATGTCACAATCACTATCATACAATCACAATCAAATAATCACAATCACACAATCACAATCATACAATCACAATCTTACAATCACAATCATACAATCACAATCATACAATCACAGTCATACAATCAAAATCATACAATCACAATGATACAATCACAATAATACAATCACAATCATAAAATCACGATCATACAATCACGATCATACAATCACGATCATACAATCACGATCATACAATCACGATCATACAATCACGATCATACAATCACGATCATACAATCACCATCATACAGTCACAATCATACAATCACCATCATACAATCACAATCATACAATCATAATCATATAATCACACTCATTAAATTGCAATCATACAATCGCAATCATACAAACACAATCATAAAATCGCAATCATACAATCGCAATGTCACAATCACAATCATACAAACGCAATCATACAATCACAATCATATAATCACAATTACACAATCACAATCATACAATCACAAGCATACAATCACAATCATACAATCACAATCATACAATCACAATCATACAATCTCAATCATGCAATCACAATCATACAATCAAAATCATACAATCACAATCATACAATCACAATCATACAATCACAATCATACAATCACAATCATACAATCACAATCATACAATCACAATCATACAATCACAATCATACAATAAAAGTCATACAATAAAAGTCATACAATCACATTCATACAATGACAATCATACAATCACAATCATACAATCACAATCATACAAACACAATCATACAATCACAGTCATGCAATCACAATCATACAATCGCAATCATACAATCGCAATATGACAATCACTGTCATACAATCACAATCATACAATCACAGTCATACAATCACAATCATACAATCACAATCATACAATCACAATCATACAATCACAGTCATACAATCACAATCATACAATCGCAATCATACAATCGCAATGTCACAATCACTATCGTACAATCACAATCATACAATCACAATCATACAATCACAATCATACAATCACAATCATACAATCAAAATCATACAATCACGACCATACAATCACGATCATACAATCACGATCATACAATCACGATCATACAATCACGATCATACAATCACGATCATACAATCACGATCATACAATCACCATCATACAATCACAATCATAAGGTCACGATCATACAATCACGATCATACAATCACATTCATACAATCGCAATTATACAATCACAATCATACAATCACAATCATACAATCAGAATCATGCATTTACAACCATGCGATCATAATCATGCAAGAACAATCATACAATCACAATCATGCAACCATAATCATACAATCACAATTATAGAATCACAATCATACAAACGCAATCATACAATCACAATCATATAATCACAATCATACAATCACAATCATACAATCAAAAGCATACAATCACAATCATACAATCACAATCATAAAATCACAATCATGCAATCACAATCTTACTATCACAATCATACAATCACAATCATACAATCGCAATCATACAATCGCAATGTCACAATCACTATCATACAATCACAATCAAATAATCACAATCACACAATCACAATCATACAATCACAATCTTACAATCACAATCATACAATCACAATCATACAATCACAGTCATACAATCAAAATCATACAATCACAATGATACAATCACAATAATACAATCACAATCATAAAATCACGATCATACAATCACGATCATACAATCACGATCATACAATCACGATCATACAATCACGATCATACAATCACGATCATACAATCACGATCATACAATCACCATCATACAGTCACAATCATACAATCACCATCATACAATCACAATCATACAATCATAATCATATAATCACACTCATTAAATTGCAATCATACAATCGCAATCATACAAACACAATCATAAAATCGCAATCATACAATCGCAATGTCACAATCACAATCATACAAACGCAATCATACAATCACAATCATATAATCACAATTACACAATCACAATCATACAATCACAAGCATACAATCACAATCATACAATCACAATCATACAATCACAATCATACAATCTCAATCATGCAATCACAATCATACAATCAAAATCATACAATCACAATCATACAATCACAATCATACAATCGCAATCATACAATCACAATCATACAATCACAATCATACAATCACAATCATACAATCACAATCATACAATCACAATCATACAATCACAATCATACAATCACAATCATACAATAAAAGTCATACAATAAAAGTCATACAATCACATTCATACAATGACAATCATACAATCACAATCATACAATCACAATCATACAAACACAATCATACAATCACAGTCATGCAATCACAATCATACAATCGCAATCATACAATCGCAATATGACAATCACTATCATACAATCACAATCATACAATCACAGTCATACAATCACAATCATACAATCACAATCATACAATCACAATCATACAATCACAGTCATACAATCACAATCATACAATCGCAATCATACAATCGCAATGTCACAATCACTATCGTACAATCACAATCATACAATCACAATCATACAATCACAATCATAGAATCACAATCATACAATCAAAATCATACAATCACGACCATACAATCACGATCATACAATCACGATCATACAATCACGATCATACAATCACGATCATACAATCACCATCATACAATCACAATCATAAGGTCACGATCATACAATCACGATCATACAATCACATTCATACAATCGCAATTATACAATCACAATCATACAATCACAATCATACAATCAGAATCATGCATTTACAACCATGCGATCATAATCATGCAAGAACAATCATACAATCACAATCATGCAACCATAATCATACAATCACTATCATGCAACCATAATCATACAATCACAATTATAGAATCACAATCATACAAACGCAATCATACAATCACAATCATATAATCACAATCATACAATCACAATCATACAATCACAAGCATACAATCACAATCATACAATCACAATCATAAAATCACAATCATGCAATCACAATCTTACTATCACAATCATACAATCACAATCATACAATCGCAATCATACAATCGCAATGTCACAATCACTATCATACAATCACACAATCACAATCACACAATCACAATCATACAATCACAATCATACAATCACAGTCATACGATCAAAATCATACAATCACAATGATACAATCACAATAATACAATCACAATCATAAAATCACAATCATACAATCACGATCATACAATCACGATCATACAATCACGATCATACAATCACGATCATACAATCACGATCATACAATCACGATCATACAATCACGATCATACAATCACGATCATACAATCACGATCATACAATCACGATCATACAATCACGATCATACAATCACGATCATACAATCACGATCATACAATCACGATCATACAATCACGATCATACAATCACGATCATACAATCACGATCATACAGTCACGATCATACAATCACGATCATACAATCACAATCATACAATCACAATCACACAAACGCAATCATACAATCATAATCATATAATCACACTCATTAAATTGCAATCATACAATCGCAATCATACAAACACAATCATAAAATCGCAATCATACAATCGCAATGTCACAATCACAATCATACAATCACAATCATACAAACGCAATCATACAATCACAATCATACAATCACAATCATATAATCACAATTATACAATCACAATCATACAATCACAAGCATACAGTCACAATCATACAATCACCATCATACAATCACAATCATACAATCACAATCATACAATCACAATCATATAATCACAGTCATGCAATCACAATCATGCAATCAAAATCATACAATCACAATCATACAGTCGCAATCATGCAATCACAATCATACAATCACAATCATACAATTAAAATCATACAATTAAAATCATACAATCACAATCATACAATCACAATCATACAATCGCAATCATACAATCGAAATGTCACAATCACTATCATACAATCACAATCATACAATCACAATCACACAATCACAATCTTACTATCACAATCATACAATCACACTCATACGATCACGATCATATAATCACGATCATACAATCACAATCATACATCACAATCATACAATCGCAATATTACAATCGCAATCATACAATCGCAATGTCACAATCACTATCATACAATCACAATCATACAATCACTATCATAAAATCACAATCATACAAACGCAATCATACAACCACAATCATATAATCACAATCATACAAGCAGAATCATATAATCACGATCATACAATCACGATCATACAATCACGATCATACAATCACGATCATACAATCACAATCATACAATCACAATCATACAATCACAATCATACAATCACAATCATACAAGCACAATCATACAATCACAATCATACAATCACAATCATACAATAAAAGTCACACAATCACAATCATACAATGACAATTATACAATCACAATCATACAATCACAATCATACAAACACAATCATACAATCACAGTCATGCAATCACAATCATACAATCGCAATCGTACAATCGCAATAACACAGTCACTATCATACAATCACACTCATACAATCACAGTCATACAATCACAATCATACAATTACAATCATAAAATCACGATCATACAATCACGATCATACAATCACGATCATACAATCACGATCATACAATCACGATCATACAATCACGATCATACAATCACGATCATACAATCACGATCATACAATCACTATCATACAATCACGATCATGCAATCACGATCATACAATCACCATCATACAATCACAATCATACAGTCACGATCATACAATCACGATCATACAATCACATTCATTCAATCGCAATTATACAATCACAATCATACAATCACAATCATACAATCAGAATCATGCATTTACAACCATGCGATCATAATCATGCAAGAACAATCATACAATCACAATCATGCAACCATAATCATACAATCACAATTATACAATCACAATCATACAAACGCAATCATACAATCACAATCATATAATCACAATCATACAATCACAATCATACAATCACAAGCATACAATCACAATCATACAATCACAATCACACAATCACAATCATACAATCACAATCATAAAATCACAATCATGCAATCACAATCTTACTATCACAATCATACAATCACAATCATACAATCGCAATCATACAATCGCAATGTCACAATCACTATCATCCAATCACAATCAAACAATCACAATCACACAATCACAATCATACAATCACAAACATACAATCACAATCATACAATCACAATCATACAATCACAGTCATACAATCAAAATCATACAATCACAATGATACAATCACAATAATACAATCACAATCATAAAATCACGATCATACAATGACGATCATACAATCACGATCATACAATCACGATCATACAATCACGATCATACAATCACGATCATACAATCACGATCATACAATCACCATCATACAGTCACAATCATACAATCACCATCATACAATCACAATCATACAATCATAATCATATAATCACACTCATTAAATTGCAATCATACAATCGCAATCATACAAACACAATCATAAAATCGCAATCATACAATCGCAATGTCACAATCACAATCATACAAACGCAATCATACAATCACAATCATATAATCACAATTATACAATCACAATCATACAATCACAAGCATACAATCACAATCATACAATCACAATCATACAATCACAATCATACAATCTCAATCATGCAATCACAATCATACAATCACAATCATACATCACAATCATACAATCACAATATTACAATCGCAATCATACAATCGCAATGTCACAATCACTATCATACAATCACAATCATACAATCACTATCATAAAATCACAATCATACAAACGCAATCATACAACCACAATCATATAATCACAATCATACAATCAGAATCATATAATCACGATCATACAATCACGATCATACAATCACGATCATACAATCACGATCATACAATCACAATCATACAATCACAATCATACAATCACAATCATACAAACACAATCATACAAGCACAATCATACAATCACAATCATACAATCACAATCATACAATGAAAGTCATACAATCACAATCATACAATGACAATTATACAATCACAATCATACAATCACAATCATACAAACACAATCATACAATCACAGTCATGCAATCAGAATCATACAATCGCAATCGTACAATCGCAATAACACAATCACTATCATACAATCACACTCATACAATCACAGTCATACAATCACAATCATACAATTACAATCATAAAATCACGATCATATAATCACGATCATACAATCACGATCATACAATCACGATCATACAATCACGATCATACAATCACGATCATACAATCACGATCATACAATCACGATCATACAATCACTATCATACAATCACGATCATACAATCACGATCATAAAATCACCATCATACAATCACAATCATACAGTCACGATCATACAATCACGATCATACAATCACATTCATTCAATCGCAATTATACAATCACAATCATACAATCACAATCATACAATCAGAATCATGCATTTACAACCATGCGATCATAATCATGCAAGAACAATCATACAATCACAATCATGCAACCATAATCATACAATCACAATTATACAATCACAATCATACAAACGCAATCATACAATCACAATCATATAATCACAATCATACAATCACAATCATACAATCACAAGCATACAATCACAATCATACAATCACAATCACACAATCACAATCATACAATCACAATCATAAAATCACAATCATGCAATCACAATCTTACTATCACAATCATACAATCACAATCATACAATCGCAATCATACAATCGCAATGTCACAATCACTATCATCCAATCACAATCAAACAATCACAATCACACAATCACAATCATACAATCACAAACATACAATCACAATCATACAATCACAATCATACAATCACAGTCATACAATCAAAATCATACAATCACAATGATACAATCACAATAATACAATCACAATCATAAAATCACGATCATACAATCACGATCATACAATCACGATCATACAATCACGATCATACAATCACGATCATACAATCACGATCATACAATCACGATCATACAATCACGATCATACAATCACGATCATACAATCACCATCATACAGTCACAATCATACAATCACCATCATACAATCACAATCATACAATCATAATCATATAATCACACTCATTAAATTGCAATCATACAATCGCAATCATACAAACACAATCATAAAATCGCAATCATACAATCGCAATGTCACAATCACAATCATACAAACGCAATCATACAATCACAATCATATAATCACAATTATACAATCACAATCATACAATCACAAGCATACAATCACAATCATACAATCACAATCATACAATCACAATCATACAATCTCAATCATGCAATCACAATCATACAATCAAAATCATACAATCACAATCATACAATCACAATCATACAATCACAATCATACAATCACAATCATACAATCACAATCATACAATCACAATCATACAATCACAATCATACAATCACAATCATAGAATCACAATCATACAATAAAAGTCATACAATAAAAGTCATACAATCACATTCATACAATGACAATCATACAATCACAATCATACAATCACACTCATACAAACACAATCATACAATCACAGTCATGCAATCACAATCATACAATCGGAATCATACAATCGCAATATGACAATCACTATCATACAATCACAATCATACAATCACAGTCATACAATCACAATCATACAATCACAATCATACAATCACAATCATACAATCACAGTCATACAATCACAATCATACAATCGCAATCATACAATCGCAATGTCACAATCACTATCGTACAATCACAATCATACAATCACAATCATAAAATCACAATCATGCAATCACAATCTTACTATCACAATCATACAATCACAATCATACAATCGCAATCATACAATCGCAATGTCACAATCACTATCATACAATCACAATCAAACAATCACAATCACACAATCACAATCATACAATCACAATCATACAATCACAATCATACAATCACAATCATACAATCACAGTCATACAATCAAAATCATACAATCACAATGATACAATCACAATAATACAATCACAATCATAAAATCACGATCATACAATCACGATCATACAGTCACGATCATACAATCACGATCATACAATCACGATCATACAATCACGATCATACAATCACGATCATACAATCACGATCATACAATCACGATCATACAATCACGATCATACAATCACGATCATACAATCACGATCATACAATCACCATCATACAGTCACAATCATACAATCACCATCATACAATCACAGTCATACAATCATAATCATATAATCACACTCATTAAATTGCAATCATACAATCGCAATCATACAAACACAATCATAAAATCGCAATCATACAATCGCAATGTCACAATCACAATCATACAAACGCAATCATACAATCACAATCATATAATCACAATTACACAATCACAATCATACAATCACAAGCATACAATCACAATCATACAATCACAATCATACAATCACAATCATACAATCTCAATCATGCAATCACAATCATACAATCAAAATCATACAATCACAATCATACAATCACAATCATACAATCACAATCATACAATCACAATCATACAATCACAATCATACAATCACAATCATACAATAAAAGTCATACAATAAAAGTCATACAATCACATTCATACAATGACAACCATACAATCACAATCATACAATCACAATCATACAAACACAATCATACAATCACAGTCATGCAATCACAATCATACAATCGCAATCATACAATCGCAATATGACAATCACTATCATACAATCACAATCATACAATCACAGTCATACAATCACAATCATACAATCACAATCATACAATCACAATCATACAATCACAGTCATACAATCACAATCATACAATCGCAATCATACAATCGCAATGTCACAATCACTATCGTACAATCACAATCATACAATCACAATCATACAATCACAATCATACAATCAAAATCATACAATCACGACCATACAATCACGATCATACAATCACGATCATACAATCACGATCATACAATCGCGATCATACAATCACGATCATACAATCACGATCATACAATCACGATCATACAATCACCATCATACAGTCACGATCATACAATCACGATCATACAATCACGATCATACAATCACGATCATACAATCACGATCATACAATCACGATCATACAATCACGATCATACAATCACCATCATACAATCACGATCATACAATCACGATCATACAATTACGATCATACAATCACGATCATACAATCACGATCATACAGTCACGATCATACAATCACGATCATACAATCACAATCATACAATCACAATCACACAAACGCAATCATACAATCATAATCATATAATCACACTCATTAAATTGCAATCATACAATCGCAATCATACAAACACAATCATAAAATCGCAATCATACAATCGCAATGTCACAATCACAATCATACAATCACAATCATACAAACGCAATCATACAATCACAATCATACAATCACAATCATATAATCACAATTATACAATCACAATCATACAATCACAAGCATACAGTCACAATCATACAATCACAGTCATACAATCTCAATCATGCAATCACAATCATACAATCAAAATCATACAATCACAATCATACAATCACCATCATACAATCACGATCATACAATCACGATCATACAATCACGATCATACAATCACGATCATACAATCACGATCATACAATCACGATCATACAATCACGATCATACAATCACGATCATACAATCACGATCATACAATCACGATCATACAATCACAATCATACAAACGCAATCATACAATCATAATCATATAATCACACTCATTAAATTGCAATCATACAATCGCAATCATACCAACACAATCATAAAATCTCAATCATACAATCGCAATGTCACAATCACAATCATACAATCACAATCATACAAACGCAATCATACAATCACAATCATACAATCACAATCATATAATCACAATTATACAATCACAATCATACAATCACAAGCATACAATCACAATCATACAATCACAGTCATACAATCTCAATCATGCAATCACAATCATACAATCAAAATCATACAATCACAATCATACAATCACGATCATACAATCACGATCATACAATCACGATCATACAATCACGATCATACAATCACGATCATACAATCACGATCATACAATCACGATCATACAATCACCATCATACAGTCACAATCATACAATCACCATCATACAGTAACAATCATACAATCATAATCATATAATCACACTCATTAAATTGCAATCATACAATCGCAATCATACAATCACAATCATAAAATCGCAATCATACAATCGCAATGTCACAATCACAATCATACAAACGCAAACATACAATCACAATCATGTAATCACAATTATACAATCACAATCATACAATCACAAGCATACAATCACAATCATACAATCACAATCATACAATCACAATCATACAATCTCAATCATGCAATCACAATCATACAATCAAAATCATACAATCACAATCATACAATCACAATCATACAATCACAATCATACAATCACAATCATACAATCACAATCATACAATCACAATCATACAATCACAATCATACAATCACAATCATACAATAAAAGTCATACAATAAAAGTCATACAATCACATTCATACAATGACAATCATACAATCACAATCATACAATCACCATCATACAAACACAATCATACAATCACAGTCATGCAATCACAATCATACAATCGCAATCATACAATCGCAATATGACAATCACTATCGTACAATCACAATCATACAATCACAGTCATACAATCACAATCATACAATCACGATCATACAATCACCATCATACAATCACGATCATACAGTCACGATCATACAATCACGATCATACAATCACGATCATACAATCACGATCATACAATCACGATCATACAATCACGATCATACAATCACGATCATACAATCACGATCATACAATCACGATCATACAATCACGATCATACAATCACCATCATACAGTCACAATCATACAATCACCATCATACAATCACAGTCATACAATCATAATCATATAATCACACTCATTAAATTGCAATCATACAATCGCAATCATACAAACACAATCATAAAATCGCAATCATACAATCGCAATGTCACAATCACAATCATACAAACGCAATCATACAATCACAATCATATAATCACAATTACACAATCACAATCATACAATCACAAGCATACAATCACAATCATACAATCACAATCATACAATCACAATCATACAATCTCAATCATGCAATCACAATCATACAATCAAAATCATACAATCACAATCATACAATCACAATCATACAATCACAATCATACAATCACAATCATACAATCACAATCATACAATCACAATCATACAATCACAATCATACAATCACAATCATACAATCACAATCATACAATCACAATCATACAAACACAATCATACAATCACAGTCATGCAATCACAATCATACAATCGCAATCATACAATCGCAATATGACAATCACTATCATACAATCACAATCATACAATCACAGTCATACAATCACAATCATACAATCACAATCATACAATCACAATCATACAATCACAGTCATACAATCACAATCATACAATCGCAATCATACAATCGCAATGTCACAATCACTATCGTACAATCACAATCATACAATCACAATCATACAATCACAATCATACAATCAAAATCATACAATCACGACCATACAATCACGATCATACAATCACGATCATACAATCACGATCATACAATCGCGATCATACAATCACGATCATACAATCACGATCATACAATCACGATCATACAATCACCATCATACAATCACAATCATAAAGTCACGATCATACAATCACGATCATACAATCACATTCATACAATCGCAATTATACAATCACAATCATACAATCACAATCATACAATCAGAATCATGCATTTACAACCATGCGATCATAATCATGCAAGAACAATCATACAATCACAATCATGCAACCATAATCATACAATTACAATTATAGAATCACAATCATACAAACGCAATCATACAATCACAATCATATAATCACAATCATACAATCACAATCATACAATCACAGTCATACGATCAAAATCATACAATCACAATGATACAATCACAATAATACAATCACAATCATAAAATCACAATCATACAATCACGATCATACAATCACGATCATACAATCACGATCATACAATCACGATCATACAATCACGATCATACAATCACCATCATACAGTCACAATCATACAATCACCATCATACAATCACAGTCATACAATCATAATCATATAATCACACTCATTAAATTGCAATCATACAATCGCAATCATACAAACACAATCATAAAATCGCAATCATACAATCGCAATGTCACAATCACAATCATACAAACGCAATCATACAATCACAATCATATAATCACAATTACACAATCACAATCATACAATCACAAGCATACAATCACAATCATACAATCACAATCATACAATCACAATCATACAATCTCAATCATGCAATCACAATCATACAATCAAAATCATACAATCACAATCATACAATCACAATCATACAATCACAATCATACAATCACAATCATACAATCACAATCATACAATCACAATCATACAATCACAATCATACAATCACAATCATACAATCACAATCATACAATCACAATCATACAATAAAAGTCATACAATAAAAGTCATACAATCACATTCATACAATGACAACCATACAATCACAATCATACAATCACAATCATACAAACACAATCATACAATCACAGTCATGCAATCACAATCATACAATCGCAATCATACAATCGCAATATGACAATCACTATCATACAATCACAATCATACAATCACAGTCATACAATCACAATCATACAATCACAATCATACAATCACAATCATACAATCACAGTCATACAATCACAATCATACAATCGCAATCATACAATCGCAATGTCACAATCACTATCGTACAATCACAATCATACAATCACAATCATACAATCACAATCATACAATCAAAATCATACAATCACAATCACACAAACGCAATCATACAATCATAATCATATAATCACACTCATTAAATTGCAATCATACAATCGCAATCATACAAACACAATCATAAAATCGCAATCATACAATCGCAATGTCACAATCACAATCATACAATCACAATCATACAAACGCAATCATACAATCACAATCATACAATCACAATCATATAATCACAATTATACAATCACAATCATACAATCACAGTCATACAATCACAATCATACAATCGCAATCATACAATCGCAATGTCACAATCACTATCGTACAATCACAATCATACAATCACAATCATACAATCACAATCATACAATCAAAATCATACAATCACGACCATACAATCACGATCATACAATCACGATCATACAATCACGATCATACAATCGCGATCATACAATCACGATCATACAATCACGATCATACAATCACGATCATACAATCACCATCATACAGTCACGATCATACAATCACGATCATACAATCACGATCATACAATCACGATCATACAATCACGATCATACAATCACGATCATACAATCACGATCATACAATCACCATCATACAATCACGATCATACAATCACGATCATACAATTACGATCATACAATCACGATCATACAATCACGATCATACAGTCACGATCATACAATCACGATCATACAATCACAATCATACAATCACAATCACACAAACGCAATCATACAATCATAATCATATAATCACACTCATTAAATTGCAATCATACAATCGCAATCATACAAACACAATCATAAAATCGCAATCATACAATCGCAATGTCACAATCACAATCATACAATCACAATCATACAAACGCAATCATACAATCACAATCATACAATCACAATCATATAATCACAATTATACAATCACAATCATACAATCACAAGCATACAGTCACAATCATACAATCACAGTCATACAATCTCAATCATGCAATCACAATCATACAATCAAAATCATACAATCACAATCATACAATCACCATCATACAATCACGATCATACAATCACGATCATACAATCACGATCATACAATCACGATCATACAATCACGATCATACAATCACGATCATACAATCACGATCATACAATCACGATCATACAATCACGATCATACAATCACGATCATACAATCACAATCATACAAACGCAATCATACAATCATAATCATATAATCACACTCATTAAATTGCAATCATACAATCGCAATCATACCAACACAATCATAAAATCTCAATCATACAATCGCAATGTCACAATCACAATCATACAATCACAATCATACAAACGCAATCATACAATCACAATCATACAATCACAATCATATAATCACAATTATACAATCACAATCATACAATCACAAGCATACAATCACAATCATACAATCACAGTCATACAATCTCAATCATGCAATCACAATCATACAATCAAAATCATACAATCACAATCATACAATCACGATCATACAATCACGATCATACAATCACGATCATACAATCACGATCATACAATCACGATCATACAATCACGATCATACAATCACGATCATACAATCACCATCATACAGTCACAATCATACAATCACCATCATACAGTAACAATCATACAATCATAATCATATAATCACACTCATTAAATTGCAATCATACAATCGCAATCATACAATCACAATCATAAAATCGCAATCATACAATCGCAATGTCACAATCACAATCATACAAACGCAAACATACAATCACAATCATGTAATCACAATTATACAATCACAATCATACAATCACAAGCATACAATCACAATCATACAATCACAATCATACAATCACAATCATACAATCTCAATCATGCAATCACAATCATACAATCAAAATCATACAATCACAATCATACAATCACAATCATACAATCACAATCATACAATCACAATCATACAATCACAATCATACAATCACAATCATACAATCACAATCATACAATCACAATCATACAATCACAATCATACAATAAAAGTCATACAATAAAAGTCATACAATCACATTCATACAATGACAATCATACAATCACAATCATACAATCACCATCATACAAACACAATCATACAATCACAGTCATGCAATCACAATCATACAATCGCAATCATACAATCGCAATATGACAATCACTATCGTACAATCACAATCATACAATCACAGTCATACAATCACAATCATACAATCACGATCATACAATCACCATCATACAATCACGATCATACAGTCACGATCATACAATCACGATCATACAATCACGATCATACAATCACGATCATACAATCACGATCATACAATCACGATCATACAATCACGATCATACAATCACGATCATACAATCACGATCATACAATCACGATCATACAATCACCATCATACAGTCACAATCATACAATCACCATCATACAATCACAGTCATACAATCATAATCATATAATCACACTCATTAAATTGCAATCATACAATCGCAATCATACAAACACAATCATAAAATCGCAATCATACAATCGCAATGTCACAATCACAATCATACAAACGCAATCATACAATCACAATCATATAATCACAATTACACAATCACAATCATACAATCACAAGCATACAATCACAATCATACAATCACAATCATACAATCACAATCATACAATCTCAATCATGCAATCACAATCATACAATCAAAATCATACAATCACAATCATACAATCACAATCATACAATCACAATCATACAATCACAATCATACAATCACAATCATACAATCACAATCATACAATCACAATCATACAATCACAATCATACAATCACAATCATACAAGCACAATCATACAAACACAATCATACAATCACAGTCATGCAATCACAATCATACAATCGCAATCATACAATCGCAATATGACAATCACTATCATACAATCACAATCATACAATCACAGTCATACAATCACAATCATACAATCACAATCATACAATCACAATCATACAATCACAGTCATACAATCACAATCATACAATCGCAATCATACAATCGCAATGTCACAATCACTATCGTACAATCACAATCATACAATCACAATCATACAATCACAATCATACAATCAAAATCATACAATCACGACCATACAATCACGATCATACAATCACGATCATACAATCACGATCATACAATCGCGATCATACAATCACGATCATACAATCACGATCATACAATCACGATCATACAATCACCATCATACAATCACAATCATAAAGTCACGATCATACAATCACGATCATACAATCACATTCATACAATCGCAATTATACAATCACAATCATACAATCACAATCATACAATCAGAATCATGCATTTACAACCATGCGATCATAATCATGCAAGAACAATCATACAATCACAATCATGCAACCATAATCATACAATTACAATTATAGAATCACAATCATACAAACGCAATCATACAATCACAATCATATAATCACAATCATACAATCACAATCATACAATCACAGTCATACGATCAAAATCATACAATCACAATGATACAATCACAATAATACAATCACAATCATAAAATCACAATCATACAATCACGATCATACAATCACGATCATACAATCACGATCATACAATCACGATCATACAATCACCATCATACAGTCACAATCATACAATCACCATCATACAATCACAGTCATACAATCATAATCATATAATCACACTCATTAAATTGCAATCATACAATCGCAATCATACAAACACAATCATAAAATCGCAATCATACAATCGCAATGTCACAATCACAATCATACAAACGCAATCATACAATCACAATCATATAATCACAATTACACAATCACAATCATACAATCACAAGCATACAATCACAATCATACAATCACAATCATACAATCACAATCATACAATCTCAATCATGCAATCACAATCATACAATCAAAATCATACAATCACAATCATACAATCACAATCATACAATCACAATCATACAATCACAATCATACAATCACAATCATACAATCACAATCATACAATCACAATCATACAATCACAATCATACAATCACAATCATACAATCACAATCATACAATCACAATCATACAATAAAAGTCATACAATAAAAGTCATACAATCACATTCATACAATGACAACCATACAATCACAATCATACAATCACAATCATACAAACACAATCATACAATCACAGTCATGCAATCACAATCATACAATCGCAATCATACAATCGCAATATGACAATCACTATCATACAATCACAATCATACAATCACAGTCATACAATCACAATCATACAATCACAATCATACAATCACAATCATACAATCACAGTCATACAATCACAATCATACAATCGCAATCATACAATCGCAATGTCACAATCACTATCGTACAATCACAATCATACAATCACAATCATACAATCACAATCATACAATCAAAATCATACAATCACGACCATACAATCACGATCATACAATCACGATCATACAATCACGATCATACAATCGCGATCATACAATCACGATCATACAATCACGATCATACAATCACGATCATACAATCACCATCATACAGTCACGATCATACAATCACGATCATACAATCACGATCATACAATCACGATCATACAATCACGATCATACAATCACGATCATACAATCACGATCATACAATCACCATCATACAATCACGATCATACAATCACGATCATACAATTACGATCATACAATCACGATCATACAATCACGATCATACAGTCACGATCATACAATCACGATCATACAATCACAATCATACAATCACAATCACACAAACGCAATCATACAATCATAATCATATAATCACACTCATTAAATTGCAATCATACAATCGCAATCATACAAACACAATCATAAAATCGCAATCATACAATCGCAATGTCACAATCACAATCATACAATCACAATCATACAAACGCAATCATACAATCACAATCATACAATCACAATCATATAATCACAATTATACAATCACAATCATACAATCACAAGCATACAGTCACAATCATACAATCACAGTCATACAATCTCAATCATGCAATCACAATCATACAATCAAAATCATACAATCACAATCATACAATCACCATCATACAATCACGATCATACAATCACGATCATACAATCACGATCATACAATCACGATCATACAATCACGATCATACAATCACGATCATACAATCACGATCATACAATCACGATCATACAATCACGATCATACAATCACGATCATACAATCACAATCATACAAACGCAATCATACAATCATAATCATATAATCACACTCATTAAATTGCAATCATACAATCGCAATCATACCAACACAATCATAAAATCTCAATCATACAATCGCAATGTCACAATCACAATCATACAATCACAATCATACAAACGCAATCATACAATCACAATCATACAATCACAATCATATAATCACAATTATACAATCACAATCATACAATCACAAGCATACAATCACAATCATACAATCACAGTCATACAATCTCAATCATGCAATCACAATCATACAATCAAAATCATACAATCACAATCATACAATCACGATCATACAATCACGATCATACAATCACGATCATACAATCACGATCATACAATCACGATCATACAATCACGATCATACAATCACGATCATACAATCACCATCATACAGTCACAATCATACAATCACCATCATACAGTAACAATCATACAATCATAATCATATAATCACACTCATTAAATTGCAATCATACAATCGCAATCATACAATCACAATCATAAAATCGCAATCATACAATCGCAATGTCACAATCACAATCATACAAACGCAAACATACAATCACAATCATGTAATCACAATTATACAATCACAATCATACAATCACAAGCATACAATCACAATCATACAATCACAATCATACAATCACAATCATACAATCTCAATCATGCAATCACAATCATACAATCAAAATCATACAATCACAATCATACAATCACAATCATACAATCACAATCATACAATCACAATCATACAATCACAATCATACAATCACAATCATACAATCACAATCATACAATCACAATCATACAATAAAAGTCATACAATAAAAGTCATACAATCACATTCATACAATGACAATCATACAATCACAATCATACAATCACCATCATACAAACACAATCATACAATCACAGTCATGCAATCACAATCATACAATCGCAATCATACAATCGCAATATGACAATCACTATCGTACAATCACAATCATACAATCACAGTCATACAATCACAATCATACAATCACGATCATACAATCACCATCATACAATCACGATCATACAGTCACGATCATACAATCACGATCATACAATCACGATCATACAATCACGATCATACAATCACGATCATACAATCACGATCATACAATCACGATCATACAATCACGATCATACAATCACGATCATACAATCACGATCATACAATCACCATCATACAGTCACAATCATACAATCACCATCATACAATCACAGTCATACAATCATAATCATATAATCACACTCATTAAATTGCAATCATACAATCGCAATCATACAAACACAATCATAAAATCGCAATCATACAATCGCAATGTCACAATCACAATCATACAAACGCAATCATACAATCACAATCATATAATCACAATTACACAATCACAATCATACAATCACAAGCATACAATCACAATCATACAATCACAATCATACAATCACAATCATACAATCTCAATCATGCAATCACAATCATACAATCAAAATCATACAATCACAATCATACAATCACAATCATACAATCACAATCATACAATCACAATCATACAATCACAATCATACAATCACAATCATACAATCACAATCATACAATCACAATCATACAATCACAATCATACAATCACAATCATACAAACACAATCATACAATCACAGTCATGCAATCACAATCATACAATCGCAATCATACAATCGCAATATGACAATCACTATCATACAATCACAATCATACAATCACAGTCATACAATCACAATCATACAATCACAATCATACAATCACAATCATACAATCACAGTCATACAATCACAATCATACAATCGCAATCATACAATCGCAATGTCACAATCACTATCGTACAATCACAATCATACAATCACAATCATACAATCACAATCATACAATCAAAATCATACAATCACGACCATACAATCACGATCATACAATCACGATCATACAATCACGATCATACAATCGCGATCATACAATCACGATCATACAATCACGATCATACAATCACGATCATACAATCACCATCATACAATCACAATCATAAAGTCACGATCATACAATCACGATCATACAATCACATTCATACAATCGCAATTATACAATCACAATCATACAATCACAATCATACAATCAGAATCATGCATTTACAACCATGCGATCATAATCATGCAAGAACAATCATACAATCACAATCATGCAACCATAATCATACAATTACAATTATAGAATCACAATCATACAAACGCAATCATACAATCACAATCATATAATCACAATCATACAATCACAATCATACAATCACAGTCATACGATCAAAATCATACAATCACAATGATACAATCACAATAATACAATCACAATCATAAAATCACAATCATACAATCACGATCATACAATCACGATCATACAATCACGATCATACAACCACGATCATACAATCACGATCATACAATCACGATCATACAATCACGATCATACAATCACGATCATACAATCACGATCATACAATCACCATCATACAATCACAATCATACAATCACCATCATACAATCACAATCATACAATCACGATCATACAATCACGATCATACAATTACGATCATACAATCACGATCATACAATCACGATCATACAGTCACGATCATACAATCACGATCATACAATCACAATCATACAATCACAATCACACAAACGCAATCATACAATCATAATCATATAATCACACTCATTAAATTGCAATCATACAATCGCAATCATACAAACACAATCATAAAATCGCAATCATACAATCGCAATGTCACAATCACAATCATACAATCACAATCATACAAACGCAATCATACAATCACAATCATACAATCACAATCATATAATCACAATTATACAATCACAATCATACAATCACAAGCATACAGTCACAATCATACAATCACAGTCATACAATCTCAATCATGCAATCACAATCATACAATCAAAATCATACAATCACAATCATACAATCACCATCATACAATCACGATCATACAATCACGACCATACAATCACGATCATACAATCACGATCATACAATCACGATCATACAATCACGATCATACAATCACGATCATACAATCACGATCATACAATCACGATCATACAATCACGATCATACAATCACAATCATACAAACGCAATCATACAATCATAATCATATAATCACACTCATTAAATTGCAATCATACAATCGCAATCATACCAACACAATCATAAAATCTCAATCATACAATCGCAATGTCACAATCACAATCATACAATCACAATCATACAAACGCAATCATACAATCACAATCATACAATCACAATCATATAATCACAATTATACAATCACAATCATACAATCACAAGCATACAATCACAATCATACAATCACAGTCATACAATCTCAATCATGCAATCACAATCATACAATCAAAATCATACAATCACAATCATACAATCACGATCATACAATCACGATCATACAATCACGATCATACAATCACGATCATACAATCACGATCATACAATCACGATCATACAATCACGATCATACAATCACCATCATACAGTCACAATCATACAATCACCATCATACAGTAACAATCATACAATCATAATCATATAATCACACTCATTAAATTGCAATCATACAATCGCAATCATACAATCACAATCATAAAATCGCAATCATACAATCGCAATGTCACAATCACAATCATACAAACGCAAACATACAATCACAATCATGTAATCACAATTATACAATCACAATCATACAATCACAAGCATACAATCACAATCATACAATCACAATCATACAATCACAATCATACAATCTCAATCATGCAATCACAATCATACAATCAAAATCATACAATCACAATCATACAATCACAATCATACAATCACAATCATACAATCACAATCATACAATCACAATCATACAATCACAATCATACAATCACAATCATACAATAAAAGTCATACAATAAAAGTCATACAATCGCATTCATACAATGACAATCATACAATCACAATCATACAATCACCATCATACAAACACAATCATACAATCACAGTCATGCAATCACAATCATACAATCGCAATCATACAATCGCAATATGACAATCACTATCGTACAATCACAATCATACAATCACAGTCATACAATCACAATCATACAATCACAATCATACAATCACAATCATACAATCACAGTCATACAATCACAATCATACAATCGCAATCATACAATCGCAATGTCACAATCACTATCGTACAATCACAATCATACAATCACAATCATACAATCACAATCATACAATCACAATCATACAATCACAATCATACAATCAAAATCATACAATCACGACCATACAATCACGATCATACAATCACAATCATACAATCACGATCATACAATCACGATCATACAATCACGATCATACAATCACGATCATACAATCACCATCATACAATCACAATCATACAGTCACGATCATACAGTCACGATCTAACAATCACATTCATACAATCGCAATTATACAATCACAATCATACAATCACAATCATACAATCAGAATCATGCATTTACAACCATGCGATCATAATCATGCAAGAACAATCATACAATCACAATCATGCAACCATAATCATACAATCACAATTATACAATCACAATCATACAAACGCAATCATACAATCACAATCATATAATCACAATCATACAATCACAATCATACAATCACAAGCATACAATCACAATCATACAATCACAATCATAAAATCACAATCATGCAATCACAATCTTACTATCACAATCATACAATCACAATCATACAATCGCAATCATACAATCGCAATGTCACAATCACTATCATACAATCACAATCAAACAATCACAATCACACAATCACAATCATACAATCACAATCATACAATCACAATCATACAATCACAATCATACAATCACAGTCATACAATCAAAATCATACAATCACAATGATACAATCACAATAATACAATCACAATCATAAAATCACGATCATACAATCACGATCATACAATCACGATCATACAATCACGATCATACAATCACGATCATACAATCACGATCATACAATCACGATCTTACAATCACGATCATACAATCACGATCATACAATCACCATCATACAGTCACAATCATACAATCACCATCATACAATCACAATCATACAATCATAATCATATAATCACACTCATTAAATTGCAATCATACAATCGCAATCATACAAACACAATCATAAAATCGCAATCATACAATCGCAATGTCACAATCACAATCATACAAACGCAATCATACAATCACAATCATATAATCACAATTACACAATCACAATCATACAATCACAAGCATACAATCACAATCATACAATCACAATCATACAATCACAATCATACAATCTCAATCATGCAATCACAATCATACAATCAAAATCATACAATCACAATCATACAATCACAATCATACAATCACAATCATACAATCACAATCATACAATCACAATCATACAATCACAATCATACAATCACAATCATACAATCACAATCATACAATAAAAGTCATACAATAAAAGTCATACAATCACATTCATACAATGACAACCATACAATCACAATCATACAATCACAGTCATACAAACACAATCATACAATCACTGTCATGCAATCACAATCATACAATCGCAATCATACAATCGCAATATGACAATCACTATCATACAATCACAATCATACAATCACAGTCATACAATCACAATCATACAATCACAATCATACAATCACAATCATACAATCACAGTCATACAATCACAATCATACAATCGCAATCATACAATCGCAATGTCACAATCACTATCGTACAATCACAATCATACAATCACAATCATACAATCACAATCATACAATCACAATCATACAATCAAAATCATACAATCACGACCATACAATCACGATCATACAATCACGATCATACAATCACGATCATACAATCACGATCATACAATCACGATCATACAATCACGATCATACAATCACCATCATACAATCACAATCATACAGTCACGATCATACAATCACGATCATACAATCACATTCATACAATCGCAATTATACAATCACAATCATACAATCACAATCATACAATCAGAATCATGCATTTACAACCATGCGATCATAATCATGCAAGAACAATCATACAATCACAATCATGCAACCATAATCATACAATCACAATTATAGAATCACAATCATACAAACGCAATCATACAATCACAATCATATAATCACAATCATACAATCACAATCATACAATCACAAGCATACAATCACAATCATACAATCACAATCATAAAATCACAATCATGCAATCACAATCTTACTATCACAATCATACAATCACAATCATACAATCACAATCATACAATCGGAATCATACAATCGCAATGTCACAATCACTATCATACAATCACAATCAAACAATCACAATCACACAATCACAATCACACAATCACAATCACACAATCACAATCATACAATCACAGTCATACGATCAAAATCATACAATCACAATGATACAATCACAATAATACAATCACAATCATAAAATCACAATCATACAATCACGATCATACAATCACGATCATACAATCACGATCATACAATCACGATCATACAATCACGATCATACAATCACGATCATACAATCACCATCATACAATCACAATCATACAATCACCATCATACAATCACAATCATACAATCATAATCATATAATCACACTCATTAAATTGCAATCATACAATCGCAATCATACAAACACAATCATAAAATCGCAATCATACAATCGCAATGTCACAATCACAGTCATACAAACGCAATCATACAATCACAATCATATAATCACAATTATACAATCACAATCATACAATCACAAGCATACAATCACAATCATACAATAACAATCATACAATCACAATCATACAATCTCAATCATGCAATCACAATCATACAATCAAAATCATACAATCACAATCATACAATCACAATCATACAATCACAATCATACAATCACAATCATACAATCACAATCATACAATCACAATCATACAATCACAATCATACAATCACAATCATACAATCACAATCATACAATAAAAGTCATACAATAAAAGTCATACAATCACATTCATACAATGACAATCATACAATCACAATCATACAATCACAATCATACAAACACAATCATACAATCACAGTCATGCAATCACAATCATACAAACGCAATCATACAATCACAATCATATAATCACAATCATACAATCACAATCATACAATCACAAGCATACAATCACAATCATACAATCACAATCATAAAATCACAATCATGCAATCGCAATCTTACTATCACAATCATACAATCACAATCATACAATCGCAATCATACAATCGCAATGTCACAATCACTATCATACAATCACAATCAAACAATCACAATCACACAATCACAATCACACAATCACAATCATACAATCACAATCATACAATCACAGTCATACGATCAAAATCATACAATCACAATGATACAATCACAATAATACAATCACAATCATAAAATCACAATCATACAATCACGATCATACAATCACGATCATACAATCACGATCATACAATCACGATCATACAATAACGATCATACAATCACGATCATACAATCACGATCATACAATCACGATCATACAATCACGATCATACAATCACGATCATACAATCACGATCATACAATCACCATCATACAATCACAATCATACAATCACCATCATACAATCACAATCATACAATCATAATCATATAATCACACTCATTAAATTGCAATCATACAATCGCAATCATACAAACACAATCATAAAATCGCAATCATACAATCGCAATGTCACAATCACAATCATACAAACGCAATCATACAATCACAATCATATAATCACAATTATACAATCACAATCATACAATCACAAGCATACAATCACAATCATACAATAACAATCATACAATCACAATCATACAATCTCAATCATGCAATCACAATCATACAATCAAAATCATACAATCACAATCATACAATCACAATCATACAATCACAATCATACAATCACAATCATACAATCACAATCATACAATCACAATCATACAATCACAATCGTACAATCACAATCATACAATCAAAATCATACAATCACGACCATACAATCACGATCATACAATCACGATCATACAATCACGATCATACAATCACGATCATACAATCACGATCATACAATCACGATCATACAATCACCATCATACAATCACAATCATAAGGTCACGATCATACAATCACGATCATACAATCACATACATACAATCGCAATTATACAATCACAATCATACAATCACAATCATACAATCAGAATCATGCATTTACAACTATGCGATCATAATCATGCAAGAACAATCATACAATCACAATCATGCAACCATAATCATACAATCACAATTATAGAATCACAATCATACAAACGCAATCATACAATCACAATCATATAATCACAATCATACAATCACAATCATACAATCACAAGCATACAATCACAATCATACAATCACAATCATAAAATCACAATCATGCAATCGCAATCTTACTATCACAATCATACAATCACAATCATACAATCGCAATCATACAATCGCAATGTCACAATCACTATCATACAATCACAATCAAACAATCACAATCACACAATCACAATCACACAATCACAATCATACAATCACAATCATACAATCACAGTCATACGATCAAAATCATACAATCACAATGATACAATCACAATAATACAATCACAATCATAAAATCACAATCATACAATCACGATCATACAATCACGATCATACAATCACGATCATACAATCACGATCATACAATAACGATCATACAATCACGATCATACAATCACGATCATACAATCACGATCATACAATCACGATCATACAATCACGATCATACAATCACGATCATACAATCACCATCATACAATCACAATCATACAATCACCATCATACAATCACAATCATACAATCATAATCATATAATCACACTCATTAAATTGCAATCATACAATCGCAATCATACAAACACAATCATAAAATCGCAATCATACAATCGCAATGTCACAATCACAATCATACAAACGCAATCATACAATCACAATCATATAATCACAATTATACAATCACAATCATACAATCACAAGCATACAATCACAATCATACAATAACAATCATACAATCACAATCATACAATCTCAATCATGCAATCACAATCATACAATCAAAATCATACAATCACAATCATACAATCACAATCATACAATCACAATCATACAATCACAATCATACAATCACAATCATACAATCACAATCATACAATCACAATCGTACAATCACAATCATACAATCACAATCATACAATCACAATCATACAATCACAATCATACAATAAAAGTCATACAATCACTCTCATACAATGACAATCATACAATCACAATCATACAATCACAATCATACAATCACAATCATACAAACACAATCATACAATCACAGTCATGCAATCACAATCATACCATCGCAATCATACAATCGCAATAACACAATCACTATCATACAATCACAATCATACAATCACAGTCATACAATCACAATCATACAATTACAATCATAAAATCACGATCATACAATCACGATCATACAATCACGATCATACAATCACAATCATACAATCACGATCATACAATCACGATCATACAATCACGATCATGCAATCACGATCATACAATCACGATCATACAATCACGATCATACAATCACGATCATACAATCACGATCATACAGTCACGATCATACAATCACGATCATACAATCACAATCATACAATCACAATCACACAAACGCAATCATACAATCATAATCATATAATCACACTCATTAAATTGCAATCATACAATCGCAATCATACAAACACAATCATAAAATGGCAATCATACAATCGCAATGTCACAATCACAATCATACAATCACAATCATACAAACGCAATCATACAATCACAATCATACAATCACAATCATATAATCACAATTATACAATCACAATCATACAATCACAAGCATACAGTCACAATCATACAATCACAGTCATACAATCTCAATCATGCAATCACAATCATACAATCAAAATCATACAATCACGATCATACAATCACGATCATACAATCACGATCATACAATCACGATCATACAATCACGATCATACAATCACGATCATACAATCACGATCATACTATCACGATCATACAATCACGATCATACAATCACGATCATACAATCACGATCATACAATCACGATCATACAATCACGATCATACAATAACGATCATACAATCACAATCATACAAACGCAATCATACAATCATAATCATATAATCACACTCATTAAATTGCAATCATACAATCGCAATCATACCAACACAATCATAAAATCGCAATCATACAATCGCAATGTCACAATCACAATCATACAATCACAATCATACAAACGCAATCATACAATCACAATCATACAATCACAATCATATAATCACAATTATACAATCACAATCATACAATCACAAGCATACAATCACAATCATACAATCACAGTCATACAATCTCAATCATGCAATCACAATCACACAATCAAAATCATACAATCACAATCATACAATCACGATCATACAATCACGATCATACAATCACGATCATACAATCACGATCATACAATCACGATCATACAATCACGATCATACAATCACGATCATACAATCACGATCATACAATCACGATCATACAATCACGATCATACAATCACGATCATACAATCACGATCATACAATCACCATCATACAATCACAATCATACAGTCACAATCATACAATCACGATCATACAATCACATTCATACAATCGCAATTATACAATCACAATCATACAATCACAATCATACAATCAGAATCATGCATTTACAACCATGCGATCATAATCATGCAAGAACAATCATACAATCACAATCATGCAACCATAATCATACAATCACAATTATACAATCACAATCATACAAACGCAATCATACAATCACAATCATATAATCACGATCATACAATCACGATCATACAATCACGATCATACAATCACAATCATACAATCACAATCACACAAACGCAATCATACAATCATCATCATACAATCACACTCATTAAATTGCAATCATACAATCGCAATCATACAAACACAATCATAAAATCGCAATCATACAATCGCAATGTCACAATCACAATCATACAATCACAATCATACAAACGCAATCATACAATCACAATCATACAATCACAATCATATAATCACAATTATACAATCACAATCATACAATCACAAGCATACAGTCACAATCATACAATCACAGTCATACAATCTCAATCATGCAATCAGAATCATACAATCAAAATCATACAATCACAATCATACAATCACGATCATACAATCACGATCATACAATCACGATCATACAATCACGATCATACAATCACGATCATACAATCACGATCATACAATCACGATCATACAATCACGATCATACAATCACGATCATACAATCCCGATCATACAATCACGATCATACAATCACGATCATACAATCACGATCATACAATCACGATCATACAATCACGATCATACAATCACGATCATACAATCACGATCATACAATCACGATCATACAATCCCGATCATACAATCACGATCATACAATCACGATCATACAATCACGATCATACAATCACGATCATACAATCACAATCATACAATCGCAATATTACAATCGCAATCATACAATCACAATCATACAATTAAAATCATGCAATCAAAATCATACAATCACAATCATACAGTCGCAATCATGCAATCACAATCATACAATCACAATCATACAATTAAAATCATACAATTAAAATCATACAATCACAATCATACAATCACAATCATACAATCACAATCATACAATCGCAATCATACAATCGCAATGTCACAATCACTATCATACAATCACAATCATACAATCACAATCACACAATCACAATCTTACTATCACAATCATACAATCACACTCATACAATCACGATCATATAATCACGATCATACAATCACAATCATACATCACAATCATACAATCGCAATATTACAATCGCAATCATACAATCGCAATGTCACAATCACTATCATACAATCACAATCATACAATCACTATCATAAAATCACAATCATACAAACGCAATCATACAACCACAATCATATAATCACAATCATACAATCAGAATCATATAATCACGATCATACAATCACGATCATACAATCACGATCATACAATCACGATCATACAATCACAATCATACAATCACAATCATACAATCACAATCATACAAACACAATCATACAAGCACAATCATACAATCACAATCATACAATCACAATCATACAATGAAAGTCATACAATCACAATCATACAATGACAATTATACAATCACAATCATACAATCACAATCATACAAACACAATCATACAATCACAGTCATGCAATCAGAATCATACAACCGCAATCGTACAATCGCAATAACACAATCACTATCATACAATCACACTCATACAATCACAGTCATACAATCACAATCATACAATTACAATCATAAAATCACGATCATACAATCACGATCATACAATCACGATCATACAATCACGATCATACAATCACGATCATACAATCACGATCATACAATCACGATCATACAATCACTATCATACAATCACGATCATACAATCACGATCATACAATCACCATCATACAATCACAATCATACAGTCACGATCATACAATCACATTCATTCAATCGCAATTATACAATCACAATCATACAATCACAATCATACAATCAGAATCATGCATTTACAACCATGCGATCATAATCATGCAAGAACAATCATACAATCACAATCATGCAACCATAATCATACAATCACAATTATACAATCACAATCATACAAACGCAATCATACAATCACAATCATATAATCACAATCATACAATCACAATCATACAATCACAAGCATACAATCACAATCATACAATCACAATCACACAATCACAATCATAAAATCACAATCATAAAATCACAATCATGCAATCACAATCTTACTATCACAATCATACAATCACAATCATACAATCGCAATCATACAATCGCAATGTCACAATCACTATCATCCAATCACAATCAAACAATCACAATCACACAATCACAATCATACAATCACAATCATACAATCACAATCATACAATCACAATCATACAATCACAGTCATACAATCAAAATCATACAATCACAATGATACAATCACAATAATACAATCACAATCATAAAATCACGATCATACAATCACGATCATACAATCACGATCATACAATCACGATCATACAATCACGATCATACAATCACGATCATACAATCATAATCATATAATCACACTCATTAAATTGCAATCATACAATCGCAATCATACAAACACAATCATAAAATCGCAATCATACAATCGCAATGTCACAATCACAATCATACAAACGCAATCATACAATCACAATCATATAATCACAATTATACAATCACAATCATACAATCACAAGCATACAATCACAATCATACAATCACAATCATACAATCACAATCATACAATCTCAATCATGCAATCACAATCATACAATCAAAATCATACAATCACAATCATACAATCACAATCATACAATCACAATCATACAATCACAATCATACAATCACAGTCATACAATCACAATCATACAATCACAATCATACAATCACAATCATACAATCACAGTCATACAATCACAATCATACAATCGCAATCATACAATCGCAATGTCACAATCACTATCGTACAATCACAATCATACAATCACAATCATACAATCACAATCATACAATCACAATCATACAATCAAAATCATACAATCACGACCATACAATCACGATCATACAATCACAATCATACAATCACGATCATACAATCACGATCATACAATCACGATCATACAATCACGATCATACAATCACCATCATACAATCACAATCATACAGTCACGATCATACAATCACGATCATACAATCACATTCATACAATCGCAATTATACAATCACAATCATACAATCACAATCATACAATCAGAATCATGCATTTACAACCATGCGATCATAATCATGCAAGAACAATCATACAATCACAATCATGCAACCATAATCATACAATCACAATTATACAATCACAATCATACAAACGCAATCATACAATCACAATCATATAATCACAATCATACAATCACAATCATACAATCACAAGCATACAATCACAATCATACAATCACAATCATAAAATCACAATCATGCAATCACAATCTTACTATCACAATCATACAATCACAATCATACAATCGCAATCATACAATCGCAATGTCACAATCACTATCATACAATCACAATCAAACAATCACAATCACACAATCACAATCATACAATCACAACCATACAATCACAATCATACAATCACAATCATACAATCACAGTCATACAATCAAAATCATACAATCACAATGATACAATCACAATAATACAATCACAATCATAAAATCACGATCATACAATCACGATCATACAATCACGATCATACAATCACGATCATACAATCACGATCATACAATCACGATCATACAATCACGATCATACAATCACGATCATACAATCACGATCATACAATCACGATCATACAATCACCATCATACAGTCACAATCATACAATCACCATCATACAATCACAATCATACAATCATAATCATATAATCACACTCATTAAATTGCAATCATACAATCGCAATCATACAAACACAATCATAAAATCGCAATCATACAATCGCAATGTCACAATCACAATCATACAAACGCAATCATACAATCACAATCATATAATCACAATTACACAATCACAATCATACAATCACAAGCATACAATCACAATCATACAATCACAATCATACAATCACAATCATACAATCTCAATCATGCAATCACAATCATACAATCAAAATCATACAATCACAATCATACAATCACAATCATACAATCACAATCATACAATCACAATCATACAATCACAATCATACAATCACAATCATACAATCACAATCATACAATAAAAGTCATACAATAAAAGTCATACAATCACATTCATACAATGACAACCATACAATCACAATCAGACAATCACAATCATACAAACACAATCATACAATCACTGTCATGCAATCACAATCATACAATCGCAATCATACAATCGCAATATGACAATCACTATCATACAATCACAATCATACATTCACAGTCATACAATCACAATCATACAATCACAATCATACAATCACAATCATACAATCACAGTCATACAATCACAATCATACAATCGCAATCATACAATCGCAATGTCACAATCACTATCGTACAATCACAATCATACAATCACAATCATACAATCACAATCATACAATCACAATCATACAATCACAATCATACAATCAAAATCATACAATCACGACCATACAATCACGATCATACAATCACGATCATACAATCACGATCATACAATCACGATCATACAATCACGATCATACAATCACGATCATACAATCACGATCATACAATCACCATCATACAATCACAATCATACAGTCACGATCATACAATCACGATCATACAATCACATTCATACAATCGCAATTATACAATCACAATCATACAATCACAATCATACAATCAGAATCATGCATTTACAACCATGCGATCATAATCATGCAAGAACAATCATACAATCACAATCATGCAACCATAATCATACAATCACAATTATACAATCACAATCATACAAACGCAATCATACAATCACAATCATATAATCACAATCATACAATCACAATCATACAATCACAAGCATACAATCACAATCATACAATCACAATCATAAAATCACAATCATGCAATCACAATCTTACTATCACAATCATACAATCACAATCATACAATCACAATCATACAATCGGAATCATACAATCGCAATGTCACAATCACTATCATACAATCACAATCAAACAATCACAATCACACAATCACAATCACACAATCACAATCATACAATCACAGTCATACGATCAAAATCATACAATCACAATGATACAATCACAATAATACAATCACAATCATAAAATCACAATCATACAATCACGATCATACAATCACGATCATACAATCACGATCATACAATCACGATCATACAATCACGATCATACAATCACGATCATACAATCACCATCATACAATCACAATCATACAATCACCATCATACAATCACAATCATACAATCATAATCATATAATCACACTCATTAAATAGCAATCACACAATCGCAATCATACAAACACAATCATAAAATCGCAATGTCACAATCACAATCATACAAACGCAATCATACAATCACAATCATATAATCACAATTATACAATCACAATCATACAATCACAAGCATACAATCACAATCATACAATAACAATCATACAATCACAATCATACAATCTCAATCATGCAATCACAATCATACAATCAAAATCATACAATCACAATCATACAATCACAATCATACAATCACAATCATACAATCACAATCATACAATCACAATCATACAATCACAATCATACAATCACAATCATACAATCACAATCATACAATAAAAGTCATACAATCACTCTCATACAATGACAATCATACAATCACAATCATACAATCACAATCATACAAACACAATCATACAATCACAGTCATGCAATCACGATCATACAATCACGATCATACAATCACGATCATACAATCACGATCACACAATCACGATCATACAATCACGATCATACAATCACGATCATACAATCACGATCATACAATCACGATCATACAATCACGATCATACAATCACGATCATACAATCACGATCATACAATCACCATCATACAATCACAATCATACAGTCACGATCATACAATCACGATCATACAATCACATTCATACAATCGCAATTATACAATCACAATCATACAATCACAATCATACAATCAGAATCATGCATTTACAACCATGCGATCATAATCATGCAAGAACAATCATACAATCACAATCATGCAACCATAATCATACAATCACAATTATACAATCACAATCATACAAACGCAATCATACAATCACAATCATATAATCACGATCATACAATCACGATCATACAATCACGATCATACAATCACAATCATACAATCACAGTCACACAAACGCAATCATACAATCATAATCATATAATCACACTCATTAAATTGCAATCATACAATCGCAATCATACAAACACAATCATAAAATCGCAATCATACAATCGCAATGTCACAATCACAATCATACAATCACAATCATACAAACACAATCATACAATCACAATCATACAATCACAATCATATAATCACAATTATACAATCACAATCATACAATCACAAGCATACAGTCACAACCATACAATCACAGTCATACAATCTCAATCATGCAATCACAATCATACAATCAAAATCATACAATCACGATCATACAATCACGATCATACAATCACGATCATACAATCACGATCATACAATCACGATCATACAATCACGATCATACAATTACGATCATACAATCACGATCATACAATCACGATCATACAATCACGATCATACAATCACGATCATACAATCCCGATCATACAATCACGATCATACAATCACGATCATACAATCACGATCATACAATCACAATCATACAATCGCAATATTACAATCTCAATCATACAATCACAATCATACAATTAAAATCATACAATCACAATCATACAATGACAATCATACAATCACAATCATACAATCATAATCATACAATCACCATCATAAAATCACAATCATACAATCACAATCATACAATCACAATCATATAATCACAGTCATGCAATCACAAACATGCAATCAAAATCATACAATCACAATCATACAGTCGCAATCATGCAATCACAATCATACAATCACAATCATACAATTAAAATCATACAATTAAAATCATACAATCACAATCATACAATCACAATCATACAATCACAATCATACAATCGCAATCATACAATCGCAATGTCACAATCACTATCATACAATCACAATCATACAATCACAATCACACAATCACAATCTTACTATCACAATCATACAATCACACTCATACAATCACGATCATATAATCACGATCATACAATCACAATCATACATCACAATCATACAATCGCAATATTACAATCGCAATCATACAATCGCAATGTCACAATCACTATCATACAATCACAATCATACAATCACTATCATAAAATCACAATCATACAAACGCAATCATACAATCACCATCATATAATCACAATCATACAATCAGAATCATATAATCACGATCATACAATCACGATCATACAATCACGATCATACAATCACGATCATACAATCACAATCATACAATCACAATCATACAATCACAATCATACAATCACAATCATACAAGCACAATCATACAATCACAATCATACAATCACAATCATACAATCACAATCATACAATAAAAGTCATACAATCACAATCATACAATGACAATTATACAATCACAATCATACAATCACAATCATACAAACACAATCATACAATCACAGTCATGCAATCACAATCATACAATCACAATCATACAATCACAATCATACAGTAAAAGTCATACAATCACTCTCATACAATGACAATCATACAATCACAATCATACAATCACAATCATACAAACACAATCATACAATCACAGTCATGCAATCACGATCATACAATCGCAATCATACAATCGCAATAACACAATCACTATCATACAATCACAATCATACAATCACAGTCATACAATCACAATCATACAATTACAATCATAAAATCACGATCATACAATCACCATCATACAATCACGATCATACAATCACGATCATACAATCACGATCATACAATCACGATCATACAATCACGATCATACAATCACGATCATACAATCACGATCATACAATCACGATCATACAATCACCATCATACAATCACCATCATACAATCACGATCATACAATCACGATCATACAATCACGATCATACAATCACGATCATACAGTCACGATCATACAATCACGATCATACAATCACAATCATACAATCACAATCACACAAACGCAATCATACAATCATAATCATATAATCACACTCATTAAATTGCAATCATACAATCGCAATCATACAAACACAATCATAAAATCGCAATCATACAATCGCAATGTCACAATCACAATCATACAATCACAATCATACAAACGCAATCATACAATCACAATCATACAATCACAATCATATAATCACAATTATACAATCACAATCATACAATCACAAGCATACAGTCACAATCATACAATCACAGTCATACAATCTCAATCATGCAATCACAATCATACAATCAAAATCATACAATCACAATCATACAATCACCATCATACAATCACGATCATACAATCACGATCATACAATCACAATCATACAATCACAATCATACAATCACCATCATATAATCACGATCATACAATCACCATCATACAATCACGATCATACAATCACGATCATACAATCACGATCATACAATCACAATCATACAATCACAATCATACAATCACAATCATACAATCACAATCATACAAGCACAATCATACAATCACAATCATACAATCACAATCATGCAATCACAATCATACAATAAAAGTCATACAATCACAATCATACAATGACAATTATACAATCACAATCATACAATCACAATCATACAGACACAATCATACAATCACAGTCATGCAATCACAATCATACAATCGCAATCGTACAATCGCAATAACACAATCACTATCATACAATCAGACTCATACAATCACAGTCATACAATCACAATCATACAATTACAATCATAAAATCACGATCATACAATCACGATCATACAATCACGATCATACAATCACTATCATACAATCACGATCATACAATCACCATCATACAATCACAATCATACAGTCACGATCATACAATCACGATCATACAATCACATTCATTCAATCGCAATTATACAATCACAATCATACAATCACAATCATACAATCAGAATCATGCATTTACAACCATGCGATCATAATCATGCAAGAACAATCATACAATCACAATCATGCAACCATAATCATACAATCACAATTATACAATCACAATCATACAAACGCAATCATACAATCACAATCATATAATCACAATCATACAATCTCAATCATGCAATCACAATCATACAATCAAAATCGTACAATCACAATCATACAATCACAATCATACAATCACAATCATACAATCACAATCATACAATCACAATCATACAATCACAATCATACAATCACAATCATACAATCACAATCATACAATCACAATCATACAATCACAATCATACAATCACAATCATACAGTAAAAGTCATACAATCACTCTCATACAATGAAAATCATACAATCACAATCATACAATCACAATCATACAAACACAATCATACAATCACAGTCATGCAATCACGATCATACAATCGCAATCATACAATCGCAATAACACAATCACTATCATACAATCACAATCATACAATCACAGTCATACAATCACAATCATACAATTACAATCATAAAATCACGATCATACAATCACCATCATACAATCACGATCATACAATCACGATCATACAGTCACGATCATACAATCACGATCATACAATCACGATCATACAATCACGATCATACAATCACGATCATACAATCACGATCATACAATCACGATCATACAATCACCATCATACAATCACGATCATACAATCACGATCATACAATCACGATCATACAATCACGATCATACAGTCACGATCATACAATCACGATCATACAATCACAATCATACAATCACAATCACACAAACGTAATCATACAATCATAATCATATAATCACACTCATTAAATTGCAATCATACAATCGCAATCATACAAACACAATCATAAAATCGCAATCATACAATCGCAATGTCACAATCACAATCATACAATCACAATCATACAAACGCAATCATACAATCACAATCATACAATCACAATCATATAATCACAATTATACAATCACAATCATACAATCACAAGCATACAGTCACAATCATACAATCACAGTCATACAATCTCAATCATGCAATCACAATCATACAATCAAAATCATACAATCACAATCATACAATCACCATCATACAATCACGATCATACAATCACGATCATACAATCACGATCATACAATCACGATCATACAATCACGATCATACAATCACGATCATACAATCACGATCATACAATCACGATCATACAATCACGATCATACAATCACGATCATACAATCACGATCATACAATCACGATCATACAATCACCATCATACAATCACAATCATACAGTCACGATCATACAATCACGATCATACAATCACATTCATACAATCGCAATTATACAATCACAATCATACAATCACAATCATACAATCAGAATCATGCATTTACAACCATGCGATCATAATCATGCAAGAACAATCATACAATCACAATCATGCAACCATAATCATACAATCACAATTATACAATCACAATCATACAAACGCAATCATACAATCACAATCATATAATCACGATCATACAATCACTATCATACAATCACGATCATACAATCACAATCATACAATCACAATCACACAAACGCAATCATACAATCATAATCATATAATCACACTCATTAAATTGCAATCATACAATCGCAATCATACAAACACAATCATATAATCGCAATCATACAATCGCAAAGTCACAATCACAATCATACAATCACAATCATACAAACGCAATCATACAATCACAATCATACAATCACAATCATATAATCACAATTATACAATCACAATCATACAATCACAAGCATACAGTCACAATCATACAATCACAGTCATACAATCTCAATCATGCAATCACAATCATACAATCAAAATCATACAATCACAATCATACAATCACGATCATACAATCACGATCATACAATCACGAACATACAATCACGATCATACAATCACGATCATACAATCACGATCATACAATCACGATCATACAATCACGATCATACAATCACGATCATACAATCCCGATCATACAATCACGATCATACAATCACGATCATACAATCACGATCATACAATCACAATCATACATTCGCAATATTACAATCTCAATCATACAATCACAATCATACAATTAAAATCATACAATCACAATCATACAATGACAATCATACAATCACAATCATACAATCATAATCATACAATCACCATCATAAAATCACAATCATGCAATCACAATCATACAATCACAATCATATAATCACAGTCATGCAATCACAATCATGCAATCAAAATCATACAATCACAATCATACAGTCGCAATCATGCAATCACAATCATACAATCACAATCATACAATTAAAATCATACAATTAAAATCATACAATCACAATCATACAATCACAATCATACAATCACAATCATACAATCGCAATCATACAATCGCAATGTCACAATCACTATCATACAATCACAATCATACAATCACAATCACACAATCACAATCATACAGTCACGATCATACAATCACGATCATAAAATCACAATCATACAATCACAGTCATACAATCAAAATCATACAATCACAATGATACAATCACAATAATACAATCACAGTCATAAAATCACGATCATACAATCACGATCATACAATCACGATCATACAATCACGATCATACAATCACGATCATACAATCACGATCATACAATCACGATCATACAATCACGATCATACAATCACGATCATACAATCACGATCATACAATCACGATCATACAATCACCATCATACAGTCACAATCATACAATCACCATCATACAATCACAATCATACAATCATAATCATATAATCACACTCATTAAATTGCAATCATACAATCGCGATCATACAAACACAATCATAAAATCGCAATCATACAATCGCAATGTCACAATCACAATCATACAAACGCAATCATACAATCACAATCATATAATCACAATTATACAATCACAATCATACAATCACAAGCATACAATCACAATCATACAATCACAATCATACAATCACAATCACACAAACGCAATCATACAATCATAATCATATAATCACACTCATTAAATTGCAATCATACAATCGCAATCATACAAACACAATCATATAATCGCAATCATACAATCGCAAAGTCACAATCACAATCATACAATCACAATCATACAAACGCAATCATACAATCACAATCATACAATCACAATCATATAATCACAATTATACAATCACAATCATACAATCACAAGCATACAGTCACAATCATACAATCACAGTCATACAATCTCAATCATGCAATCACAATCATACAATCAAAATCATACAATCACAATCATACAATCACGATCATACAATCACGATCATACAATCACGAACATACAATCACGATCATACAATCACGATCATACAATCACGATCATACAATCACGATCATACAATCACGATCATACAATCACGATCATACAATCCCGATCATACAATCACGATCATACAATCACGATCATACAATCACGATCATACAATCACAATCATACATTCGCAATATTACAATCTCAATCATACAATCACAATCATACAATTAAAATCATACAATCACAATCATACAATGACAATCATACAATCACAATCATACAATCATAATCATACAATCACCATCATAAAATCACAATCATGCAATCACAATCATACAATCACAATCATATAATCACAGTCATGCAATCACAATCATGCAATCAAAATCATACAATCACAATCATACAGTCGCAATCATGCAATCACAATCATACAATCACAATCATACAATTAAAATCATACAATTAAAATCATACAATCACAATCATACAATCACAATCATACAATCACAATCATACAATCGCAATCATACAATCGCAATGTCACAATCACTATCATACAATCACAATCATACAATCACAATCACACAATCACAATCATACAGTCACGATCATACAATCACGATCATAAAATCACAATCATACAATCACAGTCATACAATCAAAATCATACAATCACAATGATACAATCACAATAATACAATCACAGTCATAAAATCACGATCATACAATCACGATCATACAATCACGATCATACAATCACGATCATACAATCACGATCATACAATCACGATCATACAATCACGATCATACAATCACGATCATACAATCACGATCATACAATCACGATCATACAATCACGATCATACAATCACCATCATACAGTCACAATCATACAATCACCATCATACAATCACAATCATACAATCATAATCATATAATCACACTCATTAAATTGCAATCATACAATCGCGATCATACAAACACAATCATAAAATCGCAATCATACAATCGCAATGTCACAATCACAATCATACAAACGCAATCATACAATCACAATCATATAATCACAATTATACAATCACAATCATACAATCACAAGCATACAATCACAATCATACAATCACAATCATACAATCACAATCATACAATCAGAATCATGCATTTACAACCATGCGATCATAATCATGCAAGAACAATCATACAATCACAATCATGCAACCATAATCATACAATCACAATTATACAATCACAATCATACAAACGCAATCATACAATCACAATCATATAATCACAATCATACAATCACAATCATACAATCACAAGCATACAATCACAATCATACAATCACAATCACACAATCACAATCATACAATCACAATCATAAAATCACAATCATGCAATCACAATCTTACTATCACAATCATACAATCACAATCATACAATCGCAATCATACAATCGCAATGTCACAATCACTATCATACAATCACAATCAAACAATCACAATCACACAATCACAATCATACAATCACAATCATACAATCACAATCATACAATCACAATCATACAATCACAGTCATACAATCAAAATCATACAATCACAATGATACAATCACAATAATACAATCACAATCATAAAATCACGATCATACAATCACGATCATACAATCACGATCATACAATCACGATCATACAATCACGATCATACAATCACGATCATACAATCACGATCATACAATCACGATCATACAATCACGATCATACAGTCACGATCATACTATCACGATCATACAATCACAATCATACAATCACAATCACACAAACGCAATCATACAATCATAATCATATAATCACACTCATTAAATTGCAATCATACAATCGCAATCATACAAACACAATCATAAAATCGCAATCATACAATCGCAATGTCACAATCACAATCATACAATCACAATCATACAAACGCAATCATACAATCACAATCATACAATCACAATCATATAATTACAATTATACAATCACAATCATACAATCACAAGCATACAGTCACAATCATACAATCACCATCATACAATCACAATCATACAATCACAATCATACAATCACAATCATATAATCGCAGTCATGCAATCACAATCATGCAATCAAAATCATACAATCACAATCATACAGTCGCAATCATGCAATCACAATCATACAATCACAATCATACAATTAAAATCATACAATTAAAATCATACAATCACAATCATACAATCACAATCATACAATCGCAATCATACAATCGAAATGTCACAATCACTATCATACAATCACAATCATACAATCACAATCACACAATCACAATCTTACTATCACAATCATACAATCACACTCATACGATCACGATCATATAATCACGATCATACAATCACAATCATACATCACAATCATACAATCGCAATATTACAATCGCAATCATACAATCGCAATGTCACAATCACTATCATACAATCACAATCATACAATCACTATCATAAAATCACAATCATACAAACGCAATCATACAACCACAATCATATAATCACAATCATACAAGCAGAATCATATAATCACGATCATACAATCACGATCATACAATCACGATCATACAATCACGATCATACAATCACAATCATACAATCACAATCATACAATCACAATCATACAATCACAATCATACAAGCACAATCATACAATCACAATCATACAATCACAATCATACAATAAAAGTCACACAATCACAATCATACAATGACAATTATACAATCACAATCATACAATCACAATCATACAAACACAATCATACAATCACAGTCATGCAATCACAATCATACAATCGCAATCGTACAATCGCAATAACACAATCACTATCATACAATCACACTCATACAATCACAGTCATACAATCACAATCATACAATTACAATCATAAAATCGCGATCATACAATCACGATCATACAATCACGATCATACAATCACGATCATACAATCACGATCATACAATCACGATCATACAATCACGATCATACAATCACGATCATACAATCACTATCATACAATCACGATCATGCAATCACGATCATACAATCACCATCATACAATCACAATCATACAGTCACGATCATACAATCACGATCATACAATCACATTCATTCAATCGCAATTATACAATCACAATCATACAATCACAATCATACAATCAGAATCATGCATTTACAACCATGCGATCATAATCATGCAAGAACAATCATACAATCACAATCATGCAACCATAATCATACAATCACAATTATACAATCACAATCATACAAACGCAATCATACAATCACAATCATATAATCACAATCATACAATCACAATCATACAATCACAAGCATACAATCACAATCATACAATCACAATCACACAATCACAATCATACAATCACAATCATAAAATCACAATCATGCAATCACAATCTTACTATCACAATCATACAATCACAATCATACAATCGCAATCATACAATCGCAATGTCACAATCACTATCATACAATCACAATCAAACAATCACAATCACACAATCACAATCATACAATCACAATCATACAATCACAATCATACAATCACAATCATACAATCACAGTCATACAATCAAAATCATACAATCACAATGATACAATCACAATAATACAATCACAATCATAAAATCACGATCATACAATCACGATCATACAATCATGATCATACAATCACGATCATACAATCACGATCATACAATCACGATCATACAATCACGATCATACAATCACGATCATACAATCACCATCATACAGTCACAATCATACAATCACCATCATACAATCACAATCATACAATCATAATCATATAATCACACTCATTAAATTGCAATCATACAATCGCAATCATACAAACACAATCATAAAATCGCAATCATACAATCGCAATGTCACAATCACAATCATACAAACGCAATCATACAATCACAATCATATAATCACAATTATACAATCACAATCATACAATCACAAGCATACAATCACAATCATACAATCACAATCATACAATCACAATCATACAATCTCAATCATGCAATCACAATCATACAATCAAAATCATACAATCACAATCATACAATCACAATCATACAATCACAATCATACAATCACAATCATACAATCACAATCATACAATCACAATCATAGAATCACAATCATACAATAAAAGTCATACAATAAAAGTCATACAATCACATTCATACAATGACAATCATACAATCACAATCATACAATCACCATCATACAAACACAATCATACAATCACAGTCATGCAATCACAATCATACAATCGGAATCATACAATCGCAATATGACAATCACTATCATACAATCACAATCATACAATCACAGTCATACAATCACAATCATACAATCACAATCATACAATCACAATCATACAATCGCAATCATACAATCACAATCATACAATCGCAATCATACAATCGCAATGTCACAATCACTATCGTACAATCACAATCATACAATCACAATCATACAATCACAATCATACAATCAAAATCATACAATCACGGCCATACAATCACGATCATACAATCACAATCATACAATCACGATCATACAATCACGATCATACAATCACGATCATACAATCACGATCAAACAATCACCATCATACAATCACAATCATACAGTCACGATCATACAATCACGATCATACAATCACATTCATACAATCGCAATTATACAATCACAATCATACAATCACAATCATACAATCAGAATCATGCATTTACAACCATGCGATCATAATCATGCAAGAACAATCATACAATCACAATCATGCAACCATAATCATACAATCACAATTATACAATCACAATCATACAAACGCAATCATACAATCACAATCATATAATCACAATCATACAATCACAATCATACAATCACAAGCATACAATCACAATCATACAATCACGATCATACAATCACGATCATACAATCACGATCATACAATCACGATCATACAATCACGATCATACAATCACGATCATACAATCACGATCATACAATCACGATCATACAATCACGATCATACAATCACGATCATACAATCACCATCATACAGTCACAATCATACAATCACCATCATACAATCACAATCATACAATCATAATCATATAATCACACTCATTAAATTGCAATCATACAATCGCAATCATACAAACACAATCATAAAATCGCAATCATACAATCGCAATTTCACAATCACAATCATACAAACGCAATCATACAATCACAATCATATAATCACAATTACACAATCACAATCATACAATCACAAGCATACAATCACAATCATACAATCACAATCATACAATCACAATCATACAATCTCAATCATACAATCACAATCATACAATCACAATCATACAATCACAATCATACAATAAAAGTCATACAATAAAAGTCATACAATCACATTCATACAATGACAATCATACAATCACAATCATACAATCACAATCATACAAACACAATCATACAATCACAGTCATGCAATCACAATCATACAATCGCAATCATACAATCGCAATATGACAAACACTATCATACAATCACAAACATACAATCACAGTCATACAATCACAATCATACAATCACAATCATACAATCACAATCATACAATCACAGTCATACAATCACAATCATACAATCGCAATCATACAATCGCAATGTCACAATCACTATCGTACAATCACAATCATACAATCACAATCATACAATCACAATCATACCATGACAATCATACAATCAAAATCATACAATCACGACCATACAATCACGATCATACAATCACGATCATACAATCACGATCATACAATCACGATCATACAATCACGATCATACAATCACGATCATACAATCACGATCATACAATCACCATCATACAATCACAATCATAAGGTCACGATCATACAATCACGATCATACAATCACATTCATACAATCGCAATTATACAATCACAATCATACAATCACAATCATACAAACAGAATCATGCATTTACAACCATGCGATCATAATGATGCAAGAACAATCATACAATCACAATCATGCAACCATAATCATACAATCACAATTATAGAATCACAATCATACAAACGCAATCATACAATCACAATCATATAATCACAATCATACAATCACAATCATACAATCACAAGCATACAATCACAATCATACAATCACAATCATAAAATCACAATCATGCAATCACAATCTTACTATCACCATCATACAATCACAATCATACAATCGCAATCATACAATCGCAATGTCACAATCACTATCATACAATCACAATCAAACAATCACAATCACACAATCACAATCACACAATCACAATCATACAATCACAATCATACAATCACAGTCATACGATCAAAATCATACAATCACAATGATACAATCACAATAATACAATCACAATCATAAAATCACAATCATACAATCACGATCATACAATCACGATCATACAATCACGATCATACAATCACGATCATACAATCACGATCATACAATCACGATCCTACAATCACGATCATACAATCACGATCATACAATCACGATCATACAATCACGATCATACAATCACCATCATACAATCACAATCATACAATCACCATCATACAATCACAATCATACAATCATAATCATATAATCACACTCATTAAATTGCAATCATACAATCGCAATCATACAAACACAATCATAAAATCGCAATCATACAATCGCAATGTCACAATCACAATCATACAAACGCAATCATACAATCACAATCATATAATCACAATTATACAATCACAATCATATAATCACAATTATACAATCACAATCATACAATCACAAGCATACAGTCACAATCATACAATCACAGTCATACAATCTCAATCATGCAATCACAATCATACAATCAAAATCATACAATCACGATCATACAATCACGATCATACAATCACGATCATACAATCACGATCATACAATCACGATCATACAATCACGATCATACAATCACGATCATACTATCACGATCGTACAATCACGATCATACAATCACGATCATACAATCACGATCATACAATCACGATCATACAATCACGATCATACAATAACGATCATACAATCACAATCATACAAACGCAATCATACAATCATAATCATATAATCACACTCATTAAATTGCAATCATACAATCGCAATCATACCAACACAATCATAAAATCGCAATCATACAATCGCAATGTCACAATCACAATCATACAATCACAATCATACAAACGCAATCATACAATCACAATCATACAATCACAATCATATAATCACAATTATACAATCACAATCATACAATCACAAGCATACAATCACAATCATACAATCACAGTCATACAATCTCAATCATGCAATCACAATCATACAATCAAAATCATACAATCACAATCATACAATCACGATCATACAATCACGATCATACAATCACGATCATACAATCACGATCATACAATCACGATCATACAATCACGATCATACAATCACGATCATACAATCACGATCATACAATCACGATCATACAATCACGATCATACAATCACGATCATACAATCACCATCATACAATCACAATCATACAGTCACGATCATACAATCACGATCATACAATCACATTCATACAATCGCAATTATACAATCACAATCATACAATCACAATCATACAATCAGAATCATGCATTTACAACCATGCGATCATAATCATGCAAGAACAATCATACAATCACAATCATGCAACCATAATCATACAATCACAATTATACAATCACAATCATACAAACGCAATCATACAATCACAATCATATAATCACGATCATACAATCACGATCATACAATCACGATCATACAATCACAATCATACAATCACAATCACACAAACGCAATCATACAATCATCATCATACAATCACACTCATTAAATTGCAATCATACAATCGCAATCATACAAACACAATCATAAAATCGCAATCATACAATCGCAATGTCACAATCACAATCATACAATCACAATCATACAAACGCAATCATACAATCACAATCATACAATCACAATCATATAATCACAATTATATAATCACAATCATACAATCACAAGCATACAGTCACAATCATACAATCACAGTCATACAATTTCAATCATGCAATCAGAATCATACAATCAAAATCATACAATCACAATCATACAATCACGATCATACAATCACGATCATACAATCACGATCATACAATCACGATCATACAATCACGATCATACAATCACGATCATACAATCACGATCATACAATCACGATCATACAATCCCGATCATACAATCACGATCATACAATCACGATCATACAATCACGATCATACAATCACGATCATACAATCACAATCATACAATCGCAATATTACAATCGCAATCATACAATCACAATCATACAATTAAAATCATACAATCACAATCATACAATGACAATCATACAATCACAGCATACAATCATAATCATACAATCACCATCATACAATCACAATCATACAATCACAATCATACAATCACAATCATATAATCACAGTCATGCAATCACAATCATGCAATCAAAATCATACAATCACAATCATACAGTCGCAATCATGCAATCACAATCATACAATCACAATCATACAATTAAAATCATACAATTAAAATCATACAATCACAATCATACAATCACAATCATACAATCACAATCATACAATCGCAATCATACAATCGCAATGTCACAATCACTATCATACAATCACAATCATACAATCACAATCACACAATCACAATCTTACTATCACAATCATACAATCACACTCATACAATCACGATCATATAATCACGATCATACAATCACAATCATACATCACAATCATACAATCGCAATATTACAATCGCAATCATACAATCGCAATGTCACAATCACTATCATACAATCACAATCATACAATCACTATCATAAAATCACAATCATACAAACGCAATCATACAACCACAATCATATAATCACAATCATACAATCAGAATCATATAATCACGATCATACAATCACGATCATACAATCACGATCATACAATCACGATCATACAATCACAATCATACAATCACAATCATACAATCACAATCATACAAACACAATTATACAAGCACAATCATACAATCACAATCATACAATCACAATCATACAATGAAAGTCATACAATCACAATCATACAATGACAATTATACAATCACAATCATACAATCACAATCATACAAACACAATCATACAATCACAGTCATGCAATCAGAATCATACAATCGCAATCGTACAATCGCAATAACACAATCACTATCATACAATCACACTCATACAATCACAGTCATACAATCACAATCATACAATTACAATCATAAAATCACGATCATACAATCACGATCATACAATCACGATCATACAATCACGATCATACAATCACGATCATACATTCACGATCATACAATCACGATCATACAATCACGATCATACAATCACTATCATACAATCACGATCATACAATCACGATCATAAAATCACCATCATACAATCACAATCATACAGTCACGATCATACAATCACGATCATACAATCACATTCATTCAATCGCAATTATACAATCACAATCATACAATCACAATCATACAATCAGAATCATGCATTTACAACCATGCGATCATAATCATGCAAGAACAATCATACAATCACAATCATGCAACCATAATCATACAATCACAATTATACAATCACAATCATACAAACGCAATCATACAATCACAATCATATAATCACAATCATACAATCACAATCATACAATCACAAGCATACAATCACAATCATACAATCACAATCACACAATCACAATCATACAATCACAATCATAAAATCACAATCATGCAATCACAATCTTACTATCACAATCATACAATCACAATCATACAATCGCAATCATACAATCGCAATGTCACAATCACTATCATCCAATCACAATCAAACAATCACAATCACACAATCACAATCATACAATCACAAACATACAATCACAATCATACAATCACAATCATACAATCACAGTCATACAATCAAAATCATACAATCACAATGATACAATCACAATAATACAATCACAATCATAAAATCACGATCATACAATCACGATCATACAATCACGATCATACAATCACGATCATACAATCACGATCATACAATCACGATCATACAATCACGATCATACAATCACGATCATACAATCACGATCATACAATCACCATCATACAGTCACAATCATACAATCACCATCATACAATCACAATCATACAATCATAATCATATAATCACACTCATTAAATTGCAATCATACAATCGCAATCATACAAACACAATCATAAAATCGCAATCATACAATCGCAATGTCACAATCACAATCATACAAACGCAATCATACAATCACAATCATATAATCACAATTATACAATCACAATCATACAATCACAAGCATACAATCACAATCATACAATCACAATCATACAATCACAATCATACAATCTCAATCATGCAATCACAATCATACAATCAAAATCATACAATCACAATCATACAATCACAATCATACAATCACAATCATACAATCACAATCATACAATCACAATCATACAATCACAATCATACAATCACAATCATACAATCACAATCATACAATCACAATCATACAATCACAATCATAGAATCACAATCATACAATAAAAGTCATACAATAAAAGTCATACAATCACATTCATACAATGACAATCATACAATCACAATCATACAATCACACTCATACAAACACAATCATACAATCACAGTCATGCAATCACAATCATACAATCGGAATCATACAATCGCAATATGACAATCACTATCATACAATCACAATCATACAATCACAGTCATACAATCACAATCATACAATCACAATCATACAATCACAATCATACAATCACAGTCATACAATCACAATCATACAATCGCAATCATACAATCGCAATGTCACAATCACTATCGTACAATCACAATCATACAATCACAATCATACAATCACAATCATACAATCACAATCATACAATCAAAATCATACAATCACGACCATACAATCACGATCATACAATCACAATCATACAATCACGATCATACAATCACGATCATACAATCACGATCATACAATCACGATCATACAATCACCATCATACAATCACAATCATACAGTCACGATCATACAATCACGATCATACAATCACATTCATACAATCGCAATTATACAATCACAATCATACAATCACAATCATACAATCAGAATCATGCATTTACAACCATGCGATCATAATCATGCAAGAACAATCATACAATCACAATCATGCAACCATAATCATACAATCACAATTATACAATCACAATCATACAAACGCAATCATACAATCACAATCATATAATCACAATCATACAATCACAATCATACAATCACAAACATACAATCACAATCATACAATCACAATCATAAAATCACAATCATGCAATCACAATCTTACTATCACAATCATACAATCACAATCATACAATCGCAATCATACAATCGCAATGTCACAATCACTATCATACAATCACAATCAAACAATCACAATCACACAATCACAATCATACAATCACAATCATACAATCACAATCATACAATCACAATCATACAATCACAGTCATACAATCAAAATCATACAATCACAATGATACAATCACAATAATACAATCACAATCATAAAATCACGATCATACAATCACGATCATACAGTCACGATCATACAATCACGATCATACAATCACGATCATACAATCACGATCATACAATCACGATCATACAATCACGATCATACAATCACGATCATACAATCACGATCATACAATCACGATCATACAATCACGATCATACAATCACCATCATACAGTCACAATCATACAATCACCATCATACAATCACAGTCATACAATCATAATCATATAATCACACTCATTAAATTGCAATCATACAATCGCAATCATACAAACACAATCATAAAATCGCAATCATACAATCGCAATGTCACAATCACAATCATACAAACGCAATCATACAATCACAATCATATAATCACAATTACACAATCACAATCATACAATCACAAGCATACAATCACAATCATACAATCACAATCATACAATCACAATCATACAATCTCAATCATGCAATCACAATCATACAATCAAAATCATACAATCACAATCATACAATCACAATCATACAATCACAATCATACAATCACAATCATACAATCACAATCATACAATCACAATCATACAATCACAATCATACAATCACAATCATACAATAAAAGTCATACAATAAAAGTCATACAATCACATTCATACAATGACAACCATACAATCACAATCATACAATCACAATCATACAAACACAATCATACAATCACAGTCATGCAATCACAATCATACAATCGCAATCATACAATCGCAATATGACAATCACTATCATACAATCACAATCATACAATCACAGTCATACAATCACAATCATACAATCACAATCATACAATCACAATCATACAATCACAGTCATACAATCACAATCATACAATCGCAATCATACAATCGCAATGTCACAATCACTATCGTACAATCACAATCATACAATCACAATCATACAATCACAATCATACAATCAAAATCATACAATCACGACCATACAATCACGATCATACAATCACGATCATACAATCACGATCATACAATCGCGATCATACAATCACGATCATACAATCACGATCATACAATCACGATCATACAATCACCATCATACAATCACAATCATACAGTCACGATCATACAATCACGATCATACAATCACATTCATACAATCGCAATTATACAATCACAATCATACAATCACAATCATACAATCAGAATCATGCATTTACAACCATGCGATCATAATCATGCAAGAACAATCATACAATCACAATCATGCAACCATAATCATACAATTACAATTATAGAATCACAATCATACAAACGCAATCATACAATCACAATCATATAATCACAATCATACAATCACAATCATACAATCACAGTCATACGATCAAAATCATACAATCACAATGATACAATCACAATAATACAATCACAATCATAAAATCACAATCATACAATCACGATCATACAATCACGATCATACAATCACGATCATACAACCACGATCATACAATCACGATCATACAATCACGATCATACAATCACGATCATACAATCACGATCATACAATCACGATCATACAATCACCATCATACAATCACAATCATACAATCACCATCATACAATCACAATCATACAATCATAATCATATAATCACACTCATTAAATTGCAATCATACAATCGCAATCATACAAACACAATCATAAAATCGCAATCATACAATCGCAATGTCACAATCACAATCATACAAACGCAATCATACAATCACAATCATATAATCACAATTATACAATCACAATCATACAATCACAAGCATACAATCACAATCATACAATAACAATCATACAATCACAATCATACAATCTCAATCATGCAATCACAATCATACAATCAAAATCATACTATCACAATCATACAATCACAATCATACAATCACAATCATACAATCACAATCATACAATCACAATCATACAATCACAATCATACAATCACAATCATACAATAAAAGTCATACAATCACTCTCATACAATGACAATCATACAATCACAATCATACAATCACAATCATACAAACACAATCATACAATCACAGTCATGCAATCACAATCATACAATCGCAATCATACAATCGCAATAACACAATCACTATCATACAATCACAATCATACAATCACAGTCATACAATCACAATCATACAATTACAATCATAAAATCACGATCATACAATCACGATCATACAATCACGATCATACAATCACGATCATACAATCACGATCATACAATCACGATCATACAATCACGATCATACAATCACGATCATACAATCACGATCATACAATCACGATCATACAATCACGATCATACAATCACCATCATACAATCACGATCATACAATCACGATCATACAATTACGATCATACAATCACGATCATACAATCACGATCATACAGTCACGATCATACAATCACGATCATACAATCACAATCATACAATCACAATCACACAAACGCAATCATACAATCATAATCATATAATCACACTCATTAAATTGCAATCATACAATCGCAATCATACAAACACAATCATAAAATCGCAATCATACAATCGCAATGTCACAATCACAATCATACAATCACAATCATACAAACGCAATCATACAATCACAATCATACAATCACAATCATATAATCACAATTATACAATCACAATCATACAATCACAAGCATACAGTCACAATCATACAATCACAGTCATACAATCTCAATCATGCAATCACAATCATACAATCAAAATCATACAATCACAATCATACAATCACCATCATACAATCACGATCATACAATCACGATCATACAATCACGATCATACAATCACGATCATACAATCACGATCATACAATCACGATCATACAATCACGATCATACAATCACGATCATACAATCACGATCATACAATCACGATCATACAATCACAATCATACAAACGCAATCATACAATCATAATCATATAATCACACTCATTAAATTGCAATCATACAATCGCAATCATACCAACACAATCATAAAATCTCAATCATACAATCGCAATGTCACAATCACAATCATACAATCACAATCATACAAACGCAATCATACAATCACAATCATACAATCACAATCATATAATCACAATTATACAATCACAATCATACAATCACAAGCATACAATCACAATCATACAATCACAGTCATACAATCTCAATCATGCAATCACAATCATACAATCAAAATCATACAATCACAATCATACAATCACGATCATACAATCACGATCATACAATCACGATCATACAATCACGATCATACAATCACGATCATACAATCACGATCATACAATCACGATCATACAATCACCATCATACAGTCACAATCATACAATCACCATCATACAGTAACAATCATACAATCATAATCATATAATCACACTCATTAAATTGCAATCATACAATCGCAATCATACAATCACAATCATAAAATCGCAATCATACAATCGCAATGTCACAATCACAATCATACAAACGCAAACATACAATCACAATCATGTAATCACAATTATACAATCACAATCATACAATCACAAGCATACAATCACAATCATACAATCACAATCATACAATCACAATCATACAATCTCAATCATGCAATCACAATCATACAATCAAAATCATACAATCACAATCATACAATCACAATCATACAATCACAATCATACAATCACAATCATACAATCACAATCATACAATCACAATCATACAATCACAATCATACAATCACAATCATACAATAAAAGTCATACAATAAAAGTCATACAATCACATTCATACAATGACAATCATACAATCACAATCATACAATCACCATCATACAAACACAATCATACAATCACAGTCATGCAATCACAATCATACAATCGCAATCATACAATCGCAATATGACAATCACTATCGTACAATCACAATCATACAATCACAGTCATACAATCACAATCATACAATCACAATCATACAATCACAATCATACAATCACAATCATACAATCACAATCATACAATAAAAGTCATACAATAAAAGTCATACAATCACATTCATACAATGACAATCATACAATCACAATCATACAATCACCATCATACAAACACAATCATACAATCACAATCATGCAACCATAATCATACAATCACAATTATACAATCACAATCATACAAACGCAATCATACAATCACAATCATATAATCACAATCATACAATCACAATCATACAATCACAAGCATACAATCACAATCATACAATCACAATCATAAAATCACAATCATGCAATCACAATCTTACTATCACAATCATACAATCACAATCATACAATCGCAATCATACAATCGCAATGTCACAATCACTATCATACAATCACAATCAAACAATCACAATCACACAATCACAATCATACAATCACAATCATACAATCACAATCATACAATCACAATCATACAATCACAATCATACAATCACAGTCATACAATCAAAATCATACAATCACAATGATACAATCACAATAATACAATCACAATCATAAAATCACGATCATACAATCACGATCATACAATCACGATCATACAATCACGATCATACAATCACGATCATACAATCACGATCATACAATCACGATCATACAATCACGATCATACAATCACGATCATACAATCACGATCATACAATCACGATCATACAATCACCATCATACAGTCACAATCATACAATCACCATCATACAATCACAATCATACAATCATAATCATATAATCACACTCATTAAATTGCAATCATACAATCGCAATCATACAAACACAATCATAAAATCGCAATCATACAATCGCAATGTCACAATCACAATCATACAAACGCAATCATACAATCACAATCATATAATCACAATTACACAATCACAATCATACAATCACAAGCATACAATCACAATCATACAATCACAATCATACAATCACAATCATACAATCTCAATCATGCAATCACAATCATACAATCAAAATCATACAATCACAATCATACAATCACAATCATACAATCACAATCATACAATCACAATCATACAATCACAATCATACAATCACAATCATACAATCACAATCATACAATCACAATCATACAATAAAAGTCATACAATAAAAGTCATACAATCACATTCATACAATGACAACCATACAATCACAATCATACAATCACAGTCATACAAACACAATCATACAATCACTGTCATGCAATCACAATCATACAATCGCAATCATACAATCGCAATATGACAATCACTATCATACAATCACAATCATACAATCACAGTCATACAATCACAATCATACAATCACAATCATACAATCACAATCATACAATCACAGTCATACAATCACAATCATACAATCGCAATCATACAATCGCAATGTCACAATCACTATCGTACAATCACAATCATACAATCACAATCATACAATCACAATCATACAATCACAATCATACAATCAAAATCATACAATCACGACCATACAATCACGATCATACAATCACGATCATACAATCACGATCATACAATCACGATCATACAATCACGATCATACAATCACGATCATACAATCACCATCATACAATCACAATCATACAGTCACGATCATACAATCACGATCATACAATCACATTCATACAATCGCAATTATACAATCACAATCATACAATCACAATCATACAATCAGAATCATGCATTTACAACCATGCGATCATAATCATGCAAGAACAATCATACAATCACAATCATGCAACCATAATCATACAATCACAATTATAGAATCACAATCATACAAACGCAATCATACAATCACAATCATATAATCACAATCATACAATCACAATCATACAATCACAAGCATACAATCACAATCATACAATCACAATCATAAAATCACAATCATGCAATCACAATCTTACTATCACAATCATACAATCACAATCATACAATCACAATCATACAATCGGAATCATACAATCGCAATGTCACAATCACTATCATACAATCACAATCAAACAATCACAATCACACAATCACAATCACACAATCACAATCACACAATCACAATCATACAATCACAGTCATACGATCAAAATCATACAATCACAATGATACAATCACAATAATACAATCACAATCATAAAATCACAATCATACAATCACGATCATACAATCACGATCATACAATCACGATCATACAATCACGATCATACAATCACGATCATACAATCACGATCATACAATCACCATCATACAATCACAATCATACAATCACCATCATACAATCACAATCATACAATCATAATCATATAATCACACTCATTAAATTGCAATCATACAATCGCAATCATACAAACACAATCATAAAATCGCAATCATACAATCGCAATGTCACAATCACAGTCATACAAACGCAATCATACAATCACAATCATATAATCACAATTATACAATCACAATCATACAATCACAAGCATACAATCACAATCATACAATAACAATCATACAATCACAATCATACAATCTCAATCATGCAATCACAATCATACAATCAAAATCATACAATCACAATCATACAATCACAATCATACAATCACAATCATACAATCACAATCATACAATCACAATCATACAATCACAATCATACAATCACAATCATACAATCACAATCATACAATAAAAGTCATACAATAAAAGTCATACAATCACATTCATACAATGACAATCATACAATCACAATCATACAATCACAATCATACAAACACAATCATACAATCACAGTCATGCAATCACAATCATACAATCGCAATCATACAATCGCAATATGACAATCACTATCATACAATCACAATCATACAATCACAGTCATACAATCACAATCATACAATCACAATCATACAATCACAATCATACAATCACAGTCATACAATCACAATCATACAATCGCAATCATACAATCGCAATGTCACAATCACTATCGTACAATCACAATCATACAATCACAATCATACAATCACAATCATACAATCACAATCATACAATCAAAATCATACAATCACGACCATACAATCACGATCATACAATCACGATCATACAATCACGATCATACAATCACGATCATACAATCACGATCATACAATCACGATCATACAATCACCATCATACAATCACAATCATAAGGTCACGATCATACAATCACGATCATACAATCACATACATACAATCGCAATTATACAATCACAATCATACAATCACAATCATACAATCAGAATCATGCATTTACAACCATGCGATCATAATCATGCAAGAACAATCATACAATCACAATCATGCAACCATAATCATACAATCACAATTATAGAATCACAATCATACAAACGCAATCATACAATCACAATCATATAATCACAATCATACAATCACAATCATACAATCACAAGCATACAATCACAATCATACAATCACAATCATAAAATCACAATCATGCAATCGCAATCTTACTATCACAATCATACAATCACAATCATACAATCGCAATCATACAATCGCAATGTCACAATCACTATCATACAATCACAATCAAACAATCACAATCACACAATCACAATCACACAATCACAATCATACAATCACAATCATACAATCACAGTCATACGATCAAAATCATACAATCACAATGATACAATCACAATAATACAATCACAATCATAAAATCACAATCATACAATCACGATCATACAATCACGATCATACAATCACGATCATACAATCACGATCATACAATAACGATCATACAATCACGATCATACAATCACGATCATACAATCACGATCATACAATCACGATCATACAATCACGATCATACAATCACGATCATACAATCACCATCATACAATCACAATCATACAATCACCATCATACAATCACAATCATACAATCATAATCATATAATCACACTCATTAAATTGCAATCATACAATCGCAATCATACAAACACAATCATAAAATCGCAATCATACAATCGCAATGTCACAATCACAATCATACAAACGCAATCATACAATCACAATCATATAATCACAATTATACAATCACAATCATACAATCACAAGCATACAATCACAATCATACAATAACAATCATACAATCACAATCATACAATCTCAATCATGCAATCACAATCATACAATCAAAATCATACAATCACAATCATACAATCACAATCATACAATCACAATCATACAATCACAATCATACAATCACAATCATACAATCACAATCATACAATCACAATCGTACAATCACAATCATACAATCACAATCATACAATCACAATCATACAATCACAATCATACAATAAAAGTCATACAATCACTCTCATACAATGACAATCATACAATCACAATCATACAATCACAATCATACAATCACAATCATACAAACACAATCATACAATCACAGTCATGCAATCACAATCATACAATCGCAATCATACAATCGCAATAACACAATCACTATCATACAATCACAATCATACAATCACAGTCATACAATCACAATCATACAATTACAATCATAAAATCACGATCATACAATCACGATCATACAATCACGATCATACAATCACAATCATACAATCACGATCATACAATCACGATCATACAATCACGATCATGCAATCACGATCATACAATCACGATCATACAATCACGATCATGCAATCACGATCATACAATCACGATCATACAATCACGATCATACAATCACGATCATACAATCACGATCATACAATCACGATCATACAATCACGATCATACAATCACGATCATACAATAACGATCATACAATCACAATCATACAAACGCAATCATACAATCATAATCATATAATCACACTCATTAACTTGCAATCATACAATCGCAATCATACCAACACAATCATAAAATCGCAATCATACAATCGCAATGTCACAATCACAATCATACAATCACAATCATACAAACGCAATCATACAATCACAATCATACAATCACAATCATATAATCACAATTATACAATCACAATCATACAATCACAAGCATACAATCACAATCATACAATCACAGTCATACAATCTCAATCATGCAATCACAATCACACAATCAAAATCATACAATCACAATCATACAATCACGATCATACAATCACGATCATACAATCACGATCATACAATCACGATCATACAATCACGATCATACAATCACGATCATACAATCACGATCATACAATCACGATCATACAATCACGATCATACAATCACGATCATACAATCACGATCATACAATCACCATCATACAATCACAATCATACAGTCACAATCATACAATCACGATCATACAATCACATTCATACAATCGCAATTATACAATCACAATCATACAATCACAATCATACAATCAGAATCATGCATTTACAACCATGCGATCATAATCATGCAAGAACAATCATACAATCACAATCATGCAACCATAATCATACAATCACAATTATACAATCACAATCATACAAACGCAATCATACAATCACAATCATATAATCACGATCATACAATCACGATCATACAATCACGATCATACAATCACAATCATACAATCACAATCACACAAACGCAATCATACAATCATCATCATACAATCACACTCATTAAATTGCAATCATACAATCGCAATCATACAAACACAATCATAAAATCGCAATCATACAATCGCAATGTCACAATCACAATCATACAATCACAATCATACAAACGCAATCATACAATCACAATCATACAATCACAATCATATGATCACAATTATACAATCACAATCATACAATCACAAGCATACAGTCACAATCATACAATCACAGTCATACAATCTCAATCATGCAATCAGAATCATACAATCAAAATCATACAATCACAATCATACAATCACGATCATACAATCACGATCATACAATCACGATCATACAATCACGATCATACAATCACGATCATACAATCACGATCATACAATCACGATCATACAATCACGATCATACAATCACGATCATACAATCCCGATAATACAATCACGATCATACAATCACGATCATACAATCACGATCATACAATCACGATCATACAATCACGATCATACAATCACGATCATACAATCACGATCATACAATCCCGATCATACAATCACGATCATACAATCACGATCATACAATCACGATCATACAATCACAATCATACAATCGCAATATTACAATCGCAATCATACAATCACAATCATACAATTAAAATCATGCAATCAAAATCATACAATCACAATCATACAGTCGCAATCATGCAATCACAATCATACAATCACAATCATACAATTAAAATCATACAATTAAAATCATACAATCACAATCATACAATCACAATCATACAATCACAATCATACAATCGCAATCATACAATCGCAATGTCACAATCACTATCATACAATCACAATCATACAATCACAATCACACAATCACAATCTTACTATCACAATCATACAATCACACTCATACAATCACGATCATATAATCACGATCATACAATCACAATCATACATCACAATCATACAATCGCAATATTACAATCGCAATCATACAATCGCAATGTCACAATCACTATCATACAATCACAATCATACAATCACTATCATAAAATCACAATCATACAAACGCAATCATACAACCACAATCATATAATCACAATCATACAATCAGAATCATATAATCACGATCATACAATCACGATCATACAATCACGATCATACAATCACGATCATACAATCACAATCATACAATCACAATCATACAATCACAATCATACAAACACAATCATACAAGCACAATCATACAATCACAATCATACAATCACAATCATACAATGAAAGTCATACAATCACAATCATACAATGACAATTATACAATCACAATCATACAATCACAATCATACAAACACAATCATACAATCACAGTCATGCAATCAGAATCATACAACCGCAATCGTACAATCGCAATAACACAATCACTATCATACAATCACACTCATACAATCACAGTCATACAATCACAATCATACAATTACAATCATAAAATCACGATCATACAATCACGATCATACAATCACGATCATACAATCACGATCATACAATCACGATCATACAATCACGATCATACAATCACGATCATACAATCACTATCATACAATCACGATCATACAATCACGATCATACAATCACCATCATACAATCACAATCATACAGTCACGATCATACAATCACATTCATTCAATCGCAATTATACAATCACAATCATACAATCACAATCATACAATCAGAATCATGCATTTACAACCATGCGATCATAATCATGCAAGAACAATCATACAATCACAATCATGCAACCATAATCATACAATCACAATTATACAATCACAATCATACAAACGCAATCATACAATCACAATCATATAATCACAATCATACAATCACAATCATACAATCACAAGCATACAATCACAATCATACAATCACAATCACACAATCACAATCATACAATCACAATCATAAAATCACAATCATGCAATCACAATCTTACTATCACAATCATACAATCACAATCATACAATCGCAATCATACAATCGCAATGTCACAATCACTATCATCCAATCACAATCAAACAATCACAATCACACAATCACAATCATACAATCACAATCATACAATCACAATCATACAATCACAATCATACAATCACAGTCATACAATCAAAATCATACAATCACAATGATACAATCACAATAATACAATCACAATCATAAAATCACGATCATACAATCACGATCATACAATCACGATCATACAATCACGATCATACAATCACGATCATACAATCACGATCATACAATCATAATCATATAATCACACTCATTAAATTGCAATCATACAATCGCAATCATACAAACACAATCATAAAATCGCAATCATACAATCGCAATGTCACAATCACAATCATACAAACGCAATCATACAATCACAATCATATAATCACAATTATACAATCACAATCATACAATCACAAGCATACAATCACAATCATACAATCACAATCATACAATCACAATCATACAATCTCAATCATGCAATCACAATCATACAATCAAAATCATACAATCACAATCATACAATCACAATCATACAATCACAATCATACAATCACAATCATACAATCACAGTCATACAATCACAATCATACAATCACAATCATACAATCACAATCATACAATCACAGTCATACAATCACAATCATACAATCGCAATCATACAATCGCAATGTCACAATCACTATCGTACAATCACAATCATACAATCACAATCATACAATCACAATCATACAATCACAATCATACAATCACAATCATACAATCAAAATCATACAATCACGACCATACAATCACGATCATACAATCACAATCATACAATCACGATCATACAATCACGATCATACAATCACGATCATACAATCACGATCATACAATCACCATCATACAATCACAATCATACAGTCACGATCATACAATCACGATCATACAATCACATTCATACAATCGCAATTATACAATCACAATCATACAATCACAATCATACAATCAGAATCATGCATTTACAACCATGCGATCATAATCATGCAAGAACAATCATACAATCACAATCATGCAACCATAATCATACAATCACAATTATACAATCACAATCATACAAACGCAATCATACAATCACAATCATATAATCACAATCATACAATCACAATCATACAATCACAAGCATACAATCACAATCATACAATCACAATCATAAAATCACAATCATGCAATCACAATCTTACTATCACAATCATACAATCACAATCATACAATCGCAATCATACAATCGCAATGTCACAATCACTATCATACAATCACAATCAAACAATCACAATCACACAATCACAATCATACAATCACAACCATACAATCACAATCATACAATCACAATCATACAATCACAGTCATACAATCAAAATCATACAATCACAATGATACAATCACAATAATACAATCACAATCATAAAATCACGATCATACAATCACGATCATACAATCACGATCATACAATCACGATCATACAATCACGATCATACAATCACGATCATACAATCACGATCATACAATCACGATCATACAATCACGATCATACAATCACGATCATACAATCACCATCATACAGTCACAATCATACAATCACCATCATACAATCACAATCATACAATCATAATCATATAATCACACTCATTAAATTGCAATCATACAATCGCAATCATACAAACACAATCATAAAATCGCAATCATACAATCGCAATGTCACAATCACAATCATACAAACGCAATCATACAATCACAATCATATAATCACAATTACACAATCACAATCATACAATCACAAGCATACAATCACAATCATACAATCACAATCATACAATCTCAATCATGCAATCACAATCATACAATCAAAATCATACAATCACAATCATACAATCACAATCATACAATCACAATCATACAATCACAATCATACAATCACAATCATACAATCACAATCATACAATCACAATCATACAATCACAATCATACAATAAAAGTCATACAATAAAAGTCATACAATCACATTCATACAATGACAACCATACAATCACAATCATACAATCACAATCATACAAACACAATCATACAATCACTGTCATGCAATCACAATCATACAATCGCAATCATACAATCGCAATATGACAATCACTATCATACAATCACAATCATACATTCACAGTCATACAATCACAATCATACAATCACAATCATACAATCACAATCATACAATCACAGTCATACAATCACAATCATACAATCGCAATCATACAATCGCAATGTCACAATCACTATCGTACAATCACAATCATACAATCACAATCATACAATCACAATCATACAATCACAATCATACAATCAAAATCATACAATCACGACCATACAATCACGATCATACAATCACGATCATACAATCACGATCATACAATCACGATCATACAATCACGATCATACAATCACGATCATACAATCACGATCATACAATCACGATCATACAATCACAATCATACAGTCACGATCATACAATCACGATCATACAATCACATTCATACAATCGCAATTATACAATCACAATCATACAATCACAATCATACAATCAGAATCATGCATTTACAACCATGCGATCATAATCATGCAAGAACAATCATACAATCACAATCATGCAACCATAATCATACAATCACAATTATACAATCACAATCATACAAACGCAATCATACAATCACAATCATATAATCACGATCATACAATCACGATCATACAATCACGATCATACAATCACAATCATACAATCACAGTCACACAAACGCAATCATACAATCATAATCATATAATCACACTCATTAAATTGCAATCATACAATCGCAATCATACAAACACAATCATAAAATCGCAATCATACAATCGCAATGTCACAATCACAATCATACAATCACAATCATACAAACACAATCATACAATCACAATCATACAATCACAATCATATAATCACAATTATACAATCACAATCATACAATCACAAGCATACAGTCACAATCATACAATCACAGTCATACAATCTCAATCATGCAATCACAATCATACAATCAAAATCATACAATCACGATCATACAATCACGATCATACAATCACGATCATACAATCACGATCATACAATCACGATCATACAATCACGATCATACAATTACGATCATACAATCACGATCATACAATCACGATCATACAATCACGATCATACAATCACGATCATACAATCCCGATCATACAATCACGATCATACAATCACGATCATACAATCACGATCATACAATCACAATCATACAATCGCAATATTACAATCTCAATCATACAATCACAATCATACAATTAAAATCATACAATCACAATCATACAATGACAATCATACAATCACAATCATACAATCATAATCATACAATCACCATCATAAAATCACAATCATACAATCACAATCATACAATCACAATCATATAATCACAGTCATGCAATCACAAACATGCAATCAAAATCATACAATCACAATCATACAGTCGCAATCATGCAATCACAATCATACAATCACAATCATACAATTAAAATCATACAATTAAAATCATACAATCACAATCATACAATCACAATCATACAATCACAATCATACAATCGCAATCATACAATCGCAATGTCACAATCACTATCATACAATCACAATCATACAATCACAATCACACAATCACAATCTTACTATCACAATCATACAATCACACTCATACAATCACGATCATATAATCACGATCATACAATCACAATCATACATCACAATCATACAATCGCAATATTACAATCGCAATCATACAATCGCAATGTCACAATCACTATCATACAATCACAATCATACAATCACTATCATAAAATCACAATCATACAAACGCAATCATACAATCACCATCATATAATCACAATCATACAATCAGAACCATATAATCACGATCATACAATCACGATCATACAATCACGATCATACAATCACGATCATACAATCACAATCATACAATCACAATCATACAATCACAATCATACAATCACAATCATACAAACACAATCATACAATCACAGTCATGCAATCACAATCATACAATCGCAATCGTACAATCGCAATAACACAATCACTATCATACAATCAGACTCATACAATCACAGTCATACAATCACAATCATACAATTACAATCATAAAATCACGATCATACAATCACGATCATACAATCACGATCATACAATCACTATCATACAATCACGATCATACAATCACCATCATACAATCACAATCATACAGTCACGATCATACAATCACGATCATACAATCACATTCATTCAATCGCAATTATACAATCACAATCATACAATCACAATCATACAATCAGAATCATGCATTTACAACCATGCGATCATAATCATGCAAGAACAATCATACAATCACAATCATGCAACCATAATCATACAATCACAATTATACAATCACAATCATACAAACGCAATCATACAATCACAATCATATAATCACAATCATACAATCTCAATCATGCAATCACAATCATACAATCAAAATCGTACAATCACAATCATACAATCACAATCATACAATCACAATCATACAATCACAATCATACAATCACAATCATACAATCACAATCATACAATCACAATCATACAATCACAATCATACAATCACAATCATACAATCACAATCATACAGTAAAAGTCATACAATCACTCTCATACAATGACAATCATACAATCACAATCATACAATCACAATCATACAAACACAATCATACAATCACAGTCATGCAATCACGATCATACAATCGCAATCATACAATCGCAATAACACAATCACTATCATACAATCACAATCATACAATCACAGTCATACAATCACAATCATACAATTACAATCATAAAATCACGATCATACAATCACCATCATACAATCACGATCATACAATCACGATCATACAATCACGATCATACAATCACGATCATACAATCACGATCATACAATCACGATCATACAATCACGATCATACAATCACGATCATACAATCACCATCATACAATCACCATCATACAATCACGATCATACAATCACGATCATACAATCACGATCATACAATCACGATCATACAGTCACGATCATACAATCACGATCATACAATCACAATCATACAATCACAATCACACAAACGCAATCATACAATCATAATCATATAATCACACTCATTAAATTGCAATCATACAATCGCAATCATACAAACACAATCATAAAATCGCAATCATACAATCGCAATGTCACAATCACAATCATACAATCACAATCATACAAACGCAATCATACAATCACAATCATACAATCACAATCATATAATCACAATTATACAATCACAATCATACAATCACAAGCATACAGTCACAATCATACAATCACAGTCATACAATCTCAATCATGCAATCACAATCATACAATCAAAATCATACAATCACGATCATACAATCACCATCATACAATCACGATCATACAATCACGATCATACAATCACAATCATACAATCACAATCATACAATCACCATCATATAATCACGATCATACAATCACCATCATACAATCACGATCATACAATCACGATCATACAATCACGATCATTCAATCACAATCATACAATCACAATCATACAATCACAATCATACAATCACAATCATACAATCACAATCATACAAGCACAATCATACAATCACAATCATACAATCACAATCATACAATCACAATCATACAATAAAAGTCATACAATCACAATCATACAATGACAATTATACAATCACAATCATACAATCACAATCATACAGACACAATCATACAATCACAGTCATGCAATCACAATCATACAATCGCAATCGTACAATCGCAATAACACAATCACTATCATACAATCAGACTCATACAATCACAGTCATACAATCACAATCATACAATTACAATCATAAAATCACGATCATACAATCACGATCATACAATCACGATCATACAATCACTATCATACAATCACGATCATACAATCACCATCATACAATCACAATCATACAGTCACGATCATACAATCACGATCATACAATCACATTCATTCAATCGCAATTATACAATCACAATCATACAATCACAATCATACAATCAGAATCATGCATTTACAACCATGCGATCATAATCATGCAAGAACAATCATACAATCACAATCATGCAACCATAATCATACAATCACAATTATACAATCACAATCATACAAACGCAATCATACAATCACAATCATATAATCACGATCATACAATCACGATCATACAATCACGATCATACAATCACAATCATACAATCACAATCACACAAACGCAATCATACAATCATAATCATATAATCACACTCATTAAATTGAAATCATACAATCGCAATCATACAAACACAATCATATAATCGCAATCATACAATCGCAAAGTCACAATCACAATCATACAATCACAATCATACAAACGCAATCATACAATAACAATCATACAATCACAATCATATAATCACAATTATACAATCACAATCATACAATCACAAGCATACAGTCACAATCATACAATCACAGTCATACAATCTCAATCATGCAATCACAATCATACAATCAAAATCATACAATCACAATCATACAATCACGATCATACAATCACGATCATACAATCACGAACATACAATCACGATCATACAATCACGATCATACAATCACGATCATACAATCACGATCATACAATCACGATCATACAATCACGATCATACAATCCCGATCATACAATCACGATCATACAATCACGATCATACAATCACGATCATACAATCACAATCATACATTCGCAATATTACAATCTCAATCATACAATCACAATCATACAATTAAAATCATACAATCACAATCTTACTATCACAATCATACAATCACAATCATACAATCGCAATCATACAATCGCAATGTCACAATCACTATCATCCAATCACAATCAAACAATCACAATCACACAATCACAATCATACAATCACAATCATACAATCACAATCATACAATCACAATCATACAATCACAATCATACAATCACAATCATACAATCACAATCATACAATCACAATCATACAATCACAATCATACAATCACAATCATACAATCACCATCATACAATCACCATCATACAATCACGATCATACAATCACGATCATACAATCACGATCATACAATCACGATCATACAGTCACGATCATACAATCACGATCATACAATCACAATCATACAATCACAATCACACAAACGCAATCATACAATCATAATCATATAATCACACTCATTAAATTGCAATCATACAATCGCAATCATACAAACACAATCATAAAATCGCAATCATACAATCGCAATGTCACAATCACAATCATACAATCACAATCATACAAACGCAATCATACAATCACAATCATACAATCACAATCATATAATCACAATTATACAATCACAATCATACAATCACAAGCATACAGTCACAATCATACAATCACAGTCATACAATCTCAATCATGCAATCACAATCATACAATCAAAATCATACAATCACAATCATACAATCACCATCATACAATCACGATCATACAATCACGATCATACAATCACAATCATACAATCACAATCATACAATCACCATCATATAATCACGATCATACAATCACCATCATACAATCACGATCATACAATCACGATCATACAATCACGATCATTCAATCACAATCATACAATCACAATCATACAATCACAATCATACAATCACAATCATACAATCACAATCATACAAGCACAATCATACAATCACAATCATACAATCACAATCATACAATCACAATCATACAATAAAAGTCATACAATCACAATCATACAATGACAATTATACAATCACAATCATACAATCACAATCATACAGACACAATCATACAATCACAGTCATGCAATCACAATCATACAATCGCAATCGTACAATCGCAATAACACAATCACTATCATACAATCAGACTCATACAATCACAGTCATACAATCACAATCATACAATTACAATCATAAAATCACGATCATACAATCACGATCATACAATCACGATCATACAATCACTATCATACAATCACGATCATACAATCACCATCATACAATCACAATCATACAGTCACGATCATACAATCACGATCATACAATCACATTCATTCAATCGCAATTATACAATCACAATCATACAATCACAATCATACAATCAGAATCATGCATTTACAACCATGCGATCATAATCATGCAAGAACAATCATACAATCACAATCATGCAACCATAATCATACAATCACAATTATACAATCACAATCATACAAACGCAATCATACAATCACAATCATATAATCACGATCATACAATCACGATCATACAATCACGATCATACAATCACAATCATACAATCACAATCACACAAACGCAATCATACAATCATAATCATATAATCACACTCATTAAATTGAAATCATACAATCGCAATCATACAAACACAATCATATAATCGCAATCATACAATCGCAAAGTCACAATCACAATCATACAATCACAATCATACAAACGCAATCATACAATCACAATCATACAATCACAATCATATAATCACAATTATACAATCACAATCATACAATCACAAGCATACAGTCACAATCATACAATCACAGTCATACAATCTCAATCATGCAATCACAATCATACAATCAAAATCATACAATCACAATCATACAATCACGATCATACAATCACGATCATACAATCACGAACATACAATCACGATCATACAATCACGATCATACAATCACGATCATACAATCACGATCATACAATCACGATCATACAATCACGATCATACAATCCCGATCATACAATCACGATCATACAATCACGATCATACAATCACGATCATACAATCACAATCATACATTCGCAATATTACAATCTCAATCATACAATCACAATCATACAATTAAAATCATACAATCACAATCATACAATGACAATCATACAATCACAATCATACAATCATAATCATACAATCACCATCATAAAATCACAATCATGCAATCACAATCATACAATCACAATCATATAATCACAGTCATGCAATCAAAATCATGCAATCAAAATCATACAATCACAATCATACAGTCGCAATCATGCAATCACAATCATACAATCACAATCATACAATTAAAATCATACAATTAAAATCATACAATCACAATCATACAATCACAATCATACAATCACAATCATACAATCGCAATCATACAATCGCAATGTCACAATCACTATCATACAATCACAATCATACAATCACAATCACACAATCACAATCATACAGTCACGATCATACAATCACGATCATAAAATCACAATCATACAATCACAGTCATACAATCAAAATCATACAATCACAATGATACAATCACAATAATACAATCACAGTCATAAAATCACGATCATACAATCACGATCATACAATCACGATCATACAATCACGATCATACAATCACGATCATACAATCACGATCATACAATCACGATCATACAATCACGATCATACAATCACGATCATACAATCACGATCATACAATCACCATCATACAGTCACAATCATACAATCACCATCATACAATCACAATCATACAATCATAATCATATAATCACACTCATTAAATTGCAATCATACAATCGCGATCATACAAACACAATCATAAAATCGCAATCATACAATCGCAATGTCACAATCACAATCATACAAACGCAATCATACAATCACAATCATATAATCACAATTATACAATCACAATCATACAATCACAAGCATACAATCACAATCATACAATCACAATCATACAATCACAATCATACAATCAGAATCATGCATTTACAACCATGCGATCATAATCATGCAAGAACAATCATACAATCACAATCATGCAACCATAATCATACAATCACAATTATACAATCACAATCATACAAACGCAATCATACAATCACAATCATATAATCACAATCATACAATCACAATCATACAATCACAAGCATACAATCACAATCATACAATCACAATCACACAATCACAATCATACAATCACAATCATAAAATCACAATCATGCAATCACAATCTTACTATCACAATCATACAATCACAATCATACAATCGCAATCATACAATCGCAATGTCACAATCACTATCATACAATCACAATCAAACAATCACAATCACACAATCACAATCATACAATCACAATCATACAATCACAATCATACAATCACAATCATACAATCACAGTCATACAATCAAAATCATACAATCACAATGATACAATCACAATAATACAATCACAATCATAAAATCACGATCATACAATCACGATCATACAATCACGATCATACAATCACGATCATACAATCACGATCATACAATCACGATCATACAATCACGATCATACAATCACGATCATACAATCACGATCATACAGTCACGATCATACTATCACGATCATACAATCACAATCATACAATCACAATCACACAAACGCAATCATACAATCATAATCATATAATCACACTCATTAAATTGCAATCATACAATCGCAATCATACAAACACAATCATAAAATCGCAATCATACAATCGCAATGTCACAATCACAATCATACAATCACAATCATACAAACGCAATCATACAATCACAATCATACAATCACAATCATATAATCACAATTATACAATCACAATCATACAATCACAAGCATACAGTCACAATCATACAATCACAGTCATACAATCTCAATCATGCAATCACAATCATACAATCAAAATCATACAATCACAATCATACAATCACCATCATACAATCACGATCATACAATCTCGATCATACAATCACGATCATACAATCATGATCATACAATCACGATCATACAATCACGATCATACAATCACGATCATACAATCACGATCATACAATCACGATCATACAATCACGATCATACAATCACTATCATACAATCACGATCATACAATCACGATCATACAATCACGATCATACAATCACGATCATACAATCACGATCATACAATCACAATCATACAAACGCAATCATACAATCATAATCATATAATGACACTCATTAAATTGCAATCATACAATCGCAATCATACCAACACAATCATAAAATCTCAATCATACAATCGCAATGTCACAATCACAATCATACAATCACAATCATACAAACGCAATCATACAATCACAATCATACAATCACAATCATATAATCACAATTATACAATCACAATCATACAATCACAAGCATACAATCACAATCATACAATCACAATCATACAATCTCAATCATGCAATCACAATCATACAATCAAAATCATACAATCACAATCATACAATCACGATCATACAATCACGATCATACAATCACGATCATACAATCACGATCATACAATCACCATCATACAATCACGATCATACAATCACAATCATACAGTCACGATCATACAATCACGATCATACAATCACATTCATACAATCGCAATTATACAATCACAATCATACAATCACAATCATACAATCAGAATCATGCATTTACAACCATGCGATCATAATCATGCAAGAACAATCATACAATCACAATCATGCAACCATAATCATACAATCACAATTATACAATCACAATCATACAAACGCAATCATACAATCACAATCATATAATCACTATCATACAATCACGATCATACAATCACGATCATACAATCACAATCATACAATCACAATCACACAAACGCAATCATACAATCATAATCATATAATCACACTCATTAAATTGCAATCATACAATGGCAATCATACAAACACAATCATAAAATCGCAATCATACAATCGCAAAGTCACAATCACAATCATACAATCACAATCATACAAACGCAATCATACAATCACAATCATACAATCACAATCATATAATCACAATTATACAATCACAATCATACAATCACAAGCATACAGTCACAATCATACAATCACAGTCATACAATCTCAATCATGCAATCACAATCATACAATCAAAATCATACAATCACAATCATACAATCACGATCATACAATCACGATCATACAATCACGATCATACAATCACGATCATACAATCACGATCATACAATCACGATCATACAATCACGATCATACAATCACGATCATACAATCACGATCATACAATCCCGATCATACAATCACGATCATACAATCACGATCATACAATCACGATCATACAATCACAATCATACAATCGCAATATTACAATCTCAATCATACAATCACAATCATACAATTAAAATCATACAATCACAATCATACAATGACAATCATACAATCACAATCATACAATCATAATCATACAATCACCATCATAAAATCACAATCATACAATCACAATCATACAATCACAATCATATAATCACAGTCATGCAATCACAATCATGCAATCAAAATCATACAATCACAATCATACAGTCGCAATCATGCAATCACAATCATACAATCACAATCATACAATTAAAATCATACAATTAAAATCATACAATCACAATCATACAATCACAATCATACAATCACAATCATACAATCGCAATCATACAATCGCAATGTCACAATCACTATCATACAATCACAATCATACAATCACAATCACACAATCACAATCATACAGTCACGATCATACAATCACGATCATAAAATCACAATCATACAATCACAGTCATACAATCAAAATCATACAATCACAATGATACAATCACAATAATACAATCACAGTCATAAAATCACGATCATACAATCACGATCATACAATCACGATCATACAATCACGATCATACAATCACGATCATACAATCACGATCATACAATCACGATCATACAATCACGATCATACAATCACGATCATACAATCACGATCATACAATCACGATCATACAATCACGATCATACAATCACCATCATACAGTCACAATCATACAATCACCATCATACAATCACAATCATACATTCATAATCATATAATCACACTCATTAAATTGCAATCATACAATCGCGATCATACAAACACAATCATAAAATCGCAATCATACAATCGCAATGTCACAATCACAATCATACAAACGCAATCATACAATCACAATCATATAATCACAATTATACAATCACAATCATACAATCACAAGCATACAATCACAATCATACAATCACAATCATACAATCACAATCATACAATCAGAATCATGCATTTACAACCATGCGATCATAATCATGCAAGAACAATCATACAATCACAATCATGCAACCATAATCATACAATCACAATTATACAATCACAATCATACAAACGCAATCATACAATCACAATCATATAATCACAATCATACAATCACAATCATACAATCACAAGCATACAATCACAATCATACAATCACAATCACACAATCACAATCATACAATCACAATCATAAAATCACAATCATGCAATCACAATCTTACTATCACAATCATACAATCACAATCATACAATCGCAATCATACAATCGCAATGTCACAATCACTATCATGCAATCACAATCAAACAATCACAATCACACAATCACAATCATACAATCACAATCATACAATCACAATCATACAATCACAATCATACAATCACAGTCATACAATCAAAATCATACAATCACAATGATACAATCACAATAATACAATCACAATCATAAAATCACGATCATACAATCACGATCATACAATCACGATTATACAATCACGATCATACAATCACGATCATACAATCACGATCATACAATCACGATCATACAATCACGATCATACAATCACGATCATACAATCACGATCATACAATCACGATCATACAATCACGATCATACAATCACGATCATACAATCACAATCATACAAACGCAATCATACAATCATAATCATATAATCACACTCATTAAATTGCAATCATACAATCGCAATCATACCAACACAATCATAAAATCTCAATCATACAATCGCAATGTCACAATCACAGTCATACAATCACAATCATACAAACGCAATCATACAATCACAATCATACAATCACAATCATATAATCACAATTATACAATCACAATCATACAATCACAAGCATACAATCACAATCATACAATCACAATCATACAATCTCAATCATGCAATCACAATCATACAATCAAAATCATACAATCACAATCATACAATCACGAACATACAATCACGATCATACAATCACGATCATACAATCACGATCATACAATCACCATCATACAATCACGATCATACAATCACGATCATACAATCACGATCATACAATCACGATCATACAATCACGATCATACAATCACGATCATACAATCACGATCATACAATCACGATCATACAATCACCATCATACAATCACGATCATACAGTCACGATCATACAATCACGATCATACAATCACATACATACAATCGCAATTATACAATCACAATCATACAATCACAATCATACAATCAGAATCATGCATTTACAACCATGCGATCATAATCATGCAAGAACAATCATACAATCACAATCATGCAACCATAATCATACAATCACAATTATACAATCACAATCATACAAACGCAATCATACAATCACAATCATATAATCACTATCATACAATCACGATCATACAATCACGATCATACAATCACAATCATACAATCACAATCACACAAACGCAATCATACAATCATAATCATATAATCACACTCATTAAATTGCAATCATACAATCGCAATCATACAAACACAATCATAAAATCGCAATCATACAATCGCAAAGTCACAATCACAATCATACAATCACAATCATACAAACGCAATCATACAATCACAATCATACAATCACAATCATATAATCACAATTATACAATCACGATCATACAATCACGATCATACAATCACTATCATACAATCACGATCATACAATCACCATCATACAATCACAATCATACAGTCACGATCATACAATCACGATCATACAATCACATTCATTCAATCGCAATTATACAATCACAATCATACAATCACAATCATACAATCAGAATCATGCATTTACAACCATGCGATCATAATCATGCAAGAACAATCATACAATCACAATCATGCAACCATAATCATACAATCACAATTATACAATCACAATCATACAAACGCAATCATACAATCACAATCATATAATCACAATCATACAATCTCAATCATGCAATCACAATCATACAATCAAAATCGTACAATCACAATCATACAATCACAATCATACAATCACAATCATACAATCACAATCATACAATCACAATCATACAATCACAATCATACAATCACAATCATACAATCACAATCATACAATCACAATCATACAATCACAATCATACAGTAAAAGTCATACAATCACTCTCATACAATGAAAATCATACAATCACAATCATACAATCACAATCATACAAACACAATCATACAATCACAGTCATGCAATCACGATCATACAATCGCAATCATACAATTGCAATAACACAATCACTATCATACAATCACAATCATACAATCACAGTCATACAATCACAATCATACAATTACAATCATAAAATCACGATCATACAATCACCATCATACAATCACGATCATACAATCACGATCATACAGTCACGATCATACAATCACGATCATACAATCACGATCATACAATCACGATCATACAATCACGATCATACAATCACGATCATACAATCACGATCATACAATCACCATCATACAATCACGATCATACAATCACGATCATACAATCACGATCATACAATCACGATCATACAGTCACGATCATACAATCACGATCATACAATCACAATCATACAATCACAATCACACAAACGTAATCATACAATCATAATCATATAATCACACTCATTAAATTGCAATCATACAATCGCAATCATACAAACACAATCATAAAATCGCAATCATACAATCGCAATGTCACAATCACAATCATACAATCACAATCATACAAACGCAATCATACAATCACAATCATACAATCACAATCATATAATCACAATTATACAATCACAATCATACAATCACAAGCATACAGTCACAATCATACAATCACAGTCATACAATCTCAATCATGCAATCACAATCATACAATCAAAATCATACAATCACAATCATACAATCACCATCATACAATCACGATCATACAATCACGATCATACAATCACGATCATACAATCACGATCATACAATCACGATCATACAATCACGATCATACAATCACGATCATACAATCACGATCATACAATCACGATCATACAATCACGATCATACAATCACGATCATACAATCACCATCATACAATCACAATCATACAGTCACGATCATACAATCACGATCATACAATCACATTCATACAATCGCAATTATACAATCACAATCATACAATCACAATCATACAATCAGAATCATGCATTTACAACCATGCGATCATAATCATGCAAGAACAATCATACAATCACAATCATGCAACCATAATCATACAATCACAATTATACAATCACAATCATACAAACGCAATCATACAATCACAATCATATAATCACGATCATACAATCACGATCATACAATCACGATCATACAATCACAATCATACAATCACAATCACACAAACGCAATCATACAATCATAATCATATAATCACACTCATTAAATTGCAATCATACAATCGCAATCATACAAACACAATCATATAATCGCAATCATACAATCGCAAAGTCACAATCACAATCATACAATCACAATCATACAAACGCAATCATACAATCACAATCATACAATCACAATCATATAATCACAATTATACAATCACAATCATACAATCACAAGCATACAGTCACAATCATACAATCACAGTCATACAATCTCAATCATGCAATCACAATCATACAATCAAAATCATACAATCACAATCATACAATCACGATCATACAATCACGATCATACAATCACGAACATACAATCACGATCATACAATCACGATCATACAATCACGATCATACAATCACGATCATACAATCACGATCATACAATCACGATCATACAATCCCGATCATACAATCACGATCATACAATCACGATCATACAATCACGATCATACAATCACGATCATACAATCACAAGCATACATTCGCAATATTACAATCTCAATCATACAATCACAATCATACAATTAAAATCATACAATCACAATCATACAATGACAATCATACAATCACAATCATACAATCATAATCATACAATCACCATCATAAAATCACAATCATGCAATCACAATCATACAATCACAATCATATAATCACAGTCATGCAATCACAATCATGCAATCAAAATCATACAATCACAATCATACAGTCGCAATCATGCAATCACAATCATACAATCACAATCATACAATTAAAATCATACAATTAAAATCATACAATCACAATCATACAATCACAATCATACAATCACAATCATACAATCGCAATCATACAATCGCAATGTCACAATCACTATCATACAATCACAATCATACAATCACAATCACACAATCACAATCATACAGTCACGATCATACAATCACGATCATAAAATCACAATCATACAATCACAGTCATACAATCAAAATCATACAATCACAATGATACAATCACAATAATACAATCACAGTCATAAAATCACGATCATACAATCACGATCATACAATCACGATCATACAATCACGATCATACAATCACGATCATACAATCACGATCATACAATCACGATCATACAATCACGATCATACAATCACGATCATACAATCACGATCATACAATCACGATCATACAATCACCATCATACAGTCACAATCATACAATCACCATCATACAATCACAATCATACAATCATAATCATATAATCACACTCATTAAATTGCAATCATACAATCGCGATCATACAAACACAATCATAAAATCGCAATCATACAATCGCAATGTCACAATCACAATCATACAAACGCAATCATACAATCACAATCATATAATCACAATTATACAATCACAATCATACAATCACAAGCATACAATCACAATCATACAATCACAATCATACAATCACAATCATACAATCAGAATCATGCATTTACAACCATGCGATCATAATCATGCAAGAACAATCATACAATCACAATCATGCAACCATAATCATACAATCACAATTATACAATCACAATCATACAAACGCAATCATACAATCACAATCATATAATCACAATCATACAATCACAATCATACAATCACAAGCATACAATCACAATCATACAATCACAATCACACAATCACAATCATACAATCACAATCATAAAATCACAATCATGCAATCACAATCTTACTATCACAATCATACAATCACAATCATACAATCGCAATCATACAATCGCAATGTCACAATCACTATCATACAATCACAATCAAACAATCACAATCACACAATCACAATCATACAATCACAATCATACAATCACAATCATACAATCACAATCATACAATCACAGTCATACAATCAAAATCATACAATCACAATGATACAATCACAATAATACAATCACAATCATAAAATCACGATCATACAATCACGATCATACAATCACGATCATACAATCACGATCATACAATCACGATCATACAATCACGATCATACAATCACGATCATACAATCACGATCATACAATCACGATCATACAGTCACGATCATACAATCACGATCATACAATCACAATCATACAATCACAATCACACAAACGCAATCATACAATCATAATCATATAATCACACTCATTAAATTGCAATCATACAATCGCAATCATACAAACACAATCATAAAATCGCAATCATACAATCGCAATGTCACAATCACAATCATACAATCACAATCATACAAACGCAATCATACAATCACAATCATACAATCACAATCATATAATCACAATTATACAATCACAATCATACAATCACAAGCATACAGTCACAATCATACAATCACAGTCATACAATCTCAATCATGCAATCACAATCATACAATCAAAATCATACAATCACAATCATACAATCACCATCATACAATCACGATCATACAATCTCGATCATACAATCACGATCATACAATCATGATCATACAATCACGATCATACAATCACGATCATACAATCACGATCATACAATCACGATCATACAATCACGATCATACAATCACGATCATACAATCACGATCATACAATCACGATCATACAATCACGATCATACAATCACGATCATACAATCACGATCATACAATCACGATCATACAATCACAATCATACAAACGCAATCATACAATCATAATCATATAATCACACTCATTAAATTGCAATCATACAATCGCAATCATACCAACACAATCATAAAATCTCAATCATACAATCGCAATGTCACAATCACAATCATACAATCACAATCATACAAACGCAATCATACAATCACAATCATACAATCACAATCATATAATCACAATTATACAATCACAATCATACAATCACAAGCATACAATCACAATCATACAATCACAATCATACAATCTCAATCATGCAATCACAATCATACAATCAAAATCATACAATCACAATCATACAATCACGATCATACAATCACGATCATACAATCACGATCATACAATCACGATCATACAATCACCATCATACAATCACGATCATACAATCACAATCATACAGTCACGATCATACAATCACGATCATACAATCACATTCATACAATCGCAATTATACAATCACAATCATACAATCACAATCATACAATCAGAATCATTCATTTACAACCATGCGATCATAATCATGCAAGAACAATCATACAATCACAATCATGCAACCATAATCATACAATCACAATTATACAATCACAATCATACAAACGCAATCATACAATCACAATCATATAATCACTATCATACAACCACGAACATACAATCACGATCATACAATCACGATCATACAATCACGATCATACAATCACGATCATACAATCACGATCATACAATCACGATCATACAATCCCGATCATACAATCACGATCATACAATCACGATCATACAATCACGATCATACAATCACAATCATACATTCGCAATATTACAATCTCAATCATACAATCACAATCATACAATTAAAATCATACAATCACAATCATACAATGACAATCATACAATCACAATCATACAATCATAATCATACAATCACCATCATAAAATCACAATCATACAATCACAATCATACAATCACAATCATATAATCACAGTCATGCAATCACAATCATGCAATCAAAATCATACAATCACAATCATACAGTCGCAATCATGCAATCACAATCATACAATCACAATCATACAATTAAAATCATACAATTAAAATCATACAATCACAATCATACAATCACAATCATACAATCACAATCATACAATCGCAATCATACAATCGCAATGTCACAATCACTATCATACAATCACAATCATACAATCACAATCACACAATCACAATCATACAGTCACGATCATACAATCACGATCATAAAATCACAATCATACAATCACAGTCATACAATCAAAATCATACAATCACAATGATACAATCACAATAATACAATCACAGTCATAAAATCACGATCATACAATCACGATCATACAATCACGATCATACAATCACGATCATACAATCACGATCATACAATCACGATCATACAATCACGATCATACAATCACGATCATACAATCACGATCATACAATCACGATCATACAATCACGATCATACAATCACCATCATACAGTCACAATCATACAATCACCATCATACAATCACAATCATACAATCATAATCATATAATCACACTCATTAAATTGCAATCATACAATCGCGATCATACAAACACAATCATAAAATCGCAATCATACAATCGCAATGTCACAATCACAATCATACAAACGCAATCATACAATCACAATCATATAATCACAATTATACAATCACAATCATACAATCACAAGCATACAATCACAATCATACAATCACAATCATACAATCACAATCATACAATCAGAATCATGCATTTACAACCATGCGATCATAATCATGCAAGAACAATCATACAATCACAATCATGCAACCATAATCATACAATCACAATTATACAATCACAATCATACAAACGCAATCATACAATCACAATCATATAATCACTATCATACAATCACGATCATACAATCACGATCATACAATCACAATCATACAATCACAATCACACAAACGCAATCATACAATCATAATCATATAATCACACTCATTAAATTGCAATCATACAATCGCAATCATACAAACACAATCATAAAATCGCAATCATACAATCGCAAAGTCACAATCACAATCATACAATCACAATCATACAAACGCAATCATACAATCACAATCATACAATCACAATCATATAATCACAATTATACAATCACAATCATACAATCACAAGCATACAGTCACAATCATACAATCACAGTCATACAATCTCAATCATGCAATCACAATCATACAATCAAAATCATACAATCACAATCATACAATCACGATCATACAATCACGATCATACAATCACGATCATACAATCACGATCATACAATCACGATCATACAATCACGATCATACAATGACGATCATACAATCACAATCATACAATCACGATCATACAATCACGATCATACAATCACGATCATACAATCACCATCATACAGTCACAATCATACAATCACCATCATACAATCACAATCATACAATCATAATCATATAATCACACTCATTAAATTGCAATCATACAATCGCGATCATACAAACGCAATCATAAAATCGCAATCATACAATCGCAATGTCACAATCACAATCATACAAACGCAATCATACAATCACAATCATATAATCACAATTATACAATCACAATCATACAATCACAAGCATACAATCACAATCATACAATCACAATCATACAATCACAATCATACAATCACAGTCATACAATCTCAATCATGCAATCACAATCATACAATCAAAATCATACAATCACAATCATACAATCACGATCATACAATCACGATCATACAATCACGAACATACAATCACGATCATACAATCACGATCATACAATCACGATCATACAATCACGATCATACAATCACGATCATACAATCACGATCATACAATCCCGATCATACAATCACGATCATACAATCACGATCATACAATCACGATCATACAATCACAATCATACATTCGCAATATTACAATCTCAATCATACAATCACAATCATACAATTAAAATCATACAATCACAATCATACAATGACAATCATACAATCACAATCATACAATCATAATCATACAATCACCATCATAAAATCACAATCATACAATCACAATCATACAATCACAATCATATAATCACAGTCATGCAATCACAATCATGCAATCAAAATCATACAATCACAATCATACAGTCGCAATCATGCAATCACAATCATACAATCACAATCATACAATTAAAATCATACAATTAAAATCATACAATCACAATCATACAATCACAATCATACAATCACAATCATACAATCGCAATCATACAATCGCAATGTCACAATCACTATCATACAATCACAATCATACAATCACAATCACACAATCACAATCATACAGTCACGATCATACAATCACGATCATAAAATCACAATCATACAATCACAGTCATACAATCAAAATCATACAATCACAATGATACAATCACAATAATACAATCACAGTCATAAAATCACGATCATACAATCACGATCATACAATCACGATCATACAATCACGATCATACAATCACGATCATACAATCACGATCATACAATCACGATCATACAATCACGATCATACAATCACGATCATACAATCACGATCATACAATCACGATCATACAATCACGATCATACAATCACCATCATACAGTCACAATCATACAATCACCATCATACAATCACAATCATACAATCATAATCATATAATCACACTCATTAAATTGCAATCATACAATCGCGATCATACAAACACAATCATAAAATCGCAATCATACAATCGCAATGTCACAATCACAATCATACAAACGCAATCATACAATCACAATCATATAATCACAATTATACAATCACAATCATACAATCACAAGCATACAATCACAATCATACAATCACAATCATACAATCACAATCATACAATCAGAATCATGCATTTACAACCATGCGATCATAATCATGCAAGAACAATCATACAATCACAATCATGCAACCATAATCATACAATCACAATTATACAATCACAATCATACAAACGCAATCATACAATCACAATCATATAATCACTATCATACAATCACGATCATACAATCACGATCATACAATCACAATCATACAATCACAATCACACAAACGCAATCATACAATCATAATCATATAATCACACTCATTAAATTGCAATCATACAATCGCAATCATACAAACACAATCATAAAATCGCAATCATACAATCGCAAAGTCACAATCACAATCATACAATCACAATCATACAAACGCAATCATACAATCACAATCATACAATCACAATCATATAATCACAATTATACAATCACAATCATACAATCACAAGCATACAGTCACAATCATACAATCACAGTCATACAATCTCAATCATGCAATCACAATCATACAATCAAAATCATACAATCACAATCATACAATCACGATCATACAATCACGATCATACAATCACGATCATACAATCACGATCATACAATCACGATCATACAATCACGATCATACAATCACGATCATACAATCACGATCATACAATCACGATCATACAATCACGATCATACAATCCCGATCATACAATCACGATCATACAATCACGATCATACAATCACGATCATACAATCACAATCATACAATCGCAATATTACAATCTCAATCATACAATCACAATCATACAATTAAAATCATACAATCACAATCATACAATCACAGTCATACAATCAAAATCATACAATCACAATGATACAATCACAATAATACAATCACAATCATAAAATCACGATCATACAATCACGATCATACAATCACGATTATACAATCACGATCATACAATCACGATCATACAATCACGATCATACAATCACGATCATACAATCACGATCATACAATCACGATCATACAATCACGATCATACAATCACGATCATACAATCACGATCATGCAATCACGATCATACAATCACGATCATACAATCACAATCATACAAACGCAATCATACAATCATAATCATATAATCACACTCATTAAATTGCAATCATACAATCGCAATCATACCAACACAATCATAAAATCTCAATCATACAATCGCAATGTCACAATCACAATCATACAATCACAATCATACAAACGCAATCATACAATCACAATCATACAATCACAATCATATAATCACAATTATACAATCACAATCATACAATCACAAGCATACAATCACAATCATACAATCACAATCATACAATCTCAATCATGCAATCACAATCATACAATCAAAATCATACAATCACAATCATACAATCACGATCATACAATCACGATCATACAATCACGATCATACAATCACGATCATACAATCACCATCATACAATCACGATCATACAATCACGATCATACAATCACGATCATACAATCACGATCATACAATCACGATCATACAATCACGATCATACAATCACGATCATACAATCACGATCATACAATCACCATCATACAATCACAATCATACAGTCACGATCATACAATCACGATCATATAATCACATTCATACAATCGCAATTATACAATCACAATCATACAATCACAATCATACAATCAGAATCATGCATTTACAACCATGCGATCATAATCATGCAAGAACAATCATACAATCACAATCATGCAACCATAATCATACAATCACAATTATACAATCACAATCATACAAACGCAATCATACAATCACAATCATATAATCACTATCATACAATCACGATCATACAATCACGATCATACAATCACAATCATACAATCACAATCACACAAACGCAATCATACAATCATAATCATATAATCACACTCATTAAATTGCAATCATACAATCGCAATCATACAAACACAATCATAAAATCGCAATCATACAATCGCAAAGTCACAATCACAATCATACAATCACAATCATACAAACGCAATCATACAATCACAATCATACAATCACAATCATATAATCACAATTATACAATCACAATCATACAATCACAAGCATACAGTCACAATCATACAATCACAGTCATACAATCTCAATCATGCAATCACAATCATACAATCAAAATCATACAATCACAATCATACAATCACGATCATACAATCACGATCATACAATCACGATCATACAATCACGATCATACAATCACGATCATACAATCACGATCATACAATCACGATCATACAATCACGATCATACAATCACGATCATACAATCCCGATCATACAATCACGATCATACAATCACGATCATACAATCACGATCATACAATCACAATCATACAATCGCAATATTACAATCTCAATCATACAATCAGAATCATACAATTAAAATCATACAATCACAATCATACAATGACAATCATACAATCACAATCATACAATCATAATCATACAATCACCATCATAAAATCACAATCATACAATCACAATCATACAATCACAATCATATAATCACAGTCATGCAATCACAATCATGCAATCAAAATCATACAATCACAATCATACAGTCGCAATCATGCAATCACAATCATACAATCACAATCATACAATTAAAATCATACAATTAAAATCATACAATCACAATCATACAATCACAATCATACAATCACAATCATACAATCGCGATCATACAATCGCAATGTCACAATCACTATCATACAATCACAATCATACAATCACAATCACACAATCACAATCATACAGTCACGATCATACAATCACGATCATACAATCACGATCATACAATCACGATCATACAATCACGATCATACAATCACGATCATACAATCACGATCATACAATCACGATCATACAATCACGATCATACAATCACGATCATACAATCACGATCATACAATTACCATCATACAGTCACAATCATACAATCACCATCATACAATCACAATCATACAATCATAATCATATAATCACACTCATTAAATTGCGATCATACAATCGCGATCATACAAACACAATCATAAAATCGCAATCATACAATCGCAATGTCACAATCACAATCATACAAACGCAATCATACAATCACAATCATATAATCACAATTATACAATCACAATCATACAATCACAAGCTTACAATCACAATCATACAATCACAATCATACAATCACAATCATACAATCAGAATCATGCATTTACAACCATGCGATCATAATCATGCAAGAACAATCATACAATCACAATCATGCAACCATAATCATACAATCACAATTATACAATCACAATCATACAAACGCAATCATACAATCACAATCATATAATCACCATCATACAATCACAATCATACAATCACAGGCATACAATCACAATCATACAATCACAATCACACAATCACAATCATACAATCACAATCATAAAATCACAATCATGCAATCACAATCTTACTATCACAATCATACAATCACAATCATACAATCGCAATCATACAATCGCAATGTCACAATCACTATCATACAATCACAATCAAACAATCACAATCACACAATCACAATCATACAATCACAATCATACAATCACAGTCATACAATCACAATCATACAATCACAGTCATACAATCAAAATCATACAATCACAATGATACAATCACAATAATACAATCACAATCATAAAATCACGATCATACAATCACGATCATACAATCACGATCATACAATCACGATCATACAATCACGATCATACAATCACGATCATACAATCACGATCATACAATCACGATCATACAATCACGATCATACAATCACGATCATACAATCACGATCATACAATCACGATCATACAATCACGATCATACAATCACCATCATACAGTCACAATCATACAATCACCATCATACAATCACAATCATACAATCATAATCATATAATCACACTCATTAAATTGCAATCATAAAATCGCCATCATACAAACACAATCATAAAATCGCAATCATACAATCGCAATGTCACAATCACAATCATACAAACGCAATCATACAATCACAATCATATAATCACAATTATACAATCACAATCATACAATCACAAGCATACAATCACAATCATACAATCACAATCATACAATCTCAATCATACAATCTCAATCATGCAATCACAATCATACAATCAAAATCATACAATCAAAATCATACAATCACAATCATACAATCACAATCATACAATCACAATCATACAATCACAATCATACAATCACAATCATAGAATCACAATCATACAATAAAAGTCATACAATAAAAGTCATACAATCACATTCATACAATGACAATCATACAATCACAATCATACAATCACCATCATACAAACACAATCATACAATCACAGTCATGCAATCACAATCATACAATCGCAATCACACAATCGCAATATGACAATCACTATCATACAATCACAATCATACAATCACAGTCATACAATCACAATCATACAATCACAATCATACAATCACAATCATACAATCACAGTCATACAATCACAATCATACAATCGCAATCATACAATCGCAATGTCACAATCACTATCGTACAATCACAATCATACAATCACAATCATACAATCACAATCATACAATCACAATCATACAATCAAAATCATACAATCACGACCATACAATCACGATCATACAATCACAATCATACAATCACGATCATACAATCACGATCATACAATCACGATCATACAATCACGATCATACAATCACGATCATACAATCACCATCATACAATCACAATCATACAGTCACGATCATACAATCACGATCATACAATCACATTCATACAATCGCAATTATACAATCACAATCATACAATCACAATCATACAATCAGAATCATGCATTTACAACCATGCGATCATAATCATGCAAGAACAATCATACAATCACAATCATGCAACCATAATCATACAATCACAATTATACAATCATAATCATACAAACGCAATCATACAATCACAATCATATAATCACAATCATACAATCACAATCATACAATCACAAGCATACAATCACAATCATACAATAACAATCATAAAATCACAATCATGCAATCACAATCTTACTATCACAATCATACAATCACAATCATACAATCGCAATCATACAATCGCAATGTCACAATCACTATCATACAATCACAATCAAACAATCACAATCACACAATCACAATCATACAATCACAATCATACAATCACAATGATACAATCACAATAATACAATCACAATCATAAAATCACGATCATACAATCACGATCATACAATCACGATCATACAATCACGATCATACAATCACGATCATACAATCACGATCATACAATCACGATCATACAATCACGATCATACAATCACCATCATACAATCACGATCATACAATCACGATCATACAATCACGATCATACAATCACGATCATACAATCACGATCATACAATCACGATCATACAATCACGATCATACAATCACGATCATACAATCACCATCATACAATCACAATCATACAGTCACGATCATACAATCACGATCATATAATCACATTCATACAATCGCAATTATACAATCACAATCATACAATCACAATCATACAATCAGAATCATGCATTTACAACCATGCGATCATAATCATGCAAGAACAATCATACAATCACAATCATGCAACCATAATCATACAATCACAATTATACAATCACAATCATACAAACGCAATCATACAATCACAATCATATAATCACTATCATACAATCACGATCATACAATCACGATCATACAATCACAACCATACAATCACAATCACACAAACGCAATCATACAATCATAATCATATAATCACACTCATTAAATTGCAATCATACAATCGCAATCATACAAACACAATCATAAAATCGCAATCATACAATCGCAAAGTCACAATCACAATCATACAATCACAATCATACAAACGCAATCATACAATCACAATCATACAATCACAATCATATAATCACAATTATACAATCACAATCATACAATCACAAGCATACAGTCACAATCATACAATCACAGTCATACAATCTCAATCATGCAATCACAATCATACAATCAAAATCATACAATCACAATCATACAATCACGATCATACAATCACGATCATACAATCACGATCATACAATCACGATCATACAATCACGATCATACAATCACGATCATACAATCACGATCATACAATCACGATCATACAATCCCGATCATACAATCACGATCATACAATCACGATCACACAATCACGATCATACAATCACAATCATACAATCGCAATATTACAATCTCAATCATACAATCAGAATCATACAATTAAAATCATACAATCACAATCATACAATGACAATCATACAATCACAATCATACAATCATAATCATACAATCACCATCATAAAATCACAATCATACAATCACAATCATACAATCACAATCATATAATCACAGTCATGCAATCACAATCATGCAATCAAAATCATACAATCACAATCATACAGTCGCAATCATGCAATCACAATCATACAATCACAATCATACAATTAAAATCATACAATTAAAATCATACAATCACAATCATACAATCACAATCATACAATCACAATCATACAATCGCGATCATACAATCGCAATGTCACAATCACTATCATACAATCACAATCATACAATCACAATCACACAATCACAATCATACAGTCACGATCATACAATCACGATCATACAATCACGATCATACAATCACGATCATACAATCACGATCATACAATCACGATCATACAATCACGATCATACAATCACGATCATACAATCACGATCATACAATCACGATCATACAATCACGATCATACAATTACCATCATACAGTCACAATCATACAATCACCATCATACAATCACAATCATACAATCATAATCATATAATCACACTCATTAAATTGCGATCATACAATCGCGATCATACAAACACAATCATAAAATCGCAATCATACAATCGCAATGTCACAATCACAATCATACAAACGCAATCATACAATCACAATCATATAATCACAATTATACAATCACAATCATACAATCACAAGCATACAATCACAATCATACAATCACAATCATACAATCACAATCATACAATCAGAATCATGCATTTACAACCATGCGATCATAATCATGCAAGAACAATCATACAATCACAATCATGCAACCATAATCATACAATCACAATTATACAATCACAATCATACAAACGCAATCATACAATCACAATCATATAATCACCATCATACAATCACAATCATACAATCACAGGCATACAATCACAATCATACAATCACAATCACACAATCACAATCATACAATCACAATCATAAAATCACAATCATGCAATCACAATCTTACTATCACAATCATACAATCACAATCATACAATCGCAATCATACAATCGCAATGTCACAATCACTATCATACAATCACAATCAAACAATCACAATCACACAATCACAATCATACAATCACAATCATACAATCACAGTCATACAATCACAATCATACAATCACAGTCATACAATCAAAATCATACAATCACAATGATACAATCACAATAATACAATCACAATCATAAAATCACGATCATACAATCACGATCATACAATCACGATCATACAATCACGATCATACAATCACGATCATACAATCACGATCATACAATCACGATCATACAATCACGATCATACAATCACGATCATACAATCACGATCATACAATCACGATCATACAATCACGATCATACAATCACGATCATACAATCACCATCATACAGTCACAATCATACAATCACCATCATACAATCACAATCATACAATCATAATCATATAATCACACTCATTAAATTGCAATCATAAAATCGCCATCATACAAACACAATCATAAAATCGCAATCATACAATCGCAATGTCACAATCACAATCATACAAACGCAATCATACAATCACAATCATATAATCACAATTATACAATCACAATCATACAATCACAAGCATACAATCACAATCATACAATCACAATCATACAATCACAATCATACAATCTCAATCATGCAATCACAATCATACAATCAAAATCATACAATCAAAATCATACAATCACAATCATACAATCACAATCATACAATCACAATCATACAATCACAATCATACAATCACAATCATAGAATCACAATCATACAATAAAAGTCATACAATAAAAGTCATACAATCACATTCATACAATGACAATCATACAATCACAATCATACAATCACCATCATACAAACACAATCATACAATCACAGTCATGCAATCACAATCATACAATCGCAATCACACAATCGCAATATGACAATCACTATCATACAATCACAATCATACAATCACAGTCATACAATCACAATCATACAATCACAATCATACAATCACAATCATACAATCACAGTCATACAATCACAATCATACAATCGCAATCATACAATCGCAATGTCACAATCACTATCGTACAATCACAATCATACAATCACAATCATACAATCACAATCATACAATCACAATCATACAATCAAAATCATACAATCACGACCATACAATCACGATCATACAATCACAATCATACAATCACGATCATACAATCACGATCATACAATCACGATCATACAATCACGATCATACAATCACGATCATACAATCACCATCATACAATCACAATCATACAGTCACGATCATACAATCACGATCATACAATCACATTCATACAATCGCAATTATACAATCACAATCATACAATCACAATCATACAATCAGAATCATGCATTTACAACCATGCGATCATAATCATGCAAGAACAATCATACAATCACAATCATGCAACCATAATCATACAATCACAATTATACAATCATAATCATACAAACGCAATCATACAATCACAATCATATAATCACAATCATACAATCACAATCATACAATCACAAGCATACAATCACAATCATACAATAACAATCATAAAATCACAATCATGCAATCACAATCTTACTATCACAATCATACAATCACAATCATACAATCGCAATCATACAATCGCAATGTCACAATCACTATCATACAATCACAATCAAACAATCACAATCACACAATCACAATCATACAATCACAATCATACAATCACAATGATACAATCACAATAATACAATCACAATCATAAAATCACGATCATACAATCACGATCATACAATCACGATCATACAATCACGATCATACAATCACGATCATACAATCACGATCATACAATCACGATCATACAATCACGATCATACAATCACGATCATACAATCACGATCATACAATCACGATCATACAATCACCATCATACAGTCACAATCATACAATCACCATCATACAATCACAATCATACAATCATAATCATATAATCACACTCATTAAATTGCAATCATAAAATCGCCATCATACAAACACAATCATAAAATCGCAATCATACAATCGCAATGTCACAATCACAATCATACAAACGCAATCATACAATCACAATCATATAATCACAATTATACAATCACAATCATACAATCACAAGCATACAATCACAATCATACAATCACAATCATACAATCACAATCATACAATCTCAATCATGCAATCACAATCATACAATCAAAATCATACAATCAAAATCATACAATCACAATCATACAATCACAATCATACAATCACAATCATACAATCACAATCATACAATCACAATCATAGAATCACAATCATACAATAAAAGTCATACAATAAAAGTCATACAATCACATTCATACAATGACAATCATACAATCACAATCATACAATCACCATCATACAAACACAATCATACAATCACAGTCATGCAATCACAATCATACAATCGCAATCACACAATCGCAATATGACAATCACTATCATACAATCACAATCATACAATCACAGTCATACAATCACAATCATACAATCACAATCATACAATCACAATCATACAATCACAGTCATACAATCACAATCATACAATCGCAATCATACAATCGCAATGTCACAATCACTATCGTACAATCACAATCATACAATCACAATCATACAATCACAATCATACAATCACAATCATACAATCAAAATCATACAATCACGACCATACAATCACGATCATACAATCACAATCATACAATCACGATCATACAATCACGATCATACAATCACGATCATACAATCACGATCATACAATCACGATCATACAATCACCATCATACAATCACAATCATACAGTCACGATCATACAATCACGATCATACAATCACATTCATACAATCGCAATTATACAATCACAATCATACAATCACAATCATACAATCAGAATCATGCATTTACAACCATGCGATCATAATCATGCAAGAACAATCATACAATCACAATCATGCAACCATAATCATACAATCACAATTATACAATCATAATCATACAAACGCAATCATACAATCACAATCATATAATCACAATCATACAATCACAATCATACAATCACAAGCATACAATCACAATCATACAATAACAATCATAAAATCACAATCATGCAATCACAATCTTACTATCACAATCATACAATCACAATCATACAATCGCAATCATACAATCGCAATGTCACAATCACTATCATACAATCACAATCAAACAATCACAATCACACAATCACAATCATACAATCACAATCATACAATCACAATGATACAATCACAATAATACAATCACAATCATAAAATCACGATCATACAATCACGATCATACAATCACGATCATACAATCACGATCATACAATCACGATCATACAGTCACAATCATACAATCACAGTCATACAATCTCAATCATGCAATCACAATCATACAATCAAAATCATACAATCACGATCATACAATCACGATCATACAATCACGATCATACAATCACGATCATACAACCACGATCATACAATCACGATCATACAATCACGATCATACAATCACGATCATACAATCACGATCATACAATCACGATCATACAATCCCGATCATACAAGCACGATCATACAATCACGATCATACAATCACGATCATACAATCACAATCATACAATCGCAATATTACAATCTCAAACATACAATCACAATCATACAATTAAAATCATACAATCACAATCATACAATCACAATCATACAATCACAATCATACAATCGCAATCATACAATCGCAATGTCACAATCACTATCATACAATCACAATCATACAATCACAATCACACAATCACAATCATAGAGTCACGATCATACAATCACGATCATAAAATCACAATCATACAATCACAGTCATACAATCAAAATCATACAATCACAATGATACAATCACAATAATACAATCACAATCATAAAATCACGATCATACAATCACGATCATACAATCACGATCATACAATCACGATCATACAATCACGATCATACAATCACGATCATACAATCACGATCATACAATCACGATCATACAATCACGATCATACAATCACGATCATACAATCACGATCATACAATCACGATCATACAATCACCATCATACAGTCACAATCATACAATCACCATTATACAATCACAATCATACAATCATAATCATATAATCACACTCATTAAATTGCAATCATACAATCGCGATCATACAAACACAATCATAAAATCGCAATCATACAATCGCAATGTCACAATCACAATCATACAAACGCAATCATACAATCACAATCATATAATCACAATTATACAATCACAATCATACAATCACAAGCATACAATCACAATCATACAATCACAATCATACAATCACAATCATACAATCTCAATCATGCAATCACAATCATACAATCAAAATCATACAATCACAATCATACAATCACAATCATACAATCACAATCATACAATCGCAATCATACAATCACAATCATACAATCACAATCATAGAATCACAATCATACAATAAAAGTCATACAATAAAAGTCATACAATAACATTCATACAATGACAATCATACAATCACAATCATACAATCACCATCATACAAACACAATCATACAATCACAGTCATGCAATCACAATCATACAATCGCAATCATACAATCGCAATATGACAATCACTATCATACAATCACAATCATACAATCACAGTCATACAATCACAATCATACAATCACAATCATACAATCACAATCATACAATCACAGTCATACAATCACAATCATACAATCGCAATCATACAATCGCAATGTCACAATCACTATCGTACAATCACAATCATACAATCACAATCATACAATCACAATCATACAATCAAAATCATACAATCACGACCATACAATCACGATCATACAATCACAATCATACAATCACGATCATACAATCACGATCATACAATCACCATCATACAATCACAATCATACAGTCACGATCATACAATCACGATCATACAATCACATTCATACAATCGCAATTATACAATCACAATCATACAATCACAATCATACAATCACAATCATACAATCAGAATCATGCATTTACAACCATGCGATCATAATCATGCAAGAACAATCATACAATCACAATCATGCAACCATAATCATACAATCACAATTATAGAATCACGATCATACAAACGCAATCATACAATCACAATCATATAATCACAATCATACAATCACAATCATACAATCACAAGCATACAATCACAATCATACAATCACAATCATAAAATCACAATCATGCAATCACAATCTTACTATCACAATCATACAATCACAATCATACAATCGCAATCATACAATCGCAATGTCACAATCACTATCATACAATCACAATCAAACAATCACAATCACACAATCACAATCACACAATCACAATCATACAATCACAATCATACAATCACAGTCATACGATCAAAATCATACAATCACAATGATACAATCACAATAATACAATCACAATCATAAAATCACAATCATACAATCACGATCATACAATCACGATCATACAACCACGATCATACAATCACGATCATACAATCACGATCATACAATCACGATCATACAATCACCATCATACAATCACAATCATACAATCACCATCATACAATCACAATCATACAATCATAATCATATAATCACACTCATTAAATTGCAATCATACAATCGCAATCATACAAACACAATCATAAAATCGCAATCATACAATCGCAATGTCACAATCACAATCATACAAACGCAATCATACAATCACAATCATATAGTCACAATTATACAATCACAATCATACAATCACAAGCATACAATCACAATCATACAATAACAATCATACAATCACAGTCATACAATCTCAATCATGCAATCACAATTATACAATCACAATCATACAATCACAAGCATACAGTCACAATCATACAATCACAGTCATACAATCTCAATCATGCAATCACAATCATACAATCAAAATCATACAATCACGATCATACAATCACGATCATACAATCACGATCATACAATCACGATCATACAATCACGATCATACAATCACGATCATACAATCACGATCATACAATCACGATCATACAATCACCAACATACAATCACGATCATACAATCCCGATCATACAATCACGATCATACAATCACGATCATACAATCACGATCATACAATCACAATCATACAATCGCAATATTACAATCTCAATCATACAATCACAATCATACAATTAAAATCATACAATCACAATCATACAATGACAATCATACAATCACAATCATACAATCATAATCATACAATCACCATCATAAAATCACAATCATACAATCACAATCATACAATCACAATCATATAATCACAGTCATGCAATCACAATCATGCAATCAAAATCATACAATCACAATCATACAGTCGCAATCATGCAATCACAATCATACAATCACAATCATACAATTAAAATCATACAATTAAAATCATACAATCACAATCATACAATCACAATCATACAATCACAATCATACAATCGCAATCATACAATCGCAATGTCACAATCACTATCATACAATCACAATCATACAATCACAATCACACAATCACAATCATACAGTCACGATCATACAATCACGATCATAAAATCACAATCATACAATCACAGTCATACAATCAAAATCATACAATCACAATGATACAATCACAATAATACAATCACAATCATAAAATCACGATCATACAATCACGATCATACAATCACGATCATACAATCACGATCATACAATCACGATCATACAATCACGATCATACAATCACGATCATACAATCACGATCATACAATCACGATCATACAATCACGATCATACAATCACGATCATACAATCACGATCATACAATCACGATCATACAATCACCATCATACAGTCACAATCATACAATCACCATCATACAATCACAATCATACAATCATAATCATATAATCACACTCATTAAATTGCAATCATACAATCGCGATCATACAAACACAATCATAAAATCGCAATCATACAATCGCAATGTCACAATCACAATCATACAAACGCAATCATACAATCACAATCATATAATCACAATTATACAATCACAATCATACAATCACAATCATACAATCACAGTCATACAATCACAATCATACAATCACAGTCATACAATCAAAATCATACAATCACAATGATACAATCACAATAATACAATCACAATCATAAAATCACGATCATACAATCACGATCATACAATCACGATCATACAATCACGATCATACAATCACGATCATACAATCACGATCATACAATCACGATCATACAATCACGATCATACAATCACGATCATACAATCACGATCATACAATCACGATCATACAATCACGATCATACAATCACGATCATACAATCACGATCATACAATCACCATCATACAGTCACAATCATACAATCACCATCATACAATCACAATCATACAATCATAATCATATAATCACACTCATTAAATTGCAATCATAAAATCGCCATCATACAAACACAATCATAAAATCGCAATCATACAATCGCAATGTCACAATCACAATCATACAAACGCAATCATACAATCACAATCATATAATCACAATTATACAATCACAATCATACAATCACAAGCATACAATCACAATCATACAATCACAATCATACAATCACAATCATACAATCTCAATCATGCAATCACAATCATACAATCAAAATCATACAATCAAAATCATACAATCACAATCATACAATCACAATCATACAATCACAATCATACAATCACAATCATACAATCACAATCATAGAATCACAATCATACAATAAAAGTCATACAATAAAAGTCATACAATCACATTCATACAATGACAATCATACAATCACAATCATACAATCACCATCATACAAACACAATCATACAATCACAGTCATGCAATCACAATCATACAATCGCAATCACACAATCGCAATATGACAATCACTATCATACAATCACAATCATACAATCACAGTCATACAATCACAATCATACAATCACAATCATACAATCACAATCATACAATCACAGTCATACAATCACAATCATACAATCGCAATCATACAATCGCAATGTCACAATCACTATCGTACAATCACAATCATACAATCACAATCATACAATCACAATCATACAATCACAATCATACAATCAAAATCATACAATCACGACCATACAATCACGATCATACAATCACAATCATACAATCACGATCATACAATCACGATCATACAATCACGATCATACAATCACGATCATACAATCACGATCATACAATCACCATCATACAATCACAATCATACAGTCACGATCATACAATCACGATCATACAATCACATTCATACAATCGCAATTATACAATCACAATCATACAATCACAATCATACAATCAGAATCATGCATTTACAACCATGCGATCATAATCATGCAAGAACAATCATACAATCACAATCATGCAACCATAATCATACAATCACAATTATACAATCATAATCATACAAACGCAATCATACAATCACAATCATATAATCACAATCATACAATCACAATCATACAATCACAAGCATACAATCACAATCATACAATAACAATCATAAAATCACAATCATGCAATCACAATCTTACTATCACAATCATACAATCACAATCATACAATCGCAATCATACAATCGCAATGTCACAATCACTATCATACAATCACAATCAAACAATCACAATCACACAATCACAATCATACAATCACAATCATACAATCACAATGATACAATCACAATAATACAATCACAATCATAAAATCACGATCATACAATCACGATCATACAATCACGATCATACAATCACGATCATACAATCACGATCATACAGTCACAATCATACAATCACAGTCATACAATCTCAATCATGCAATCACAATCATACAATCAAAATCATACAATCACGATCATACAATCACGATCATACAATCACGATCATACAATCACGATCATACAACCACGATCATACAATCACGATCATACAATCACGATCATACAATCACGATCATACAATCACGATCATACAATCACGATCATACAATCCCGATCATACAAGCACGATCATACAATCACGATCATACAATCACGATCATACAATCACAATCATACAATCGCAATATTACAATCTCAAACATACAATCACAATCATACAATTAAAATCATACAATCACAATCATACAATCACAATCATACAATCACAATCATACAATCGCAATCATACAATCGCAATGTCACAATCACTATCATACAATCACAATCATACAATCACAATCACACAATCACAATCATAGAGTCACGATCATACAATCACGATCATAAAATCACAATCATACAATCACAGTCATACAATCAAAATCATACAATCACAATGATACAATCACAATAATACAATCACAATCATAAAATCACGATCATACAATCACGATCATACAATCACGATCATACAATCACGATCATACAATCACGATCATACAATCACGATCATACAATCACGATCATACAATCACGATCATACAATCACGATCATACAATCACGATCATACAATCACGATCATACAATCACGATCATACAATCACCATCATACAGTCACAATCATACAATCACCATTATACAATCACAATCATACAATCATAATCATATAATCACACTCATTAAATTGCAATCATACAATCGCGATCATACAAACACAATCATAAAATCGCAATCATACAATCGCAATGTCACAATCACAATCATACAAACGCAATCATACAATCACAATCATACAATCGCAATATTACAATCTCAATCATACAATCACAATCATACAATTAAAATCATACAATCACAATCATACAATGACAATCATACAATCACAATCATACAATCATAATCATACAATCACCATCATAAAATCACAATCATACAATCACAATCATACAATCACAATCATATAATCACAGTCATGCAATCACAATCATGCAATCAAAATCATACAATCACAATCATACAGTCGCAATCATGCAATCACAATCATACAATCACAATCATACAATTAAAATCATACAATTAAAATCATACAATCACAATCATACAATCACAATCATACAATCACAATCATACAATCGCAATCATACAATCGCAATGTCACAATCACTATCATACAATCACAATCATACAATCACAATCACACAATCACAATCATACAGTCACGATCATACAATCACGATCATAAAATCACAATCATACAATCACAGTCATACAATCAAAATCATACAATCACAATGATACAATCACAATAATACAATCACAATCATAAAATCACGATCATACAATCACGATCATACAATCACGATCATACAATCACGATCATACAATCACGATCATACAATCACGATCATACAATCACGATCATACAATCACGATCATACAATCACGATCATACAATCACGATCATACAATCACGATCATACAATCACGATCATACAATCACGATCATACAATCACCATCATACAGTCACAATCATACAATCACCATCATACAATCACAATCATACAATCATAATCATATAATCACACTCATTAAATTGCAATCATACAATCGCGATCATACAAACACAATCATAAAATCGCAATCATACAATCGCAATGTCACAATCACAATCATACAAACGCAATCATACAATCACAATCATATAATCACAATTATACAATCACAATCATACAATCACAATCATACAATCACAGTCATACAATCACAATCATACAATCACAGTCATACAATCAAAATCATACAATCACAATGATACAATCACAATAATACAATCACAATCATAAAATCACGATCATACAATCACGATCATACAATCACGATCATACAATCACGATCATACAATCACGATCATACAATCACGATCATACAATCACGATCATACAATCACGATCATACAATCACGATCATACAATCACGATCATACAATCACGATCATACAATCACGATCATACAATCACGATCATACAATCACCATCATACAGTCACAATCATACAATCACCATCATACAATCACAATCATACAATCATAATCATATAATCACACTCATTAAATTGCAATCATAAAATCGCCATCATACAAACACAATCATAAAATCGCAATCATACAATCGCAATGTCACAATCACAATCATACAAACGCAATCATACAATCACAATCATATAATCACAATTATACAATCACAATCATACAATCACAAGCATACAATCACAATCATACAATCACAATCATACAATCACAATCATACAATCTCAATCATGCAATCACAATCATACAATCAAAATCATACAATCAAAATCATACAATCACAATCATACAATCACAATCATACAATCACAATCATACAATCACAATCATACAATCACAATCATAGAATCACAATCATACAATAAAAGTCATACAATAAAAGTCATACAATCACATTCATACAATGACAATCATACAATCACAATCATACAATCACCATCATACAAACACAATCATACAATCACAGTCATGCAATCACAATCATACAATCGCAATCACACAATCGCAATATGACAATCACTATCATACAATCACAATCATACAATCACAGTCATACAATCACAATCATACAATCACAATCATACAATCACAATCATACAATCACAGTCATACAATCACAATCATACAATCGCAATCATACAATCGCAATGTCACAATCACTATCGTACAATCACAATCATACAATCACAATCATACAATCACAATCATACAATCACAATCATACAATCAAAATCATACAATCACGACCATACAATCACGATCATACAATCACAATCATACAATCACGATCATACAATCACGATCATACAATCACGATCATACAATCACGATCATACAATCACGATCATACAATCACCATCATACAATCACAATCATACAGTCACGATCATACAATCACGATCATACAATCACATTCATACAATCGCAATTATACAATCACAATCATACAATCACAATCATACAATCAGAATCATGCATTTACAACCATGCGATCATAATCATGCAAGAACAATCATACAATCACAATCATGCAACCATAATCATACAATCACAATTATACAATCATAATCATACAAACGCAATCATACAATCACAATCATATAATCACAATCATACAATCACAATCATACAATCACAAGCATACAATCACAATCATACAATAACAATCATAAAATCACAATCATGCAATCACAATCTTACTATCACAATCATACAATCACAATCATACAATCGCAATCATACAATCGCAATGTCACAATCACTATCATACAATCACAATCAAACAATCACAATCACACAATCACAATCATACAATCACAATCATACAATCACAATGATACAATCACAATAATACAATCACAATCATAAAATCACGATCATACAATCACGATCATACAATCACGATCATACAATCACGATCATACAATCACGATCATACAGTCACAATCATACAATCACAGTCATACAATCTCAATCATGCAATCACAATCATACAATCAAAATCATACAATCACGATCATACAATCACGATCATACAATCACGATCATACAATCACGATCATACAACCACGATCATACAATCACGATCATACAATCACGATCATACAATCACGATCATACAATCACGATCATACAATCACGATCATACAATCCCGATCATACAAGCACGATCATACAATCACGATCATACAATCACGATCATACAATCACAATCATACAATCGCAATATTACAATCTCAAACATACAATCACAATCATACAATTAAAATCATACAATCACAATCATACAATCACAATCATACAATCACAATCATACAATCGCAATCATACAATCGCAATGTCACAATCACTATCATACAATCACAATCATACAATCACAATCACACAATCACAATCATAGAGTCACGATCATACAATCACGATCATAAAATCACAATCATACAATCACAGTCATACAATCAAAATCATACAATCACAATGATACAATCACAATAATACAATCACAATCATAAAATCACGATCATACAATCACGATCATACAATCACGATCATACAATCACGATCATACAATCACGATCATACAATCACGATCATACAATCACGATCATACAATCACGATCATACAATCACGATCATACAATCACGATCATACAATCACGATCATACAATCACCATCATACAGTCACAATCATACAATCACCATTATACAATCACAATCATACAATCATAATCATATAATCACACTCATTAAATTGCAATCATACAATCGCGATCATACAAACACAATCATAAAATCGCAATCATACAATCGCAATGTCACAATCACAATCATACAAACGCAATCATACAATCACAATCATATAATCACAATTATACAATCACAATCATACAATCACAAGCATACAATCACAATCATACAATCACAATCATACAATCACAATCATACAATCTCAATCATGCAATCACAATCATACAATCAAAATCATACAATCACAATCATACAATCACAATCATACAATCACAATCATACAATCGCAATCATACAATCACAATCATACAATCACAATCATAGAATCACAATCATACAATAAAAGTCATACAATAAAAGTCATACAATAACATTCATACAATGACAATCATACAATCACAATCATACAATCACCATCATACAAACACAATCATACAATCACAGTCATGCAATCACAATCATACAATCGCAATCATACAATCGCAATATGACAATCACTATCATACAATCACAATCATACAATCACAGTCATACAATCACAATCATACAATCACAATCATACAATCACAATCATACAATCACAGTCATACAATCACAATCATACAATCGCAATCATACAATCGCAATGTCACAATCACTATCGTACAATCACAATCATACAATCACAATCATACAATCACAATCATACAATCAAAATCATACAATCACGACCATACAATCACGATCATACAATCACAATCATACAATCACGATCATACAATCACGATCATACAATCACCATCATACAATCACAATCATACAGTCACGATCATACAATCACGATCATACAATCACATTCATACAATCGCAATTATACAATCACAATCATACAATCACAATCATACAATCACAATCATACAATCAGAATCATGCATTTACAACCATGCGATCATAATCATGCAAGAACAATCATACAATCACAATCATGCAACCATAATCATACAATCACAATTATAGAATCACGATCATACAAACGCAATCATACAATCACAATCATATAATCACAATCATACAATCACAATCATACAATCACAAGCATACAATCACAATCATACAATCACAATCATAAAATCACAATCATGCAATCACAATCTTACTATCACAATCATACAATCACAATCATACAATCGCAATCATACAATCGCAATGTCACAATCACTATCATACAATCACAATCAAACAATCACAATCACACAATCACAATCACACAATCACAATCATACAATCACAATCATACAATCACAGTCATACGATCAAAATCATACAATCACAATGATACAATCACAATAATACAATCACAATCATAAAATCACAATCATACAATCACGATCATACAATCACGATCATACAACCACGATCATACAATCACGATCATACAATCACGATCATACAATCACGATCATACAATCACCATCATACAATCACAATCATACAATCACCATCATACAATCACAATCATACAATCATAATCATATAATCACACTCATTAAATTGCAATCATACAATCGCAATCATACAAACACAATCATAAAATCGCAATCATACAATCGCAATGTCACAATCACAATCATACAAACGCAATCATACAATAACAATCATATAGTCACAATTATACAATCACAATCATACAATCACAAGCATACAATCACAATCATACAATAACAATCATACAATCACAGTCATACAATCTCAATCATGCAATCACAATTATACAATCACAATCATACAATCACAAGCATACAGTCACAATCATACAATCACAGTCATACAATCTCAATCATGCAATCACAATCATACAATCAAAATCATACAATCACGATCATACAATCACGATCATACAATCACGATCATACAATCACGATCATACAATCACGATCATACAATCACGATCATACAATCACGATCATACAATCACGATCATACAATCACCAACATACAATCACGATCATACAATCCCGATCATACAATCACGATCATACAATCACGATCATACAATCACGATCATACAATCACAATCATACAATCGCAATATTACAATCTCAATCATACAATCACAATCATACAATTAAAATCATACAATCACAATCATACAATGACAATCATACAATCACAATCATACAATCATAATCATACAATCACCATCATAAAATCACAATCATACAATCACAATCATACAATCACAATCATATAATCACAGTCATGCAATCACAATCATGCAATCAAAATCATACAATCACAATCATACAGTCGCAATCATGCAATCACAATCATACAATCACAATCATACAATTAAAATCATACAATTAAAATCATACAATCACAATCATACAATCACAATCATACAATCACAATCATACAATCGCAATCATACAATCGCAATGTCACAATCACTATCATACAATCACAATCATACAATCACAATCACACAATCACAATCATACAGTCACGATCATACAGTCACGATCATACAATCACGATCATAAAATCACAATCATACAATCACAGTCATACAATCAAAATCATACAATCACAATGATACAATCACAATAATACAATCACAATCATAAAATCACGATCATACAATCACGATCATACAATCACGATCATACAATCACGATCATACAATCACGATCATACAATCACGATCATACAATCACGATCATACAATCACGATCATACAATCACGATCATACAATCACGATCATACAATCACGATCATACAATCACGATCATACAATCACCATCATACAGTCACAATCATACAATCACCATCATACAATCACAATCATACAATCATAATCATATAATCACACTCATTAAATTGCAATCATACAATCGCGATCATACAAACACAATCATAAAATCGCAATCATACAATCGCAATGTCACAATCACAATCATACAAACGCAATCATACAATCACAATCATATAATCACAATTATACAATCACAATCATACAATCACAAGCATACAATCACAATCATACAATCACAATCATACAATCACAATCATACAATCTCAATCATGCAATCACAATCATACAATCAAAATCATACAATCACAATCATACAATCACAATCATACAATCACAATCATACAATCGCAATCATACAATCACAATCATACAATCACAATCATAGAATCACAATCATACAATAAAAGTCATACAATAAAAGTCATACAATAACATTCATACAATGACAATCATACAATCACAATCATACAATCACCATCATACAAACACAATCATACAATCACAGTCATGCAATCACAATCATACAATCGCAATCATACAATCGCAATATGACAATCACTATCATACAATCACAATCATACAATCACAGTCATACAATCACAATCATACAATCACAATCATACAATCACAATCATACAATCACAGTCATACAATCACAATCATACAATCGCAATCATACAATCGCAATGTCACAATCACTATCGTACAATCACAAGCATACAATCACAATCATACAATAACAATCATACAATCACAGTCATACAATCTCAATCATGCAATCACAATTATACAATCACAATCATACAATCACAAGCATACAGTCACAATCATACAATCACAGTCATACAATCTCAATCATGCAATCACAATCATACAATCAAAATCATACAATCACGATCATACAATCACGATCATACAATCACGATCATACAATCACGATCATACAATCACGATCATACAATCACGATCATACAATCACGATCATACAATCACGATCATACAATCACCAACATACAATCACGATCATACAATCCCGATCATACAATCACGATCATACAATCACGATCATACAATCACGATCATACAATCACAATCATACAATCGCAATATTACAATCTCAATCATACAATCACAATCATACAATTAAAATCATACAATCACAATCATACAATGACAATCATACAATCACAATCATACAATCATAATCATACAATCACCATCATAAAATCACAATCATACAATCACAATCATACAATCACAATCATATAATCACAGTCATGCAATCACAATCATGCAATCAAAATCATACAATCACAATCATACAGTCGCAATCATGCAATCACAATCATACAATCACAATCATACAATTAAAATCATACAATTAAAATCATACAATCACAATCATACAATCACAATCATACAATCACAATCATACAATCGCAATCATACAATCGCAATGTCACAATCACTATCATACAATCACAATCATACAATCACAATCACACAATCACAATCATACAGTCACGATCATACAATCACGATCATAAAATCACAATCATACAATCACAGTCATACAATCAAAATCATACAATCACAATGATACAATCACAATAATACAATCACAATCATAAAATCACGATCATACAATCACGATCATACAATCACGATCATACAATCACGATCATACAATCACGATCATACAATCACGATCATACAATCACGATCATACAATCACGATCATACAATCACGATCATACAATCACGATCATACAATCACGATCATACAATCACGATCATACAATCACCATCATACAGTCACAATCATACAATCACCATCATACAATCACAATCATACAATCATAATCATATAATCACACTCATTAAATTGCAATCATACAATCGCGATCATACAAACACAATCATAAAATCGCAATCATACAATCGCAATGTCACAATCACAATCATACAAACGCAATCATTCAATCACAATCATATAATCACAATTATACAATCACAATCATACAATCACAAGCATACAATCACAATCATACAATCACAATCATACAATCACAATCATACAATCTCAATCATGCAATCACAATCATACAATCAAAATCATACAATCACAATCATACAATCACAATCATACAATCACAATCATACAATCGCAATCATACAATCACAATCATACAATCACAATCATAGAATCACAATCATACAATAAAAGTCATACAATAAAAGTCATACAATCACATTCATACAATGACAATCATACAATCACAATCATACAATCACCATCATACAAACACAATCATACAATCACAGTCATGCAATCACAATCATACAATCGCAATCATACAATCGCAATATGACAATCACTATCATACAATCACAATCATACAATCACAGTCATACAATCACAATCATACAATCACAATCATACAATCACAATCATACAATCACAGTCATACAATCACAATCATACAATCGCAATCATACAATCGCAATGTCACAATCACTATCGTACAATCACAATCATACAATCACAATCATACAATCACAATCATACAATCACAATCATACAATCAAAATCATACAATCACGACCATACAATCACGATCATACAATCACAATCATACAATCACGATCATACAATCACGATCATACAATCACGATCATACAATCACGATCATACAATCACCATCATACAATCACAATCATACAGTCACGATCATACAATCACGATCATACAATCACATTCATACAATCGCAATTATACAATCACAATCATACAATCACAATCATACAATCAGAATCATGCATTTACAACCATGCGATCATAATCATGCAAGAACAATCATACAATCACAATCATGCAACCATAATCATACAATCACAATTATACAATCACAATCATACAAACACAATCATACAATCACAATCATAAAATCGCAATCATACAATCGCAATGTCACAATCACAATCATACAAACGCAATCATACAATCACAATCATATAATCACAATTACACAATCACAATCATACAATCACAAGCATACAATCACAATCATACAATCACAATCATACAATCACAATCATACAATCACATTCATACAATCACAATCATACAATCACAATCATACAATCACAATCATACAATCACAATCATACAATCACAATCATAGAATCACAATCATACAATCACAATCATACAATCACAATCATACAATCACAATCATACAATCACAATCATAGAATCACAATCATACAATAAAAGTCATACAATAAAAGTCATACAATCACATTCATACAATGACAATCATACAATCACAATCATACAATCACAATCATACAAACACAATCATACAATCACAGTCATGCAATCACAATCATACAATCGCAATCATACAATCACAATCATACAATCACAATCATGCAATCACAATCATACAATCAAAATCATACAATCACAATCATACAATCACAATCATACAATCACAATCATACAATCACAATCATACAATCACAATCATACAATCACAATCATACAATCACAATCATACAATCACAATCATACAATCACAATCATACAATCACAATCATAGAATCACAATCATACAATAAAAGTCATACAATAAAAGTCATACAATCACATTCATACAATGACAATCATACAATCACAATCATACAATCACAATCATACAAACACAATCATACAATCACAGTCATGCAATCACAATCATACAATCGCAATCATACAATCGCAATATGACAATCACTATCATACAATCACAATCATACAATCACAGTCATACAATCACAATCATACAATCACAATCATACAATCACAATCATACAATCACAGTCATACAATCACAATCATACAATCGCAATCATACAATCGCAATGTCACAATCACTATCGTACAATCACAATCATACAATCACAATCATACAATCACAATCATACAATCACAATCATACAATCAAAATCATACAATCACGACCATACAATCACGATCATACAATCACGATCATACAATCACGATCATACAATCACGATCATACAATCACGATCATACAATCACGATCATACAATCACCATCATACAATCACAATCATACAGTCACGATCATACAATCACGATCATACAGTCACATTCATACAATCGCAATTATACCATCACAATCATACAATCACAATCATACAATCAGAATCATGCATTTACAACCATGCGATCATAATCATGCAAGAACAATCATACAATCACAATCATGCAACCATAATCATACAATCACAATTATAGAATCACAATCATACAAACGCAATCATACAATCACAATCATATAATCACAATCATACAATCACAATCATACAATCACAAGCATACAATCACAATCATACAATCACAATCATAAAATCACAATCATGCAATCACAATCTTACTATCACAATCATACAATCACAATCATACAATCGCAATCATACAATCGCAATGTCACAATCACTATCATACAATCACAATCAAACAATCACAATCACACAATCACAATCACACAATCACAATCATACAATCACAATCATACAATCACAGTCATACGATCAAAATCATACAATCACAATGATACAATCACAATAATACAATCACAATCATAAAATCACAATCATACAATCACGATCATACAATCACGATCATACAATCACGATCATACAATCACGATCATACAATCACGATCATACAATCACGATCATACAATCACCATCATACAATCACAATCATACAATCACCATCATACAATCACAATCATACAATCATAATCATATAATCACACTCATTAAATTGCAATCATACAATCGCAATCATACAAACACAATCATAAAATCGCAATCATACAATCGCAATGTCACAATCACAATCATACAAACGCAATCATACAATCACAATCATATAATCACAATTATACAATCACAATCATACAATCACAAGGATACAATCACAATCATACAATAACAATCATACAATCACAATCATACAATCTCAATCATGCAATCACAATCATACAATCAAAATCATACAATCACAATCATACAATCACAATCATACAATCACAATCATACAATCACAATCATACAATCACAATCATACAATCACAATCATACAATCACAATCATACAATCACAATCATACAATCACAATCATACAATCACAATCATACAATGACAATCATACAATCATAATCATACAATCACAATCATACAATGACAATCATACAATCACAATCATACAGTCACAATCATACAATCGCAATCACACAATCACAATCATACAATCACAATCATACAAACACAATCATACAATCACAGTCATGCAATCACAATCATACTATCACAGTCATACAATCACAATCATACAATCACGATCATACAATCACGATCATACAATCACGATCATACAATCACGATCATACAATCACGATCATACAATCACGATCATACAATCACCATCATACAATCACAATCATACAATCACCAGTATACAATCACAATCATACAATCCTAATCATATAATCACACTCATTAAATTGCAATCATAAAATCGCAATCATACAATCGCAATGTCACAATCACAATCATTCAAACGCAATCATACAATCACAATCATATAACCACAATTATACAATCACAATCATACAATCACAAGCATACAATCACAATCATACAATCACAATCATACAATCACAATCATACAATCACAATCATACAATCTCAATCATGCAATCACAATCATACAATCAAAATCATAAAATCACAATCATACAATCACAATCATACAATCACAATCATACAATCACAATCATACCATCACAATCATACAATCACAATCATACAATAAAAGTCATACAATAAAAGTCATACAATCACATTCATACAATGACAATCATACAATCACAATCATACAATCACAATCATACAAACACAATCATACAATCACAGTCATGCAATCACAATCATACAATCGCAATCATACAATCGCAATATGACAATCACTATCATACAATCACAATCATACAATCACAGTCATACAATCACAATCATACAATCACAATCATACAATCACAATCATACAATCACAATCATACAATCACAATCATACAATCACAGTCATACAATCACAATCATACAATCGCAATCACACAATCGGAATGTCACAATCACTATCGTACAATCACAATCATACAATCACAATCATACAATCACAATCATACAATCACAATCATACAATCACAATCATACAATCACAATCATACAATCACAATCATACAATCACAATCATACAATCACAATCATACAAACACGACCATACAATCACGATCATACAATCACAATCATACAATCGCAATATTACAATCGCAATCATACAATCACAACCATACAATTAAAATCATGCAATCACAATCATACAATGACAATCATACAATCACAATCATACAATCATAATCATACAATCACAATCATACAATCACAATCATACAATCACAATCATACAATCACAATCATACAATCACGATCATATAATCACAGTCATGCAATCACAATCATACAATCAAAATCATACAATCACAATCATACAATCACAATCATACAATCACAATCATACAATCACAATCATACAATCACAATCATACTATAAAAGTCATACAATCACATTCATACAATGACAATCATACAATCACAATCATACAATCACAATCATACAAACACAATCATACAATCACAGTCATGCAATCACAATCATACTATCGCAATCATACAATCGCAATATCACAATCACTATCATACAATCACAATCATACTATCACAGTCATACAATCACAATCATACAATCACAATCATACAATCACGACCATACAATCACGATCATACAATCACAATCATACAATCGCACTATTACAATCGCAATCATACAATCACAATCATACAATCACAATCGTACAATCACAATCATATAATCACAGTCATGCAATCACAATCATGCAATCAAAATCATACAATCACAATCATACAGTCGCAATCATGCAATCTCAATCATACAATCACAATCATACAATTAAAATCATACAATTAAAATCATACAATCACAATCATACAATCACAATCATACAATCACAATCATACAATCGCAATCATACAATCGCAATGTCACAATCACTATCATACAATCACAATCATACAATCACAATCATACAATCACAATCATGCAATCACAATCTTACTATCACAATCATACAATCACACTCATACAATCGCTATCATACAATCGCAATCATACAATCGCAATGTCACAATCACTATTCTACAATCACAGTCATACAATCACAATCATACAATCACAATCATATAATCACAATCATTCAATCACAATCATACAATCACAATCATACAATCACGATCATATAATCACGATCATACAATCACAATCATACATCACAATCATACAATCGCAATATTACAATCGCAATCACACAATCGCAATCACACAATCGCAATGTCACAATCACTATCATACAATCACAATCATACAATCACTATCATAAATTCACAATCATATAATCACAATCATACAATCACAATCATACAATCACAATCATACAATCACGATCATATAATCACGATCATACAATCACGATCATACAATCACGATCATACAATCACGATCATACAATAACAATCATACAAACGCAATCATACAATCATAATCATATAATCACACTCATTAAACTGCAATCATACAATCGCAATCATACAAACACAATCATAAAATCGCAATCATACAATCGCAATGTCACAATCACAATCATACAATCACAATCATACAAACGCAATCATACAATCACAGGCATACAATCACAATCATACAATCACAGTCATACAATCTCAATCATGCAATCACAATCATACAATCGGAATGTCACAATCACTATCGTACAATCACAATCATACAATCACAATCATACAATCACAATCATACAATCACAATCATACAATCACAATCATACAATCACAATCATACAATCACGACCATACAATCACGATCATACAATCACAATCATACAATCGCAATATTACAATCGCAATCATACAATCACAATCATACAATTAAAATCATGCAATCACAATCATACAATGACAATCATACAATCACAATCATACAATCATAATCATACAATCACAATCATACAATCACAATCATACAATCACAATCATATAATCACAGTCATGCAATCACAATCATACAATCAAAATCATACAATCACAATCATACAATCACAATCATACAATCACAATCATACTATGAAAGTCATACAATCACATTCATACAATGACAATCATACAATCACAATCATACAATCACAATCATACAAACACAATCATACAATCACAGTCATGCAATCACAATCATACAATCGCAATCATACAATCGCAATCATACAATCGCAATATCACAATCACTATCATACAATCACAATCATACTATCACAGTCATACAATCACAATCATACAATCACAATCATACAATCACAATCATACAATCACAGTCATACAATCACAATCATACAATCGCAATCATACAATCGCAATGTCACAATCACTATCGTACAATCACAATCATACAATCACAATCATATAATCACAATCATACAATCACAGTCATACAATCACAATCATACAATTACAATCATAAAATCACGATCATACAATCACCATCATACAATCACGATCATACAATCACGATCATACAATCACGATCATACAATCACGATCATACAATCACGATCATACAATCACGATCATACAATCACGATCATACAATCACGATCATACAATCACCATCATACAATCACCATCATACAATCACGATCATACAATCACGATCATACAATCACGATCATACAATCACGATCATACAGTCACGATCATACAATCACGATCATACAATCACAATCATACAATCACAATCACACAAACGCAATCATACAATCACAATCATACAGTCACGATCATACAATCACGATCATACAATCACATTCATACAATCGCAATTATACAATCACAATCATACAATCACAATCATACAATCAGAATCATGCATTTACAACCATGCGATCATAATCATGCAAGAACAATCATACAATCACAATCATGCAACCATAATCATACAATCACAATTATACAATCACAATCATACAAACGCAATCATACAATCACAATCATATAATCACGATCATACAATCACGATCATACAATCACGATCATACAATCACAATCATACAATCACAATCACACAAACGCAATCATACAATCATAATCATATAATCACACTCATTAAATTGCAATCATACAATCGCAATCATACAAACACAATCATATAATCGCAATCATACAATCGCAAAGTCACAATCACAATCATACAATCACAATCATACAAACGCAATCATACAATCACAATCATACAATCACAATCATATAATCACAATTATACAATCACAATCATACAATCACAAGCATACAGTCACAATCATACAATCACAGTCATACAATCTCAATCATGCAATCACAATCATACAATCAAAATCATACAATCACAATCATACAATCACGATCATACAATCACGATCATACAATCACGAACATACAATCACGATCATACAATCACGATCATACAATCACGATCATACAATCACGATCATACAATCACGATCATACAATCACGATCATACAATCCCGATCATACAATCACGATCATACAATCACGATCATACAATCACGATCATACAATCACGATCATACAATCACGATCATACAATCACGATCATACAATCACAATCATACAATCGCAATATTACAATCTCAATCATACAATCACAATCATACAATTAAAATCATACAATCACAATCATACAATGACAATCATACAATCACAATCATACAATCATAATCATACAATCACCATCATAAAATCACAATCATACAATCACAATCATACAATCACAATCATATAATCACAGTCATGCAATCACAATCATGTAATCAAAATCATACAATCACAATCATACAGTCGCAATCATGCAATCTCAATCATACAATCACAATCATACAATTAAAATCATACAATTAAAATCATACAATCACAATCATACAATCACAATCATACAATCACAATCATACAATCGCAATCATACAATCGCAATGTCACAATCACTATCATACAATCACAATCATACAATCACAATCACACAATCACAATCATACAGTCACGATCATACAATCACGATCATAAAATCACAATCATACAATCACAGTCATACAATCAAAATCATACAATCACAATGATACAATCACAATAATACAATCACGATCATAAAATCACGATCATACAATCACGATCATACAATCACGATCATACAATCACGATCATACAATCACGATCATACAATCACGATCATACAATCACGATCATACAATCACGATCATACAATCACGATCATACAATCACGATCATACAATCACGATCATACAATCACCATCATACAGTCACAATCATACAATCACCATCATACAATCACAATCATACAATCATAATCATATAATCACACTCATTAAATTGCAATCATACAATCGCGATCATACAAACACAATCATAAAATCGCAATCATACAATCGCAATGTCACAATCACAATCATACAAACGCAATCATACAATCACAATCATATAATCACAATTATACAATCACAATCATACAATCACAAGCATACAATCACAATCATACAATCACAATCATACAATCACAATCATACAATCAGAATCATGCATTTACAACCATGCGATCATAATCATGCAAGAACAATCATACAATCACAATCATGCAACCATAATCATACAATCACAATTATACAATCACAATCATACAAACGCAATCATACAATCACAATCATATAATCACAATCATACAATCACAATCATACAATCACAAGCATACAATCACAATCATACAATCACAATCACACAATCACAATCATACAATCACAATCATAAAATCACAATCATGCAATCACAATCTTACTATCACAATCATACAATCACAATCATACAATCGCAATCATACAATCGCAATGTCACAATCACTATCATACAATCACAATCAAACAATCACAATCACACAATCACAATCATACAATCACAATCATACAATCACAATCATACAATCACAATCATACAATCACAGTCATACAATCAAAATCATACAATCACAATGATACAATCACAATAATACAATCACAATCATAAAATCACGATCATACAATCACGATCATACAATCACGATCATACAATCACGATCATACAATCACGATCATACAATCACGATCATACAATCACGATCATACAATCACGATCATACAATCACGATCATACAATCACGATCATACAGTCAGGATCATACAATCACGATCATACAATCACAATCATACAATCACAATCACACAAACGCAATCATACAATCATAATCATATAATCACACTCATTAAATTGCAATCATACAATCGCAATCATACAAACACAATCATAAAATCGCAATCATACAATCGCAATGTCACAATCACAATCATTCAATCACAATCATACAAACGCAATCATACAATCACAATCATACAATCACAATCATATAATCACAATTATACAACCACAATCATACAATCACAAGCATACAGTCACAATCATACAATCACAGTCATACAATCTCAATCATGCAATCACAATCATACAATCAAAATCATACAATCACAATCATACAATCACCATCATACAATCACGATCATACAATCACGATCATACAATCACGATCATACAATCATGATCATACAATCACGATCATACAATCACGATCATACAATCACGATCATACAATCACGATCATACAATCACGATCATACAATCACGATCATACAATCACAATCATACAAAGACAATCATACAATCATAATCATATAATCACACTCATTAAATTGCAATCATACAATCGCAATCATACCAACACAATCATAAAATCTCAATCATACAATCGCAATGTCACAATCACAATCATACAATCACAATCATACAAACGCAATCATACAATCACAATCATACAATCACAATCATATAATCACAATTATACAATCACAATCATACAATCACAAGCATACAATCACAATCATACAATCACAATCATACAATCTCAATCATGCAATCACAATCATACAATCAAAATCATACAATCACAATCATACAATCACGATCATACAATCACGATCATACAATCACGATCATACAATCACGATCATACAATCACCATCATACAATCACGATCATACAATCACGATCATACAATCACGATCATACAATCACGATCATACAATCACGATCATACAATCACGATCATACAATCACGATCATACAATCACGATCATACAATCACGATCATACAATCACGATCATACAATCACCATCATACAGTCACAATCATACAATCACCATCATACAATCACAATCATACAATCATAATCATATAATCACACTCATTAAATTGCAATCATACAATCGCGATCATACAAACACAATCATAAAATCGCAATCATACAATCGCAATGTCACAATCACAATCATACAAACGCAATCATACAATCACAATCATATAATCACAATTATACAATCACAATCATACAATCACAAGCATACAATCACAATCATACAATCACAATCATACAATCACAATCATACAATCAGAATCATGCATTTACAACCATGCGATCATAATCATGCAAGAACAATCATACAATCACAATCATGCAACCATAATCATACAATCACAATTATACAATCACAATCATACAAACGCAATCATACAATCACAATCATATAATCACAATCATACAATCACAATCATACAATCACAAGCATACAATCACAATCATACAATCACAATCACACAATCACAATCATACAATCACAATCATAAAATCACAATCATGCAATCACAATCTTACTATCACAATCATACAATCACAATCATACAATCGCAATCATACAATCGCAATGTCACAATCACTATCATACAATCACAATCAAACAATCACAATCACACAATCACAATCATACAATCACAATCATACAATCACAATCATACAATCACAATCATACAATCACAGTCATACAATCAAAATCATACAATCACAATGATACAATCACAATAATACAATCACAATCATAAAATCACGATCATACAATCACGATCATACAATCACGATCATACAATCACGATCATACAATCACGATCATACAATCACGATCATACAATCACGATCATACAATCACGATCATACAATCACGATCATACAATCACGATCATACAGTCAGGATCATACAATCACGATCATACAATCACAATCATACAATCACAATCACACAAACGCAATCATACAATCATAATCATATAATCACACTCATTAAATTGCAATCATACAATCGCAATCATACAAACACAATCATAAAATCGCAATCATACAATCGCAATGTCACAATCACAATCATTCAATCACAATCATACAAACGCAATCATACAATCACAATCATACAATCACAATCATATAATCACAATTATACAACCACAATCATACAATCACAAGCATACAGTCACAATCATACAATCACAGTCATACAATCTCAATCATGCAATCACAATCATACAATCAAAATCATACAATCACAATCATACAATCACCATCATACAATCACGATCATACAATCACGATCATACAATCACGATCATACAATCATGATCATACAATCACGATCATACAATCACGATCATACAATCACGATCATACAATCACGATCATACAATCACGATCATACAATCACGATCATACAATCACAATCATACAAAGACAATCATACAATCATAATCATATAATCACACTCATTAAATTGCAATCATACAATCGCAATCATACCAACACAATCATAAAATCTCAATCATACAATCGCAATGTCACAATCACAATCATACAATCACAATCATACAAACGCAATCATACAATCACAATCATACAATCACAATCATATAATCACAATTATACAATCACAATCATACAATCACAAGCATACAATCACAATCATACAATCACAATCATACAATCTCAATCATGCAATCACAATCATACAATCAAAATCATACAATCACAATCATACAATCACGATCATACAATCACGATCATACAATCACGATCATACAATCACGATCATACAATCACCATCATACAATCACGATCATACAATCACGATCATACAATCACGATCATACAATCACGATCATACAATCACGATCATACAATCACGATCATACAATCACGATCATACAATCACCATCATACAATCACAATCATACAGTCACGATCATACAATCACGATCATACAATCACATTCATACAATCGCAATTATACAATCACAATCATACAATCACAATCATACAATCAGAATCATGCATTTACAACCATGCGATCATAATCATGCAAGAACAATCATACAATCACAATCATGCAACCATAATCATACAATCACAATTATACAATCACAATCATACAAACGCAATCATACAATCACAATCATATAATCACGATCATACAATCACGATCATACAATCACGATCATACAATCACAATCATACAATCACAATCACACAAACGCAATCATACAATCATAATCATATAATCACACTCATTAAATTGCAATCATACAATCGCAATCATACAAACACAATCATAAAATCGCAATCATACAATCGCAAAGTCACAATCACAATCATACAATCACAATCATACAAACGCAATCATACAATCACAATCATACAATCACAATCATATAATCACAATTATACAATCACAATCATACAATCCCAAGCATACAGTCACAATCATACAATCACAGTCATACAATCTCAATCATGCAATCACAATCATACAATCAAAATCATACAATCACAATCATACAATCACGATCATACAATCACGATCATACAATCACGATCATACAATCACGATCATACAATCACGACCATACAATCACGATCATACAATCACGATCATACAATCACGATCATACAATCACGATCATACAATCCCGATCATACAATCACGATCATACAATCACGATCATACAATCACGATCATACAATCACCATCATACAATCACGATCATACAATCACGATCATACAATCACGATCATACAATCACGATCATACAATCACGATCATACAATCACGATCATACAATCACGATCATACAATCACCATCATACAATCACAATCATACAGTCACGATCATACAATCACGATCATACAATCACATTCATGCAATCGCAATTATACAATCACAATCATACAATCACAATCATACAATCAGAATCATGCATTTACAACCATGCGATCATAATCATGCAAGAACAATCATACAATCACAATCATGCAACCATAATCATACAATCACAATTATACAATCACAATCATACAAACGCAATCATACAATCACAATCATATAATCACGATCATACAATCACGATCATACAATCACGATCATACAATCACAATCATACAATCACAATCACACAAACGCAATCATACAATCATAATCATATAATCACACTCATTAAATTGCAATCATACAATCGCAATCATACAAACACAATCATATAATCGCAATCATACAATCGCAAAGTCACAATCACAATCATACAATCACAATCATACAAACGCAATCATACAATCACAATCATACAATCACAATCATATAATCACAATTATACAATCACAATCATACAATCACAAGCATACAGTCACAATCATACAATCACAGTCATACAATCTCAATCATGCAATCACAATCATACAATCAAAATCATACAATCACAATCATACAATCACGATCATACAATCACGATCATACAATCACGAACATACAATCACGATCATACAATCACGATCATACAATCACGATCATACAATCACGATCATACAATCACGATCATACAATCACGATCATACAATCCCGATCATACAATCACGATCATACAATCACGATCATACAATCACGATCATACAATCACGATCATACAATCACGATCATACAATCACGATCATACAATCACAATCATACAATCGCAATATTACAATCTCAATCATACAATCACAATCATACAATTAAAATCATACAATCACAATCATACAATGACAATCATACAATCACAATCATACAATCATAATCATACAATCACCATCATAAAATCACAATCATACAATCACAATCATACAATCACAATCATATAATCACAGTCATGCAATCACAATCATGTAATCAAAATCATACAATCACAATCATACAGTCGCAATCATGCAATCTCAATCATACAATCACAATCATACAATTAAAATCATACAATTAAAATCATACAATCACAATCATACAATCACAATCATACAATCACAATCATACAATCGCAATCATACAATCGCAATGTCACAATCACTATCATACAATCACAATCACACAATCACAATCACACAATCACAATCATACAGTCACGATCATACAATCACGATCATAAAATCACAATCATACAATCACAGTCATACAATCAAAATCATACAATCACAATGATACAATCACAATAATACAATCACGATCATAAAATCACGATCATACAATCACGATCATACAATCACGATCATACAATCACGATCATACAATCACGATCATACAATCACGATCATACAATCACGATCATACAATCACGATCATACAATCACGATCATACAATCACGATCATACAATCACGATCATACAATCACCATCATACAGTCACAATCATACAATCACCATCATACAATCACAATCATACAATCATAATCATATAATCACACTCATTAAATTGCAATCATACAATCGCGATCATACAAACACAATCATAAAATCGCAATCATACAATCGCAATGTCACAATCACAATCATACAAACGCAATCATACAATCACAATCATATAATCACAATTATACAATCACAATCATACAATCACAAGCATACAATCACAATCATACAATCACAATCATACAATCACAATCATACAATCAGAATCATGCATTTACAACCATGCGATCATAATCATGCAAGAACAATCATACAATCACAATCATGCAACCATAATCATACAATCACAATTATACAATCACAATCATACAAACGCAATCATACAATCACAATCATATAATCACAATCATACAATCACAATCATACAATCACAAGCATACAATCACAATCATACAATCACAATCACACAATCACAATCATACAATCACAATCATAAAATCACAATCATGCAATCACAATCTTACTATCACAATCATACAATCACAATCATACAATCGCAATCATACAATCGCAATGTCACAATCACTATCATACAATCACAATCAAACAATCACAATCACACAATCACAATCATACAATCACAATCATACAATCACAATCATACAATCACAATCATACAATCACAGTCATACAATCAAAATCATACAATCACAATGATACAATCACAATAATACAATCACAATCATAAAATCACGATCATACAATCACGATCATACAATCACGATCATACAATCACGATCATACAATCACGATCATACAATCACGATCATACAATCACGATCATACAATCACGATCATACAATCACGATCATACAATCACGATCATACAGTCAGGATCATACAATCACGATCATACAATCACAATCATACAATCACAATCACACAAACGCAATCATACAATCATAATCATATAATCACACTCATTAAATTGCAATCATACAATCGCAATCATACAAACACAATCATAAAATCGCAATCATACAATCGCAATGTCACAATCACAATCATTCAATCACAATCATACAAACGCAATCATACAATCACAATCATACAATCACAATCATATAATCACAATTATACAACCACAATCATACAATCACAAGCATACAGTCACAATCATACAATCACAGTCATACAATCTCAATCATGCAATCACAATCATACAATCAAAATCATACAATCACAATCATACAATCACCATCATACAATCACGATCATACAATCACGATCATACAATCACGATCATACAATCATGATCATACAATCACGATCATACAATCACGATCATACAATCACGATCATACAATCACGATCATACAATCACGATCATACAATCACGATCATACAATCACAATCATACAAAGACAATCATACAATCATAATCATATAATCACACTCATTAAATTGCAATCATACAATCGCAATCATACCAACACAATCATAAAATCTCAATCATACAATCGCAATGTCACAATCACAATCATACAATCACAATCATACAAACGCAATCATACAATCACAATCATACAATCACAATCATATAATCACAATTATACAATCACAATCATACAATCACAAGCATACAATCACAATCATACAATCACAATCATACAATCTCAATCATGCAATCACAATCATACAATCAAAATCATACAATCACAATCATACAATCACGATCATACAATCACGATCATACAATCACGATCATACAATCACGATCATACAATCACCATCATACAATCACGATCATACAATCACGATCATACAATCACGATCATACAATCACGATCATACAATCACGATCATACAATCACGATCATACAATCACGATCATACAATCACCATCATACAATCACAATCATACAGTCACGATCATACAATCACGATCATACAATCACATTCATACAATCGCAATTATACAATCACAATCATACAATCACAATCATACAATCAGAATCATGCATTTACAACCATGCGATCATAATCATGCAAGAACAATCATACAATCACAATCATGCAACCATAATCATACAATCACAATTATACAATCACAATCATACAAACGCAATCATACAATCACAATCATATAATCACGATCATACAATCACGATCATACAATCACGATCATACAATCACAATCATACAATCACAATCACACAAACGCAATCATACAATCATAATCATATAATCACACTCATTAAATTGCAATCATACAATCGCAATCATACAAACACAATCATAAAATCGCAATCATACAATCGCAAAGTCACAATCACAATCATACAATCACAATCATACAAACGCAATCATACAATCACAATCATACAATCACAATCATATAATCACAATTATACAATCACAATCATACAATCCCAAGCATACAGTCACAATCATACAATCACAGTCATACAATCTCAATCATGCAATCACAATCATACAATCAAAATCATACAATCACAATCATACAATCACGATCATACAATCACGATCATACAATCACGATCATACAATCACGATCATACAATCACGACCATACAATCACGATCATACAATCACGATCATACAATCACGATCATACAATCACGATCATACAATCCCGATCATACAATCACGATCATACAATCACGATCATACAATCACGATCATACAATCACAATCATACAATCGCAATATTACAATCTCAATCATACAATCACAATCATACAATTAAAATCATACAATCACAATCATACAATGACAATCATACAATCACAATCATACAATCATAATCATACAATCACCATCATAAAATCACAATCATACAATCACAATCATACAATCACAATCATATAATCACAGTCATGCAATCACAATCATGCAATCAAAATCATACAATCACAATCATACAGTCGCAATCATGCAATCACAATCATACAATCACAATCATATAATTAAAATCATACAATTAAAATCATACAATCACAATCATATAATCACAATCATACAATCACAATCATACAATCGCAATCATACAATCGCAATGTCACAATCACTATCATACAATCACAATCATACAATCACAATCACACAATCACAATCATACAGTCACGATCATACAATCACGATCATACAATCACGATCATACAATCACGATCATACAATCACGATCATACAATCACGATCATTCAATCACGATCATACAATCACGATCATACAATCACGATCATACAATCACGATCATACAATCACGATCATACAATCACCATCATACAGTCACAATCATACAATCACCATCATACAATCACAATCATACAATCATAATCATATAATCACACTCATTAAATTGCAATCATACAATCGCGATCATACAAACACAATCATAAAATCGCAATCATACAATCGCAATGTCACAATCACAATCATACAAACGCAATCATACAATCACAATCATATAATCACAATTATACAATCACAATCATACAATCACAAGCATACAATCACAATCATACAATCACAATCATACAATCACAATCATACAATCAGAATCATGCATTTACAACCATGCGATCATAATCATGCAAGAACAATCATACAATCACAATCATGCAACCATAATCATACAATCACAATTATACAATCACAATCATACAAACGCAATCATATAATCACCATCATACAATCACAGTCATACAATCACAAGCATACAATCACAATCATACAATCACAATCACACAATCACAATCATACAATCACAATCATAAAATCACAATCATGCAATCACAATCTTACTATCACAATCATACAATCACAATCATACAATCGCAATCATACAATCGCAATGTCACAATCACTATCATACAATCACAATCAAACAATCACAATCACACAATCACAATCATACAATCACAATCATACAATCACAATCATACAATCACAATCATACAATCACAATCATACAATCACAGTCATACAATCAAAATCATACAATCACAATGATACAATCAGAATAATACAATCACAATCATAAAATCACGATCATACAATCACGATCATACAATCACGATCATACAATCACGATCATACAATCACGATCATACAATCACGATCATACAATCACGATCATACAATCACGATCATACAATCACGATCATACAATCACGATCATACAATCACGATCATACAATCACCATCATACAGTCACAATCATACAATCACCATCATACAATCACAATCATACAATCATAATCATATAATCACACTCATTAAATTGCAATCATACAATCGCCATCATACAAACACAATCATAAAATCGCAATCATACAATCGCAATGTCACAATCACAATCATACAAACGCAATCATACAATCACAATCATATAATCACAATTATACAATCACAATCATACAGTCACAAGCATACAATCACAATCATACAATCACAATCATACAATCACAATCATACAATCTCAATCATGCAATCACAATCATAGAATCAAAATCATACAATCAAAATCATACAATCACAATCATACAATCACAATCATACAATCACAATCATACAATCACAATCATACTATCACAATCATACAATCACAATCATACAATCGGAATCATACAATCGCAATGTCACAATCACTATCATACAATCACAATCAAACAATCACAATCACACAATCACAATCATACAATCACAATCATACAATCACAATGATACAATCACAATAATACAATCACAATCATAAAATCACGATCATACAATCACGATCATACAATCACGATCATACAATCACGATCATACAATCACGATCATACAATCACGATCATACAGTCACAATCATACAATCACAGTCATACAATCTCAATCATGCAATCACAATCATGCAATCAAAATCATACAATCACGATCATACAATCACGATCATACAATCACGATCATACAATCACGATCATACAATCACGATCATACAATCACGATCATACAATCACGATCATACAATCACGATCATACAATCACGATCATACAATCACGATCATACAATCACGATCATACAATCACGATCATACAATCCCGATCATACAATCACGATCATACAATCACGATCATACAATCACGATCATACAATCACAATCATACAATCGCAATATTACAATCTCAATCATACAATCACAATCATACAATTAAAATCATACAATCACAATCATACAATCACAATCATACAATCACAATCATACAATCGCAATCATACAATCGCAATGTCACAATCACTATCATACAATCACAATCATACAATCACAATCACACAATCACAATCATACAGTCACGATCATACAATCACGATCATAAAATCACAATCATACAATCACAGTCATACAATCAAAATCATACAATCACAATGATACAATCACAATAATACAATCACAATCATAAAATCACGATCATACAATCACGATCATACAATCACGATCATACAATCACGATCATACAATCACGATCATACAATCACGATCATACAATCACGATCATACAATCACGATCATACAATCACGATCATACAATCACGATCATACAATCACCATAATACAGTCACAATCATACAATCACCATTATACAATCACAATCATACAATCATAATCATATAATCACACTCATTAAATTGCAATCATACAATCGCGATCATACAAACACAATCATAAAATCGCAATCATACAATCGCAATGTCACAATCACAATCATACAAACGCAATCATACAATCACAATCATATAATCACAATTATACAATCACAATCATACAATCACAAGCATACAATCACAATCATACAATCACAATCATACAATCACAATCATACAATCTCAATCATGCAATCACAATCATACAATCAAAATCATACAATCACAATCATACAATCACAATCATACAATCACAATCATACAATCGCAATCATACAATCACAATCATACAATCACAATCATAGAATCACAATCATACAATAAAAGTCATACAATAAAAGTCATACAATCACATTCATACAATGACAATCATACAATCACAATCATACAATCACCATCATACAAACACAATCATACAATCACAGTCATGCAATCACAATCATACAATCACAATCATACAATCACAATCATACAATCACAGTCATACAATCACAATCATACAATCGCAATCATACAATCGCAATGTCACAAACACTATCGTACAATCACAATCATACAATCACAATCATACAATCACAATCATACAATCAAAATCATACAATCACGACCATACAATCACGATCATACAATCACAATCATACAATCACGATCATACAATCACGATCATACAATCACGATCATACAATCACCATCATACAATCACAATCATACAGTCACGATCATACAATCACGATCATACAATCACATTCATACAATCGCAATTATACAATCACAATCATACAATCACAATCATACAATCACAATCATACAATCAGAATCATGCATTTACAACCATGCGATCATAATCATGCAAGAACAATCATACAATCACAATCATGCAACCATAATCATACAATCACAATTATAGAATCACAATCATACAAACGCAATCATACAATCACAATCATATAATCACAATCATACAATCACAATCATACAATCACAAGCATACAATCACAATCATACAATCACAATCATAAAATCACAATCATGCAATCACAATCTTACTATCACAATCATACAATCACAATCATACAATCGCAATCATACAATCGCAATGTCACAATCACTATCATACAATCACAATCAAACAATCACAATCACACAATCACAATCACACAATCACAATCATACAATCACAATCATACAATCACAGTCATACGATCAAAATCATACAATCACAATGATACAATCACAATAATACAATCACAATCATAAAATCACAATCATACAATCACGATCATACAATCACGATCATACAATCACGATCATACAATCACGATCATACAATCACGATCATACAATCACGATCATACAATCACCATCATACAATCACAATCATACAATCACCATCATACAATCACAATCATACAATCATAATCATATAATCACACTCATTAAATTGCAATCATACAATCGCAATCATACAAACACAATCATAAAATCGCAATCATACAATCGCAATGTCACAATCACAATCATACAAACGCAATCATACAATCACAATCATATAGTCACAATTATACAATCACAATCATACAATCACAAGCATACAATCACAATCATACAATAACAATCATACAATCACAATCATACAATCTCAATCATGCAATCACAATCATACAATCAAAATCATACAATCACAATCATACAATCACAATCATACAATCACAATCATACAATCACAATCATACAATCACAATCATACAATCACAATCATACAATCACAATCATACAATCACAATCATACAATGACAATCATACAATCATAATCATACAATCACAATCATACAATGACAATCATACAATCACAATCATACAGTCACAATCATACAATCGCAATCACACAATCACAATCATACAATCACAATCATACAAACACAATCATACAATCACAGTCATGCAATCACAATCATACAATCGCAATCATACAATCGCAATATGACAATCACTATCATACAATCACAATCATACAATCACAGTCATACAATCACAATCATACAATCACAATCATACAATCACAATCATACAAACGCAATCATACAATCACAATCATACAATCACAATCATATAATCACAATTATACAATCACAATCATACAATCACAAGCATACAGTCACAATCATACAATCACAGTCATACAATCTCAATCATGCAATCACAATCATACAATCAAAATCATACAATCACGATCATACAATCACGATCATACAATCACGATCATACAATCACGATCATACAATCACGATCGTACAATCACGATCATACAATCACGATCATACAATCACGATCATACAATCACGATCATACAATCACGATCATACAATCACGATCATACAATCCCGATCATACAATCACGATCATACAATCACGATCATACAATCACGATCATACAATCACAATCATACAATCGCAATATTACAATCTCAATCATACAATCACAATCATACAATTAAAATCATACAATCACAATCATACAATGACAATCATACAATCACAATCATACAATCATAATCATACAATCACCATCATAAAATCACAATCATACAATCACAATCATACAATCACAATCATATAATCACAGTCATGCAATCACAATCATGCAATCAAAATCATACAATCACAATCATACAGTCGCAATCATGCAATCACAATCATACAATCACAATCATACAATTAAAATCATACAATTAAAATCATACAATCACAATCATACAATCACAATCATACAATCACAATCATACAATCGCAATCATACAATCGCAATGTCACAATCACTATCATACAATCACAATCATACAATCACAATCACACAATCACAATCATACAGTCACGATCATACAATCACGATCATACAATCACGATCATACAAGCACCATCATACAGTCACAATCATACAATCACCATCATACAATCACAATCATACAATCATAATCATATAATCACACTCATTAAATTGCAATCATACAATCGCGATCATACAAACACAATCATAAAATCGCAATCATACAATCGCAATGTCACAATCACAATCATACAAACGCAATCACACAATCACAATCATATAATCACAATTATACAATCACAATCATACAATCACAAGCATACAATCACAATCATACAATCACAATCATACAATCACAATCATACAATCAGAATCATGCATTTACAACCACGCGATCATAATCATGCAAGAACAATCATACAATCACAATCATGCAACCATAATCATACAATCACAATTATACAATCACAATCATACAAACGCAATCATACAATCACAATCATATCATCACAATCATACAATCACAATCATACAATCACAATCATACAATCACAATCACACAATCACAATCATACAATCACAATCATAAAATCACAATCATGCAATCACAATCTTACTATCACAATCATACAATCACAATCATACAAACGCAATCATACAATCGCAATGTCACAATCACTATCATACAATCACAATCAAACAATCACAATCACACAATCACAATCATACAATCACAATCATACAATCACAATCATACAATCACAATCATACAATCACAGTCATACAATCAAAATCATACAATCACAATGATACAATCACAATAATACAATCACAATCATAAAATCACGATCATACAATCACGATCATACAATCACGATCATACAATCACGATCATACAATCACGATCATACAATCACGATCATACAATCACGATCATACAATCACGATCATACAATCACGATCATACAATCACGATCATACAATCACGATCATACAATCACCATCATACAGTCACAATCATACAATCACCATTATACAATCACAATCATACAATCATAATCATATAATCACACTCATTAAATTGCAATCATACAATCGCGATCATACAAACACAATCATAAAATCGCAATCATACAATCGCAATGTCACAATCACAATCATACAAACGCAATCATACAATCACAATCATATAATCACAATTATACAATCACAATCATACAATCACAAGCATACAATCACAATCATACAATCACAATCATACAATCACAATCATACAATCTCAATCATGCAATCACAATCATACAATCAAAATCATACAATCACAATCATACAATCACAATCATACAATCACAATCATACAATCGCAATCATACAATCACAATCATACAATCACAATCATAGAATCACAATCATACAATAAAAGTCATACAATAAAAGTCATACAATCACATTCATACAATGACAATCATACAATCACAATCATACAATCACCATCATACAAACACAATCATACAATCACAGTCATGCAATCACAATCATACAATCACAATCATACAATCACAATCATACAATCACAGTCATACAATCACAATCATACAATCGCAATGTCACAATCACTATCGTACAATCACAATCATACAATCACAATCATACAATCACAATTATACAATCAAAATCATACAATCACGACCATACAATCACGATCATACAATCACAATCATACAATCACGATCATACAATCACGATCATACAATCACGATCATACAATCACCATCATACAATCACAATCATACAGTCACGATCATACAATCACGATCATACAATCACATTCATACAATCGCAATTATACAATCACAATCATACAATCACAATCATACAATCACAATCATACAATCAGAATCATGCATTTACAACCATGCGCTCATAATCATGCAAGAACAATCATACAATCACAATCATGCAACCATAATCATACAATCACAATTATAGAATCACAATCATACAAACGCAATCATACAATCACAATCATATAATCACAATCATACAATCACAATCATACAATCACAAGCATACAATCACAATGATACAATCACAATCATAAAATCACAATCATGCAATCACAATCTTACTATCACAATCATACAATCACAATCATACAATCGCAATCATACAATCGCAATGTCACAATCACTATCATACAATCACAATCAAACAATCACAATCACACAATCACAATCACACAATCACAATCATACAATCACAATCCTACAATCACAGTCATACGATCAAAATCATACAATCACAATGATACAATCACAATAATACAATCACAATCATAAAATCACAATCATACAATCACGATCATACAATCACCATCATACAATCACGATCATACAATCACGATCATACAATCACGATCATACAATCACGATCATACAATCACCATCATACAATCACAATCATACAATCACCATCATACAATCACAATCATACAATCATAATCATATAATCACACTCATTAAATTGCAATCATACAATCGCAATCATACAAACACAATCATAAAATCGCAATCATACAATCGCAATGTCACAATCACAATCATACAAACGCAATCATACAATCACAATCATATAGTCACAATTATACAATCACAATCATACAATCACAAGCATACAATCACAATCATACAATAACAATCATACAATCACAATCATACAATCTCAATCATGCAATCACAATCATACAATCAAAATCATACAATCACAATCATACAATCACAATCATACAATCACAATCATACAATCACAATCATACAATCACAATCATACAATCACAATCATACAATCACAATCATACAATGACAATCATACAATCATAATCATACAATCACAATCATACAATGACAATCATACAATCACAATCATACAGTCACAATCATACAATCGCAATCACACAATCACAATCATACAATCACAATCATACAAACACAATCATACAATCACAGTCATGCAATCACAATCATACAATCGCAATCATACAATCGCAATATGACAATCACTATCATACAATCACAATCATACAATCACAGTCATACAATCACAATCATACAATCACAATCATACAATCACAATCATACAAACGCAATCATACAATCACAATCATACAATCACAATCATATAATCACAATTATACAATCACAATCATACAATCACAAGCATACAGTCACAATCATACAATCACAGTCATACAATCTCAATCATGCAATCACAATCATACAATCAAAATCATACAATCACGATCATACAATCACGATCATACAATCACGATCATACAATCACGATCATACAATCACGATCATACAATCACGATCATACAATCACGATCATACAATCACGATCATACAATCACGATCATACAATCACGATCATACAATCACGATCATACAATCCCGATCATACAATCACGATCATACAATCACGATCATACAATCACGATCATACAATCACAATCATACAATCGCAATATTACAATCTCAATCATACAATCACAATCATACAATTAAAATCATACAATCACAATCATACAATGACAATCATACAATCACAATCATACAATCATAATCATACAATCACCATCATAAAATCACAATCATACAATCACAATCATACAATCACAATCATATAATCACAGTCATGCAATCACAATCATGCAATCAAAATCATACAATCACAATCATACAGTCGCAATCATGCAATCACAATCATACAATCACAATCATACAATTAAAATCATACAATTAAAATCATACAATCACAATCATACAATCACAATCATACAATCACAATCATACAATCGCAATCATACAATCGCAATGTCACAATCACTATCATACAATCACAATCATACAATCACAATCACACAATCACAATCATACAGTCACGATCATACAATCACGATCATAAAATCACAATCATACAATCACAGTCATACAATCAAAATCATACAATCACAATGACACAATCACAATAATACAATCACAATCATAAAATCACGATCCTACAATCACGATCATACAATCACGATCATACAATCACGATCATACAATCACGATCATACAATCACGATCATACAATCACGATCATACAATCACGATCATACAATCACGATCATACAATCACGATCATACAATCACGATCATACAATCACGATCATACAATCACGATCATACAATCACCATCATACAGTCACAATCATACAATCACCATCATACAATCACAATCATACAATCATAATCATATAATCACACTCATTAAATTGCAATCATACAATCGCGATCATACAAACACAATCATAAAATCGCAATCATACAATCGCAATGTCACAATCACAATCATACAAACGCAATCATACAATCACAATCATATAATCACAATTATACAATCACAATCATACAATCACAAGCATACAATCACAATCACACAATCACAATCATACAATCACAATCATACAATCTCAATCATGCAATCACAATCATACAATCAAAATCATACAATCACAATCATACAATCACAATCATACAATCACAATCATACAATCGCAATCATACAATCACAATCATACAATCACAATCATAGAATCACAATCATACAATAAAAGTCATACAATAAAAGTCATACAATCACATTCATACAATGACAATCATACAATCACAATCATACAATCACCATCATACAAACACAATCATACAATCACAGTCATGCAATCACAATCATACAATCGCAATCATACAATCGCAATATGACAATCACTATCATACAATCACAATCATACAATCACAGTCATACAATCACAATCATACAATCACAATCATACAATCACAATCATACAATCACAGTCATACAATCACAATCATACAATCGCAATCATACAATCGCAATGTCACAATCACTATCGTACAATCACAATCATACAATCACAATCATACAATCACAATCATACAATCAAAATCATACAATCACGACCATACAATCACGATCATACAATCACAATCATACAATCACGATCATACAATCACGATCATACAATCACGATCATACAATCACGATCATACAATCACCATCATACAATCACAATCATACAGTCACGATCATACAATCACGATCATACAATCACATTCATACAATCGCAATTATACAATCACAATCATACAATCACAATCATACAATCAGAATCATGCATTTACAACCATGCGATCATAATCATGCAAGAACAATCATACAATCACAATCATGCAACCATAATCATACAATCACAATTATACAATCACAATCATACAAACGCAATCATACAATCACAATCATAAAATCGCAATCATACAATCGCAATGTCACAATCACAATCATACAAACGCAATCATACAATCACAATCATATAATCACAATTACACAATCACAATCATACAATCACAAGCATACAATCACAATCATACAATCACAATCATACAATCACAATCATACAATCTCAATCATGCAATCACAATCATACAATCAAAATCATACAATCACAATCATACAATCACAATCATACAATCACAATCATACAATCACAATCATACAATCACAATCATACAATCACAATCATACAATCACAATCATAGAATCACAATCATACAATCACAATCATACAATCACAATCATACAATCACAATCATACAATCACAATCATAGAATCACAATCATACAATAAAAGTCATACAATAAAAGTCATACAATCACATTCATACAATGACAATCATACAATCACAATCATACAATCACAATCATACAAACACAATCATACAATCACAGTCATGCAATCACAATCATACAATCGCAATCATACAATCACAATCATACAATCACAATCATGCAATCACAATCATACAATCAAAATCATACAATCACAATCATACAATCACAATCATACAACCACAATCATACAATCACAATCATACAATCACAATCATACAATCACAATCATACAATCACAATCATACAATCACAATCATACAATCACAATCATAGAATCACAATCATACAATAAAAGTCATACAATAAAAGTCATACAATCACATTCATACAATGACAATCATGCAATCACAATCATACAATCACAATCATACAAACACAATCATACAATCACAGTCATGCAATCACAATCATACAATCGCAATCATACAATCGCAATATGACAATCACTATCATACAATCACAATCATACAATCACAGTCATACAATCACAATCATACAATCACAATCATACAATCACAATCATACAATCACAGTCATACAATCACAATCATACAATCGCAATCATACAATCGCAATGTCACAATCACTATCGTACAATCACAATCATACAATCACAATCATACAATCACAATCATACAATCACAATCATATAATCAAAATCATACAATCACGCCCATACAATCACGATCATACAATCACGATCATACAATCACGATCATACAATCACGATCATACAATCACGATCATACAATCACGATCATACAATCACCATCATACAATCACTATCGTACAATCACAATCATACAATCGCGATCATACAAACACAATCATAAAATCGCAATCATACAATCGCAATGTCACAATCACAATCATACAAACGCAATCATACAATCACAATCATATAATCACAATTATACAATCACAATCATACAATCACAAGCATACAATCACAATCATACAATCACAATCATACAATCACAATCATACAATCTCAATCATGCAATCACAATCATACAATCAAAATCATACAATCACAATCATACAATCACAATCATACAATCACAATCATACAATCGCAATCATACAATCACAATCATACAATCACAATCATAGAATCACAATCATACAATAAAAGTCATACAATAAAAGTCATACAATCACATTCATACAATGACAATCATACAATCACAATCATACAATCACCATCATACAAACACAATCATACAATCACAGTCATGCAATCACAATCATACAATCACAATCATACAATCACAATCATACAATCACAGTCATACAATCACAATCATACAATCGCAATCATACAATCGCAATGTCACAATCACTATCGTACAATCACAATCATACAATCACAATCATACAATCACAATTATACAATCAAAATCATACAATCACGACCATACAATCACGATCATACAATCACAATCATACAATCACGATCATACAATCACGATCATACAATCACGATCATACAATCACCATCATACAATCACAATCATACAGTCACGATCATACAATCACGATCATACAATCACATTCATACAATCGCAATTATACAATCACAATCATACAATCACAATCATACAATCACAATCATACAATCAGAATCATGCATTTACAACCATGCGATCATAATCATGCAAGAACAATCATACAATCACAATCATGCAACCATAATCATACAATCACAATTATAGAATCACAATCATACAAACGCAATCATACAATCACAATCATATAATCACAATCATACAATCACAATCATACAATCACAAGCATACAATCACAATCATACAATCACAATCATAAAATCACAATCATGCAATCACAATCTTACTATCACAATCATACAATCACAATCATGCAATCGCAATCATACAATCGCAATGTCACAATCACTATCATACAATCACAATCAAACAATCACAATCACACAATCACAATCACACAATCACAATCATACAATCACAATCCTACAATCACAGTCATACGATCAAAATCATACAATCACAATGATACAATCACAATAATACAATCACAATCATAAAATCACAATCATACAATCACGATCATACAATCACGATCATACAATCACGATCATACAATCACGATCATACAATCACGATCATACAATCACCATCATACAATCACAATCATACAATCACCATCATACAATCACAATCATACAATCATAATCATATAATCACACTCATTAAATTGCAATCATACAATCGCAATCATACAAACACAATCATAAAATCGCAATCATACAATCGCAATGTCACAATCACAATCATACAAACGCAATCATACAATCACAATCATATAGTCACAATTATACAATCACAATCATACAATCACAAGCATACAATCACAATCATACAATAACAATCATACAATCACAATCATACAATCTCAATCATGCAATCACAATCATACAATCAAAATCATACAATCACAATCATACAATCACAATCATACAATCACAATCATACAATCACAATCATACAATCACAATCATACAATCACAATCATACAATCACAATCATACAATGACAATCATACAATCATAATCATACAATCACAATCATACAATGACAATCATACAATCACAATCATACAGTCACAATCATACAATCGCAATCACACAATCACAATCATACAATCACAATCATACAAACACAATCATACAATCACAGTCATGCAATCACAATCATACAATCGCAATCATACAATCGCAATATGACAATCACTATCATACAATCACAATCATACAATCACAGTCATACAATCACAATCATACAATCACAATCATACAATCACAATCATACAAACGCAATCATACAATCACAATCATACAATCACAATCATATAATCACAATTATACAATCACAATCATACAATCACAAGCATACAGTCACAATCATACAATCACAGTCATACAATCTCAATCATGCAATCACAATCATACAATCAAAATCATACAATCACGATCATACAATCACGATCATACAATCACGATCATACAATCACGATCATACAATCACGATCATACAATCATGATCATACAATCACGATCATACAATCACGATCATACAATCACGATCATACAATCACGATCATACAATCACGATCATACAATCCCGATCATACAATCACGATCATACAATCACGATCATACAATCACGATCATACAATCACAATCATACAATCGCAATATTACAATCTCAATCATACAATCACAATCATACAATTAAAATCATACAATTAAAATCATACAATCACAATCATACAATCACAATCATACAATCACAATCATACAATCGCAATCATACAATCGCAATGTCACAATCACTATCATACAATCACAATCATACAATCACAATCACACAATCACAATCATACAGTCACGATCATACAATCACGATCATAAAATCACAATCATACAATCACAGTCATACAATCAAAATCATACAATCACAATGATACAATCACAATAATACAATCACAATCATAAAATCACGATCATACAATCACGATCATACAATCACGATCATACAATCACGATCATACAATCACGATCATACAATCACGATCATACAATCACGATCATACAATCACGATCATACAATCACGATCATACAATCACGATCATACAATCACGATCATACAATCACGATCATACAATCACGATCATACAATCACCATCATACAGTCACAATCATACAATCACCATCATACAATCACAATCATACAATCATAATCATATAATCACACTCATTAAATTGCAATCATACAATCGCGATCATACAAACACAATCATAAAATCGCAATCATACAATCGCAATGTCACAATCACAATCATACAAACGCAATCATACAATCACAATCATATAATCACAATTATACAATCACAATCATACAATCACAAGCATACAATCACAATCACACAATCACAATCATACAATCACAATCATACAATCTCAATCATGCAATCACAATCATACAATCAAAATCATACAATCACAATCATACAATCACAATCATACAATCACAATCATACAATAAAAGTCATACAATAAAAGTCATACAATCACATTCATACAATGACAATCATACAATCACAATCATACAATCACAATCATACAAACACAATCATACAATCACAGTCATGCAATCACAATCATACAATCGCAATCATACAATCACAATCATACAATCACAATCATGCAATCACAATCATACAATCAAAATCATACAATCACAATCATACAATCACAATCATACAATCACAATCATACAATCACAATCATACAATCACAATCATACAATCACAATCATACAATCACAATCATACAATCACAATCATACAATCACAATCATAGAATCACAATCATACAATAAAAGTCATACAATAAAAGTCATACAATCACATTCATACAATGACAATCATGCAATCACAATCATACAATCACAATCATACAAACACAATCATACAATCACAGTCATGCAATCACAATCATACAATCGCAATCATACAATCGCAATATGACAATCACTATCATACAATCACAATCATACAATCACAGTCATACAATCACAATCATACAATCACAATCATACAATCACAATCATACAATCACAGTCATACAATCACAATCATACAATCGCAATCATACAATCGCAATGTCACAATCACTATCGTACAATCACAATCATACAATCACAATCATACAATCACAATCATACAATCACAATCATACAATCAAAATCATACAATCACGCCCATACAATCACGATCATACAATCACGATCATACAATCACGATCATACAATCACGATCATACAATCACGATCATACAATCACGATCATACAATCACCATCATACAATCACAATCATACAGTCACGATCATACAATCACGATCATACAGTCACATTCATACAATCGCAATTATACCATCACAATCATACAATCACAATCATACAATCACAATCATAAAATCACAATCATGCAATCACAATCTTACTATCACAATCATACAATCACAATCATACAATCGCAATCATACAATCGCAATGTCACAATCACTATCATACAATCACAATCAAACAATCACAATCACACAATCACAATCACACAATCACAATCATACAATCACAATCATACAATCACAGTCATACGATCAAAATCATACAATCACAATGATATAATCACAATAATACAATCACAATCATAAAATCACAATCATACAATCACGATCATACAATCACGATCATACAATCACGATCATACAATCACGATCATACAATCACGATCATACAATCACGATCATACAATCACGATCATACAATCACCATCATACAATCACAATCATACAATCACCATCATACAATCACAATCATACAATCATAATCATATAATCACACTCATTAAATTGCAATCATACAATCGCAATCATACAAACACAATCATAAAATCGCAATCATACAATCGCAATGTCACAATCACAATCATACAAACGCAATCATACAATCACAATCATATAATCACAATTATACAATCACAATCATACAATCACAAGCATACAATCACAATCATACAATAACAATCATACAATCACAATCATACAATCTCAATCATGCAATCACAATCATACAATCAAAATCATACAATCACAATCATACAATCACAATCATACAATCACAATCATACAATCACAATCATACAATCACAATCATACAATCACAATCATACAATCACAATCATACAATCACAATCATACAATGACAATCATACAATCATAATCATACAATCACAATCATACAATGACAATCATACAATCACAATCATACAGTCACAATCATACAGTCACAATCATACAATCGCAATCACACAATCACAATCATACAATCACAATCATACAAACACAATCATACAATCACAGTCATGCAATCACAATCATACAATCGCAATCATACAATCGCAATATGACAATCACTATCATACAATCACAATCATACAATCACAGTCATACAATCACAATCATACAATCACAATCATACAATCAAAATCATACAATCACGACCATACAATCACGATCATACAATCACAATCATACAATCGCAATATTACAATCGCAATCATAAAATCACAATCATACAACCACAATCATACAATGACAATCATACAATCACAGTCATGCAATCACAATCATGCAATCAAAATCATACAATCACAATCATACAGTCGCAACCATGCAATCACAATCATACAATCACAATCATACAATTAAAATCATACATTCACAGTCATACAATCACAATCATACAATAACAATCATACAATCACAATCATACAATCACAATCATACAATCACAACCATACAATCACCATAATACAATCACAATCATACAATCACCATCATACAATCACAATCATACAATCATAATCATATAATCACACTCATTAAATTGCAATAATACAATCGCAATCGTACAAACACAATCATAAAATCGCAATCATACAATCGCAATGTCACAATCACAATCATACAATGACAATCATACAAACGCAATCATACAATCACAGTCATATAATCACAATTATACAATCACAATCATACAATCACAAGCATACAATCACAATCATACAATCACAATCATACAATCACAATCATACAATCACGATCATACAATCTCAATCATACAATCACAATCATACAAACACAATCATACAATCACAGTCATGCAATCACAATCATACAATCGCAATCATACAATCGCAATATGACAATCACTATCATACAATCACAATCATACAATCACAGTCATACAATCACAATCATACAATCACAATCATACAATCACAATCATACAATCACAGTCATACAATCACAATCATACAATCGCAATCATAGAATCGCAATGTCACAATCACTATCGTACAATCACAATCATACAATCACAATCATACAATCACAATCATACAATCACAATCATACAATCAAAATCATACAATCACGCCCATACAATCACGATCATACAATCACGATCATACAATCACGATCATACAATCACGATCATACAATCACGATCATACAATCACGATCATACAATCACCATCATACAATCACAATCATACAGTCACGATCATACAATCACGATCATACAGTCACATTCATACAATCGCAATTATACCATCACAATCATACAATCACAATCATACAATCAGAATCATGCATTTACAACCATGCGATCATAATCATGCAAGAACAATCATACAATCACAATCATGCAACCATAATCATACAATCACAATTATAGAATCACAATCATACAAACGCAATCATACAATCACAATCATATAATCACAATCATACAATCACAATCATACAATCACAAGCATACAATCACAATCATACAATCACAATCATAAAATCACAATCATGCAATCACAATCTTACTATCACAATCATACAATCACAATCATACAATCGCAATCATACAATCGCAATGTCACAATCACTATCATACAATCACAATCAAACAATCACAATCACACAATCACAATCACACAATCACAATCATACAATCACAATCATACAATCACAGTCATACGATCAAAATCATACAATCACAATGATATAATCACAATAATACAATCACAATCATAAAATCACAATCATACAATCACGATCATACAATCACGATCATACAATCACGATCATACAATCACGATCATACAATCACGATCATACAATCACGATCATACAATCACGATCATACAATCACCATCATACAATCACAATCATACAATCACCATCATACAATCACAATCATACAATCATAATCATATAATCACACTCATTAAATTGCAATCATACAATCGCAATCATACAAACACAATCATAAAATCGCAATCATACAATCGCAATGTCACAATCACAATCATACAAACGCAATCATACAATCACAATCATATAATCACAATTATACAATCACAATCATACAATCACAAGCATACAATCACAATCATACAATAACAATCATACAATCACAATCATACAATCTCAATCATGCAATCACAATCATACAATCAAAATCATACAATCACAATCATACAATCACAATCATACAATCACAATCATACAATCACAATCATACAATCACAATCATACAATCACAATCATACAATCACAATCATACAATCACAATCATACAATCACAATCATACAATGACAATCATACAATCATAATCATACAATCACAATCATACAATGACAATCATACAATCACAATCATACAGTCACAATCATACAGTCACAATCATACAATCGCAATCACACAATCACAATCATACAATCACAATCATACAAACACAATCATACAATCACAGTCATGCAATCACAATCATACAATCGCAATCATACAATCGCAATATGACAATCACTATCATACAATCACAATCATACAATCACAGTCATACAATCACAATCATACAATCACAATCATACAATCAAAATCATACAATCACGACCATACAATCACGATCATACAATCACAATCATACAATCGCAATATTACAATCGCAATCATAAAATCACAATCATACAACCACAATCATACAATGACAATCATACAATCACAGTCATGCAATCACAATCATGCAATCAAAATCATACAATCACAATCATACAGTCGCAACCATGCAATCACAATCATACAATCACAATCATACAATTAAAATCATACATTCACAATCATACAATCACAATCATACAATAACAATCATACAATCACAATCATACAATCACAATCATACAATCACAACCATACAATCACCATAATACAATCACAATCATACAATCACCATCATACAATCACAATCATACAATCATAATCATATAATCACACTCATTAAATTGCAATAATACAATCGCAATCGTACAAACACAATCATAAAATCGCAATCATACAATCGCAATGTCACAATCACAATCATACAATGACAATCATACAAACGCAATCATACAATCACAGTCATATAATCACAATTATACAATCACAATCATACAATCACAAGCATACAATCACAATCATACAATCACAATCATACAATCACAATCATACAATCACGATCATACAATCTCAATCATGCAATCACAATCATACAATCAAAATCATACAATCACAATCATACAATCACAATCATACAATAACAATCATACAATCACAATCATACAATCACAATCATACTATAAAAGTCATACAATCACATTCATACAATGACAATCATACAATCACAATCATACAATCGCAATCATACAAACACAATCATACAATCACAGTCATGCAATCACAATCATACAATCGCAATCATACAATCGCAATATCACAATCACTATCATACAATCACAATCATACTATCACAGTCATACAATCACAATCATACAATCACGATCATACAATCACGATCATACAATCACGATCATACAATCACGATCATACAATCACGATCATACAATCACGATCATACAATCACCATCATACAATCACAATCATACAATCACCAGTATACAATCACAATCATACAATCATAATCATATAATCACACTCATTAAATTGCAATCATAAAATCGCAATCATACAATCGCAATGTCACAATCACAATCATTCAAACGCAATCATACAATCACAATCATATAACCACAATTATACAATCACAATCATACAATCACAAGCATACAATCACAATCATACAATCACAATCATACAATCACAGTCATGCAATCACAATCATACAATCGCAATCATACAATCGCAATATGACAATCACTATCATACAATCACAATCATACAATCACAGTCATACAATCACAATCATACAATCACAATCATACAATCACAATCATACAATCACAATCATACAATCACAATCATACAATCACAGTCATACAATCACAATCATACAATCGCAATCACACAATCGGAATGTCACAATCACAATCGTACAATCACAATCATACAATCACAATCATACAATCACAATCATACAATCACAATCATACAATCACAATCATACAATCACAATCATACAATCACAATCATACAAACACGACCATACAATCACGATCATACAATCACAATCATACAATCGCAATATTACAATCGCAATCATACAATCACAATCATACAATTAAAATCATGCAATCACAATCATACAATGACAATCATACAATCACAATCATACAATCATAATCATACAATCACAATCATACAATCACAATCATACAATCACAATCATACAATCACAATCATACAATCACAATCATACAATCACGATCATATAATCACAGTCATGCAATCACAATCATACAATCAAAATCATACAATCACAATCATACAATCACAATCATACAATCACAATCATACAATCACAATCATACAATCACAATCATACAATCACAATCATACTATAAAAGTCATACAATCACATTCATACAATGACAATCATACAATCACAATCATACAATCACAATCATACAAACACAATCATACAATCACAGTCATGCAATCACAATCATACTATCGCAATCATACAATCGCAATATCACAATCACTATCATACAATCACTATCATAAATTCACAATCATATAATCACAATCATACAATCACAATCATACAATCACAATCATACAATCACGATCATATAATCACGATCATACAATCACGATCATACAGTCACGATCATACAATCACGATCATACAATCACAATCATACAAACGCAATCATACAATCATAATCATATAATCACACTCATTAAACTGCAATCATACAATCGCAATCATACAAACACAATCATAAAATCGCAATCATACAATCGCAATGTCACAATCACAATCATACAATCACAATCATACAAACGCAATCATACAATCACAGGCATACAATCACAATCATACAATCACAGTCATACAATCTCAATCATGCAATCACAATCATACAATCGGAATGTCACAATCACTATCGTACAATCACAATCATACAATCACAACCATACAATCACAATCATACAATCACAATCATACAATCACAATCATACAATCACAATCATACAATCACGACCATACAATCACGATCATACAATCACAATCATACAATCGCAATATTACAATCGCAATCATACAATCACAATCATACAATTAAAATCATGCAATCACAATCATACAATGACAATCATACAATCACAATCATACAATCATAATCATACAATCACAATCATACAATCACAATCATACAATCACAATCATATAATCACAGTCATGCAATCACAATCATACAATCAAAATCATACAATCACAATCATACAATCACAATCATACAATCACAATCATACTATAAAAGTCATACAATCACATTCATACAATGACAATCATACAATCACAATCATACAATCACAATCATACAAACACAATCATACAATCACAGTCATGCAATCACAATCATACAATCGCAATCATACAATCGCAATCATACAATCGCAATATCACAATCACTATCATACAATCACAATCATACTATCACAGTCATACAATCACAATCATACAATCACAATCATACAATCACAATCATACAATCACAGTCATACAATCACAATCATACAATCGCAATCATACAATCGCAATGTCACAATCACTATCGTACAATCACAATCATACAATCACAATCATATAATCACAAACATACAATCACAATCATACAATCACGATCATACAATCACGATCATACAATCACAATCATACAATCGCAATATTACAATCGCAATCATACAATCACAATCATACAATTAAAATCATACAATCACAATCATACAATGACAATTATACAATCACAATCATACAATCATAATCATACAATCACAATCGTACAATCACAATCGTACAATCACAATCATATAATCACAGTCATGCAATCACAATCATGCAATCAAAATCATACATTCACAATCATACAGTCGCAATCATGCAATCTCAATCATACAATCACAATCATACAATTAAAATCATACAATTAAAATCATACAATCACAATCATACAATCACAATCATACAATCACAATCATACAATCGCAATCATACAATCGCAATCATACAATCGCAATGTCACAATCACTATCATACAATCACAATCATACAATCACAATCATACAATCACAATCATGCAATCACAATCTTACTATCACAATCATACAATCACACTCATACCATCGCAATCATACAATCGCAATCATACAATCGCAATGTCACAATCACTATTCTCCAATCACAGTCATACAATCACAATCATACAATCACAATCATATAATCACAATCATTCAATCACAATCATACAATCACAATCATACAATCACGATCATATAATCACGATCATACAATCACAATCATACATCACAAACATACAATCGCAATGTTACAATCGCAATCACACAATCGCAATGTCACAATCACTATCATACAATTACAATCATACAATCACTATCACAAATTCACAATCATATAATCACAATCATACAATCACAATCATACAATCACAATCATACAATCACGATCATATAATCACGATCATACAATCACGATCATACAATCACGATCATACAATCACGATCATACAATCACAATCATACAAACGCAATCATACAATCATAATCATATAATCACACTCATTAAACTGCAATCATACAATCGCAATCATACAAACACAATCATAAAATCGCAATCATACAATCGCAATGTCACAATCACAATCATACAATCACAATCATACAAACGCAATCATACAATCACAGGCATACAATCACAATCATACAATCACAGTCATACAATCTCAATCATGCAATCACAATCATACAATCAAAATCATACAATCACCATCATACAATCACGAGCATACAATCACAATCATACAATCACGATCATACAATCACGATCATACAATCACGATCATACAATCACGATCATACAATCACGATCATACAATCACGATCATACAATCACGATCATACAATCACGATCATACAATCACGATCATACAATCGCAATCATACAATCGCAATATTACAATCGCAATCATACAATCACAATCATACAATTAAGATCATACAATCACAATCATACAATGACAATCATACAATCACAATCATACAATCATAATCATACAATCACCATCATACAATCACAATCATACAATCACAGTCATACAATCACAATCATATAATCACAGTCATGCAATCACAATCATGCAATCAAAATCATACAATCACAATCATACAGTCGCAATCATGCAATCACAATTATACAATCACAATCATACAATTAAAATCATACAATCACAATCATACAATCACAATCACACAATCACAATCATACAATCGCAATCATACAATCGCAATGTCACAATCACTATCATACAATCACAATCATACAATCACAATCACACAATCACAATCTTACTATCACAATCATACAATCACACTCATACAATCACGATCATATAATCACGATCATACAATCACAATCATACATCACAATCATACAATCGCAATCATACATTCGCAATCATACAATCGCAATGTCACAATCACTATCATACAATCACAATCATACAATCACAATCATACAATCACAATCTTACTATCATAATCATACAATCACAGTCATACAATCACAATCATACAATCGCAATCATACAATCGCAATGTCACAATCACTATTATACAATCACAGTCATACAATCACAATCATACAATCACAATCATACAAACGCGATCATACAATCACAATCATATAATCACAATCATACAATCACGATCATACAATCACAATCATACAATCTCAATCATGCAATCACAATCATACAATCAAAATCATACAATCACAATCATACAATCACAATCATACAATCACAATCATACAATCACAATCATACAATCACAATCATACAATCACAATCATACAATCACTATCATACAATCACAATCATACAATCTCAATCATGCAATCACAATCATACAATCAAAATCATACAATCACAATCATACAATCACAATCATATAATCACAATCATACAATCACAATCATACAATCACAATCATACAATCGCAATCATACAATCACAGTCATACAATCACAATCATACAATCGCAATCCTACAATCGCAATGTCACAATCACTATCGTACAATCACAATCATACAATCACAATCATATAATCACAATCATACAATCACAATCATACAATCACAATCATACAATCACAATCATACAATCACAATCATACAATCAGAATCATACAATCACAATCATACAATCACAATCATACAATCACAATCATACAATCATAGTCATACAATCACAATCATACAATCGCAATCCTACAATCGCAATGTCACAATCACTATCGTACAATCACAATCATACAATCACAATCATATAATCACAATCATACAATCACAATCATACAATCACGATCATACAATCACGATCATACAATCACAATCATACAATCGCAATATTACAATCGCAATCATACAATCACAATCATACAATTAAAATCATACAATCACAATCATACAATGACAATCATACAATCACAATCATACAATCATAATCATACAATCACAATCATACAATCACAATCGTACAATCACAATCATATAATCACAGTCATGCAATCACAATCATGCAATCAAAATCATACAATCACAATCATACAGTCGCAATCATGCAATCTCAATCATACAATCACAATCATACAATTAAAATCATACAATTAAAATCATACAATCACAATCATACAATCACAATCATACAATCACAATCATACAATCGCAATCATACAATCGCAATGTCACAATCACTATCATACAATCACAATCATACAATCACAGTCATACAATCTCAATCATGCAATCACAATCATACAATCAAAATCATACAATCACAATCATACAATCACGATCATACAATCACGATCATACAATCACGATCATACAATCATAATCATACAATCACCATCATACAATCACAATCATACAATCACAATCACACAATCACAATCATATAATCACAGTCATGCAATCACAATCATGCAATCAAAATCGTACAATCACAATCATACAGTCGCAATCATGCAATCACAATCATACATTCACAATCATACAATCACAATCATACAACCACAATCATACAAACGCAATCACACAATCACAATCATATAATCACAATCATACAATCACAATCATTCAACCAGAAGCATACAATCACAATCATACAATCACAATCATACAATCACAATCATACAATCACAATCATACAATCACAATCATACAATCACAATCATACAATCACAATCATACAATCTCAGTCATGCAATCACAATCATACAATCAAAATCATACAATCACAATAATACAATCACAATCATACAATCACAATCATACAATCACAATCATACAATCACAATCATACAATCACAGTCATACAATTGAAATCATACAGTCACAATCATACAATGACAATCATACAATCACAATCATACAATCACAATCATACAATCACAATCATATAATCACAATCATGCAATCACAATCATACAATCAAAATCATACAATCACAATCATACAGTCGCAATCATACAATCACAATCATACAATCACAATCATACAATTAAAATCATACAATCACAATCATACAATCACAATCATACAATCACAGTCATACAATCACAATCATACAATCGCAATCCTACAATCGCAATGTCACAATCACTATCGTACAATCACAATCATACAATCACAATCATATAATCACAATCATACAATCATAATCATATAATCACACTCATTAAATTGCAATCATACAATCGCAATCATACAAACACAATCATAAAATCGCAATCATACAATCGCAATGTCACAATCACAATCATAAAATCACAATCATACAAACGCAATCATACAATCACAGTCATATAATCACAATTATACAATCACAATCATACAATCACAAGCATACAATCACAATCATACAATCACAATCATACAATCACAATCATACAATCTCAATCATGCAATCACAATCATACAATCAAAATTATACAATCACAATCATACAATCACAATCATACAATCACAATCATACAATCACAATCATACAATCACAATCATACAATCACAATCATACAATCACAATCATACTATAAAAGTCATACAATCACATTCATACAATGACAATCATACAATCACAATCATACAATCACAATCATACAAACACAATCATACAATCACAGTCATGCAATCACAATCATACAATCGCAATCATACAATCGCAATATCACAATCACTATCATACAATCACAATCATACTATCACAGTCATACAATCACAATCATACAATCACAATCATACAATCACAATCATACAATCACAGTCATACAATCACAATCATACAATCGCAATCCTACAATCGCAATGTCACAATCACTATCGTACAATCACAATCATACAATCACAATCATATAATCACAATCATACAATCACAATCATACAATCACGATCATACAATCAAGATCATACAATCACGATCATACAATCACAATCATACAATCGCAATATTACAATCGCAATCATACAATCACAATCATACAATTAAAATCATACAATCACAATCATACAATGACAATCATACAATCACAATCATACAATCATAATCATAAAATCACAATCATACAATCACAATCGTACAATCACAATCATATAATCACAGTCATGCAATCACAATCATGCAATCAAAATCATACAATCACAATCATACAGTCGCAATCATGCAATCTCAATCATACAATCACAATCATACAATGAAAATCATACAATCACAATCATACAATCACAGTCATACAATCACAATCATACAATCACAATCATACAATCACAATCATACAATCACAGTCATACAATCACAATCATACAATCGCAATCATACAATCGCAATGTCACAATCACTGTCGTACAATCACAATCATACAATCACAATCATACAGTCACGATCATACAATCACGATCATACAATCACGATCATACAATCACAATCATACAATCCCAATCATACAATCGCAATATTACAATCGCAATCATACAATCACAATCATCCAATTAAAATCATTTAATCACAATCATACAATGACAATCATACAATCACAATCACACAATCACAATCATACAATCACAATCATACAATCACAATCATATAATCACAATCATGCAATCACAATCATACAATCAAAATCATACAATCACAATCATACAGTCGCAATCATGCAATCACAATCATACAATCACAATCATACAATTAAAATCATACAATCACAATCATACAATCACAATCATACAATCACAATCTTACAATCGCAATCATACAATCGCAATGTCACAATCACTATCATACAATCACAATCATACAATCACAATCATACAATCACAATCTTACTATCACAATCATACAATCGCAATGTCACAATCACTATCGTACAATCACAATCATATAATCACGATCATACAATCACGATCATACAATCACGATCATACAATCACGATCATACAATCACGATCATACAATCACAATCATACAATCACAATCATACAATCGCAATATTACAATCGCAATCATACAATCACAATCATACAATCACTATCGTACAATCACAATCATAAAAACGCAATCATACAGTCACAATCATATAATCACAATCATACAATCACAATCATACAATCATAATCATATAATCACACTCATTAAATTGCAATCATACAATCGCAATCATACAAACACAATCATAAAATCGCAATCATACAATCGCAATGTCACAATCACAATCATACAATCACAATCATACAATCACAATCATACAATCACAATCATATAATCACAGTCATGCAATCACAATCATGCAATCAAAACCATACAATCACAATCATACAGTCGCAATCATGCAATCACAATCATACAATCACAATCATACAATTAAAATCATACAATCACAATCATACAATCACAATCACACAATCACAATCATACAATCGCAATCATACAATCGCAATGTCACAATCACTATCATACAATCACAATCATACAATCACAATCACACAATCACAATCTTACTATCACAATCATACAATCACACTCATACAATCACGATCATATAATCACGATCATACAATCACAATCATACATCACAATCATACAATCGCAATATTACAATCGCAATCATACAATCGCAATGTCACAATCACAATCATACAATCACAATCATACAATCGCAATGTCACAATCACTATCATACAATCACAATCATACAATCACAGTCATACAATCTCAATCATGCAATCACAATCATACAATCAAAATCATACAATCACAATCATACAATCACGATCATACAATCACGATCATACAATCACGATCATACAATCACGATCATACAATCATAATCATACAATCACCATCATACAATCACAATCATACAATCACAATCACACAATCACAATCATATAATCACAGTCATGCAATCACAATCATGCAATCAAAATCGTACAATCACAATCATACAGTCGCAATCATGCAATCACAATCATACAATCACAATCATACAATCACAATCATACAACCACAATCATACAAACGCAATCACACAATCACAATCATATAATCACAATCATACAATCACAATCATTCAACCAGAAGCATACAATCACAATCATACAATCACAATCATACAATCACAATCATACAATCACAATCATACAATCACAATCATACAATCACAATCATACAATGTCAGTCATGCAATCACAATCATACAATCAAAATCATACAATCACAATAATACAATCACAATCATACAATCACAATCATACAATCACAATCATACAATCACAATCATACAATCACAGTCATACAATTGAAATCATACAGTCACAATCATACAATGACAATCATACAATCACAATCATACAATCACAATCATACAATCACAATCATATAATCACAATCATGCAATCACAATCATACAATCAAAATCATACAATCACAATCATACAGTCGCAATCATACAATCACAATCATACAATCACAATCATACAATCACTATCGTACAATCACAATCATAAAAACGCAATCATACAGTCACAATCATATAATCACAATCATACAATCACAATCATACAATCATAATCATATAATCACACTCATTAAATTGCAATCATACAATCGCAATCATACAAACACAATCATAAAATCGCAATCATACAATCGCAATGTCACAATCACAATCATACAATCACAATCATACAATCACAATCATATAATCACAGTCATGCAATCACAATCATGCAATCTAAACCATACAATCACAATCATACAGTCGCAATCATGCAATCACAATCATACAATCACAATCATACAATTAAAATCATACAATCACAATCATACAATCACAATCATACAATCACAATCTTACAATCGCAATCATACAATCGCAATGTCACAATCACTATCATACAATCACAATCATACAATCACAATCATACAATCACAATCTTACTATCACAATCATACAATCGCAATGTCACAATCACTATCGTACAATCACAATCATATAATCACGATCATACAATCACGATCATACAATCACGATCATACAATCTCGATCATACAATCACGATCATACAATCACAATCATACAATCACAATCATACAATCGCAATATTACAATCGCAATCATACAATCACAATCATACAATCACTATCGTACAATCACAATCATAAAAACGCAATCATACAGTCACAATCATATAATCACAATCATACAATCACAATCATACAATCATAATCATATAATCACACTCATTAAATTGCAATCATACAATCGCAATCATACAAACACAATCATAAAATCGCAATCATACAATCGCAATGTCACAATCACAATCATACAATCACAATCATACAATCACAATCATACAATCACAATCATACAATCACAATCATATAATCACAGTCATGCAATCACAATCATGCAATCAAAACCATACAATCACAATCATACAGTCGCAATCATGCAATCACAATCATACAATCACAATCATACAATTAAAATCATACAATCACAATCATACAATCACAATCACACAATCACAATCATACAATCGCAATCATACAATCGCAATGTCACAATCACTATCATACAATCACAATCATACAATCACAATCACACAATCACAATCTTACTATCACAATCATACAATCACACTCATACAATCACGATCATATAATCACGATCATACAATCACAATCATACATCACAATCATACAATCGCAATATTACAATCGCAATCATACAATCGCAATGTCACAATCACAATCATACAATCACAATCATACAATCGCAATGTCACAATCACAATCATACAATCACGATCATACAATCACGATCATACAATCACGATCATACAATCACGATCATACAATCATAATCATACAATCACCATCATACAATCACAATCATACAATCACAATCACACAATCACAATCATATAATCACAGTCATGCAATCACAATCATGCAATCAAAATCGTACAATCACAATCATACAGTCGCAATCATGCAATCACAATCATTCAATCACAATCATACAATCACAATCATACAACCACAATCATACAAACGCAATCACACAATCACAATCATATAATCACAATCATACAATCACAATCATTCAACCAGAAGCATACAATCACAATCATACAATCACAATCATACAATCACAATCATACAATCACAATCATACAATGTCAGTCATGCAATCACAATCATACAATCAAAATCATACAATCACAATAATACAATCACAATCATACAATCACAATCATACAATCACAATCATACAATCACAATCATACAATCACAGTCATACAATTGAAATCATACAGTCACAATCATACAATGACAATCATACAATCACAATCATACAATCACAATCATACAATCACAATCATATAATCACAATCATGCAATCACAATCATACAATCAAAATCATACAATCACAATCATACAGTCGCAATCATACAATCACAATCATACAATCACAATCATACAATCACTATCGTACAATCACAATCATAAAAACGCAATCATACAGTCACAATCATATAATCACAATCATACAATCACAATCATACAATCATAATCATATAATCACACTCATTAAATTGCAATCATACAATCGCAATCATACAAACACAATCATAAAATCGCAATCATACAATCGCAATGTCACAATCACAATCATACAATCACAATCATACAAACGCAATCATACAATCACAATCATACAATCACAATCATATAATCACAATTATACAATCACAATCATACAATCACAAGCATACAATCACAATCATACAATCACAATCATACAATCACAATCATACAATCTCAATCATGCAATCACAATCATACAATCAAAATCATACAATCACAATCATACAATCACGATCATACAATCACGATCATACAATCACGATCATACAATCACGATCATACAATCACGATCATACAATCACGATCATACAATCACGATCATACAATCACGATCATACAATCACGATCATACAATCACAATCATACAATCATAATCTTATAACCACACTCATAAAATTGCAATCATACAATCGCAATCATACAATCACAATCATACAATCACAATCATACAATCACAATCATACAATCACGATCATACAATCACAATCATACAATCACAATCATACAATCGCAATATTACAATCGTAATCATACAATCGCAATGTCACAATCACTATCATACAATCACAATCATACAATCCTAATCATTCAATCTCAATCATACAATCACAATCATACAATCACTATCATATAATCACAAACATACAATCACAATCGTACAATCACCATCATACAATCACAATCATACAATCACCATCATACAATCACAATCATACAATCATAATCATATAACCACACTCATAAAATTGCAATCATACAATCGCAATCATACAATCACAATCATACAATCACAATCATACAATCTGAATCATGCAATTACAATCATACGATCATAATCATGCAAGAACAATCATACAATCACAATCATGGAACCATAATTATACAACCACAATCATACGATCACAATCATACAATCGCAATCATACTAACACGATCATAAAATCGCAATCATACAATCGCAATGCCACAATCACAATCATACAATCACAATCATATAATCACAAACATACAATCACAATCGTACAATCACCATCATACAATCACAATCATACAATCACCATCATACAATCACAATCATACAATCATAATCATATAACCACACTCATAAAATTGCAATCGTACAATCGCAATCATACAATCACAAATCATACAATCACAATCATACAATCTGAATCATGCAATTACAATCATACGATCATAATCATGCAAGAACAATCATACAATCACAATCATGGAACCATAATTATACAACCACAATCATACGATCACAATCATACAATCGCAATCATACAAACACAATCATAAAATCGCAATCATACAATCGCAATGTCACAATCACAATCATACAATCGCAATCATACAACCACAGTCATACAAACGCAATCACACAATCACAATCATATAATCACAATCATACAATCACAATCATTCAACCAGAAGCATACAATCACATTAATACAATCACAATCATACAATCACAATCATACAATCTCAGTCATGCAATCACAATCATACAATCAAAATCATACAGTCACAATCAGACAATCACAATCATACAATCCCAATCATTCAATCACAATCATACAATCACAATCATACAATCACAATCATACAATAAAAGTCATACAATCACAATCATACAATGACAATCATACAAGCACAATCATACAATCACAATCATAGAAACACAATCATACAATCACAGTCATGCAATCACAATCATACAATCGCAATCATACAATCGCAATATCACAATCACTATCATACAATAACAATCATACAATCACAGTCACACAATCACAATCATACAATCACAATCATACAATCACAATCATACAATCACAGTCATACAATCACAATCATACAATCGCAATCATACAATCGCAATGTCACAATCACTATCGTACAATCACAATCATACAATCACAGTCATGCAATCACAATCATACAATCACAATCATACAATCACAATCATACAAACGCAATCATACAATCACAATCATATAATCACAATCATACAATCACAATCATTCAACCACAAGCATACAATCACAATCATACAATCACGATCATACAATCACGATCATACAATGACGATCATACAATCACGATCATACAATCACGATCATACAATCACGATCATACAATCACGATCATACAATCACAATCATACAATCGCAATATTACAATCGCAATCATACAATCGCAATGTCACAATCACTATCATACAGTCACAATCAGACAATCACAATCATACAATCCCAATCATTCAATCTCAATCATACAATCACAATCATATAATCACAATCACTCAATCACAATCATACACTCACCATCATACAATCACCATCATACAATCACAATCACACAATCATAATCATATAATCACACTCATAAAATTGCAATCATACAATCGCAATCATACAATCACAATCATACAATCTGAATCATGCAATTACAATCGTACGATCATTATCATGCAAGAACAATCATACAATCACAATCATGGAACTATAATTATACAACCACAATCATACGATCACAATCATACATTCGCAATCATACAAACACAATCATAAAATCTCAATCATACAATCGCAATGTCACAGTCACAATCATACAATCACAATCATACAATCACAATCATACAATCACAATCATACAATTAAAATCATACAATCACAATCATACAATCACAATCATACAATCACAATCATACAATCACAATCATACAAATAAAATCATACAATCACAATCATACAATCACAATCATACAATCACAATCATACAATCACAATCATACAATCACGATCATACAATCACAATCATACAATCGCAATATTACAATCGCAATCATACAATCGCAATGTCACAATCACTATCATACAATCACAATCATACAATCACAATCATACAATCACAATCATACAATCTCAATCATGCAATCACAATCATACAATCAAAATCATACAATCACAATCATACAATCACAATCATGCAATCACAATCATACAATCACAATCATACAATCACAATCATACAATCACAATCATACAATCACAATCATACAATCACAATCATGCAATAAAAGTCATACAATCACAATCATACAATGACAATCATACAAGCACAATCATACAATCACAATCATACAAACAGAATCATACAATCACAGTCATGCATTCACAATCATACAATCGCAATCATACAATCGCAATATCACAATCACTATCATACAATAACAATCATACAATCACAGTCACACAATCACAATCATACAATCACAATCATACAATCACAATCATACAATCACAGTCATACAATCACAATCATACAATCGCAATCATACAATCGCAATGTCACAATCACTATTATACCATCACAGTCATACAATCACAATCATACAATGACGATCATACAATCACGATCATACAATCACGATCATATAATCACGATCATACAATCACAATCATACATCACAATCATACAATCGCAATATTACAATCACTATCATACAATCACAATCATACAATCACTATCGTACAATCACAATCATAAAAACGCAATCATACAATCACAATCATATAATCACAATTATACAATCACAATCATACAATCGCAAGCATACAATCACAATCATACAATCACAATCATACAATCACAATCATACAATCTCAATCATGCAATCACAATCATACAATCAAAATCATAAAATCACAATCATACAATCACAATCATACAATCACAATCATACAATCACGATCATACAATCACGATCATACAATCACGATCATACAATGACGATCATACAATCACGATCATACAATCACGATCATACAATCACGATCATACAATCACGATCATACAGTCACAATCATATAATCGCAATATTACAATCGCAATCATACAATCGCAATGTCACAATCATTATCATACAGTCACAATCAGACAATCACAATCATACAATCCCAATCATTCAATCACAATCATACAATCACAATCATACAATAAAAGTCATACAATCACAATCATACAATGACAATCATACAAGCACAATCATACAATCACAATCATAGAAACACAATCATACAATCACAGTCATGCAATCACAATCATACAATCGCAATCATACAATCGCAATATCACAATCACTATCATACAATAACAATCATACAATCACAGTCATACAATCACGATCATACAATCACGATCATACAATCACGATCATACAATCACGATCATACAATCACGATCATACAATCACGATCATACAATCACGATCATACAATCACAATCATACAATCGCAATATTACAATCGCAATCATACAATCACAATCATACAATCATAATCATACAATCACAATCATACAATCACAATCGTACAATCACAATCATATAATCACAGTCATGCAATCACAATCATGCAATCAAAATCATACAATCACAATCATACAATCACAATCATACAATCACAATCATACAATCGCAATCATACAATCGCAATGTCACAATCACTATCATACAATCACAATCATACAATCACAATCTTACTATCACAATCATACAATCACACTCATACAATCACAATCATACAATCGCAATGTCACAATCACTATTATACAATCACAGTCATACAATCACAATCATACAATCACAATCATATAATCACAATCATACAATCACAATCATACAATCACAATCATACAATCACGATCATATAATCACGATCATACAATCACAATCATACATCACAATCATACAATCGCAATATTACAATCGCAATCATACAATCGCAATGTCACAATCACTATCATACAATCACAATCATACAATCACTATCATAAATTCACAATCATATAATCACAATCATACAATCACAATCATACAATCACGATCATACAATCACGATCATATAATCACGATCATACAATCACGATCATACAATCACGATCATACAATCACGATCATACAATCACAATCATACAATCACAATCATACAATCGCAATATTACAATCGCAATCATACAATCGCAATCATACAATCACTATCGTTCAATCACAATCATACAAACGCAATCATACAGTCACATTCATATAATCACAATCATACAATCACAATCATACAATCATAATCATATAATCACACTCATTAAATTGCAATCATACAATCGCAATCATACAAACACAATCATAAAATCGCAATCATACAATCGCAATGTGACAATCACAATCATACAATCACAATCATACAAACGCAATCATACAATTACAATCATACAATCACAATCATATAATCACAATTATACAATCACAATCATACAATCACAAGCATACAATCACAATCATACAATCACAATCATACAATCATGATCATATAATCACGATCATACAATCACAATCATACATCACAATCATACAATCGCAATATTACAGTCGCAATCATACAATCGCAATGTCACAATCACTATCATACAATCACAATCATACAATCACTATCATAAAATCACAATCATACAAACGCAATCATACAATCACAATCATATAATCACAATCATACAATCAGAATCATACAATCACAATCTTACTATCACAATCATACAATCACACTCATACAATCACAATCATACAATAGCAATCATACAATCGCAATGTCACAATCACTATTATACAATCACAGTCATACAATCACAATCATACAATCACGATCATACAATCACGATCATACAATCACGATCATATAATCACGATCATACAATCACAATCATACATCACAATCATACAATCGCAATATTACAATCGCAATCATACAATCACTATCGTACAATCACAATCATACAAACGCAATCATACAATCACAATCATATAATCACAATTATACAATCACAATCATACAATCACAATCATACAATAAAAGTCATACAATCACAGTCATACAATCACAATCATACAATCACAATCATACAATCACAATCATACAATCACAGTCATACAATCACAATCATACAATCGCAATCATACAGTCGCAATGTCACAATCACTATCGTACAATCACAATCATACAATCACAATCATACAGTCACAATCATACAGTCACGATCATGCAATCACGATCATACAATCACGATCATACAATCACAATCATACAATCCCAATCATACAATCGCAATATTACAATCGCAATCATACAATCACAATCATCCAATTAAAATCATATAATCACAATCATACAACTAAAATCATACAATCACAATCATACAATCACAATCATACAATCACAATCTTACAATCGCAATCATACAATCGCAATGTCACAATCACTATCATACAATCACAATCATACAATCACAATCATACAATCACAATCTTACTATCACAATCATACAATCACACTCATACAATCACAATCATACAATAGCAATCATACAATCGCAATGTCACAATCACTATTATACAATCACAGTCATACAATCACAATCATACAATCACGATCATACAATCACGATCATACAATCACGATCATATAATCACGATCATACAATCACAATCATACATCACAATCATACAATCGCAATATTACAATCGCAATCATACAATCGCAATGTCACAATCACTATCATACAATCACAATCATACAATCACTATCGTACAATCACAATCATACAAACGCAATCATACAATCACAATCATATAATCACAATTATACAATCATACAATCACAAGCATACAATCACAATCATACTATCACAATCATACAATCGCAATCATACAATCTCAATCATGCAATCACAATCATACAATCAAAATCATACAATCACAATCATACAATCACAATCATACAATCACAATCATACAATCACAATCATACAATCACAATCATACAATCACAATCATACAATCACAATCATACAATAAAAGTCATACAATCACAATCATACAATGACAATCATACAATCACAATCATACAATCACAATCATACAAACACAATCATACAATCACAGTCATGCAATCACAATCATACAATCGCAATATCACAATCACTATCATACAATAACAATCATACAATCACAGTCATACAATCACAATCATACAATCACAATCACACAGTCGCAATCATGCAATCACAATCATACAATCACAATCATACAATTAAAATCATACAATCACAATCATACAATCACAATCATACAATCACAATCATACAATCGCAATCATACAATCGCAATGTCACAATCACTATCATACAATTACAATCATACAATCACAATCATACAATCACAATCTTACTATCACAATCATACAATCACTCTCATACAATCACAATCATACAATCGCAATCATACAATCGCAATGTCACAATCACTATTATACAATCACAGTCATACAATCACAATCATACAATCACAATCATATAATCACAATCATACAATCACAATCATACAATCATAATCATACAATCACGTTCATATAATCACGATCATACAATCAGAATTATACAATCACAGTCATACAATCACACTCATACAATCACAATCATACAATCGCAATCATACAATCGCAATGTCACAATCACTATTATAGAATCACAGTCATAAAATCACAATCATACAATCACAATCATACAATCACGATCATACAATCACGATCATACAATCACGATCATATAATCACTATCATACAATCACAATCATACATCACAATCATACAATCACAGTCATACAATCACAATCATACAATCGCAATCATACAATCGCAATGTCACAATCACTATCGTACAATCACAATCATACAATCACAATCATACAATCACGATCATACAATCACGATCATACAATCACGATCATACAATCACGATCATACAATCACGATCATACAATCACAATCATACAATCACAGTCATACAATCACAATCATACAATCGCAATCATACAATCGCAATGTCACAATCACTATCGTACAATCACAATCATACAATCACGATCATACAATCACGATCATACAATCACGATCATATAATCACGATCATACAATCACGATCATACAATCACGATCATACAATCACGATCATACAATCACGATCATACAATCACGATCATACAATCACAATCAAACAATCGCAATATTACAATCGCAATTATACAATCACAATCATACAGTCACAGTCATACAATTACAATCATACAATCGCAATCATACAATCGCAATGTCACAATCACTATCGTACAATCACAATCATACAATCACGATCATACAATCACGATCATACAATCACGATCATACAATCACGATCATACAATCACGATCATACAAACACGATCACACAATCGCGATCATACAATCACGATCCTACAATCACGATCATACAATCACGATCATACAATCACGATCATACAATCACAATCATACAATCACAATCATATAATCACAGTCATGCAAACACAATCATGCAATCAAAATCATACAATCACAATCATACAATCGCAATCATGCAATCACAATCATACAATCACAATCATACAATTAAAATCATACAATCACAATCATACAATCACAATCATACAATCACAATCATACAATCGCAATCATACAATCGCAATGTCACAATCACTATCATACAATCACAATCATACAATCACAATCATACAATCACAATCTTACTATCACAATCATACAATCATGATCATATAATCACGATCATTCAATCACAATCATACATCACAATCATACAGTCGCAATATTACAATCGCAATCATACAATCGCAATGTCAAAATCACTATCATACAATCACAATCATACAATCACTATCGTACAATCACAATCATTCAAACGCAATCATACAATCACAATCATATAATCACAATTATACAATCACAATCATACAATCACAAGCATACAATCACAATCATACAATCGCAATCATACAATCACAATCATACAATCTCAATCATGCAATCACAATCATACAATCAAAATCATACAATCACAATCATACAATCACAATCATACAATCACAATCATACAATCACAATCATGCAATCACAATCACACAATCAAAATCACACAATCACAATCATACAGTCGCAATCATGCAATCAAAATCATACAATCACAATCATACAATTAAAATCATACAATCACAATCATACAATCACAATCATACAATCACAATCTTACAATCGCAATCATACAATCGCAATGTCACAATCACTATCATACAATCACAATCATACAATCACAATCTTACTATCACAATCATACAATCACACTCATACAATCACAATCATACAATCGCAATCATACAATCGCAATGTCACAATCACTATTATACCATCACAGTCATACAATCACATTCATACAATCACGATCATACAATCACGATCATACAATCACGATCATACAATCACGATCATATAATCACGATCATACAATCACAATCATACATCACAATCATACAATCGCAATATTACAATCACTATCATACAATCACAATCATACAATCACTATCGTACAATCACAATCATACAAACACAATCATACAATCACAATCATATAATCACAATTATACAATCACAATCATACAATCATAAGCATACAATCACAATCATACAATCACAATCATACAATCACAATCATACAATCACAGTCATACAATCACAATCATACAACCACAATCATACAATCACAATCATATAATCACAATCATGCAATCACAATCATACAATCAACATCACACAATCACAATCATACAGTCGCAATCATGCAATCACAATCATACAATCACAATCATACAATTAAAATCATACAATCACAATCATACAATCATAATCATACAATCACGTTCATATAATCACGATCATACAATCAGAATTATACAATCACAGTCATACAATCACACTCATACAATCACAATCATACAATCGCAATCATGCAATCACAATCATACAATCAAAATCACACAATCACAATCATACAGTCGCAATCATGCAATCAAAATCATACAATCACAATCATACAATTAAAATCATACAATCACAATCATACAATCACAATCATACAATCACAATCTTACAATCGCAATCATACAATCGCAATGTCACAATCACTATCATACAATCACAATCATACAATCACAATCTTACTATCACAATCATACAATCACACTCATACAATCACAATCATACAATCGCAATCATACAATCGCAATGTCACAATCACTATTATACCATCACAGTCATACAATCACATTCATACAATCACGATCATACAATCACGATCATACAATCACGATCATACAATCACGATCATATAATCACGATCATACAATCACAATCATACATCACAATCATACAATCGCAATATTACAATCACTATCATACAATCACAATCATACAATCACTATCGTACAATCACAATCATACAAACACAATCATACAATCACAATCATATAATCACAATTATACAATCACAATCATACAATCATAAGCATACAATCACAATCATACAATCACAATCATACAATCACAATCATACAATCACAGTCATACAATCACAATCATACAACCACAATCATACAATCACAATCATATAATCACAATCATGCAATCACAATCATACAATCAACATCACACAATCACAATCATACAGTCGCAATCATGCAATCACAATCATACAATCACAATCATACAATTAAAATCATACAATCACAATCATACAATCATAATCATACAATCACGTTCATATAATCACGATCATACAATCAGAATTATACAATCACAGTCATACAATCACACTCATACAATCACAATCATACAATCGCAATCATACAATCGCAATGTCACAATCACTATTATAGAATCACATTCATAAAATCACAATCATACAATCACAATCATACAATCACGATCATACAATCACGATCATACAATCACGATCATATAATCACGATCATACAATCACAATCATACATCACAATCATACAATCACAGTCATACAATCACAATCATACAATCGCAATCATACAATCGCAATGTCACAATCACTATCGTACAATCACAATCATACAATCACAATCATACAATCACGATCATACAATCACGATCATACAATCACGATCATACAATCACGATCATACAATCACGATCATACAATCACAATCATACAAGCACGGTCATACAATCACAATCATACAATCGCAATCATACAATCGCAATGTCACAATCACTATCGTACAATCACAATCATACAATCACGATCATACAATCACGATCATACAATCACGATCATATAATCACGATCATACAATCACGATCATACAATCACGATCATACAATCACGATCATACAATCACGATCATACAATCACAATCATACAATCGCAATATTACAATCGCAATTATACAATCACAATCATACAGTCACAGTCATACAATTACAATCATACAATCGCAATCATACAATCGCAATGTCACAATCACTATCGTACAATCACAATCATACAATCACGATCATACAATCACGATCATACAATCACGATCATACAATCACGATCATACAAACACGATCACACAATCGCGATCATACAATCGCGATCCTACAATCACGATCATACAATCACGATCATACAATCACGATCATACAATCACAATCATACAATCACAATCATATAATCACAGTCATGCAATCACAATCATGCAATCAAAATCATACAATCACAATCATACAATCGCAATCATGCAATCACAATCATACAATCACAATCATACAATTAAAATCATACAATCACAATCATACAATCACAATCATACAATCACAATCATACAATCGCAATCATACAATCGCAATGTCACAATCACTATCATACAATCACAATCATACAATCACAATCATACAATCACAATCTTACTATCACAATCATACAATCATGATCATATAATCACGATCATACAATCACAATCATACATCACAATCATACAGTCGCAATATTACAATCGCAATCATACAATCGCAATGTCACAATCACTATCATACAATCACAATCATACAATCACTATCATACAAACGCAATCATACAATCACAATCATATAATCACAATCATACAATCAGAATCATATAATCACGATCATACAATCACGATCATACCATCACGATCATACAATCACGATCATACAATCACAATCATACAATCACAATCATACAATCACAATCATACAATCACAATCATACAATCACAATCATACAATCACAATCATACAATCACAATCATACAATCACAATCATACAATCACAATCATACAATCACAATCATACAATCACAATCATACAATCACAATCATACAATCACAATCATACAATCACAATCATACAATAAAAGTCATACAATCACAATCATACAATGACAATTATATAATCACAATCATACAATCACAATCATACAAACACAATCATACAATCACAGTCATGCAATCACAATCATACAATCACAGTCATACAATCACAATCATACAATCGCAATCATACAATCGCAATGTCACAATCACTATCGTACAATCACAATCATACAATCACAATCATACAGTCACGATCATGCAATCACGATCATACAATCACGATCATACAATCACAATCATACAATCCCAATCATACAATCGCAATATTACAATCGCAATCATACAATCACAATCATCCAATTAAAATCATATAATCACAATCATACAATGACAATCATACAATCACAATCATACAATCACAATCATACAATCACAATCATACAATCACAGTCACATAATCACAATCATGCAATCACAATCATACAATCAAAATCATACAATCACAATCATACAGTCGCAATCATGCAATCACAATCATACAACCACAATCATACAATTAAAATCATACAATCACAATCATACAATCACAATCATACAATCACAATCATACAATCACAATCTTACAATCGCAATCATACAATCGCAATGTCACAATCACTATCATACAATCACAATCATACAATCACAATCATACAATCACAATCTTACTATCACAATCATACAATCACACTCATACAATCACAATCATACAATCGCAATCATACAATCGCAATGTCACAATCACTATTATACAATCACAGTCATACAATCACAATCATACAATCACGATCATACAATCACGATCATACAATCACGATCATACAATCACGATCATATAATCACGATCATACAATCACAATCATACATCACAATCATACAATCGCAATATTACAATCGCAATCATACAATCGCAATGTCAAAATCACTATCATACAATCACAATCATACAATCACTATCGTACAATCACAATCATACAAACGCAATCATACAATCACAATCATATAATCACAATTATACAATCACAATCATACAATCACAAGCATACAATCACAATCATACAATCACAATCATACAATCACAATCATACAATCTCAATCATGCAATCACAATCATACAATCAAAATCATACAATCACAATCATACAATCACAATCATACAATCACAATCATACAATCACAATCATACAATCACAATCATGCAATCACAATCATACAATCAAAATCACACAATCACAATCATACAGTCGCAATCATGCAATCAAAATCATACAATCACAATCATACAATTAAAATCATACAATCACAATCATACAATCACAATCATACAATCACAATCTTACAATCGCAATCATACAATCGCAATGTCACAATCACTATCATACAATCACAATCATACAATCACAATCTTACTATCACAATCATACAATCACACTCATACAATCACAATCATACAATCGCAATCATACAATCGCAATGTCACAATCACTATTATACCATCACAGTCATACAATCACATTCATACAATCACGATCATACAATCACGATCATACAATCACGATCATACAATCACGATCATACAATCACGATCATACAATCACGATCATACAATCACGATCATACAATCACGATCATACAATCACAATCATACAATCGCAATATTACAATCGCAATCATACAATCACAATCATACAATCATAATCATACAATCACAATCATACAATCACAATCGTACAATCACAATCATATAATCACAGTCATGCAATCACAATCATGCAATCAAAATCATACAATCACAATCATACAGTCGCAATCATGCAATCACAATCATACAATCACAATCATACAATTAAAATCATACAATCACAATCATACAATCACAATCATACAATCACAATGTCACAATCACTATCGTACAATCACAATCATACAATCACGATCATACAATCACGATCATACAATCACGATCATACAATCACGATCATACAATCACGATCATACAATCACAATCATACAATCACAGTCATACAATCACAATCATACAATCGCAATCATACAATCGCAATGTCACAATCACTATCGTACAATCACAATCATACAATCACGATCATACAATCACGATCATACAATCACGATCATACAATCACGATCATACAATCACGATCATACAATCACGATCATACAATCACGATCATACAATCACGATCATACAATCACGATCATACAATCACAATCATACAATCGCAATATTACAATCGCAATCATACAATCACAATCATACAATCATAATCATACAATCACAATCATACAATCACAATCGTACAATCACAATCATATAATCACAGTCATGCAATCACAATCATGCAATCAAAATCATACAATCACAATCATACAGTCGCAATCATGCAATCACAATCATACAATCACAATCATACAATTAAAATCATACAATCACAATCATACAATCACAATCATACAATCACAATCATACAATCGCAATCATACAATCGCAATGTCACAATCACTATCATACAATCACAATCATACAATCACAATCTTACTATCACAATCATACAATCACACTCATACAATCACAATCATACAATCGCAATGTCACAATCACTATTATACAATCACAGTCATACAATCACAATCATACAATCACAATCATATAATCACAATCATACAATCACAATCATACAATCACAATCATACAATCACGATCATATAATCACGATCATACAATCACAATCATACATCACAATCATACAATCGCAATATTACAATCGCAATCATACAATCGCAATGTCACAATCACTATCATGCAATCACAATCATACAATCACTATCATAAATTCACAATCATATAATCACAATCATACAATCACAATCATACAATCACGATCATACAATCACGATCATATAATCACGATCATACAATCACGATCATACAATCACGATCATACAATCACGATCATACAATCACAATCATACAATCACAATCATACAATCGCAATATTACAATCGCAATCATACAATCGCAATCATACAATCACTATCGTTCAATCACAATCATACAAACGCAATTATACAGTCACAATCATATAATCACAATCATACAATCACAATCATACAATCATAATCATATAATCACACTCATTAAATTGCAATCATACAATCGCAATCATACAAACACAATCATAAAATCGCAATCATACAATCGCAATGTGACAATCACAATCATACAATCACAATCATACAAACGCAATCATACAATTACAATCATACAATCACAATCATATAATCACAATTATACAATCACAATCATACAATCACAAGCATACAATCACAATCATACAATCACAATCATACAATCACAATCATACAATCTCAATCATGCAATCACAATCATACAATCAAAATCATACAATCGCAATCATACAATCACAATCATACAATCACAATCATACAATAACAATCATACAATCACAATCATACAATCACGATCATACAATCACAATCATACAATAAAAGTCATACAAACACAATCATACAATCACAGTCATGTAATCACAATCATACAATCGCAATCATACAATCGCAATATCACAATCACTATCATACAATCACAGTCATACAATCACAATCATACAATCACAATCATACAATTACAGTCATACAATCACAATCATACAATCGCAATCATACAATCGCAATGTCACAATCACTATCGTACAATCACAATCATACAATCACGATCATACAATCACGATCATACAATCACGATCATACAATCACGATCATACAATCACGATCATACAATCACGATCATACAATCACGATCATACAATCACGATCATACAATCACGACCATACAATCACGATCATACAATCACGATCATACAATCACAATCATACAATCACAATCATACAATCACAATCATATAATCACAGTCATGCAATCACAATCATGCAATCAAAATCATACAATCACAATCATACAGTCGCAATCATGCAATCACAATCATACAATCACAATCATACAATTAAAATCATACAATCACAATCATACAATCACAATCGTACAATCACAATCATACAATCGCAATCATACAATCGCAATGTCACAATCACTATCATACAATCACAATCATACAATCACAATCATACAATCACAATCTTACTATCACAATCATACAATCACACTCATACAATCACAATCATACAATCACAATCATATAATCACAATCATACAATCACAATCATACAATCATGATCATATAATCACGATCATACAATCACAATCATACATCACAATCATACAATCGCAATATTACAATCGCAATCATACAATCGCAATGTCACAATCACTATCATACAATCACAATCATACAATCACTATCATAAAATCACAATCATACAAACGCAATCATACAATCACAATCATATAATCACAATCATACAATCAGAATCATACAATCACAATCTTACTATCACAATCATACAATCACACTCATACAATCACAATCATACAATAGCAATCATACAATCGCAATGTCACAATCACTATTATACAATCACAGTCATACAATCACAATCATACAATCACGATCATACAATCACGATCATACAATCACGATCATATAATCACGATCATACAATCACAATCATACATCACAATCATACAATCGCAATATTACAATCGCAATCATACAATCGCAATGTCACAATCACTATCATACAATCACAATCATACAATCACTATCGTACAATCACAATCATACAAACGCAATCATACAATCACAATCATATAATCACAATTATACAATCACAATCATACAATCACAATCATACAATAAAAGTCATACAATCACAGTCATACAATCACAATCATACAATCACAATCATACAATCACAATCATACAATCACAGTCATACAATCACAATCATACAATCGCAATCATACAGTCGCAATGTCACAATCACTATCGTACAATCACAATCATACAATCACAATCATACAGTCACGATCATGCAATCACGATCATACAATCACGATCATACAATCACAATCATACAATCCCAATCATACAATCGCAATATTACAATCGCAATCATACACTCACAATCATCCAATTAAAATCATATAATCACAATCATACAATTAAAATCATACAATCACAATCATACAATCACAATCATACAATCACAATCTTACAATCGCAATCATACAATCGCAATGTCACAATCACTATCATACAATCACAATCATACAATCACAATCATACAATCACAATCTTACTATCACAATCATACAATCACACTCATACAATCACAATCATACAATAGCAATCATACAATCGCAATGTCACAATCACTATTATACAATCACAGTCATACAATCACAATCATACAATCACGATCATACAATCACGATCATACAATCACGATCATATAATCACGATCATACAATCACAATCATACATCACAATCATACAATCGCAATATTACAATCGCAATCATACAATCGCAATGTCACAATCACTATCATACAAACACAATCATACAATCACTATCGTACAATCACAATCATACAAACGCAATCATACAATCACAATCATATAATCACAATTATACAATCACAATCATACAATCACAAGCATACAATCACAATCATACTATCACAATCATACAATCGCAATCATACAATCTCAATCATGCAATCACAATCATACAATCAAAATCATACAATCACAATCATACAATCACAATCATACAATCACAATCATACAATCACAATCATACAATCACAATCATACAATCACAATCATACAATCACAATCATACAATAAAAGTCATACAATCACAATCATACAATGACAATCATACAATCACAATCATACAATCACAATCATACAAACACAATCATACAATCACAGTCATGCAATCACAATCATACAATCGCAATATCACAATCACTATCATACAATAACAATCATACAATCACAGTCATACAATCACAATCATACAATCACAATCACACAGTCGCAATCATGCAATCACAATCATACAATCACAATCATACAATTAAAATCATACAATCACAATCATACAATCACAATCATACAATCACAATCATACAATCGCAATCATACAATCGCAATGTCACAATCACTATCATACAATTACAATCATACAATCACAATCATACAATCACAATCTTACTATCACAATCATACAATCACTCTCATACAATCACAATCATACAATCGCAATCATACAATCGCAATGTCACAATCACTATTATACAATCACAGTCATACAATCACAATCATACAATCACAATCATATAATCACAATCATACAATCACAATCATACAATCATAATCATACAATCACGTTCATATAATCACGATCATACAATCAGAATTATACAATCACAGTCATACAATCACACTCATACAATCACCATCATACAATCGCAATCATACAATCGCAATGTCACAATCACTATTATAGAATCACAGTCATAAAATCACAATCATACAATCACAATCATACAATCACGATCATACAATCACGATCATACAATCACGATCATATAATCACGATCATACAATCACAATCATACATCACAATCATACAATCACAGTCATACAATCACAATCATACAATCGCAATCATACAATCGCAATGTCACAATCACTATCGTACAATCACAATCATACAATCACAATCATACAATCACGATCATACAATCACGATCATACAATCACGATCATACAATCACGATCATACAATCACGATCATACAATCACAATCATACAATCACAGTCATACAATCACAATCATACAATCGCAATCATACAATCGCAATGTCACAATCACTATCGTACAATCACAATCATACAATCACGATCATACAATCACGATCATATAATCACGATCATACAATCACGATCATACAATCACGATCATACAATCACGATCATACAATCACGATCATACAATCACAATCATAAAATCGCAATATTACAATCGCAATTATACAATCACAATCATACAGTCACAGTCATACAATTACATTCATACAATCGCAATCATACAATCGCAATGTCACAATCACTATCGTACAATCACAATCATACAATCACGATCATACAATCACGATCATACAATCACGATCATACAATCACGGTCATACAAACACGATCACACAATCGCGATCATACAATCACGATCCTACAATCACGATCATACAATCACGATCATACAATCACGATCATACAATCACAATCATACAATCACAATCATATAATCACAGTCATGCAATCACAATCATGCAATCAAAATCATACAATCACAATCATACAATCGCAATCATGCAATCACAATCATACAATCGCAATCATACAATCGCAATGTCACAATCACTATCATACAATCACAATCATACAATCACAATCATACAATCACAATCATACAATCACAATCATACAATCACAATCATACAATCACAATCATACAATCACAATCATACAATCACAATCATACAATCACAATCATACAATCACAATCATACAATCACAATCATACAATCACAATCATACAATCACAATCATACAATCACAATCATACAATCACAATCATACAATAAAAGTCATACAATCACAATCATACAATGACAATTATACAATCACAATCATACAATCACAATCATACAAACACAATCATACAATCACAGCCATGCAATCACAATCATACAATCACAGTCATACAATCACAATCATACAATCGCAATCATACAATCGCAATGTCACAATCACTATCGTACAATCACAATCATACAATCACAATCATACAGTCACGATCATGCAATCACGATCATACAATCACGATCATACAATCACAATCATACAATCCCAATCATACAATCGCAATATTACAATCGCAATCATACAATCACAATCATCCAATTAAAATCATATAATCACAATCATACAATGACAATCATACAATCACAATCATACAATCACAATCATACAATCACAATCATACAATCACAGTCACATAATCACAATCATGCAATCACAATCATACAATCAAAATCATACAATCACAATCATACAGTCGCAATCATGCAATCACAATCATACAATCACAATCATACAATTAAAATCATACAATCACAATCATACAATCACAATCATACAATCACAATCATACAATCACAATCTTACAATCGCAATCATACAATCGCAATGTCACAATCACTATCATACAATCACAGTCATACAATCACAATCATACAATCACAATCTTACTATCACAATCATACAATCACACTCATACAATCACAATCATACAATCGCAATCATACAATTGCAATGTCACAATCACTATTATACAATCACAGTCATACAATCACAATCATACAATCACGATCATACAATCACGATCATACAATCACGATCATACAATCACGATCATATAATCACGATCATACAATCACAATCATACATCACAATCATACAATCGCAATATTACAATCGCAATCATACAATCGCAATGTCAAAATCACTATCATACAATCACAATCATACAATCACTATCGTACAATCACAATCATTCAAACGCAATCATACAATCACAATCATATAATCACAATTATACAATCACAATCATACAATCACAAGCATACAATCACAATCATACAATCACAATCATACAATCACAATCATACAATCTCAATCATGCAATCACAATCATACAATCAAAATCATACAATCACAATCATACAATCACAATCATACAATCACAATCATACAATCACAATCATGCAATCACAATCATACAATCAAAATCACACAATCACAATCATACAGTCGCAATCATGCAATCAAAATCATACAATCACAATCATACAATTAAAATCATACAATCACAATCATACAATCACAATCATACAATCACAATCTTACAATCGCAATCATACAATCGCAATGTCACAATCACTATCATACAATCACAATCATACAATCACAATCTTACTATCACAATCATACAATCACACTCATACAATCACAATCATACAATCGCAATCATACAATCGCAATGTCACAATCACTATTATACCATCACAGTCATACAATCACATTCATACAATCACGATCATACAATCACGATCATACAATCACGATCATACAATCACGATCATATAATCACGATCATACAATCACAATCATACATCACAATCATACAATCGCAATATTACAATCACTATCATACAATCACAATCATACAATCACTATCGTACAATCACAATCATACAAACGCAATCATACAATCACAATCATATAATCACAATTATACAATCACAATCATACAATCACAAGCATACAATCACAATCATACAATCACAATCATACAATCACAATCATACAATCTGAATCATGCAATCACAATCATACAATCAAAATCATAAAATCACAATCATACAATCACAATCATACAATCACAATCATACAATCACAATCATACAATCACGATCATACAATCACGATCATACAATCACGATCATACAATCACGATCATACAATCACGATCATACAATCACGATCATACAATCACAATCATACAATCACAGTCATACAATCACAATCATACAATCACAGTCATACAATCACAATCATACAATCGCAATCATACAATCGCAATGTCACAATCACTATCGTACAATCACAATCATACAATCACAATCATACAATCACGATCATACAATCACGATCATACAATCACGATCATACAATCACGATCATACAATCACGATCATACAATCACAATCATACAATCGCAATATTACAATCGCAATCATACAATCGCAATGTCACAATCATTATCATACAGTCACAATCAGACAATCACAATCATACAATCCCAATCATTCAATCACAATCATACAATCACAATCATACAATCACAATCATACAATAAAAGTCATACAATCACAATCATACAATGACAATCATACAAGCACAATCATACAATCGCAATCATAGAAACACAATCATACAATCACAGTCATGCAATCACAATCATACAATCGCAATCATACAATCGCAATATCACAATCACTATCATACAATAACAATCATACAATCACAGTCACACAATCACAATCATACAATCACAATCATACAATCACAATCATACAATCACAGTCATACAATCACAATCATACAACCACAATCATACAATCACAATCATATAATCACAATCATGCAATCACAATCATACAATCAACATCACACAATCACAATCATACAGTCGCAATCATGCAATCACAATCATACAATCACAATCATACAATTAAAATCATACAATCACAATCATACAATCACAATCATACAATCACAATCATACAATCGCAATCATACAATCGCAATGTCACAATCACTATCATACAATCACAATCATACAATCACAATCATACAATCACAATCCTACTATCACAATCATACAATCACACTCATACAATCACAATCATACAATCGCAATAATACAATCGCAATGTCACAATCACTGTTATACAATCACAGTCATAAAATCACAATCATACAATCACAATCATACAATCACGATCATACAATCACGATCATACAATCACGATCATATAATCACGATCATACAATCACAATCATACATCACAATCATACATCACAATCATACATCACAATCATACAATCACAGTCATACAATCACAATCATACAATCGCAATCATACAATCGCAATGTCACAATCACTATCGTACAATCACAATCATACAATCACAATCATACAATCACGATCATACAATCACGATCATACAATCACGATCATACAATCACGATCATACAATCACGATCATACAATCACAATCATACAATCACAGTCATACAATCACAATCATACAATCACAGTCATACAATCACAATCATACAATCGCAATCATACAATCGCAATGTCACAATCACTATCGTACAATCACAATCATACAATCACAATCATACAATCACGATCATACAATCACGATCATACAATCACGATCATACAATCACGATCATACAATCACAATCATACAATCACAGTCATACAATCACAATCATACAATCGCAATCATACAATCGCAATGTCACAATCACTATCGTACAATCACAATCATACAATCACGATCATACAATCACGATCATACAATCACGATCATACAATCACGATCGTACAATCACGATCATACAATCACGATCATACAATCACGATCATACAATCACGATCATACAATCACGATCGTACAATCACAATCATACAATCAGGATCATACAATCACGATCATACAATCACGATCATACAATCACGATCATACAATCACAATCATACAATCGCAATATTACAATCGCAATCATACAATCACAATCATACAATTAAAATCATACAATCACAATCATACAATGACAATCATACAATCACAATCATACAACCATAATCATACAATCACAATCGTACAATCACAATCGTACAATCACAATCATATAATCACAGTCATGCAAGCACAATCATGCAATCAAAATCATACAATCACAATCATACAGTCGCAATCATGCAATCACAATCATACAATCACTATCATAAATTCACAATCATATAATCACAATCATACAATCACAATCATACAATCGCAATATTACAATCGCAATCATACAATCACAATCATACAATCACTATCGTACAATCACAATCATACAAACGCAATCATACAGTCACAATCATATAATCACAATCATACAATCACAATCATACAATCATAATCATATAATCACACTCATTAAATTGCAATCATACAATCGCAATCATACAAACACAATCATAAAATCGCAATCATACAATCGCAATGTGAAAATCACAACCATACAATCACAATCTTACAAACGCAATCATACAATCACAATCATACAATCACAATCATATAATCACAATTATACAATCACAATCATACAATCACAAGCATACAATCACAATCATACAATCACAATCATACAATCACAATCATACAATCTCAATCATGCAATCACAATCATACAATCAAAATCATACAATCGCAATCATACAATCACAATCATACAATCACAATCATACAATAACAATCATACAATCACAATCATACAATCACAATCATACAATCACAATCATACAATAAAAGTCATACAATCACATTCACACAATGACAATCATACAATCACAATCATACAATCACAATCATACAAACACAATCATACAATCACAGTCATGCAATCACAATCATACAATCGCAATCATACAATCGCAATATCACAATCACTATCATACAATCACAGTCATACAATCACAATCATACAATCACAATCATACAATCACAGTCATACAATCACAATCCTACAATCGCAATCATACAATCGCAATGTCACAATCACTATCGTACAATCACAATCATACAATCACGATCATACAATCACGATCATACAATCACGATCATACAATCACGATCATACAAACACGATCATACAATCACGATCATACAATCACGATCATACAATCACGATCATACAATCACAATCATACAATCACAATCATATAATCACAGTCATGCAATCACAATCATGCAATCAAAATCATACAATCACAATCATACAGTCGCAATCATGCAATCACAATCATAGAATAACAATCATACAATTAAAATCATACAATCACAATCATACAATCACAATCATACAATCACAATCATACAATCGCAATCATACAATCGCAATGTCACAATCACTATCATACAATCACAATCATACAATCACAATCATACAATCACAATCTTACTATCACAATCATACAATCATGATCATATAATCACGATCATACAATCACAATCATACATCACAATCATACAATCGCAATATTACAATCGCAATCATACAATCGCAATGTCACAATCACTATCATACAATCACAATCATACAATCACTATCATAAAATCACAATCATACAAACGCAATCATACAATCACAATCATATAATCACAATCATACAATCAGAATCATATAATCACGATCATACAATCACGATCATACAATCACGATCATACAATCACAATCATACAATCACAATCATACAATCACAATCATACAATCACAATCATACAATCACAATCATACAATCACAATCATACAATCACAATCATACAATCACAATCATACAATCACAATCATACAATCACAATCATACAATCACAATCATACAATCACAATCATACAATCACAATCATACAATCACAATCATACAATCACAATCATACAATCACAATCATTCAATAAAAGTCATACAATCACAATCATACAATGACAATTATACAATCACAATCATACAATCACAATCATACAAACACTATCATACAATCACAGTCATGCAATCACAATCATACAATCGCAATCATACAATCGCAATATCACAATCACTATCATACAATCACAATCATACAATCACAGTCATACAATCACAATCATACAATCACAATCATACAATCACAATCATACAATCACAGTCATACAATCACAATCATACAATCGCAATCATACAATCGCAATGTCACAATCACTATCGTACAATCACAATCATACAATCACAATCATACAGTCACGATCATGCAATCACGATCATACAATCACGATCATACAATCACAATCATACAATCCCAATCATACAATCGCAATATTACAATCGCAATCATACAATCACAATCATCCAATTAAAATCATATAATCACAATCATACAATGACAATCATACAATCACAATCATACAATCACAATCATACAATCACAATCATACATTCACAATCATACAATCACAATCATACAATCACAGTCATATAATCACAATCATGCAATCACAATCATACAATCAAAATCATACAATCACAATCATACAGTCGCAATCATGCAATCACAATCATACAATCACAATCATACAATTAAAATCATACAATCACAATCATACAATCACAATCATACAATCACAATCTTACAACCGCAATCATACAATCGCAATGTCACAATCACTATCATACAATCACAATCGTACAATCACAATCATACAATCACAATCTTACTATCACAATCATACAATCACACTCATACAATCACAATCATACAATCGCAATCATACAATCGCAATGTCACAATCACTATTATACAATCACAGTCATACAATCACAATCATACAATCACGATCATACAATCACGATCATACAATCACGATCATACAATCACGATCATATAATCACGATCATACAATCACAATCATACATCACAATCATACAATCGCAATATTACAATCGCAACCATACAATCGCAATGTCACAATCACTATCATACAATCACAATCATACAATCACTATCGTACAATCACAATCATACAAACGCAATCATACAATCACAATCATATAATCACAATTATACAATCACAATCATACAATCACAAGCATACAATCACAATCATACAATCACAATCATACAATCACAATCATACAATCTCAATCATGCAATCACAATCATACAATCAAAATCATACAATCACAATCATACAATCACAATCATACAATCACAATCATACAATAACAATCATACAATCACAATCATACAATCACAATCATACAATCACAATCATACAATAAAAGTCATACAATCACATTCATACAATGACAATCATACAATCACAATCATACAATCACAATCATACAAACACAATCATACAATCACAATCATACAATCACAATCATACAATCACAATCATACAATCACAATCATACAATAAAAGTCATACAATCACAATCATACAATGACAATTATACAATCACAATCATACAATCACAATCATACAAACACTATCATACAATCACAGTCATGCAATCACAATCATACAATCGCAATCATACAATCGCAATATCACAATCACTATCATACAATCACAATCATACAATCACAGTCATACAATCACAATCATACAATCACAATCATACAATCACAATCATACAATCACAGTCATACAATCACAATCATACAATCGCAATCATACAATCGCAATGTCACAATCACTATCGTACAATCACAATCATACAATCACAATCATACAGTCACGATCATGCAATCACGATCATACAATCACGATCATACAATCACAATCATACAATCCCAATCATACAATCGCAATATTACAATCGCAATCATACAATCACAATCATCCAATTAAAATCATATAATCACAATCATACAATGACAATCATACAATCACAATCATACAATCACAATCATACAATCACAATCATACAATCACAATCATACAATCACAATCATACAATCACAGTCATATAATCACAATCATGCAATCACAATCATACAATCAAAATCATACAATCACAATCATACAGTCGCAATCATGCAATCACAATCATACAATCACAATCATACAATTAAAACCATACAATCACAATCATACAATCACAATCATACAATCACAATCTTACAACCGCAATCATACAATCGCAATGTCACAATCACTATCATACAATCACAATCGTACAATCACAATCATACAATCACAATCTTACTATCACAATCATACAATCACACTCATACAATCACAATCATACAATCGCAATCATACAATCGCAATGTCACAATCACTATTATACAATCACAGTCATACAATCACAATCATACAATCACGATCATACAATCACGATCATACAATCACGATCATACAATCACGATCATATAATCACGATCATACAATCACAATCATACATCACAATCATACAATCGCAATATTACAATCGCAACCATACAATCGCAATGTCACAATCACTATCATACAATCACAATCATACAATCACTATCGTACAATCACAATCATACAAACGCAATCATACAATCACAATCATATAATCACAATTATACAATCACAATCATACAATCACAAGCATACAATCACAATCATACAATCACAATCATACAATCACAATCATACAATCTCAATCATGCAATCACAATCATACAATCAAAATCATACAATCACAATCATACAATCACAATCATACAATCACAATCATACAATAACAATCATACAATCACAATCATACAATCACAATCATACAATCACAATCATACAATAAAAGTCATACAATCGCATTCATACAATGACAATCATACAATCACAATCATACAATCACAATCATACAAACACAATCATACAATCACAGTCATGCAATCACAATCATACAATCGCAATCATACAATCGCAATATCACAATCACTATCATACAATCACAGACATACAATCACAATCATACAATCACAATCATACAATCACAGTCATACAATCACAATCATACAATCGCAATCATACAATCGCAATGTCACAATCACTATCGTACAATCACAATCATACAATCACGATCATACTATCACGATCATACAATCACGATCATACAATCACGATCATACAAACACGATCATACAATCACGATCATACAATCACGATCATACAATCACGATCATACAATCACGATCATACAATCACGATCATACAATCACAATCATACAATCACAATCATATAATCACAGTCATGCAATCACAATCATGCAATCAAAATCATACAATCACAATCATACAGTCGCAATCGTGCAATCACAATCATACAATCACAATCATACAATTAAAATCATACAATCACAATCATACAATCACAATCATACAATCACAATCATACAATCGCAATCATACAATCGCAATGTCACAATCACTATCATACAATCACATTCATACTATCACAATCATACAATCACAATCTTACTATCACAATCATACAATCATGATCATATAATCACGATCATACAATCACAATCATACATCACAATCATACAATCACTATCATAAAATCACAATTATACAAACGCAATCATACAATCACAATCATATAGTCACAATCATACAATCAGAATCATATAATCACGATCATACAATCACGATCATACAATCACGATCATACAATCACAATCATACAATCACAATCATACAATCACAATCATACAATCACAATCATACAATCACAATCATACAATTACAATCATGCAATCACAATCATACAATCACAATCATACAATCACAATCATACAATCACAATCATACAATCACAATCATACAATAAAAGTCATACAATCACAATCATACAATGACAATTATACAATCACAATCATACAATCACAATCATACAAACACAATCATACAATCACAGTCATGCAATCACAATCATACAATCGCAATCATACAATCGCAATATCACAATCACTATCATACAATCACAATCATACAATTACAGTCATATAATCACAATCATACAATCACAATCATACAATCACAATCATACAATCACAGTCATACAATCACAGTCATACAATCGCAATCATACAATCGCAATGTCACAATCACTATCGTACAATCACAATCATACAATCACAACCATACAGTCACGATCATGCAATCACGATCATACAATCACGATCATACAATCACAATCATACAATCCCAATCATACAATCGCAATATTACAATCGCAATCATACAATCACAATCATCCAATTAAAATCATATAATCACAATCATACAATGACAATCATACAATCACAATCATACAATCACAATCATACAATCACAATCATACAATCACAATCATACAATCACAGTCATATAATCACAATCATGCAATCACAATCATACAATCAAAATCATACAATCACAATCATACAGTCGCAATCATGCAATCACAATCATACAATCACAATCATACAATCACTATCGTACAATCACAATCATACAATCGCAATGTCACAATCACTATCGTACAATCACAATCATACAATCACGATCATACAGTCACGATCATACAATCACGATCATACAATCACGATCATACAAACACGATCATACAATCACGATCATACAATCACGATCATACAATCACGATCATACAATCACAATCATACAATCACAATCATATAATCACAGTCATGCAATCACAATCATGCAATCAAAATCATACAATCACAATCATACAGTCGCAATCATGCAATCACAATCATACAATAACAATCATACAATTAAAATCATACAATCACAATCATACAATCACAATCATACAATCACAATCATACAATCGCAATCATACAATCGCAATGTCACAATCACTATCATACAATCACAATCATACAATCACAATCATACAATCACAATCTTACTATCACAATCATACAATCATGATCATATAATCACAATCATACAATCACAATCATACATCACAATCATACAATCGCAATATTACAATCGCAATCATACAATCGCAATGTCACAATCACTATCATACAATCACAATCATACAATCACTATCATAAAATCACAATCATACAAACGCAATCATACAATCACAATCATATAATCACAATCATACAATCAGAATCATATAATCACGATCATACAATCACGATCATACAATCACGATCATACAATCACAATCATACAATCACAATCATACAATCACAATCATACAATCACAATCATACAATCACAATCATACAATCACAATCATACAATCACAATCATACAATCACAGTCATACAATCACAATCATACAATCACAATCATACAATCACAATCATACAATCACAGTCATACAATCACAATCATACAATCGCAATCATACAATCGCAATGTCACAATCACTATCGTACAATCACAATCATACAATCACAATCATACAGTCACGATCATGCAATCACGATCATACAATCACGATCATACAATCACAATCATACAATCCCAATCATACAATCGCAATATTACAATCGCAATCATACAATCACAATCATCCAATTAAAATCATATAATCACAATCATACAATGACAATCATACAATCACAATCATACAATCACAATCATACAATCACAATCATACAATCACAATCATACAATCACAATCATACAATCACAGTCATATAATCACAATCATGCAATCACAATCATACAATCAAAATCATACAATCACAATCATACAGTCGCAATCATGCAATCACAATCATACAATCACAATCATACAATTAAAATCATACAATCACAATCATACAATCACAATCATACAATCACAATCTTACAACCGCAATCATACAATCGCAATGTCACAATCACTATCATACAATCACAATCGTACAATCACAATCATACAATCACAATCTTACTATCACAATCATACAATCACACTCATACAATCACAATCATACAATCGCAATCATACAATCGCAATGTCACAATCACTATTATACAATCACAGTCATACAATCACAATCATACAATCACGATCATACAATCACGATCATACAATCACGATCATACAATCACGATCATATAATCACGATCATACAATCACAATCATACATCACAATCATACAATCGCAATATTACAATCGCAACCATACTATCGCAATGTCACAATCACTATCATACAATCACAATCATACAATCACTATCGTACAATCACAATCATACAAACGCAATCATACAATCACAATCATATAATCACAATTATACAATCACAATCATACAATCACAAGCATACAATCACAATCATACAATCACAATCATACAATCACAATCATACAATCTCAATCATGCAATCACAATCATACAATCAAAATCATACAATCACAATCATACAATCACAATCATACAATCACAATCATACAATAACAATCATACAATCACAATCATACAATCACAATCATACAATCACAATCATACAATAAAAGTCATACAATCACATTCATACAATGACAATCATACAATCACAATCATACAATCACAATCATACAAACACAATCATACAATCACAGTCATGCAATCACAATCATACAATCGCAATCATACAATCGCAATATCACAATCACTATCATACAATCACAGACATACAATCACAATCATACAATCACAATCATACAATCACAGTCATACAATCACAATCATACAATCGCAATCATACAATCGCAATGTCACAATCACTATCGTACAATCACAATCATACAATCACGATCATACTATCACGATCATACAATCACGATCATACAATCACGATCATACAAACACGATCATACAATCACGATCATACAATCACGATCATACAATCACGATCATACAATCACGATCATACAATCACGATCATACAATCACAATCATACAATCACAATCATATAATCACAGTCATGCAATCACAATCATGCAACCAAAATCATACAATCACAATCATACAGTCGCAATCATGCAATCACAATCATACAATCACAATCATACAATTAAAATCATACAATCACAATCATACAATCACAATCATACAATCACAATCATACAATCGCAATCATACAATCGCAATGTCACAATCACTATCATACAATCACATTCATACTATCACAATCATACAATCACAATCTTACTATCACAATCATACAATCATGATCATATAATCACGATCATACAATCACAATCATACATCACAATCATACAATCACTATCATAAAATCACAATTATACAAACGCAATCATACAATCACAATCATATAATCACAATCATACAATCAGAATCATATAATCACGATCATACAATCACGATCATACAATCACGATCATACATTCACAATCATACAATCACAATCATACAATCACAATCATACAATCACAATCATACAATCACAATCATACAATTACAATCATACAATCACAATCATACAATCACAATCATACAATCACAATCATACAATCACAATCATACAATCACAATCATACAATAAAAGTCATACAATCACAATCATACAATGACAATTATACAATCACAATCATACAATCACAATCATACAATCACAGTCATGCAATCACAATCATACAATCGCAATCATACAATCGCAATATCACAATCACTATCATACAATCACAATCATACAATCACAGTCATACAATCACAATCATACAATCACAATCATACAATCACAATCATACAATCACAGTCATACAATCACAGTCATACAATCGCAATCATACAATCGCAATGTCACAATCACTATCGTACAATCACAATCATACAATCACAACCATACAGTCACGATCATGCAATCACGATCATACAATCACGATCATACAATCACAATCATACAATCCCAATCATACAATCGCAATATTACAATCGCAATCATACAATCACAATCATCCAATTAAAATCATATAATCACAATCATACAATGACAATCATACAATCACAATCATACAATCACAATCATACAATCACAATCATACAATCACAATCATACAATCACAGTCATATAATCACAATCATGCAATCACAATCATACAATCAAAATCATACAATCACAATCATACAGTCGCAATCATGCAATCACAATCATACAATCACAATCATACAATCACTATCGTACAATCACAATCATACAAACGCAATCATACAATCACAATCATACAATCGCAATGTCACAATCACTATTATACAATCACAGTCATAAAATCACAATCATACAATCACAATCATACAATCACAATCATACAATGACAATCATACAATCACAATCATACAATCATAATCATACAATCACAATCATACAATCACAATCATACAATCACAATCATACAATCACAATCATACAATCACAATCATACAATCACAATCATACAATCACAATCATACAATCACAATCATACAATCACAATCATACAATCACAATCATACAATCACAATCATACAATCACAATCATACAATCACAATCATACAATAAAAGTCATACAATCACAGTCATACAATCACAATCATACAATCACAATCATACAATCACAATCATACAATCACAGTCATACAATCACAATCATATAATCGCAATCATACAGTCGCAATGTCACAATCACTATCGTACAATCACAATCATACAATCACAATCATACAGTCACGATCATACAAACGCAATCATACAATCACAATCATATAATCACAATTATACAATCACAATCATACAATCACAAGCATACAATCACAATCATACAATCACAATCATACAATCACAATCATACAATCACAATCATACAATAAAAGTCATACAATCACAGTCATACAATGACAATCATACAATCACAATCATACAATCACAATCATACAAACACAATCATACAATCACAGTCATGCAATCACAATCATACAATCGCAATCATACAATCGCAATATCACAATCACTATCATACAATCACAGACATACAATCACAATCATACAATCACAATCATACAATCACAGTCATACAATCACAATCATACAATCGCAATCATACAATCGCAATGTCACAATCACTATCGTACAATCACAATCATACAATCACGATCATACTATCACGATCATACAATCACGATCATACAATCACGATCATACAAACACGATCATACAATCACGATCATACAATCACGATCATACAATCACGATCATACAATCACGATCATACAATCACAATCATACAATCACAATCATATAATCACAGTCATGCAATCACAATCATGCAATCAAAATCATACAATCACAATCATACAGTCGCAATCATGCAATCACAATCATACAATCACAATCATACAATTAAAATCATACAATCACAATCATACAATCACAATCATACAATCACAATCATACAATCACAATCATACAATCGCAATCATACAATCGCAATGTCACAATCACTATCATACAATCACATTCATACTATCACAATCATACAATCACAATCTTACTATCACAATCATACAATCATGATCATATAATCACGATCATACAATCACAATCATACATCACAATCATACAATCACTATCATAAAATCACAATTATACAAACGCAATCATACAATCACAATCATATAATCACAATCATACAATCAGAATCATATAATCACGATCATACAATCACGATCATACAATCACGATCATACAATCACAATCATACAATCACAATCATACAATCACAATCATACAATCACAATCATACAATCACAATCATACAATTACAATCATGCAATCACAATCATACAATCACAATCATACAATCACAATCATACAATCACAATCATACAATCACAATCATACAATAAAAGTCATACAATCACAATCATACAATGACAATTATACAATCACAATCATGCAATCACAATCATACAAACACAATCATACAATCACAGTCATGCAATCACAATCATACAATCGCAATCATACAATCGCAATATCACAATCACTATCATACAATCACAATCATACAATTACAGTCATACAATCACAATCATACAATCACAATCATACAATCACAATCATACAATCACAGTCATACAATCACAGACATACAATCGCAATCATACAATCGCAATGTCACAATCACTATCGTACAATCACAATCATACAATCACAACCATACAGTCACGATCATGCAATCACGATCATACAATCACGATCATACAATCACAATCATACAATCCCAATCATACAATCGCAATATTACAATCGCAATCATACAATCACAATCATCGAATTAAAATCATATAATCACAATCATACAATGACAATCATACAATCACAATCATACAATCACAATCATACAATCACAATCATACAATCACAATCATACAATCACAGTCATATAATCACAATCATGCAATCACAATCATACAATCAAAATCATACAATCACAATCATACAGTCGCAATCATGCAATCACAATCATACAATCACAATCATACAATCACTATCGTACAATCACAATCATACAAACGCAATCATACAATCACAATCATATAATCACAATTATACAATCACAATCATACAATCACAGTCATACAATCACAATCCTACAATCGCAATCATACAATCGCAATGTCACAATCACTATCGTACAATCACAATCATACAATCACGATCATACAGTCACGATCATACAATCACGATCATACAATCACGATCATACAAACACGATCATACAATCACGATCATACAATCACGATCATACAATCACGATCATACAATCACAATCATACAATCACAATCATATAATCACAGTCATGCAATCACAATCATGCAATCAAAATCATACAATCACAATCATACAGTCGCAATCATGCAATCACAATCATACAATAACAATCATACAATTAAAATCATACAATCACAATCATACAATCACAATCATACAATCACAATCATACAATCGCAATCATACAATCGCAATGTCACAATCACTATCATACAATCACAATCATACAATCACAATCATACAATCACAATCTTACTATCACAATCATACAATCATGATCATATAATCACAATCATACAATCACAATCATACATCACAATCATACAATCGCAATATTACAATCGCAATCATACAATCGCAATGTCACAATCACTATCATACAATCACAATCATACAATCACTATCATAAAATCACAATCATACAAACGCAATCATACAATCACAATCATATAATCACAATCATACAATCAGAATCATATAATCACGATCATACAATCACGATCATACAATCACGATCATACAATCACAATCATACAATCACAATCATACAATCACAATCATACAATCACAATCATACAATCACAATCATACAATCACAATCATACAATCACAATCATACAATCACAGTCATACAATCACAATCATACAATCACAATCATACAATCACAATCATACAATCACAGTCATACAATCACAATCATACAATCGCAATCATACAATCGCAATGTCACAATCACTATCGTACAATCACAATCATACAATCACAATCATACAGTCACGATCATGCAATCACGATCATACAATCACGATCATACAATCACAATCATACAATCCCAATCATACAATCGCAATATTACAATCGCAATCATACAATCACAATCATCCAATTAAAATCATATAATCACAATCATACAATGACAATCATACAATCACAATCATACAATCACAATCATACAATCACAATCATACAATCACAATCATACAATCACAATCATACAATCACAGTCATATAATCACAATCATGCAATCACAATCATACAATCAAAATCATACAATCACAATCATACAGTCGCAATCATGCAATCACAATCATACAATCACAATCATACAATTAAAATCATACAATCACAATCATACAATCACAATCATACAATCACAATCTTACAACCGCAATCATACAATCGCAATGTCACAATCACTATCATACAATCACAATCGTACAATCACAATCATACAATCACAATCTTACTATCACAATCATACAATCACACTCATACAATCACAATCATACAATCGCAATCATACAATCGCAATGTCACAATCACTATTATACAATCACAGTCATACAATCACAATCATACAATCACGATCATACAATCACGATCATACAATCACGATCATACAATCACGATCATATAATCACGATCATACAATCACAATCATACATCACAATCATACAATCGCAATATTACAATCGCAACCATACTATCGCAATGTCACAATCACTATCATACAATCACAATCATACAATCACTATCGTACAATCACAATCATACAAACGCAATCATACAATCACAATCATATAATCACAATTATACAATCACAATCATACAATCACAAGCATACAATCACAATCATACAATCACAATCATACAATCACAATCATACAATCTCAATCATGCAATCACAATCATACAATCAAAATCATACAATCACAATCATACAATCACAATCATACAATCACAATCATACAATAACAATCATACAATCACAATCATACAATCACAATCATACAATCACAATCATACAATAAAAGTCATACAATCACATTCATACAATGACAATCATACAATCACAATCATACAATCACAATCATACAAACACAATCATACAATCACAGTCATGCAATCACAATCATACAATCGCAATCATACAATCGCAATATCACAATCACTATCATACAATCACAGACATACAATCACAATCATACAATCACAATCATACAATCACAGTCATACAATCACAATCATACAATCGCAATCATACAATCGCAATGTCACAATCACTATCGTACAATCACAATCATACAATCACGATCATACTATCACGATCATACAATCACGATCATACAATCACGATCATACAAACACGATCATACAATCACGATCATACAATCACGATCATACAATCACGATCATACAATCACGATCATACAATCACGATCATACAATCACAATCATACAATCACAATCATATAATCACAGTCATGCAATCACAATCATGCAACCAAAATCATACAATCACAATCATACAGTCGCAATCATGCAATCACAATCATACAATCACAATCATACAATTAAAATCATACAATCACAATCATACAATCACAATCATACAATCACAATCATACAATCGCAATCATACAATCGCAATGTCACAATCACTATCATACAATCACATTCATACTATCACAATCATACAATCACAATCTTACTATCACAATCATACAATCATGATCATATAATCACGATCATACAATCACAATCATACATCACAATCATACAATCACTATCATAAAATCACAATTATACAAACGCAATCATACAATCACAATCATATAATCACAATCATACAATCAGAATCATATAATCACGATCATACAATCACGATCATACAATCACGATCATACATTCACAATCATACAATCACAATCATACAATCACAATCATACAATCACAATCATACAATCACAATCATACAATTACAATCATACAATCACAATCATACAATCACAATCATACAATCACAATCATACAATCACAATCATACAATCACAATCATACAATAAAAGTCATACAATCACAATCATACAATGACAATTATACAATCACAATCATACAATCACAATCATACAAACACAATCATACAATCACAGTCATGCAATCACAATCATACAATCGCAATCATACAATCGCAATATCACAATCACTATCATACAATCACAATCATACAATCACAGTCATACAATCACAATCATACAATCACAATCATACAATCACAATCATACAATCACAGTCATACAATCACAGTCATACAATCGCAATCATACAATCGCAATGTCACAATCACTATCGTACAATCACAATCATACAATCACAACCATACAGTCACGATCATGCAATCACGATCATACAATCACGATCATACAATCACAATCATACAATCCCAATCATACAATCGCAATATTACAATCGCAATCATACAATCACAATCATCCAATTAAAATCATATAATCACAATCATACAATGACAATCATACAATCACAATCATACAATCACAATCATACAATCACAATCATACAATCACAATCATACAATCACAGTCATATAATCACAATCATGCAATCACAATCATACAATCAAAATCATACAATCACAATCATACAGTCGCAATCATGCAATCACAATCATACAATCACAATCATACAATCACTATCGTACAATCACAATCATACAAACGCAATCATACAATCACAATCATACAATCGCAATGTCACAATCACTATTATACAATCACAGTCATAAAATCACAATCATACAATCACAATCATACAATCACAATCATACAATGACAATCATACAATCACAATCATACAATCATAATCATACAATCACAATCATACAATCACAATCATACAATCACAATCATACAATCACAATCATACAATCACAATCATACAATCACAATCATACAATCACAATCATACAATCACAATCATACAATCACAATCATACAATCACAATCATACAATCACAATCATACAATCACAATCATACAATAAAAGTCATACAATCACAGTCATACAATCACAATCATACAATCACAATCATACAATCACAATCATACAATCACAGTCATACAATCACAATCATATAATCGCAATCATACAGTCGCAATGTCACAATCACTATCGTACAATCACAATCATACAATCACAATCATACAGTCACGATCATACAAACGCAATCATACAATCACAATCATATAATCACAATTATACAATCACAATCATACAATCACAAGCATACAATCACAATCATACAATCACAATCATACAATCACAATCATACAATCACAATCATACAATAAAAGTCATACAATCACAGTCATACAATGACAATCATACAATCACAATCATACAATCACAATCATACAAACACAATCATACAATCACAGTCATGCAATCACAATCATACAATCGCAATCATACAATCGCAATATCACAATCACTATCATACAATCACAGACATACAATCACAATCATACAATCACAATCATACAATCACAGTCATACAATCACAATCATACAATCGCAATCATACAATCGCAATGTCACAATCACTATCGTACAATCACAATCATACAATCACGATCATACTATCACGATCATACAATCACGATCATACAATCACGATCATACAAACACGATCATACAATCACGATCATACAATCACGATCATACAATCACGATCATACAATCACGATCATACAATCACGATCATACAATCACAATCATACAATCACAATCATATAATCACAGTCATGCAATCACAATCATGCAATCAAAATCATACAATCACAATCATACAGTCGCAATCATGCAATCACAATCATACAATCACAATCATACAATTAAAATCATACAATCACAATCATACAATCACAATCATACAATCACAATCATACAATCGCAATCATACAATCGCAATGTCACAATCACTATCATACAATCACATTCATACTATCACAATCATACAATCACAATCTTACTATCACAATCATACAATCATGATCATATAATCACGATCATACAATCACAATCATACATCACAATCATACAATCACTATCATAAGATCACAATTATACAAACGCAATCATACAATCACAATCATATAATCACAATCATACAATCAGAATCATATAATCACGATCATACAATCACGATCATACAATCACGATCATACAATCACAATCATACAATCACAATCATACAATCACAATCATACAATCAAAATCATACAATCACAATCATACAATTACAATCATGCAATCACAATCATACAATCACAATCATACAATCACAATCATACAATCACAATCATACAATCACAATCATACAATAAAAGTCATACAATCACAATCATACAATGACAATTATACAATCACAATCATGCAATCACAATCATACAAACACAATCATACAATCACAGTCATGCAATCACAATCATACAATCGCAATCATACAATCGCAATATCACAATCACTATCATACAATCACAATCATACAATTACAGTCATACAATCACAATCATACAATCACAATCATACAATCACAATCATACAATCACAGTCATACAATCACAGACATACAATCGCAATCATACAATCGCAATGTCACAATCACTATCGTACAATCACAATCATACAATCACAACCATACAGTCACGATCATGCAATCACGATCATACAATCACGATCATACAATCACAATCATACAATCCCAATCATACAATCGCAATATTACAATCGCAATCATACAATCACAATCATCCAATTAAAATCATATAATCACAATCATACAATGACAATCATACAATCACAATCATACAATCACAATCATACAATCACAATCATACAATCACAATCATACAATCACAGTCATATAATCACAATCATGCAATCACAATCATACAATCAAAATCATACAATCACAATCATACAGTCGCAATCATGCAATCACAATCATACAATCACAATCATACAATCACTATCGTACAATCACAATCATACAAACGCAATCATACAATCACAATCATATAATCACAATTATACAATCACAATCATACAATCACAGTCATACAATCACAATCCTACAATCGCAATCATACAATCGCAATGTCACAATCACTATCGTACAATCACAATCATACAATCACGATCATACAGTCACGATCATACAATCACGATCATACTATCACGATCATACAAACACGATCATACAATCACGATCATACAATCACGATCATACAATCACGATCATACAATCACAATCATACAATCACAATCATATAATCACAGTCATGCAATCACAATCATGCAATCAAAATCATACAATCACAATCATACAGTCGCAATCATGCAATCACAATCATACAATAACAATCATACAATTAAAATCATACAATCACAATCATACAATCACAATCATACAATCACAATCATACAATCGCAATCATACAATCGCAATGTCACAATCACTATCATACAATCACAATCATACAATCACAATCATACAATCACAATCTTACTATCACAATCATACAATCATGATCATATAATCACAATCATACAATCACAATCATACATCACAATCATACAATCGCAATATTACAATCGCAATCATACAATCGCAATGTCACAATCACTATCATACAATCACAATCATACAATCACTATCATAAAATCACAATCATACAAACGCAATCATACAATCACAATCATATAATCACAATCATACAATCAGAATCATATAATCACGATCATACAATCACGATCATACAATCACGATCATACAATCACAATCATACAATCACAATCATACAATCACAATCATACAATCACAATCATACAATCACAATCATACAATCACAATCATACAATCACAATCATACAATCACAGTCATACAATCACAATCATACAATCACAATCATACAATCACAATCATACAATCACAGTCATACAATCACAATCATACAATCGCAATCATACAATCGCAATGTCACAATCACTATCGTACAATCACAATCATACAATCACAATCATACAGTCACGATCATGCAATCACGATCATACAATCACGATCATACAATCACAATCATACAATCCCAATCATACAATCGCAATATTACAATCGCAATCATACAATCACAATCATCCAATTAAAATCATATAATCACAATCATACAATGACAATCATACAATCACAATCATACAATCACAATCATACAATCACAATCATACAATCACAATCATACAATCACAATCATACAATCACAGTCATATAATCACAATCATGCAATCACAATCATACAATCAAAATCATACAATCACAATCATACAGTCGCAATCATGCAATCACAATCATACAATCACAATCATACAATTAAAATCATACAATCACAATCATACAATCACAATCATACAATCACAATCTTACAACCGCAATCATACAATCGCAATGTCACAATCACTATCATACAATCACAATCGTACAATCACAATCATACAATCACAATCTTACTATCACAATCATACAATCACACTCATACAATCACAATCATACAATCGCAATCATACAATCGCAATGTCACAATCACTATTATACAATCACAGTCATACAATCACAATCATACAATCACGATCATACAATCACGATCATACAATCACGATCATACAATCACGATCATATAATCACGATCATACAATCACAATCATACATCACAATCATACAATCGCAATATTACAATCGCAACCATACTATCGCAATGTCACAATCACTATCATACAATCACAATCATACAATCACTATCGTACAATCACAATCATACAAACGCAATCATACAATCACAATCATATAATCACAATTATACAATCACAATCATACAATCACAAGCATACAATCACAATCATACAATCACAATCATACAATCACAATCATACAATCTCAATCATGCAATCACAATCATACAATCAAAATCATACAATCACAATCATACAATCACAATCATACAATCACAATCATACAATAACAATCATACAATCACAATCATACAATCACAATCATACAATCACAATCATACAATAAAAGTCATACAATCACATTCATACAATGACAATCATACAATCACAATCATACAATCACAATCATACAAACACAATCATACAATCACAGTCATGCAATCACAATCATACAATCGCAATCATACAATCGCAATATCACAATCACTATCATACAATCACAGACATACAATCACAATCATACAATCACAATCATACAATCACAGTCATACAATCACAATCATACAATCGCAATCATACAATCGCAATGTCACAATCACTATCGTACAATCACAATCATACAATCACGATCATACTATCACGATCATACAATCACGATCATACAATCACGATCATACAAACACGATCATACAATCACGATCATACAATCACGATCATACAATCACGATCATACAATCACGATCATACAATCACGATCATACAATCACAATCATACAATCACAATCATATAATCACAGTCATGCAATCACAATCATGCAACCAAAATCATACAATCACAATCATACAGTCGCAATCATGCAATCACAATCATACAATCACAATCATACAATTAAAATCATACAATCACAATCATACAATCACAATCATACAATCACAATCATACAATCGCAATCATACAATCGCAATGTCACAATCACTATCATACAATCACATTCATACTATCACAATCATACAATCACAATCTTACTATCACAATCATACAATCATGATCATATAATCACGATCATACAATCACAATCATACATCACAATCATACAATCACTATCATAAAATCACAATTATACAAACGCAATCATACAATCACAATCATATAATCACAATCATACAATCAGAATCATATAATCACGATCATACAATCACGATCATACAATCACGATCATACATTCACAATCATACAATCACAATCATACAATCACAATCATACAATCACAATCATACAATCACAATCATACAATTACAATCATACAATCACAATCATACAATCACAATCATACAATCACAATCATACAATCACAATCATACAATCACAATCATACAATAAAAGTCATACAATCACAATCATACAATGACAATTATACAATCACAATCATACAATCACAATCATACAAACACAATCATACAATCACAGTCATGCAATCACAATCATACAATCGCAATCATACAATCGCAATATCACAATCACTATCATACAATCACAATCATACAATCACAGTCATACAATCACAATCATACAATCACAATCATACAATCACAATCATACAATCACAGTCATACAATCACAGTCATACAATCGCAATCATACAATCGCAATGTCACAATCACTATCGTACAATCACAATCATACAATCACAACCATACAGTCACGATCATGCAATCACGATCATACAATCACGATCATACAATCACAATCATACAATCCCAATCATACAATCGCAATATTACAATCGCAATCATACAATCACAATCATCCAATTAAAATCATATAATCACAATCATACAATGACAATCATACAATCACAATCATACAATCACAATCATACAATCACAATCATACAATCACAATCATACAATCACAGTCATATAATCACAATCATGCAATCACAATCATACAATCAAAATCATACAATCACAATCATACAGTCGCAATCATGCAATCACAATCATACAATCACAATCATACAATCACTATCGTACAATCACAATCATACAAACGCAATCATACAATCACAATCATACAATCGCAATGTCACAATCACTATTATACAATCACAGTCATAAAATCACAATCATACAATCACAATCATACAATCACAATCATACAATGACAATCATACAATCACAATCATACAATCATAATCATACAATCACAATCATACAATCACAATCATACAATCACAATCATACAATCACAATCATACAATCACAATCATACAATCACAATCATACAATCACAATCATACAATCACAATCATACAATCACAATCATACAATCACAATCATACAATCACAATCATACAATCACAATCATACAATAAAAGTCATACAATCACAGTCATACAATCACAATCATACAATCACAATCATACAATCACAATCATACAATCACAGTCATACAATCACAATCATATAATCGCAATCATACAGTCGCAATGTCACAATCACTATCGTACAATCACAATCATACAATCACAATCATACAGTCACGATCATACAAACGCAATCATACAATCACAATCATATAATCACAATTATACAATCACAATCATACAATCACAAGCATACAATCACAATCATACAATCACAATCATACAATCACAATCATACAATCACAATCATACAATAAAAGTCATACAATCACAGTCATACAATGACAATCATACAGTCACAATCATACAATCACAATCATACAAACACAATCATACAATCACAGTCATGCAATCACAATCATACAATCGCAATCATACAATCGCAATATCACAATCACTATCATACAATCACAGACATACAATCACAATCATACAATCACAATCATACAATCACAGTCATACAATCACAATCATACAATCGCAATCATACAATCGCAATGTCACAATCACTATCGTACAATCACAATCATACAATCACGATCATACTATCACGATCATACAATCACGATCATACAATCACGATCATACAAACACGATCATACAATCACGATCATACAATCACGATCATACAATCACGATCATACAATCACGATCATACAATCACGATCATACAATCACAATCATACAATCACAATCATATAATCACAGTCATGCAATCACAATCATGCAATCAAAATCATACAATCACAATCATACAGTCGCAATCATGCAATCACAATCATACAATCACAATCATACAATTAAAATCATACAATCACAATCATACAATCACAATCATACAATCACAATCATACAATCGCAATCATACAATCGCAATGTCACAATCACTATCATACAATCACATTCATACTATCACAATCATACAATCACAATCTTACTATCACAATCATACAATCATGATCATATAATCACGATCATACAATCACAATCATACATCACAATCATACAATCACTATCATAAAATCACAATTATACAAACGCAATCATACAATCACAATCATATAATCACAATCATACAATCAGAATCATATAATCACGATCATACAATCACGATCATACAATCACGATCATACAATCACAATCATACAATCACAATCATACAATCACAATCATACAATCACAATCATACAATCACAATCATACAATTACAATCATGCAATCACAATCATACAATCACAATCATACAATCACAATCATACAATCACAATCATACAATCACAATCATACAATAAAAGTCATACAATCACAATCATACAATGACAATTATACAATCACAATCATGCAATCACAATCATACAAACACAATCATACAATCACAGTCATGCAATCACAATCATACAATCGCAATCATACAATCGCAATATCACAATCACTATCATACAATCACAATCATACAATTACAGTCATACAATCACAATCATACAATCACAATCATACAATCACAATCATACAATCACAGTCATACAATCACAGACATACAATCGCAATCATACAATCGCAATGTCACAATCACTATCGTACAATCACAATCATACAATCACAACCATACAGTCACGATCATGCAATCACGATCATACAATCACGATCATACAATCACAATCATACAATCCCAATCATACAATCGCAATATTACAATCGCAATCATACAATCACAATCATCCAATTAAAATCATATAATCACAATCATACAATGACAATCATACAATCACAATCATACAATCACAATCATACAATCACAATCATACAATCACAATCATACAATCACAGTCATATAATCACAATCATGCAATCACAATCATACAATCAAAATCATACAATCACAATCATACAGTCGCAATCATGCAATCACAATCATACAATCACAATCATACAATCACTATCGTACAATCACAATCATACAAACGCAATCATACAATCACAATCATATAATCACAATTATACAATCACAATCATACAATCACAGTCATACAATCACAATCCTACAATCGCAATCATACAATCGCAATGTCACAATCACGATCATACAATCACAATCATACAATCCCAATCATACAATCGCAATATTACAATCGCAATCATACAATCACAATCATCCAATTAAAATCATATAATCACAATCATACAATGACAATCATACAATCACAATCATACAATCACAATCATACAATCACAATCATACAATCACAGTCATACAATCACAGTCATATAATCACAATCATGCAATCACAATCATACAATCAAAATCATACAATCACAATCATACAGTCGCAATCATGCAATCACAATCATACAATCACAATCATACAATCACTATCGTACAATCACAATCATACAAACGCAATCATACAATCACAATCATATAATCACAATTATACAATCACAATCATACAATCACAGTCATACAATCACAATCCTACAATCGCAATCATACAATCGCAATGTCACAATCACTATCGTACAATCACAATCATACAATCACGATCATACAATCACGATCATACAATCACGATCATACAATCACGATCATACAAACACGATCATACAATCACGATCATACAATCACGATCATACAATCACGATCATACAATCACAATCATACAATCACAATCATATAATCACAGTCATGCAATCACAATCATGCAATCAAAATCATACAATCACAATCATACAGTCGCAATCATGCAATCACAATCATACAATAACAATCATACAATTAAAATCATACAATCACAATCATACAATCACAATCATACAATCACAATCATACAATCGCAATCATACAATCGCAATGTCACAATCACTATCATACAATCACAATCATACAATCACAATCATACAATCACAATCTTACTATCACAATCATACAATCATGATCATATAATCACAATCATACAATCACAATCATACATCACAATCATACAATCGCAATATTACAATCGCAATCATACAATCGCAATGTCACAATCACTATCATACAATCACAATCATACAATCACTATCATAAAATCACAATCATACAAACGCAATCATACAATCACTATCATATAATCACAATCATACAATCAGAATCATATAATCACGATCATACAATCACGATCATACAATCACGATCATACAATCACAATCATACAATCACAATCATACAATCACAATCATACAATCACAATCATACAATCACAATCATACAATCACAATCATACAATCACAATCATACAATCACAATCATACAATCACAATCATACAATCACAATCATACAATCACAATCATACAATCACAATCATACAATCACAATCATACAATCACAATCATACAATCACAATCATACAATGACAATTATACAATCACAATCATACAATCACAATCATACAAACACTATCATACAATCACAGTCATGCAATCACAATCATACAATCGCAATCATACAATCGCAATATCACAATCACTATCATACAATCACAATCATACAATCACAGTCATACAATCACAATCATACAATCACAATCATACAATCACAATCATACAATCACAGTCATACAATCACAGTCATACAATCGCAATCATACAATCGCAATGTCACAATCACTATCGTACAATCACAATGATACAATCACAACCATACAGTCACGATCATGCAATCACGATCATACAATCACGATCATACAATCACAATCATACAATCCCAATCATACAATCGCAATATTACAATCGCAATCATACAATCACAATCATCCAATTAAAATCATATAATCACAATCATACAATGACAATCATACAATCACAATCATACAATCACAATCATACAATCACAATCATACAATCACAATCATACAATCACAATCATACAATCACAATCATACAATCACAATCATACAATCACAATCATACAATAAAAGTCATACAATCACAGTCATACAATCACAATCATACAATCACAATCATACAATCACAATCATACAATCACAGTCATACAATCACAATCATATAATCGCAATCATACAGTCGCAATGTCACAATCACTATCGTACAATCACAATCATACAATCACAATCATACAGTCACGATCATACAAACGCAATCATACAATCACAATCATATAATCACAATTATACAATCACAATCATACAATCACAAGCATACAATCACAATCATACAATCACAATCATACAATCACAATCATACAATCACAATCATACAATAAAAGTCATACAATCACAGTCATACAATGACAATCATACAGTCACAATCATACAATCACAATCATACAAACACAATCATACAATCACAGTCATGCAATCACAATCATACAATCGCAATCATACAATCGCAATATCACAATCACTATCATACAATCACAGACATACAATCACAATCATACAATCACAATCATACAATCACAGTCATACAATCACAATCATACAATCGCAATCATACAATCGCAATGTCACAATCACTATCGTACAATCACAATCATACAATCACGATCATACTATCACGATCATACAATCACGATCATACAATCACGATCATACAAACACGATCATACAATCACGATCATACAATCACGATCATACAATCACGATCATACAATCACGATCATACAATCACGATCATACAATCACAATCATACAATCACAATCATATAATCACAGTCATGCAATCACAATCATGCAATCAAAATCATACAATCACAATCATACAGTCGCAATCATGCAATCACAATCATACAATCACAATCATACAATTAAAATCATACAATCACAATCATACAATCACAATCATACAATCACAATCATACAATCGCAATCATACAATCGCAATGTCACAATCACTATCATACAATCACATTCATACTATCACAATCATACAATCACAATCTTACTATCACAATCATACAATCATGATCATATAATCACGATCATACAATCACAATCATACATCACAATCATACAATCACTATCATAAAATCACAATTATACAAACGCAATCATACAATCACAATCATATAATCACAATCATACAATCAGAATCATATAATCACGATCATACAATCACGATCATACAATCACGATCATACAATCACAATCATACAATCACAATCATACAATCACAATCATACAATCACAATCATACAATCACAATCATACAATTACAATCATGCAATCACAATCATACAATCACAATCATACAATCACAATCATACAATCACAATCATACAATCACAATCATACAATAAAAGTCATACAATCACAATCATACAATGACAATTATACAATCACAATCATGCAATCACAATCATACAAACACAATCATACAATCACAGTCATGCAATCACAATCATACAATCGCAATCATACAATCGCAATATCACAATCACTATCATACAATCACAATCATACAATTACAGTCATACAATCACAATCATACAATCACAATCATACAATCACAATCATACAATCACAGTCATACAATCACAGACATACAATCGCAATCATACAATCGCAATGTCACAATCACTATCGTACAATCACAATCATACAATCACAACCATACAGTCACGATCATGCAATCACGATCATACAATCACGATCATACAATCACAATCATACAATCCCAATCATACAATCGCAATATTACAATCGCAATCATACAATCACAATCATCCAATTAAAATCATATAATCACAATCATACAATGACAATCATACAATCACAATCATACAATCACAATCATACAATCACAATCATACAATCACAATCATACAATCACAGTCATATAATCACAATCATGCAATCACAATCATACAATCAAAATCATACAATCACAATCATACAGTCGCAATCATGCAATCACAATCATACAATCACAATCATACAATCACTATCGTACAATCACAATCATACAAACGCAATCATACAATCACAATCATATAATCACAATTATACAATCACAATCATACAATCACAGTCATACAATCACAATCCTACAATCGCAATCATACAATCGCAATGTCACAATCACGATCATACAATCACAATCATACAATCCCAATCATACAATCGCAATATTACAATCGCAATCATACAATCACAATCATCCAATTAAAATCATATAATCACAATCATACAATGACAATCATACAATCACAATCATACAATCACAATCATACAATCACAATCATACAATCACAGTCATACAATCACAGTCATATAATCACAATCATGCAATCACAATCATACAATCAAAATCATACAATCACAATCATACAGTCGCAATCATGCAATCACAATCATACAATCACAATCATACAATCACTATCGTACAATCACAATCATACAAACGCAATCATACAATCACAATCATATAATCACAATTATACAATCACAATCATACAATCACAGTCATACAATCACAATCCTACAATCGCAATCATACAATCGCAATGTCACAATCACTATCGTACAATCACAATCATACAATCACGATCATACAATCACGATCATACAATCACGATCATACAATCACGATCATACAAACACGATCATACAATCACGATCATACAATCACGATCATACAATCACGATCATACAATCACAATCATACAATCACAATCATATAATCACAGTCATGCAATCACAATCATGCAATCAAAATCATACAATCACAATCATACAGTCGCAATCATGCAATCACAATCATACAATAACAATCATACAATTAAAATCATACAATCACAATCATACAATCACAATCATACAATCACAATCATACAATCGCAATCATACAATCGCAATGTCACAATCACTATCATACAATCACAATCATACAATCACAATCATACAATCACAATCTTACTATCACAATCATACAATCATGATCATATAATCACAATCATACAATCACAATCATACATCACAATCATACAATCGCAATATTACAATCGCAATCATACAATCGCAATGTCACAATCACTATCATACAATCACAATCATACAATCACTATCATAAAATCACAATCATACAAACGCAATCATACAATCACTATCATATAATCACAATCATACAATCAGAATCATATAATCACGATCATACAATCACGATCATACAATCACGATCATACAATCACAATCATACAATCACAATCATACAATCACAATCATACAATCACAATCATACAATCACAATCATACAATCACAATCATACAATCACAATCATACAATCACAATCATACAATCACAATCATACAATCACAATCATACAATCACAATCATACAATCACAATCATACAATCACAATCATACAATCACAATCATACAATCACAATCATACAATGACAATTATACAATCACAATCATACAATCACAATCATACAAACACTATCATACAATCACAGTCATGCAATCACAATCATACAATCGCAATCATACAATCGCAATATCACAATCACTATCATACAATCACAATCATACAATCACAGTCATACAATCACAATCATACAATCACAATCATACAATCACAATCATACAATCACAGTCATACAATCACAGTCATACAATCGCAATCATACAATCGCAATGTCACAATCACTATCGTACAATCACAATGATACAATCACAACCATACAGTCACGATCATGCAATCACGATCATACAATCACGATCATACAATCACAATCATACAATCCCAATCATACAATCGCAATATTACAATCGCAATCATACAATCACAATCATCCAATTAAAATCATATAATCACAATCATACAATGACAATCATACAATCACAATCATACAATCACAATCATACAATCACAATCATACAATCACAATCATACAATCACAGTCATATAATCACAATCATGCAATCACAATCATACAATCAAAATCATACAATCACAATCATACAGTCGCAATCATGCAATCACAATCATACAATCACAATCATACAATCACTATCGTACAATCACAATCATACAAACGCAATCATACAATCACAATCATATAATCACAATTATACAATCACAATCATACAATCACAAGCATACAATCACAATCATACAATCACAATCATACAACCGCAATCATACAATCTCAATCATGCAATCACAATCATACAATCAAAATCATAAAATCACAATCATACAATCACAATCATACAATCACGATCATATAATCACGATCATACAATCACGATCATACAATCACGATCATACAATCACGATCATACAATCACGATCATACAATCACAATCATACAATCGCAATCATACAATCGCAATGTCACAATCACTATTATACAATCACAGTCATAAAATCACAATCATACAATCACAATCATACAATCACAATCATACAATGACAATCATACAATCACAATCATACAATCATAATCATACAATCACAATCATACAATCACAATCATACAATCACAATCATACAATCACAATCATACAATCACAATCATACAATCACAATCATACAATCACAATCATACAATCACAATCATACAATCACAATCATACAATCACAATCATACAATCACAATCATACAATCACAATCATACAATAAAAGTCATACAATCACAGTCATACAATCACAATCATACAATCACAATCATACAATCACAATCATACAATCACAGTCATACAATCACAATCATATAATCGCAATCATACAGTCGCAATGTCACAATCACTATCGTACAATCACAATCATACAATCACAATCATACAGTCACGATCATACAAACGCAATCATACAATCACAATCATATAATCACAATTATACAATCACAATCATACAATCACAAGCATACAATCACAATCATACAATCACAATCATACAATCACAATCATACAATAAAAGTCATACAATCACAGTCATAAAATCACAATCATACAATCACAATCATACAATCACAATCATACAATGACAATCATACAATCACAATCATACAATCACAATCATACAAACACAATCATACAATCACAGTCATGCAATCACAATCATACAATCGCAATATCACAATCACTATCATACAATAACAATCATACAATCACAGTCATACAATCACAATCATACAATCACAATCATGCAATCACGATCATACAATCACGATCATACAATCACAATCATACAATCCCAATCATACAATCGCAATATTACAATCGCAATCATACAATCACAATCATCCAATTAAAATCATATAATCACAATCATACAATTAAAATCATACAATCACAATCATACAATCACAATCATACAATCACAATCTTACAATCGCAATCATACAATCGCAATGTCACAATCACTATCATACAATCACAATCATACAATCACAATCATACAATCACAATCTTACTATCACAATCATACAATCACACTCATACAATCACAATCATACAATCGCAATCATACAATCGCAATGTCACAATCACTATCGCACAATCACAATCATACAATCACGATCATACAATCACGATCACACAATCACGATCATACAATCACAGTCATACAATCGCAATCATACAATCGCAATCATACAATCGCAATGTCACAATCACTATCGTACAATCACAATCATACAATCACGATCATACAATCACGATCATACAATCACGATCATACAATCACGATCATACAATCACGATCATACAATCACGATCATACAATCACGATCATACAATCACGATCATACAATCACAATCATACAATCGCAATATTACAATCGCAATCATACAATCACAATCATACAATTAAAATCATACAATCACAATCATACAATGACAATCATACAATCATAATCATACAATCACAATCATACAATCACAATCGTACAATCACAATCATATAATCACAGTCATGCAATCACAATCATGAAATCAAAATCATACAATCACAATCACACAGTCGCAATCATGCAATCACAATCATACAATCACAATCATACAATTAAAATCATACAATCACAATCATACAATCACAATCATACAATCACAATCATACAATCGCAATCATACAATCGCAATGTCACAATCACTATCATACAATTACAATCATACAATCACAATCATACAATCACAATCTTACTATCACAATCATACAATCACTCTCATACAATCACAATCATACAATCGCAATCATACAATCGCAATGTCACAATCACTATTATACAATCACAGTCATACAATCACAATCATACAGTCACAATCATATAATCACAATCATACAATCACAATCATACAATCATAATCATATAATCACACTCATTAAATTGCAATCATACAATCGCAATCATACAAACACAATCATAAAATCGCAATCATACAATCGCAATGTGAAAATCACAATCATACAATCACAATCATACAAACGCAATCATACAATCACAATCATATAATCACAATCATACAATCAGAATCATATAATCACGATCATACAATCACGATCATACAATCACGATCATACAATCACAATCATACAATCACAATCATACAATCACAATCATACAATCACAATCATACAATCACAATCATACAATCACAATCATACAATCACAATCATACAATCACAATCATACAATAAAAGTCATACAATCACAATCATACAATGACAATTATACAATCACAATCATACAATCACAATCATACAAACACTATCATACAATCACAGTCATGCAATCACAATCATACAATCGCAATCATACAATCGCAATATCACAATCACTATCATACAATCACAATCATACAATCACAGTCATACAATCACAATCATACAATCACAATCATACAATCACAATCATACAGTCACGATCATGCAATCACGATCATACAATCAGGATCATACAATCCCAATCATACAATCGCAATATTACAATCGCAATCATACAATCACAATCATCCAATTAAAATCATATAATCACAATCATACAATGACAATCATACAATCACAATCATACAATCACAATCATACAATCACAATCGTACAATCACAATCATACAATCACAATCATACAATCACAGTCATATAATCACAATCATGCAATCACAATCATACAATCAAAATCATACAATCACAATCATACAGTCGCAATCATGCAATCACAATCATACAATCACAATCATACAATTAAAATCATACAATCACAATCATACAATCACAATCATACAATCACAATCTTACAACCGCAATCATACAATCGCAATGTCACAATCACTATCATACAATCACAATCGTACAATCACAATCATACAATCACAATCTTACTATCGCAATCATACAATCACACTCATACAATCACAATCATACAATCGCAATCATACAATCGCGATGTCACAATCACTATTATACAATCACAGTCATACAATCACAATCATACAATCACGATCATACAATCACGATCATACAATCACGATCATACAATCACGATCATATAATCACGATCATACAATCACAATCATACATCACAATCATACAATCGCAATATTACAATCGCAACCATACAATCGCAATGTCACAATCACTATCATACAATCACAATCATACAATCACTATCGTACAATCACAATCATACAAACGCAATCATACAATCACAATCATATAATCACAATTATACAATCACAATCATACAATCACAAGCATACAATCACAATCATACAATCACAATCATACAATAAAAGTCATACAATCACATTCATACAATAACAATCATACAATCACAATCATACAATCACAATCATACAAACACAATCATACAATCACAGTCATGCAATCACAATCATACAATCGCAATCATACAATCGCAATATCACAATCACTATCATACAATCACAGACATACAATCACAATCATACAATCACAATCATACAATCACAGTCATACAATCACAATCATACAATCGCAATCACACAATCGCAATATCACAATCACTATTATACAATCACAGTCATACAATCACAATCATACAATCACGATCATACAATCACGATCATACAATCACGATCATACAATCACGATCATATAATCACGATCATACAATCACAATCATACATCACAATCATACAATCGCAATATTACAATCGCAACCATACAATCGCAATGTCACAATCACAATCATACAATCACAATCATACAATCACAATCATACAATCACAATCATACAATAACAATCATACAATCACAATCATACAATCACAATCATACAATCACAATCATACAATAAAAGTCATACAATCACATTCATACAATGACAATCATACAATCACAATCATACAATCACAATCATACAAACACAATCATACAATCACAGTCATGCAATCACAATCATACAATCGCAATCATACAATCGCAATATCACAATCACTATCATACAATCACAGACATACAATCACAATCATACAATCACAATCATACAATCACAGTCATACAATCACAATCATACAATCGCAATCATACAATCGCAATGTCACAATCACTATCGTACAATCACAATCATACAATCACGATCATACAATCACGATCATACAATCACGATCATATAATCACGATCATACAATCACGATCATACAATCACGATCATACAATCACGATCATACAATCACGATCATACAATCACAATCATACAATCGCAATCATACAATCGCAATGTCACAATCACTATTATACAATCACAGTCATAAAATCACAATCATACAATCACAATCATACAATCACAATCATACAATGACAATCATACAATCACAATCATACAATCATAATCATACAATCACAATCATACAATCACAATCATACAATCACAATCATACAATCACAATCATACAATCACAATCATACAATCACAATCATACAATCACAATCATACAATCACAATCATACAATCACAATCATACAATCACAATCATACAATCACAATCATACAATCACAATCATACAATCACAATCATACAATAAAAGTCATACAATCACAGTCATACAATCACAATCATACAATCACAATCATACAATCACAATCATACAATCACAGTCATTCAATCACAATCATATAATCGCAATCATACAGTCGCAATGTCACAATCACTATCGTACAATCACAATCATACAATCACAATCATACAGTCACGATCATACAAACGCAATCATACAATCACAATCATATAATCACAATTATACAATCACAATCATACAATCACAAGCATACAATCACAATCATACAATCACAATCATACAATCACAATCATACAATAAAAGTCATACAATCACAGTCATAAAATCACAATCATACAATCACAATCATACAATCACAATCATACAATGACAATCATACAATCACAATCATACAATCACAATCATACAAACACAATCATACAATCACAGTCATGCAATCACAATCATACAATCGCAATCATACAATCGCAATATCACAATCACTATCATACAATCACAGACATACAATCACAATCATACAATCACAATCATACAATCACAGTCATACAATCACAATCATACAATCGCAATCATACAATCGCAATGTCACAATCACTATCGTACAATCACAATCATACAATCACGATCATACAATCACGATCATACAATCACGATCATATAATCACGATCATACAATCACGATCATACAATCACGATCATACAATCACGATCATACAATCACGATCATACAATCACAATCATACAATCGCAATCATACAATCGCAATGTCACAATCACTATTATACAATCACAGTCATAAAATCACAATCATACAATCACAATCATACAATCACAATCATACAATGACAATCATACAATCACAATCATACAATCATAATCATACAATCACAATCATACAATCACAATCATACAATCACAATCATACAATCACAATCATACAATCACAATCATACAATCACAATCATACAATCACAATCATACAATCACAATCATACAATCACAATCATACAATCACAATCATACAATCACAATCATACAATCACAATCATACAATCACAATCATACAATAAAAGTCATACAATCACAGTCATACAATCACAATCATACAATCACAATCATACAATCACAATCATACAATCACAGTCATACAATCACAATCATATAATCGCAATCATACAGTCGCAATGTCACAATCACTATCGTACAATCACAATCATACAATCACAATCATACAGTCACGATCATACAAACGCAATCATACAATCACAATCATATAATCACAATTATACAATCACAATCATACAATCACAAGCATACAATCACAATCATACAATCACAATCATACAATCACAATCATACAATAAAAGTCATACAATCACAGTCATAAAATCACAATCATACAATCACAATCATACAATCACAATCATACAATGACAATCATACAATCACAATCATACAATCACAATCATACAAACACAATCATACAATCACAGTCATGCAATCACAATCATACAATCGCAATATCACAATCACTATCATACAATAACAATCATACAATCACAGTCATACAATCACAATCATACAATCACAATCATGCAATCACGATCATACAATCACGATCATACAATCACAATCATACAATCCCAATCATACAATCGCAATATTACAATCGCAATCATACAATCACAATCATCCAATTAAAATCATATAATCACAATCATACAATTAAAATCATACAATCACAATCATACAATCACAATCATACAATCACAATCTTACAATCGCAATCATACAATCGCAATGTCACAATCACTATCATACAATCACAATCATACAATCACAATCATACAATCACAATCTTACTATCACAATCATACAATCACACTCATACAATCACAATCATACAATCGCAATCATACAATCGCAATGTCACAATCACTATCGCACAATCACAATCATACAATCACGATCATACAATCACGATCACACAATCACGATCATACAATCACAGTCATACAATCGCAATCATACAATCGCAATCATACAATCGCAATGTCACAATCACTATCGTACAATCACAATCATACAATCACGATCATACAATCACGATCATACAATCACGATCATACAATCACGATCATACAATCACGATCATACAATCACGATCATACAATCACGATCATACAATCACGATCATACAATCACAATCATACAATCGCAATATTACAATCGCAATCATACAATCACAATCATACAATTAAAATCATACAATCACAATCATACAATGACAATCATACAATCATAATCATACAATCACAATCATACAATCACAATCGTACAATCACAATCATATAATCACAGTCATGCAATCACAATCATGAAATCAAAATCATACAATCACAATCACACAGTCGCAATCATGCAATCACAATCATACAATCACAATCATACAATTAAAATCATACAATCACAATCATACAATCACAATCATACAATCACAATCATACAATCGCAATCATACAATCGCAATGTCACAATCACTATCATACAATTACAATCATACAATCACAATCATACAATCACAATCTTACTATCACAATCATACAATCACTCTCATACAATCACAATCATACAATCGCAATCATACAATCGCAATGTCACAATCACTATTATACAATCACAGTCATACAATCACAATCATACAGTCACAATCATATAATCACAATCATACAATCACAATCATACAATCATAATCATATAATCACACTCATTAAATTGCAATCATACAATCGCAATCATACAAACACAATCATAAAATCGCAATCATACAATCGCAATGTGAAAATCACAATCATACAATCACAATCATACAAACGCAATCATACAATCACAATCATATAATCACAATCATACAATCAGAATCATATAATCACGATCATACAATCACGATCATACAATCACGATCATACAATCACAGTCATACAATCACAATCATACAATCACAATCATACAATCACAATCATACAATCACAATCATACAATCACAATCATACAATCACAATCATACAATCACAATCATACAATAAAAGTCATACAATCACAATCATACAATGACAATTATACAATCACAATCATACAATCACAATCATACAAACACTATCATACAATCACAGTCATGCAATCACAATCATACAATCGCAATCATACAATCGCAATATCACAATCACTATCATACAATCACAATCATACAATCACAGTCATACAATCACAATCATACAATCACAATCATACAATCACAATCATACAGTCACGATCATGCAATCACGATCATACAATCAGGATCATACAATCCCAATCATACAATCGCAATATTACAATCGCAATCATACAATCACAATCATCCAATTAAAATCATATAATCACAATCATACAATGACAATCATACAATCACAATCATACAATCACAATCATACAATCACAATCGTACAATCACAATCATACAATCACAATCATACAATCACAGTCATATAATCACAATCATGCAATCACAATCATACAATCAAAATCATACAATCACAATCATACAGTCGCAATCATGCAATCACAATCATACAATCACAATCATACAATTAAAATCATACAATCACAATCATACAATCACAATCATACAATCACAATCTTACAACCGCAATCATACAATCGCAATGTCACAATCACTATCATACAATCACAATCGTACAATCACAATCATACAATCACAATCTTACTATCGCAATCATACAATCACACTCATACAATCACAATCATACAATCGCAATCATACAATCGCGATGTCACAATCACTATTATACAATCACAGTCATACAATCACAATCATACAATCACGATCATACAATCACGATCATACAATCACGATCATACAATCACGATCATATAATCACGATCATACAATCACAATCATACATCACAATCATACAATCGCAATATTACAATCGCAACCATACAATCGCAATGTCACAATCACTATCATACAATCACAATCATACAATCACTATCGTACAATCACAATCATACAAACGCAATCATACAATCACAATCATATAATCACAATTATACAATCACAATCATACAATCACAAGCATACAATCACAATCATACAATCACAATCATACAATAAAAGTCATACAATCACATTCATACAATAACAATCATACAATCACAATCATACAATCACAATCATACAAACACAATCATACAATCACAGTCATGCAATCACAATCATACAATCGCAATCATACAATCGCAATATCACAATCACTATCATACAATCACAGACATACAATCACAATCATACAATCACAATCATACAATCACAGTCATACAATCACAATCATACAATCGCAATCACACAATCGCAATATCACAATCACTATTATACAATCACAGTCATACAATCACAATCATACAATCACGATCATACAATCACGATCATACAATCACGATCATACAATCACGATCATATAATCACGATCATACAATCACAATCATACATCACAATCATACAATCGCAATATTACAATCGCAACCATACAATCGCAATGTCACAATCACAATCATACAATCACAATCATACAATCACAATCATACAATCACAATCATACAATAACAATCATACAATCACAATCATACAATCACAATCATACAATCACAATCATACAATAAAAGTCATACAATCACATTCATACAATGACAATCATACAATCACAATCATACAATCACAATCATACAAACACAATCATACAATCACAGTCATGCAATCACAATCATACAATCGCAATCATACAATCGCAATATCACAATCACTATCATACAATCACAGACATACAATCACAATCATACAATCACAATCATACAATCACAGTCATACAATCACAATCATACAATCGCAATCATACAATCGCAATGTCACAATCACTATCGTACAATCACAATCATACAATCACGATCATACAATCACGATCATACAATCACGATCATACAATCACGATCATACAAACGCGATCATACAATCACGATCATACAATCACGATCATACAATCACGATCATACAATCACGATCATACAATCACGATCATACAATCACAATCATACAATCACAATCATACAATCACAATCATACAATCACAATCATATAATCACAGTCATGCAATCACAATCATGCAATCAAAATCATACAATCACAATCATACAGTCGCAATCATGCAAACACAATCATACAATCACAATCATACAATTAAAATCATACAATCACAATCATACAATCACAATCATACAATCACAATCATACAATCGCAATCATACAATCGCAATGTCACAATCACTATCATACAATCACATTCATACTATCACAATCATACAATCACAATCTTACTATCACAATCATACAATCATGATCATATAATCACGATCATACAATCACAATCATACATCACAATCATACAATCGCAATATTACAATCACAATCATACAATCACTATCATAAAATCACAATTATACAAACGCAATCATACAATCACAATCATATAATCACAATCATACAATCAGAATCATATAATCACGATCATACAATCACGATCATACAATCACGATCATACAATCACAATCATACAATCACAATCATACAATCACAATCATACAATCACAATCATACAGTCACGATCATGCAATCACGATCATACAATCACGATCATACAATCACAATCATACAATCCCAATCATACAATCGCAATATTACAATCGCAATCATACAATCACAATCATCCAATTAAAATCATATAATCACAATCATACAATTAAAATCATACAATCACAATCATACAATCACAATCATACAATCACAATCTTACAATCGCAATCATACAATCGCAATGTCACAATCACTATCATACAATCACAATCATACAATCACAATCATACAATCACAATCTTACTATCACAATCATACAATCACACTCATACAATCACAATCATACAATCGCAATCATACAATCGCAATGTCACAATCACTATTATACAATCACAGTCATGCAATCACAATCATACAATCGCAATCATACAATCGCAATATCACAATCACTATCATACAATCACAGACATACAATCACAATCATAGAATCACAATCATACAATCACAGTCATACAATCACAATCATACAATCGCAATCATACAATCGCAATGTCACAATCACTATCGTACAATCACAATCATACAATCACGATCATACAATCACGATCATACAATCACGATCATACAATCACGATCATACAAACACGATCATACAATCACGATCATACAATCACGATCATACAATCACGATCATACAATCACGATCATACAATCACGATCATACAATCACAATCATACAATCACAATCATATAATCACAGTCATGCAATCACAATCATGCAATCAAAATCATACAATCACAATCATACAGTCGCAATCATGCAATCACAATCATACAATCACAATCATACAATTAAAATCATACAATCACAATCATACAATCACAATCATACAATCACAATCATACAATCGCAATCATACAATCGCAATGTCACAATCACTATCATACAATCACATTCATACTATCACAATCATACAATCACAATCTTACTATCACAATCATACAATCATGATCATATAATCACGATCATACAATCACAATCATACATCACAATCATACAATCGCAATATTACAATCACAATCATACAATCACTATCATAAAATCACAATTATACAAACGCAATCATACAATCACAATCATATAATCACAATCATACAATCAGAATCATATAATCACGATCATACAATCACGATCATACAATCACGATCATACAATCACAATCATACAATCACAATCATACAATCACAATCATACAATCACAATCATACAATCACAATCATACAATTACAATCATACAATCACAATCATACAATCACAATCATACAATCACAATCATACAATCACAATCATACAATCACAATCATACAATAAAAGTCATACAATCACAATCATATAATCGCAATCATACAGTCGCAATGTCACAATCACTATCGTACAATCACAATCATACAATCACAATCATACAGTCACGATCATGCAATCACGATCATACAATCACGATCATACAATCACAATCATACAATCCCAATCATACAATCGCAATATTACAATCGCAATCATACAATCACAATCATCCAATTAAAATCATATAATCACAATCATACAATTAAAATCATACAATCACAATCATACAATCACAATCATACAATCACAATCTTACAATCGCAATCATACAATCGCAATGTCACAATCACTATCACACAATCACAATCATACAATCACAATCATACAATCACAATCTTACTATCACAATCATACAATCACACTCATACAATCACAATCATACAATCGCAATCATACAATCGCAATGTCACAATCACTATTATACAATCACAGTCATACAATCACAATCATACAATCACGATCATACAATCACGATCATACAATCACGATCATATAATCACGATCATACAATCACAATCATACATCACAATCATGCAATCGCAATATTACAATCGCAATCATACAATCGCAATGTCACAATCACTATCATACAATCACAATCATACAATCACTATCGTACAATCACAATCATACAAACGCAATCATGCAATCACAATCATATAATCACAATTATACAATCACAATCATACAATCACAAGCATACAATCACAATCATACTATCACAATCATACAATCGCAATCATACAATCTCAATCATGCAATCACAATCATACAATCAAAATCATACAATCACAATCATACAATCACAATCATACAATCACAATCATACAATCACAATCATACAATCACAATCATACAATCACAATCATACAATAAAAGTCATACAATCACAATCATACAATGACAATCATACAATCACAATCATACAATCACAATCATACAAACACAATCATACAATCACAGTCATGCAATCACAATCATACAATCGCAATATCACAATTACTATCATACAATAACAATCATACAATCACAGTCATACAATCACAATCATACAATCACAATCATACAATCACAATCATACAATCACAATCATACAATCACAATCATACAATCACAGTCATACAATCACAATCATACAATCACGATCATACAATCACGATCATACAATCACGATCATACAATCACGATCATACAATCACGATCACACAATCACGATCATACAATCACAGTCATACAATCGCAATCATACAATCGCAATGTCACAATCACTATCGTACAATCACAATCATACAATCACGATCATACAATCACGATCATACAATCACGATCATACAATCACGATCATACAATCACGATCATACAATCACGATCATACAATCACAATCATACAATCGCAATATTACAATCGCAATCATACAATCACAATCATACAATTAAAATCATACAATCACAATCATACAATGACAATCATACAATCATAATCATACAATCACAATCATACAATCACAATCGTACAATCACAATCATATAATCACAGTCATGCAATCACAATCATGAAATCAAAATCATACAATCACAATCACACAGTCGCAATCATGCAATCACAATCATACAATCACAATCATACAATTAAAATCATACAATCACAATCATACAATCACAATCATACAATCACAATCATACAATCATAATCATATAATCACACTCATTAAATTGCAATCATACAATCGCAATCATACAAACACAATCATAAAATCGCAATCATACAATCGCAATGTGAAAATCACAATCATACAATCACAATCATACAAACGCAATCATACAATCACAATCATATAATCACAATCATACAATCAGAATCATATAATCACGATCATACAATCACGATCATACAATCACGATCATACAATCACAATCATACAATCACAATCATACAATCACAATCATACAATCACAATCATACAATCACAATCATACAATCACAATCATACAATCACAATCATACAATCACAATCATACAATCACAATCATACAATCACAATCATACAATCACAATCATACAATCACAATCATACAATCACAATCATACAATAAAAGTCATACAATCACAATCATACAATGACAATTATACAATCACAATCATACAATCACAATCATACAAACACTATCATACAATCACAGTCATGCAATCACAATCATACAATCGCAATCATACAATCGCAATATCACAATCACTATCATACAATCACAATCATACAATCACAGTCATACAATCACAATCATACAATCACAATCATACAATCACAATCATACAGTCACGATCATGCAATCACGATCATACAATCACGATCATACAATCCCAATCATACAATCGCAATATTACAATCGCAATCATACAATCACAATCATCCAATTAAAATCATATAATCACAATCATACAATGACAATCATACAATCACAATCATACAATCACAATCATACAATCACAATCGTACAATCACAATCATACAATCACAATCATACAATCACAGTCATATAATCACAATCATGCAATCACAATCATACAATCAAAATCATACAATCACAATCATACAGTCGCAATCATGCAATCACAATCATACAATCACAATCATACAATTAAAATCATACAATCACAATCATACAATCACAATCATACAATCACAATCTTACAACCGCAATCATACAATCGCAATGTCACAATCACTATCATACAATCACAATCGTACAATCACAATCATACAATCACAATCTTACTATCGCAATCATACAATCACACTCATACAATCACAATCATACAATCGCAATCATACAATCGCGATGTCACAATCACTATTATACAATCACAGTCATACAATCACAATCATACAATCACGATCATACAATCACGATCATACAATCACGATCATACAATCACGATCATATAATCACGATCATACAATCACAATCATACATCACAATCATACAATCGCAATATTACAATCGCAACCATACAATCGCAATGTCACAATCACTATCATACAATCACAATCATACAATCACTATCGTACAATCACAATCATACAAACGCAATCATACAATCACAATCATATAATCACAATTATACAATCACAATCATACAATCACAAGCATACAATCACAATCATACAATCACAATCATACAATCACAATCATACAATCTCAATCATGCAATCACAATCATACAATCAAAATCATACAATCACAATCATACAATCACAATCATACAATCACAATCATACAATCACAATCATACAAACACAATCATACAATCACAGTCATGCAATCACAATCATACAATCGCAATCATACAATCGCAATATCACAATCACTATCATACAATCACAGACATACAATCACAATCATACAATCACAATCATACAATCACAGTCATACAATCACAATCATACAATCGCAATCATACAATCGCAATGTCACAATCACTATCGTACAATCACAATCATACAATCACGATCATACAATCACGATCATACAATCACGATCATACAATCACGATCATACAAACGCGATCATACAATCACGATCATACAATCACGATCATACAATCACGATCATACAATCACGATCATACAATCACAATCATACAATCACAATCATATAATCACAGTCATGCAATCACAATCATGCAATCAAAATCATACAATCACAATCATACAGTCGCAATCATGCAAACACAATCATACAATCACAATCATACAATCGCAATATTACAATCGCAACCATACAATCGCAATGTCACAATCACTATCATACAATCACAATCATACAATCACTATCGTACAATCACAATCATACAAACGCAATCATACAATCACAATCATATAATCACAATTATACAATCACAATCATACAATCACAAGCATACAATCACAATCATACAATCACTATCGTACAATCACAATCATACAATCCCAATCATACAATCGCAATATTACAATCGCAATCATACAATCACAATCATCCAATTAAAATCATAAAATCACAATCATACAATCACAATCATACAATCACGATCATACAATCACGATCATATAATCACGATCATACAATCACGATCATACAATCACGATCATACAATCACGATCATACAATCACGATCATACAATCACGATCATACAATCGCAATCATACAATCGCAATGTCACAATCACTATTATACAATCACAGTCATAAAATCACAATCATACAATCACAATCATACAATCACAATCATACAATCACAATCATACAATCACAATCATACAATCACAATCATACAATGAAAATCATACAATCACAATCATACAATCATAATCATACAATCACAATCATACAATCACAATCATACAATCACAGTCATACAATCACAATCATACAATCACAATCATACAATCACAATCATACAATCACAATCATACAATCACAATCATACAATCACAATCATACAATAAAAGTCATACAATCACAGTCATACAATCACAATCATACAATCACAATCATACAATCACAATCATACAATCACAGTCATACAATCACAATCATATAATCGCAATCATACAGTCGCAATGTCACAATCACTATCGTACAATCACAATCATACAATCACAATCATACAGTCACGATCATGCAATCACGATCATACAATCACGATCATACAATCACAATCATACAATCCCAATCATACAATCGCAATATTACAATCGCAATCATACAATCACAATCATCCAATTAAAATCATATAATCACAATCATACAATTAAAATCATACAATCACAATCATACAATCACAATCATACAATCACAATCTTACAATCGCAATCATACAATCGCAATGTCACAATCACTATCATACAATCACAATCATACAATCACAATCATACAATCACAATCTTACTATCACAATCATACAATCACACTCATACAATCACAATCATACAATCGCAATCATACAATCGCAATGTCACAATCACTATTATACAGTCACAGTCATACAATCACAATCATACAATCACGATCATACAATCACGATCATACAATCACGATCATATAATCACGATCATACAATCACAATCATACATCACAATCATACAATCGCAATATTACAATCGCAATCATACAATCGCAATGTCACAATCACTATCATACAATCACAATCATACAATCACGATCATACAATCACGATCATACAATCACGATCATACAATCACGATCATATAATCACGATCATACAATCACAATCATACATCACAATCATACAATCGCAATATTACAATCGCAACCATACAATCGCAATGTCACAATCACTATCATACAATCACAATCATACAATCACTATCGTACAATCACAATCATACAAACGCAATTATACAATCAAAATCATATAATCACAATTATACAATCACAATCATACAATCACAAGCATACAATCACAATCATACAATCACAATCATACAATCACAATCATACAATCTCAATCATGCAATCACAATCATACAATCAAAATCATACAATCACAATCATACAATCACAATCATACAATCACAATCATACAATAACAATCATACAATCACAATCATACAATCACAATCATACAATCACAATCATACAATCACAATCATACAATAAAAGTCATACAATCACATTCATACAATGACAATCATACAATCACAATCATACAATCACAATCATACAAACACAATCATACAATCACAGTCATGCAATCACAATCATACAATCGCAATCATACAATCGCAATATCACAATCACTATCATACAATCACAGACATACAATCACAATCATAGAATCACAATCATACAATCACAGTCATACAATCACAATCATACAATCGCAATCATACAATCGCAATGTCACAATCACTATCGTACAATCACAATCATACAATCACGATCATACAATCACGATCATACAATCACGATCATACAATCACGATCATACAAACACGATCATACAATCACGATCATACAATCACGATCATACAATCACGATCATACAATCACGATCATACAATCACGATCATACAATCACAATCATACAATCACAATCATATAATCACAGTCATGCAATCACAATCATGCAATCAAAATCATACAATCACAATCATACAGTCGCAATCATGCAATCACAATCATACAATCACAATCATACAATTAAAATCATACAATCACAATCATACAATCACAATCATACAATCACAATCATACAATCGCAATCATACAATCGCAATGTCACAATCACTATCATACAATCACATTCATACTATCACAATCATACAATCACAATCTTACTATCACAATCATACAATCATGATCATATAATCACGATCATACAATCACAATCATACATCACAATCATACAATCGCAATATTACAATCACAATCATACAATCACTATCATAAAATCACAATTATACAAACGCAATCATACAATCACAATCATATAATCACAATCATACAATCAGAATCATATAATCACGATCATACAATCACGATCATACAATCACGATCATACAATCACAATCATACAATCACAATCATACAATCACAATCATACAATCACAATCATACAATCACAATCATACAATTACAATCATACAATCACAATCATACAATCACAATCATACAATCACAATCATACAATCACAATCATACAATCACAATCATACAATCACAATCATACAATCACAATCATACAATAAAAGTCATACAATCACAATCATACAATGACAATTATACAATCACAATCATACAATCACAATCATACAAACACAATCATACAATCACAGTCATGCAATCACAATCATACAATCGCAATCATACAATCGCAATATCACAATCACTATCATACAATCACAATCATACAATCACAGTCATACAATCACAATCATACAATCACAATCATACAATCACAATCATACAATCACAATCATACAATCACAGTCATATAATCACAATCATGCAATCACAATCATACAATCAAAATCATACAATCACAATCATACAGTCGCAATCATGCAATCACAATCATACAATCACAATCATACAATCACTATCGTACAATCACAATCATACAAACGCAATCATACAATCACAATCATATAATCACAATTATACAATCACAATCATACAATCACAAGCATACAATCACAATCATACAATCACAATCATACAATCGCAATCATACAATCTCAATCATGCAATCACAATCATACAATCAAAATCATAAAATCACAATCTTACTATCACAATCATACAATCACACTCATACAATCACAATCATACAATCGCAATCATACAATCGCAATGTCACAATCACTATTATACAATCACAGTCATACAATCACAATCATACAATCACGATCATACAATCACGATCATACAATCACGATCATATAATCACGATCATACAATCACAATCATACATCACAATCATGCAATCGCAATATTACAATCGCAATCATACAATCGCAATGTCACAATCACTATCATACAATCACAATCATACAATCACTATCGTACAATCACAATCATACAAACGCAATCATACAATCACAATCATATAATCACAATTATACAATCACAATCATACAATCACAAGCATACAATCACAATCATACTATCACAATCATACAATCGCAATCATACAATATCAATCATGCAATCACAATCATACAATCAAAATCATACAATCACAATCATACAATCACAATCATACAATCACAATCATACAATCACAATCATACAATCACAATCATACAATCACAATCATACAATAAAAGTCATACAATCACAATCATACAATGACAATCATACAATCACAATCATACAATCACAATCATACAAACACAATCATACAATCACAGTCATGCAATCACAATCATACAATCGCAATATCACAATTACTATTATACAATAACAATCATACAATCACAGTCATACAATCACAATCATACAATCACAATCATACAATCACAATCATACAATCACAATCATACAATCACAATCATACAATCACAGTCATACAATCACAATCATACAATCGCAATCATACAATCGCAATGTCACAATCACTATCGCACAATCACAATCATACAATCACAATCATACAATCACGATCATACAATCACGATCATACAATCACGATCATACAATCACGATCATACAATCACGATCACACAATCACGATCATACAATCACAGTGATACAATCGCAATCATACAATCGCAATCATACAATCGCAATGTCACAATCACTATCGTACAATCACAATCATACAATCACGATCATACAATCACGATCATACAATCACGATCATACAATCACGATCATACAATCACGATCATACAATCACGATCATACAATCACGATCATACAATCACAATCATACAATCGCAATATTACAATCGCAATCATACAATCACAATCATACAATTAAAATCATACAATCACAATCATACAATGACAATCATACAATCATAATCATACAATCACAATCATACAATCACAATCGTACAATCACAATCATATAATCACAGTCATGCAATCACAATCATGAAATCAAAATCATACAATCACAATCACACAGTCGCAATCATGCAATCACAATCATACAATCACAATCATACAATTAAAATCATACAATCACAATCATACAATCACAATCATACAATCACAATCATACAATCGCAATCATACAATCGCAATGTCACAATCACTATCATACAATTACAATCATACAATCACAATCATACAATCACAATCTTACTATCACAATCATACAATCACTCTCATACAATCACAATCATACAATCGCAATCATACAATCGCAATGTCACAATCACTATTATACAATCACAGTCATACAATCACAATCATACAATCACAATCATATAATCACAATCATACAATCACAATCATACAATCATAATCATACAATCACGTTCATATAATCACGATCATACAATCAGAATTATACAATCACAGTCATACAATCACACTCATACAATCACAATCATACAATCGCAATCATACAATCGCAATGTCACAATCACTATTATAGAATCACAGTCATAAAATCACAATCATACAATCACAATCATACAATCACGATCATACAATCACGATCATACAATCACGATCATATAATCACGATCATACAATCACAATCATACATCACAATCATACAATCACAGTCATACAATCACAATCATACAATCGCAATCATACAATCGCAATGTCACAATCACTATCGTACAATCACAATCATACAATCACAATCATACAATCACGATCATACAATCACGATCATACAATCACGATCATACAACCACGATCATACAATCGCGATCATACAATCACAATCATACAATCACAGTCATACAATCACAATCATACAATCGCAATCATACAATCGCAATGTCACAATCACTATCGTACAATCACAATCATACAATCACGATCATACAATCACGATCATACAATCACGATCATAAAATCACGATCATACAATCACGATCATACAATCACGATCATACAATCACGATCATACAATCACGATCATACAATCACAATCATACAATCACAATCATACAATCGCAATATTACAATCGCAATTATACAATCACAATCATACAGTCACAGTCATACAATTACAATCATACAATCGCAATCATACAATCGCAATGTCACAATCACTATCGTACAATCACAATCATACAATCACGATCATACAATCACGATCATACAATCACGATCATACAATCACGATCATACAAACACGATCACACAATCACGATCATACAATCACGATCCTACAATCACGATCATACAATCACGATCATACAATCACGATCATACAATCACAATCATACAATCACAATCATATAATCACAGTCATGCAATCACAATCATGCAATCAAAATCATACAATCACAATCATACAGTCGCAATCATGCAATCACAATCATACAATCACAATCATACAATTAAAATCATACAATCACAATCATACAATCACAATCATACAATCACAATCATACAATCGCAATCATACAATCGCAATGTCACAATCACCATCATACAATCACAATCATACAATCACAATCATACAATCACAATCTTACTATCACAATCATACAATCATGATCATATAATCACGATCATACAATCACAATCATACATCACAATCATACAATCGCAATATTACAATCGCAATCATACAATCGCAATGTCACAATCACTATCATACAATCACAATCATACAATCACTATCATAAAATCACAATCATACAAACGCAATCATACAATCACAATCATATAATCACAATCATACAATCAGAATCATATAATCACGATCATACAATCACGATCATACAATCACGATCATACAATCACGATCATACAATCACAATCATACAATCACAATCATACAATCACAATCATACAACCACAATCATACAATCACAATCATACAATCACAATCATACAATCACAATCATACAATCACAATCATACAATCACAATCATACAATCACAATCATACAATCACAATCATACAATCACAATCATACAATCACAATCATACAATAAAAGTCATACAATCACAATCATACAATGACAATTATACAATCACAATCATACAATCACAATCATACAAACACAATCATACAATCACAGTCATGTAATCACAATCATACAATCACAGTCATACAATCACAATCATACAATCGCAATCATACAATCGCAATGTCACAATCACTATCGTACAATCACAATCATACAATCACAATCATACAGTCACGATCATGCAATCACGATCATACAATCACGATCATACAATCACAATCATACAATCCCAATCATACAATCGCAATACTACAATCGCAATCATACAATCACAATCATCCAATTAAAATCATATAATCACAATCATACAATGACAATCATACAATCACAATCATACAATCACAATCATACAATCACAATCATACAATCACAATCATACAATCACAATCATACAATCACAATCATACAATCACAGTCACATAATCACAATCATGCAATCACAATCATACAATCAAAATCATACAATCACAATCATACAGTCGCAATCATGCAATCACAATCATACAATCACAATCATACAATTAAAATCATACAATCACAATCATACAATCACAATCATACAATCACAATCTTACAATCGCAATCATACAATCGCAATGTCACAATCACTATCATACAGTCACAATCATACAATCACAATCATACAATCACAATCTTACTATCACAATCATACAATCACACTCATACAATCACAATCATACAATCGCAATCATACAATCGCAATGTCACAATCACTATTATACAATCACAGTCATACAATCACAATCATACAATCACGATCATACAATCACGATCATACAATCACGATCATACAATCACAATCATACATCACAATCATACAATCGCAATATTACAATCGCAATCATACAATCGCAATGTCAAAATCACTATCATACAATCACAATCATACAATCACTATCGTACAATCACAATCATACAAACGCAATCATACAATCACAATCATATAATCACAATTATACAATCACAATCATACAATCACAAGCATACAATCACAATCATACAATCACAATCATACAATCACAATCATACAATCTCAATCATGCAATCACAATCATACAATCAAAATCATACAATCACAATCATACAATCACTATCATACAATCACAATCATACAATCACAATCATGCAATCACAATCATACAATCAAAATCACACAATCACAATCATACAGTCGCAATCATGCAATCAAAATCATACAATCACAATCATACAATTAAAATCATACAATCACAATCATACAATCACAATCATACAATCACAATCTTACAATCGCAATCATACAATCGCAATGTCACAATCACTATCATACAATCACAATCATACAATCACAATCTTACTATCACAATCATACAATCACACTCATACAATCACAATCATACAATCGCAATCATACAATCGCAATGTCACAATCACTATTATTCCATCACAGTCATACAATCACATTCATACAATCACGATCATACAATCACGATCATACAATCACGATCATACAATCACGATCATATAATCACGATCATACAATCACAATCATACATCACAATCATACAATCGCAATATTACAATCACTATCATACAATCACAATCATACAATCACTATCGTACAATCACAATCATACAAACGCAATCATACAATCACAATCATATAATCACAATTATACAATCACAATCATACAATCACAAGCATACAATCACAATCATACAATCACAATCATACAATCACAATCATACAATCTGAATCATGCAATCACAATCATACAATCAAAATCATAAAATCACAATCATACAATCACAATCATACAATCACAATCATACAATCACAATCATACAATCACGATCATACTATCACGATCATACAATGACGATCATACAATCACGATCATACAATCACGATCATACAATCACGATCATACAATCACGATCATACAATCACAATCATACAATCGCAATATTACAATCGCAATCATACAATCGCAATGTCACAATCATTATCATACAGTCACAATCTGACAATCACAATCATACAATCCCAATCATTCAATCACAATCATACAAACACAATCATACAATCACAATCATACAATAAAAGTCATACAATCACAATCATACAATGACAATCATACAAGCACAATCATACAATCGCAATCATAGAAACACAATCATACAATCACAGTCATGCAATCACAATCATACAATCGCAATCATACAATCGCAATATCACAATCACTATCATACAATAACAATCATACAATCACAGTCACACAATCACAATCATACAATCACAATCATACAATCACAATCATACAATCACAGTCATACAATCACAATCATACAATCGCAATCATACAATCGCAATGTCACAATCACTATCGTACAATCACAATCATACAATCACAATCATACAATCACAATCACACAATCACAATCATACAAACGCAATCATACAATCACAATCATATAATCACAATCATACAATCACAATCATTCAACCACAAGCATACAATCACAATCATACAATCACAATCATACAATCACGATCATACAATCACGATCATACAATCACGATCATACAATCACAATCATACAATCGCAATATTACAATCGCAATCATACAACCGCAATGTCACAATCATTATCATACAGTCACAATCAGACAATCACAATCATACAATCCCAATCATTCAATCTCAATCATACAATCACAATCATATAATCACAATCACTCGATCACAATCATACACTCACCATCATACAATCACCATCATACAATCACAATCACACAATCATAATCATATAATCACACTCATAAAATTGCAATCATACAATCGCAATCATACAATCACAATCATACAATCACAATCATACAATCTGAATCATGCAATTACAATCGTACGATCATAATCATGCAAGAACAATCATACAATCACAATCATGGAACTATGATTATACAACCACAATCATACGATCACAATCATACATTCGCAATCATACAAACACAATCATAAAATCTCAATCATACAATCGCAATGTCACAGTCACAATCATACAATCACAATCATACAATCACAATCATACAATCACAATCATACAATCACAATCATACAATCACAATCGTACAATCACAATCATACTATCACAATCATACAATCACAATCATACAACCACAATCATACAATCACAATCATATAATCACAATCATGCAATCACAATCATACAATCAACATCACACAATCACAATCATACAGTCGCAATCATGCAATCACAATCATACAATCACAATCATACAATTAAAATCATACAATCACATTCATACAATCACAATCATACAATCACAATCATACAATCGCAATCATACAATCGCAATGTCACAATCACTATCATACAATCACAATCATACAATCACAATCATACAATCACAATCCTACTATCACAATCATACAATCACACTCATACAATCACAATCATACAATCGCAATCATACAATCGCAATGTCACAATCACTGTTATACAATCACAGTCATAAAATCACAATCATACAATCACAATCATACAATCACGATCATACAATCACGATCATACAATCACGATCATATAATCACGATCATACAATCACAATCATACATCACAATCATACATCACAATCATACATCACAATCATACAATCACAGTCATACAATCACAATCATACAATCGCAATCATACAATCGCAGTGTCACAATCACTATCGTACAATCACAATCATACAATCACAATCATACAATCACGATCATACAATCACGATCATACAATCACGATCATACAATCACGATCATACAATCACGATCATACAATCACGATCATACAATCACAATCATACAATCTCAGTCATACAATCACAATCATACAATCACAGTCATACAATCACAATCATACAATCGCAATCATACAATCGCAATGTCACAATCACTATCGTACAATCACAATCATACAATCACAATCATACAATCACGATCATACAATCACGATCATACAATCACGATCATACAATCACGATCATACAATCACGATCATACAATCACAATCATACAATCACAGTCATACAATCACAATCATACAATCGCAATCATACAATCGCAATGTCACAATCACTATCGTACAATCACAATCATACAATCACGATCATACAATCACGATCATACAATCACGATCATACAATCACGATCGTACAATCACGATCATACAATCACGATCATACAATCACGATCATACAATCACGATCATACAATCACGATCGTACAATCACAATCATACAATCACGATCATACAATCACGATCATACGATCACGATCATACAATCACGATCATACAATCACAATCATACAATCGCAATATTACAATCGCAATCATACAATCACAATCATACAATTAAAATCATACAATCACAATCATACAATGACAATCATACAATCACAATCATACAATCATAATCATACAATCACAATCGTACAATCACAATCGTACAATCACAATCATATAATCACAGTCATGCAATCACAATCATGCAATCAAAATCATACAATCACAATCATACAGTCGCAATCATGCAATCACAATCATACAATCACTATCATAAATTCACAATCATATAATCACAATCATACAATCACAATCATACAATCACAATCATACAATCACGATCATATAATCACGATCATACAATCACGATCATACAATCACGATCATACAATCACGATCATACAATCACGATCATACAATCACAATCATACAATCACGATCATATAATCACGATCATACAATCACAATCATACATCACAATCATACAATCGCAATATTACAATCACTATCATACAATCACAATCATACAATCACTATCGTACAATCACAATCATACAAACGCAATCATACAATCACAATCATATAATCACAATTATACAATCACAATCATACAATCACAAGCATACAATCACAATCATACAATCACAATCATACAATCACAATCATACAATCTGAATCATGCAATCACAATCATACAATCAAAATCATAAAATCACAATCATACAATCACAATCATACAATCACAATCATACAATCACAATCATACAATCACGATCATACTATCACGATCATACAATGACGATCATACAATCACGATCATACAATCACGATGATACAATCACGATCATACAATCACGATCATACAATCACAATCATACAATCGCAATATTACAATCGCAATCATACAATCGCAATGTCACAATCATTATCATACAGTCTCAATCAGACAATCACAATCATACAATCCCAATCATTCAATCACAATCATACAAACACAATCATACAATCACAATCATACAATAAAAGTCATACAATCACAATCATACAATGACAATCATACAAGCACAATCATACAATCGCAATCATAGAAACACAATCATACAATCAAAGTCATGCAATCACAATCATACAATCGCAATCATACAATCGCAATATCACAATCACTATCATACAATAACAATCATACAATCACAGTCACACAATCACAATCATACAATCACAATCATACAATCACAATCATACAATCACAGTCATACAATCACAATCATACAATCGCAATCATACAATCGCAATGTCACAATCACTATCGTACAATCACAATCATACAATCACAATCATACAATCACAATCATACAATCGCAATATTACAATCGCAATCATACAACCGCAATGTCACAATCATTATCATACAGTCACAATCAGACAATCACAATCATACAATCCCAATCATTCAATCTCAATCATACAATCACAATCATATAATCACAATCACTCGATCACAATCATACACTCACCATCATACAATCACCATCATACAATCACAATCACACAATCATAATCATATAATCACACTCATAAAATTGCAATCATACAATCGCAATCATACAATCACAATCATACAATCACAATCATACAATCTGAATCATGCAATTACAATCGTACGATCATAATCATGCAAGAACAATCATACAATCACAATCATGGAACTATAATTATACAACCACAATCATACGATCACAATCATACATTCGCAATCATACAAACACAATCATAAAATCTCAATCATACAATCGCAATGTCACAGTCACAATCATACAATCACAATCATACAATCACAATCATACAATCACAATCATACAATCACAATCATACAATCACAATCGTACAATCACAATCATACTATCACAATCATACAATCACAATCATACAACCACAATCATACAATCACAATCATATAATCACAATCATGCAATCACAATCATACAATCAACATCACACAATCACAATCATACAGTCGCAATCATGCAATCACAATCATACAATCACAATCATACAATTAAAATCATACAATCACAATCATACAATCACAATCATACAATCACAATCATACAATCGCAATCATACAATCGCAATGTCACAATCACTATCATACAATCACAATCATACAATCACAATCATACAATCACAATCCTACTATCACAATCATACAATCACACTCATACAATCACAATCATACAATCGCAATCATACAATCGCAATGTCACAATCACTGTTATACAATCACAGTCATAAAATCACAATCATACAATCACAATCATACAATCACGATCATACAATCACGATCATACAATCACGATCATATAATCACGATCATACAATCACAATCATACATCACAATCATACATCACAATCATACATCACAATCATACAATCACAGTCATACAATCACAATCATACAATCGCAATCATACAATCGCAGTGTCACAATCACTATCGTACAATCACAATCATACAATCACAATCATACAATCACAATCATACAATCACGATCATACAATCACGATCATACAATCACGATCATACAATCACGATCATACAATCACGATCATACAATCACAATCATACAATCTCAGTCATACAATCACAATCATACAATCACAGTCATACAATCACAATCATACAATCGCAATCATACAATCGCAATGTCACAATCACTATCGTACAATCACAATCATACAATCACAATCATACAATCACGATCATACAATCACGATCATACAATCACGATCATACAATCACGATCATACAATCACGATCATACAATCACAATCATACAATCACAGTCATACAATCACAATCATACAATCGCAATCATACAATCGCAATGTCACAATCACTATCGTACAATCACAATCATACAATCACGATCATACAATCACGATCATACAATCACGATCATACAATCACGATCGTACAATCACGATCATACAATCACGATCATACAATCACGATCATACAATCACGATCATACAATCACGATCGTACAATCACAATCATACAATCACGATCATACAATCACGATCATACAATCACGATCATACAATCACGATCATACAATCACAATCATACAATCGCAATATTACAATCGCAATCATACAATCACAATCATACAATTAAAATCATACAATCACAATCATACAATGACAATCATACAATCACAATCATACAATCATAATCATACAATCACAATCGTACAATCACAATCGTACAATCACAATCATATAATCACAGTCATGCAATCACAATCATGCAATCAAAATCATACAATCACAATCATACAGTCGCAATCATGCAATCACAATCATACAATCACTATCATAAATTCACAATCATATAATCACAATCATACAATCACAATCATACAATCACAATCATACAATCACGATCATATAATCACGATCATACAATCACGATCATACAATCACGATCATACAATCACGATCATACAATCACGATCATACAATCACAATCATACAATCACAATCATACAATCGCAATATTACAATCGCAATCATACAATCACAATCATACAATCACTATCGTACAATCACAATCATACAAACGCAATCATACAGTCACAATCATATAATCACAATCATACAATCACAATCATACAATCATAATCATATAATCACACTCATTAAATTGCAATCATACAATCGCAATCATACAAACACAATCATAAAATCGCAATCATACAATCGCAATGTGAAAATCACAATCATACAATCACAATCATACAAACGCAATCATACAATCACAATCATACAATCACAATCATATAATCACAATTATACAATCACAATCATACAATCACAAGCATACAATCACAATCATACAATCACAATCATACAATCACAATCATACAATCTCAATCATGCAATCACAATCATACAATCAAAATCATACAATCGCAATCATACAATCACAATCATACAATCACAATCATACAATAACAATCATACAATCACAATCATACAATCACAATCATACAATCACAATCATACAATAAAAGTCATACAATCACATTCATACAATGACAATCATACAATCACAATCATACAATCACAATCATACAAACACAATCATACAATCACAGTCATGCAATCACAATCATACAATCGCAATCATACAATCGCAATATCACAATCACTATCATACAATCACAGTCATACAATCACAATCATACAATCACAATCATACAATCACAGTCATACAATCACAATCCTACAATCGCAATCATACAATCGCAATGTCACAATCACTATCGTACAATCACAATCATACAATCACGATCATACAATCACGATCATACAATCACGATCATACAATCACGATCATACAATCACGATCATACAATCACGATCATACAATCACGATCATACAATCACGATCATACAATCACAATCATACAATCACAATCATATAATCACAGTCATGCAATCACAATCATGCAATCAAAATCATACAATCACAATCATACAGTCGCAATCATGCAATCACAATCATACAATCACAATCATACAATTAAAATCATACAATCACAATCATACAATCACAATCATACAATCACAATCATACAATCACAATCATACAATCGCAATCATACAATCGCAATGTCACAATCACTATCATACAATCACAATCATACAATCACAATCATACAATCACAATCTTACTATCACAATCATACAATCATGATCATATAATCACGATCATACAATCACAATCATACATCACAATCATACAATCGCAATATTACAATCGCAATCATACAATCGCAATGTCACAATCACTATCATACAATCACAATCATACAATCACTATCATAAAATCACAATCATACAAACGCAATCATACAATCACAATCATATAATCACAATCATACAATCAGAATCATATAATCACGATCATACAATCACGATCATACAATCACGATCATACAATCACAATCATACAATCACAATCATACAATCACAATCATACAATCACAATCATACAATCACAATCATACAATCACAATCATACAATCACAATCATACAATCACAATCATACAATCACAATCATACAATCACAATCATACAATCACAATCATACAATCACAATCATACAATCACAATCATACAATCACAATCATACAATCACAATCATACAATCACAATCATACAATCACAATCATACAATAAAAGTCATACAATCACAATCATACAATGACAATTATACAATCACAATCATACAATCACAATCATACAAACACTATCATACAATCACAGTCATGCAATCACAATCATACAATCGCAATCATACAATCGCAATATCACAATCACTATCATACAATCACAATCATACAATCACAGTCATACAATCACAATCATACAATCACAATCATACAATCACGATCATACAATCACAATCATACAATCCCAATCATACAATCGCAATATTACAATCGCAATCATACAATCACAATCATCCAATTAAAATCATATAATCACAATCATACAATGACAATCATACAATCACAATCATACAATCACAATCATACAATCACAATCATACAATCACAATCATACAATCACAGTCATATAAACACAATCATGCAATCACAATCATACAATCAAAATCATACAATCACAATCATACAGTCGCAATCATGCAATCACAATCATACAATCACAATCATACAATTAAAATCATACAATCACAATCATACAATCACAATCATACAATCACAATCTTACAATCGCAATCATACAATCGCAATGTCACAATCACTATCATACAATCACAATCGTACAATCACAATCATACAATCACAATCTTACTATCACAATCATACAATCACACTCATACAATCACAATCATACAATCACAATCATACAATCGCAATGTCACAATCACTATTATACAATCACAGTCATACAATCACAATCATACAATCACGATCATACAATCACGATCATACAATCACGATCATACAATCACGATCATATAATCACGATCATACAATCACAATCATACATCACAATCATACAATCGCAATATTACAATCGCAACCATACAATCGCAATGTCACAATCACTATCATACAATCACAATCATACAATCACTATCGTACAATCACAATCATACAAACGCAATCATACAATCACAATCATATAATCACAATTATACAATCACAATCATACAATCACAAGCATACAATCACAATCATACAATCACAATCATACAATCACAATCATACAATCTCAATCATGCAATCACAATCATACAATCAAAATCATACAATCACAATCATACAATCACAATCATACAATCACAATCATACAATCACAATCATGCAATCACAATCATACAATCAAAATCACACAATCACAATCATACAGTCGCAATCATGCAATCAAAATCATACAATCACAATCATACAATTAAAATCATACAATCACCATCATACAATCACAATCATACAATCACAATCTTACAATCGCAATCATACAATCGCAATGTCACAATCACTATCATACAATCACAATCATACAATCACAATCTTACTATCACAATCATACAATCACACTCATACAATCACAATCATACAATCGCAATCATACAATCGCAATGTCACAATCACTATTATACCATCACAGTCATACAATCACATTCATACAATCACGATCATACAATCACGATCATACAATCACGATCATACAATCACGATCATATAATCACGATCATACAATCACAATCATACTTCACAATCATACAATCGCAATATTACAATCACTATCATACAATCACAATCATACAATCACTATCGTACAATCACAATCATACAAACGCAATCATACAATCACAATCATATAATCACAATTATACAATCACAATCATACAATCACAAGCATACAATCACAATCATACAATCACAATCATACAATCACAATCATACAATCTCAATCATGCAATCACAATCATATAATCAAAATCATAAAATCACTATCATACAATCACAATCATACAATCACAATCATAGAATCACGATCATACAATCACGATCATACAATGACGATCATACAATCACGATCATACAATCACGATCATACAATCACGATCATACAATCACGATCATACAATCACAATCATACAATCGCAATATTACAATCGCAATCATACAATCGCAATGTCACAATCATTATCATACAGTCACAATCAGACAATCACAATCATACAATCCCAATCATTCAATCACAATCATACAATCACAATCATACAATCACAATCATACAATAAAAGTCATACAATCACAATCATACAATGACAATCATACAAGCACAATCATACAATCACAATCATACAATCACAATCATACAATCACAATCATACAATCACAGTCATATAAACACAATCATGCAATCACAATCATACAATCAAAATCATACAATCACAATCATACAGTCGCAATCATGCAATCACAATCATACAATCACAATCATACAATTAAAATCATACAATCACAATCATACAATCACAATCATACAATCGCAATGTCACAATCACTATTATACAATCACAGTCATACAATCACAATCATACAATCACGATCATACAATCACGATCATACAATCACGATCATACAATCACGATCATATAATCACGATCATACAATCACAATCATACATCACAATCATACAATCGCAATATTACAATCGCAACCATACAATCGCAATGTCACAATCACTATCATACAATCACAATCATACAATCACTATCGTACAATCACAATCATACAAACGCAATCATACAATCACAATCATATAATCACAATTATACAATCACAATCATACAATCACAAGCATACAATCACAATCATACAATCACAATCATACAATCACAATCATACAATCTCAATCATGCAATCACAATCATACAATCAAAATCATACAATCACAATCATACAATCACAATCATACAATCACAATCATACAATCACAATCATGCAATCACAATCATACAATCAAAATCACACAATCACAATCATACAGTCGCAATCATGCAATCAAAATCATACAATCACAATCATACAATTAAAATCATACAATCACAATCATACAATCACAATCATACAATCACAATCTTACAATCGCAATCATACAATCGCAATGTCACAATCACTATCATACAATCACAATCATACAATCACAATCTTACTATCACAATCATACAATCACACTCATACAATCACAATCATACAATCGCAATCATACAATCGCAATGTCACAATCACTATTATACCATCACAGTCATACAATCACATTCATACAATCACGATCATACAATCACGATCATACAATCACGATCATACAATCACGATCATATAATCACGATCATACAATCACAATCATACTTCACAATCATACAATCGCAATATTACAATCACTATCATACAATCACAATCATACAATCACTATCGTACAATCACAATCATACAAACGCAATCATACAATCACAATCATATAATCACAATTATACAATCACAATCATACAATCACAAGCATACAATCACAATCATACAATCACAATCATACAATCACAATCATACAATCTCAATCATGCAATCACAATCATATAATCAAAATCATAAAATCACTATCATACAATCACAATCATACAATCACAATCATAGAATCACGATCATACAATCACGATCATACAATGACGATCATACAATCACGATCATACAATCACGATCATACAATCACGATCATACAATCACGATCATACAATCACAATCATACAATCGCAATATTACAATCGCAATCATACAATCGCAATGTCACAATCATTATCATACAGTCACAATCAGACAATCACAATCATACAATCCCAATCATTCAATCACAATCATACAATCACAATCATACAATCACAATCATAAAATAAAAGTCATACAATCACAATCATACAATGACAATCATACAAGCACAATCATACAATCACAATCATAGAAACACAATCATACAATCACAGTCATGCAATCACAATCATACAATCGCAATCATACAATCGCAATATCACAATCACTATCATACAATAACAATCATACAATCACAGTCACACAATCACAATCATACAATCACAATCATACAATCACAATCATACAATCACAGTCATACAATCACAATCATACAATCGCAATCATACAATCGCAATGTCACAATCACTATCGTACAATCACAATCATACAATCACAATCATACAATCACAATCATACAATCACAATCTTACAAACGCAATCATACAATCACAATCATATAATCACAACCATACAATCACAATCATTCAACCACAAGCATACAATCACAATCATACAATCACAATCATACAATCACGAACATACAATCACGATCATACAGTGACGATCATACAATCACGATCATACAATCACGATCATACAATCACGATCATACAATCACGATCATACAATCACAATCATACAATCGCAATATTACAATCGCAATCATACAACCGCAATGTCACAATCATTATCATACAGTCACAATCAGACAATCACAATCATACAATCCCAATCATTCAATCTCAATCATACAATCACAATCATATAATCACAATCACTCAATCACAATCATACACTGACCATCATACAATTACCATCATACAATCACAATCACACAATCATAATCATATAATCACACTCATAAAATTGCAATCATACAATCGCAATCATACAATCACAATCATACAATCACAATCATACAATCACAATAATACAATCTGAATCATGCAATTACAATCGTACGATCATAATCATGCAAGAACAACCATACAATCACAATCATGGAACTATAATTATACAACCACAATCATACGATCACAATCATACATTCGAAATCATACAAACACAATCATAAAATCTCAATCATACAATCGCAATGTCACAGTCACAATCATACAATCACAATCATACAATCACAATCATACAATCACAATCATACAATCACAATCATACAATCACAATCATACAATCACAATCATACTATCGCAATCATACAATCACAATCATACAACCACAATCATACAATCACAATCATATAATCACAATCATGCAATCACAATCATACAATCAACATCATACAATGACAATCATACAGTCGCAATCATGCAATCACAATCATACAATCACAATCATACAATTAAAATCATACAATCACAATCATACAATCACAACCATACAATCACAATCATACAATCGCAATCATACAATCGCAATGTCACAATCACTATCATACAATCACAATCATACAATCACAATCATACAATCACAATCCTACTATCACACTCATACAATCACACTCATACAATCACAATCATACAATCGCAATCATACAATCGCAATGTCACAATCACTATTATACAATCACAGTCATAAAATCACAATCATACAATCACAATCATACAATCACGATCATACAATCACGATCATACAATCACGATCATATAATCACGATCATACAATCACAATCATACATCACAATCATACAATCACAGTCATACAATCACAATCATACAATCGCAATCATACAATCGCAATGTCACAATCACTATCGTACAATCACAATCATACAATCACGATCATACAATCACGATCATACAATCACGATCATACAATCACGATCATACAATCACGATCATACAATCACAATCATACAATCACAGTCATACAATCACAATCATACAATCGCAATCATACAATCGCAATGTCACAATCACTATCGTACAATCACAATCATACAATCACGATCATACAATCACGATCATACAATCACGATCATACAATCACGATCATACAATCACGATCATACAATCACGATCATACAATCACGATCATACAATCACGATCATACAATCGCAATATTACAATCGCAATCATACAATCACAATCATACAATTAAAATCATACAATCACAATCATACAATGACAATCATACAATCACAATCATACAATCATAATCATACAATCACAATCATACAATCACAATCGGACAATCACAATCATATAATCACAGTCATGCAATCACAATCATGCAATCAAAATCATACAATCACAATCATACAGTCGCAATCATGCAATCACAATCATACAATCACAATCATACAATTAAAATCATACAATCACAATCATACAATCACAATCATACAATCACTATCATAAATTCACAATCATATAATCACAATCATACAATCACAATCATACAATCACAATCATACAATCACGATCATATAATCACGATCATACAATCACGATCATACAATCACGATCATACAATCACGATCATACAATCACAATCATACAATCACAATCATACAATCACAGTCACACAATCACAATCATACAATCACAATCATACAATCACAATCATACAATCACAGTCATACAATCACAATCATACAATCGCAATCATACAACCGCAATGTCACAATCACTATCGTACAATCACAATCATACAATCACAATCATACAATCACGATCATACAATCACGACCATACAATCACGATCATACAATCACGATCATACAATCACGATCATACAATCACAATCATACAATCACAGTCATACAATCACAATCATACAATCGCAATCATACAATCGCAATGTCACAATCACTATCGTACAATCACAATCATACAATCACGATCATACAATCACGATCATACAATCACGATCATACAATCACGATCATACAATCACGATCATACAATCACAATCATACAATCGCAATATTACAATCGCAATCATACAATCACAATCATACAATTAAAATCATACAATCACAATCATACAATGACAATCATACAATCACAATCATACAATCATAATCATACAATCACGATCATATAATCACGATCATACAATCACGATCATACAATCACGATCATACAATCACGATCATACAATCACAATCATACAATCACAATCATACAATCGCAATATTACAATCGCAATCATACAATCACAATCATACAATCACTATCGTACAATCACAATCATACAAACGCAATCATACAGTCACAATCATATAATCTCAATCATACAATCACAATCATACAATCATAATCATATAATCACACTCATTAAATTGCAATCATACAATCGCAATCATACAAACACAATCATAAAATCGCAATCATACAATCGCAATGTGAAAATCACAATCATACAATCACAATCATACAAACGCAATCATACAATCACAATCATACAATCACAATCATATAATCACAATTATACAATCACAATCATACAATCACAAGCATACAATCACAATCATACAATCACAATCATACAATAACAATCATACAATCACAATCATACAATCACAATCATACAATCACAATCATACAATAAAAGTCATACAATCACATTCATACAATGACAATCATACAATCACAATCATACAATCACAATCATACAAACACAATCATGCAATCACAGTCATGCAATCACAATCATACAATCGCAATCATACAATCGCAATATCACAATCACTATCATACAATCACAGACATACAATCACGATCATACAATCACGATCATACAATCACGATCATACAATCACGATCATACAATCACGATCATACAATCACGATCATACAATCACAATCATACAATCGCAATATTACAATCGCAATCATACAATCACAATCATACAATTAAAATCATACAATCACAATCATACAATCGCAATCATACAATCGCAATGTCACAATCACTATCGTACAATCACAATCATACAATCACGATCATACAATCACGATCATACAATCACGATCATACAATCACGATCATACAAACACGATCATACAATCACGATCATACAATCACGATCATACAATCACGATCATACAATCACGATCATACAATCACGATCATACAATCACAATCATACAATCACAATCATATAATCACAGTCATGCAATCACAATCATGCAATCAAAATCATACAATCACAATCATACAGTCGCAATCAAGCAATCACAATCATACAATCACAATCATACAATTAAAATCATACAATCACAATCATACAATCACAATCATACAATCACAATCATACAATCGCAATCATACAATCGCAATGTCACAATCACTATCATACAAACACATTCATACTATCACAATCATACAATCACAATCTTACTATCACAATCATACAATCGCAATATTACAATCGCAATCATACAATCGCAATGTCACAATCATTATCATACAGTCACAATCAGACAATCACAATCATACAATCCCAATCATTCAATCACAATCATACAATCACAATCATACAATCACAATCATACAATAAAAGTCATACAATCACAATCATACAATGACAATCATACAAGCACAATCATACAATCACAATCATAGAAACACAATCATACAATCACAGTCATGCAATCACAATCATACAATCGCAATCATACAATCGCAATATCACAATCACTATCATACAATAACAATCATACAATCACAGTCACACAATCACAATCATACAATCACAATCATACAATCACAATCATACAATCACAGTCATACAATCACAATCATACAATCGCAATCATACAATCGCAATGTCACAATCACTATCGTACAATCACAATCATACAATCACAATCATACAATCACAATCATACAATCACAATCATACAAACGCAATCATACAATCACAATCATATAATCACAACCATACAATCACAATCATTCAACCACAAGCATACAATCACAATCATACAATCACAATCATACAATCACGATCATACAATCACGATCATACAGTGACGATCATACAATCACGATCATACAATCACGATCATACAATCACGATCATACAATCACGATCATACAATCACAATCATACAATCGCAATATTACAATCGCAATCATACAACCGCAATGTCACAATCATTATCATACAGTCACAATCAGACAATCACAATCATACAATCCCAATCATTCAATCTCAATCATACAATCACAATCATATAATCACAATCACTCAATCACAATCATACACTGACCATCATACAATTACCATCATACAATCACAATCACACAATCATAATCATATAATCACACTCATAAAATTGCAATCATACAATCGCAATCATACAATCACAATCATACAATCACAATCATACAATCTGAATCATGCAATTACAATCGTACGATCATAATCATGCAAGAACAATCATACAATCACAATCGTGGAACTATAATTATACAACCACAATCATACGATCACAATCATACATTCGCAATCATACAAACACAATCATACAATCGCAATCATACAATCGCAATGTCACAATCACTATCGTACAATCACAATCATACAATCACGATCATACAATCACGATCATACAATCACGATCATACAATCACGATCATACAATCACGATCATACAATCACGATCATACAATCACGATCATACAATCACGATCATACAATCGCAATATTACAATCGCAATCATACAATCACAATCATACAATTAAAATCATACAATCACAATCATACAATGACAATCATACAATCACAATCATACAATCATAATCATACAATCACAATCATACAATCACAATCGTACAATCACAATCATATAATCACAGTCATGCAATCACAATCATGCAATCAAAATCATACAATCATAATCATATAATCACACTCATTAAATTGCAATCATACAATCGCAATCATACAAACACAATCATAAAATCGCAATCATACAATCGCAATGTGAAAATCACAATCATACAATCACAATCATACAAACGCAATCATACAATCACAATCATACAATCACAATCATATAATCACAATTATACAATCACAATCATACAATCACAAGCATACAATCACAATCATACAATCACAATCATACAATAACAATCATACAATCACAATCATACAATCACAATCATACAATCACAATCATACAATAAAAGTCATACAATCACATTCATACAATGACAATCATACAATCACAATCATACAATCACAATCATACAAACACAATCATACAATCACAGTCATGCAATCACAATCATACAATCGCAATCATACAATCGCAATATCACAATCACTATCATACAATCACAGACATACAATCACGATCATACAATCACGATCATACAATCACGATCATACAATCACGATCATACAATCACGATCATACAATCACGATCATACAATCACAATCATACAATCGCAATATTACAATCGCAATTATACAATCACAATCATACAATTAAAATCATAATATCACAATCATACAATCGCAATCATACAATCGCAATGTCACAATCACTATCGTACAATCACAATCATACAATCACGATCATACAATCACGATCATACAATCACGATCATACAATCACGATCATACAAACACGATCATACAATCACGATCATACAATCACGATCATACAATCACGATCATACAATCACGATCATACAATCACGATCATACAATCACAATCATACAATCACAATCATATAATCACAGTCATGCAATCACAATCATGCAATCAAAATCATACAATCACAATCATACAGTCGCAATCATGCAATCACAATCATACAATCACAATCATACAATTAAAATCATACAATCACAATCATACAATCACAATCATACAATCACAATCATACAATCGCAATCATACAATCGCAATGTCACAATCACTATCATACAATCACATTCATACTATCACAATCATACAATCACAATCTTACTATCACAATCATACAATCATGATCATATAATCACGATCATACAATCACAATCATACATCACAATCATACAATCGCAATATTACAATCACAATCATACAATCACTATCATAAAATCACAATTATACAAACGCAATCATACAATCACAATCATATAATCACAATCATACAATCAGAATCATATAATCACGATCATACAATCACGATCATACAATCACGATCATACAATCACAATCATACAATCACAATCATACAATCACGATCATACAATCACGATCATACAATCACGATCATACAATGACGATCATACAATCACGATCATACAATCACGATCATACAATCACGATCATACAATCACGATCATACAATCACAATCATACAATCGCAATATTACAATCGCAATCATACAATCGCAATGTCACAATCATTATCATACAGTCACAATCAGACAATCACAATCATACAATCCCAATCATTCAATCACAATCATACAATCACAATCATACAATCACAATCATACAATAAAAGTCATACAATCACAATCATACAATGACAATCATACAAGCACAATCATACAATCACAATCATACAAACACAATCATACAATCACAGTCATGCAATCACAATCATACAATCGCAATCATACAATCGCAATATCACAATCACTATCATACAATAACAATCATACAATCACAGTCACACAATCACAATCATACAATCACAATCATACAATCACAATCATACAATCACAGTCATACAATCACAATCATACAATCGCAATCATACAATCGCAATGTCACAATCACTATCGTACAATCACAATCATACAATCACGATCATACAATGACGATCATACAATCACGATCATACAATCACGATCATACAATCACGATCATACAATCACAATCATACAATCGCAACATTACAATCGCAATCATACAATGGCAATGTCACAATCATTATCATACAGTCACAATCAGACAATCACAATCATACAATCCCAATCATTCAATCTCAATCATACAATCACAATCATATAATCACAATCACTCAATCACAATCATACAATCACCATCATACAATCACCATCATACAATCACAATCACACAATCATAATCATATAATCACACTCATAAAATTGCAATCATACAATCGCAATCATACAATCACACTCATACAATCACAATCATACAATCTGAATCATGCAATTACAATCGTACGATCATAATCATGCAAGAACAATCATACAATCACAATCATGGAACTATAATTATACAACCACAATCATACGATCACAATCATACATTCGCAATCATACAAACACAATCATAAAATCTCAATCATACAATCGCAATGTCACAGTCACAATCATACAATCACAATCATACAATCACAATCATACAATCACAATCATACAATCACAATCATACTATCACAATCATACAATCACAATCATACAACCACAATCGTACAATCACAATCATATAATCACAATCATGCAATCACAATCAACCAATCAACATCATACAATCACAATCATACAGTCGCAATCATGCAATCACAATCATACAATCACAATCATACAATTAAAATCATACAATCACAATCATACAATCACAATCATACAATCACAGTCATACAATCGCAATCATACAATCGCAATCATACAATCACAATCATACAATTAAAATCATACAATCACAATCATACAATCACAATCATAAAATCACAATCTTACAATCGCAATCATACAATCGCAATGTCACAATCACTATCATACAATCACAATCATACAATCACAATCATACAATCACAATCTTACTATCACAATCATACAATCACACTCATACAATCACAATCATACAATCGCAATCATACAATCGCAATGTCACAATCACTATTATACAATCACAGTCATACAATCACAATCATACAATCACGATCATACAATCACGATCATACAATCACGATCATACAATCACGATCATATAATCACGATCATACAATCACAATCATACATCACAATCATACAATCACAGTCATACAATCACAATCATACAATCGCAATCATCCAATCGCAATGTTACAATCACTATCGTACAATCACAATCATACAATCACAATCATACAATCACGATCATACAATCACGATCATACAATCACGATCATACAATCACGATCATACAATCACGATCATACAATCACAATCATACAATCACAGTCATACAATCACAATCATACAATCGCAATCATACAATCGCAATGTCACAATCACTATCGTACAATCACAATCATACAATCACGATCATACAATCACGATCATACAATCACGATCATAAAATCACGATCATACAATCACGATCATACAATCACGATCATACAATCACGATCATACAATCACGATCATACAATCACAATCATACAATCGCAATATTACAATCGCAATTATACAATCACAATCATACAGTCACAGTCATACAATTACAATCATACAATCGCAATCATACAATCGCAATGTCACAATCACTATCGTACAATCACAATCATACAATCACGATCATACAATCACGATCATACAATCACGATCATACAATCACGATCATACAAACACGATCACACAATCACGATCATACAATCACGATCCTACAATCACGATCATACAATCACGATCATACAATCACGATAATACAATCACAATCATACAATCACAATCATATAATCACAGTCATGCAATCACAATCATGCAATCAAAATCATACAATCACAATCATACAGTCGCAATCATGCAATCACAATCATACAATCACAATCATACAATTAAAATCATACAATCACAATCATACAATCACAATCATACAATCACAATCATACAATCACAATCATACAATCGCAATCATACAATCGCAATGTCACAATCACTATCATACAATCACAATCATACAATCACAATCATACAATCACAATCTTACTATCACAATCATACAATCATGATCATATAATCACGATCATACAATCACAATCATACATCACAATCATACAATCGCAATATTACAATCGCAATCATACAATCGCAATGTCACAATCACAATCATACAATCACAATCATACAATCACTATCATAAAATCACAATCATACAAACGCAATCATACAATCACAATCATATAATCACAATCATACAATCAGAATCATATAATCACGATCATACAATCACGATCATACAATCACGATCATACAATCACGATCATACAATCACAATCATACAATCACAATCATACAATCACAATCATACAATCACAATCATACAATCACAATCATACAATCACAATCATACAATCACAATCATACAATCACAATCATACAATCACAATCATACAATCACAATCATACAATCACAATCATACAATCACAATCATACAATCACAATCATACAATCACAATCATACAATAAAAGTCATACAATCACAATCATGCAATGACAATTATACAATCACAATCATACAATCCCAATCATACAAACACAATCATACAATCACAGTCATGCAATCACAATCATACAATCACAGTCATACAATCACAATCATACAATCGCAATCATACAATCGCAATGTCACAATCACTATCGTACAATCACAATCATACAATCACAATCATACAGTCACGATCATGCAATCACGATCATACAATCACGATCATACAATCACAATCATACAATCCCGATCATACAATCGCAATATTACAATCGCAATCATACAATCACAATCATCCAATTAAAATCATATAATCACAATCATACAATGACAATCATACAATCACAATCATACAATCACAATCATACAATCACAATCATACAATCACAATCATACAATCACAATCATACAATCACAGTCACATAATCACAATCATGCAATCACAATCATACAATCAAAATCATACAATCACAATCATACAGACGCAATCATGCAATCACAATCATACAATCACAATCATACAATTAAAATCATACAATCACAATCATAAAATCACAATCATAAAATCACAATCATACAATCACAATCTTACAATCGCAATCATACAATCGCAATGTCACAATCACTATCATACAATCACAATCATACAATCACAATCATACAATCACAATCTTACTATCACAATCATACAATCACACTCATACAATCACAATCATACAATCGCAATCATACAATCGCAATGTCACAATCACTATTATACAATCACAGTCATACAATCACAATCATACAATCACGATCATACAATCACGATCATACAATCACGATCATACAATCACGATCATATAATCACGATCATACAATCACAATCATACATCACAATCATACAATCGCAATATTACAATCGCAATCATACAATCGCAATGTCAAAATCACTATCATACAATCACAATCATACAATCACTATCTTACAATCACAATCATACAAACGCAATCATACAATCACAATCATATAATCACAATTATACAATCACAATCATACAATCACAAGCATACAATCACAATCATACAATCACAATCATACAATCACAATCATACAATCTCAATCATGCAATCACAATCATACAATCAAAATCATACAATCACAATCATACAATCACAATCATACAATCACAATCATACAATCACAATCATGCAATCACAATCATACAATCAAAATCACACAATCACAATCATACAGTCGCAATCATGCAATCAAAATCATACAATCACAATCATACAATTAAAATCATACAATCACAATCATTCAATCACAATCATACAATCACAATCATACAATCACAATCATACAATTAAAATCATACAATCACAATCATACAATCACAATCATACAATCACAATCATACAATCGCAATCATACAATCGCAATGTCACAATCACTATCATACAATTACAATCATACAATCACAATCATACAATCACAATCTTACTATCACAATCATACAATCACTCTCATAGAATCACAATCATACAATCGCAATCATACAATCGCAATGTCACAATCACTATTATACAATCACAGTCATACAATCACAATCATACAATCACAATCATACAATCACAATCATATAATCACAATCATACAATCACAATCATACAATCATAATCATACAATCACGTTCATATAATCACGATCATACAATCAGAATTATACAATCACAGTCATACAATCACACTCATACAATCACAATCATACAATCGCAATCATACAATCGCAATGTCACAATCACTATTATAGAATCACAGTCATAAAATCACAATCATACAATCACAATCATACAATCACGATCATAGAATCACGATCATACAATCACGATCATATAATCACGATCATACAATCACAATCATACATCACAATCATACAATCACAGTCATTCAATCACAATCATACAATCGCAATCATACAATCGCAATGTCACAATCGCTATCGTACAATCACAATCATACAATCACAATCATACAATCACGATCATACAATCACGATCATACAATCACGATCATACAATCACAATCATACAATCACAGTCATACAATCACAATCATACAATCGCAATCATACAATCGCAATATCACAATCTCTATCGTACAATCACAATCATACAATCACGATCATACAATCACGATCATACAATCACGATCATACAATCACGATCATACAATCACGATCATACAATCACGATCATACAATCACGATCATACAATCACGATCATACAATCACAATCATACAATCGCAATATTACAATCGCAATTATACAATCACAATCATGCAGTCGCAGTCATACAATTACAATCATACAATCGCAATCATACAATCGCAATGTCACAATCACTATCGTACAATCACAATCATACAATCACGATCATACAATCACGATCATACAATCACGATCATACAATCACGATCATACAAACACGATCACACAATCACGATCATACAATCACGATCCTACAATCACAATCATACAATCACAAGCATACAATCACAATCATACAATCACAATCATACAATCACAATCATACAATCTCAATCATGCAATCACAATCATACAATCAAAATCATACAATCACAATCATACAGTCGCAATCATACAATCACAGTCATTCAATCACAATCATACAATCGCAATCATACAATCGCAATGTCACAATCGCTATCGTACAATCACAATCATACAATCACGATCATAGAATCACGATCATACAATCACGATCATATAATCACGATCATACAATCACAATCATACATCACAATCACACAATCACAGTCATACAATCACAATCATACAATCGCAATCATACAATCGCAATGTCACAATCACTATCGTACAATCACAATCATACAATCACAATCATACAATCACGATCATACAATCACGATCATACAATCACGATCATACAATCACGATCATACAATCACGATCATACAATCACAATCATACAATCACAGTCATACAATCACAATCATACAATCGCAATCATACAATCGCAATGTCACAATCACTATCGTACAATCACAATCATACAATCACGATCATACAATCACGATCATACAATCACGATCATACAATCACGATCATACAATCACGATCATACAATCACGATCATACAATCACGATCATACAATCACGATCATACAATCACAATCATACAATCGCAATATTACAATCGCAATTATACAATCACAATCATACAGTCACAGTCATACAATTACAATCATACAATCGCAATCATACAATCGCAATGTCACAATCACTATCGTACAATCACAATCATACAATCACGACCATACAATCACGATCATACAATCACGATCGTACAATCACGATCATACAAACACGATCACACAATCACGATCATACAATCACGATCCTACAATCACGATCATACAATCACGATCATACAATCACGATCATACAATCACAATCATACAATCACAATCATATAATCACAGTCATGCAATCACAATCATGCAATCAAAATCATACAATCACAATCATACAGTCGCAATCATGCAATCACAATCATACAATCACAATCATACAATTAAAATCATACAATCACAATCATACAATCACAATCATACAATCACAATCATACAATCGCAATCATACAATCGCAATGTCACAATCACTATCATACAATCACAATCATACAATCACAATCATACAATCACAATCTTACTATCACAATCATACAATCATGATCATATAATCACGATCATACAATCACAATCATACATCACAATCATACAATCGCAATATTACAATCGCAATCATACAATCGCAATGTCACAATCACTATCATACAGTCACAATCATACAATCACTATCATAAAATCACAATCATACAAACGCAATCATACAATCACAATCATATAATCACAATCATACAATCAGAATCATATAATCACGATCATACAATCACGATCATACAATCACGATCATACAATCACGATCATACAATCACAATCATACAATCACAATCATACAATCACAATCATACAATCACAATCATACAATCACAATCATACAATCACAATCATACAATCACAATCATACAATCACAATCATACAATCACAATCATACAATCACAATCATACAATCACAATCATACAATCACAATCATACAATAAAAGTCATACAATCACAATCATACAATGACAATTATACAATCACAATCATACAATCACAATCATACAATCACAATCATACAATCACAGTCATGCAATCACAATCATACAATCACAGTCATACAATCACAATCATACAATCGCAATCATACAATCGCAATGTCACAATCACTATCGTACAATCACAATCATACAATCACAATCATACAGTCACGATCATGCAATCACGATCATACAATCACGATCATACAATCACAATCATACAATCCCAATCATACAATCGCAATATTACAATCGCAATCATACAATCACAATCATCCAATTAAAATCATATAATCACAATCATACAATGACAATCATACAATCACAATCATACAATCACAATCATACAATCACAATCATACAATCACAATCATACAATCACAATCATACAATCACAATCATACAATCACAATCATACAATCACAGTCACATAATCACAATCATGCAATCACAATCATACAATCGCAATCATACAATCGCAATGTCACAATCACTATCGTACAATCACAATCATACAATCACAATCATACAGTCACGATCATGCAATCACGATCATACAATCACGATCATACAATCACGATCATACAATCACGATCATACAATCACGATCATACAATCACGATCATACAATCACAATCATACAATCACAATCTTACAATCGCAATCATACAATCGCAATGTTACAATCACTATCATACAATCACAATCATACAATCACAATCATACAATCACAATCTTACTATCACAATCATACAATCACACTCATACAATCACAATCATACAATCGCAATCATACAATCGCAATGTCACAATCACTATTATACAATCACAGTCATACAATCACAATCATACAATCACGATCATACAATCACGATCATACAATCACGATCATACAATCACGATCATATAATCACGATCATACAATCACAATCATACATCACAATCATACAATCGCAATATTACAATCGCAATCATACAATCGCAATGTCAAAATCACTATCATACAATCACAATCATACAATCACTATCGTACAATCACAATCATACAAACGCAATCATACAATCACAATCATATAATCACAATTATACAATCACAATCATACAATCACAAGCATACAATCACAATCATACAATCACAATCATACAATCACAATCATACAATCTCAATCATGCAATCACAATCATACAATCAAAATCATACAATCACAATCATACAATCACAATCATACAATCACAATCATACAATCACAATCATGCAATCACAATCATACAATCAAAATCACACAATCACAATCATACAGTCGCAATCATGCAATCAAAATCATACAATCACAATCATACAATTAAAATCATACAATCACAATCATACAATCACAATCATACAATCACAATCTTACAATCGCAATCATACAATCGCAATGTCACAATCACTATCATACAATCACAATCATACAATCACAATCTTACTATCACAATCATACAATCACACTCATACAATCACAATCATACAATCGCAATCATACAATCGCAATGTCACAATCACTATTATACCATCACAGTCATACAATCACATTCATACAATCACGATCATACAATCACGATCATACAATCACGATCATACAATCACGATCATATAATCACGATCATACAATCACAATCATACATCACAATCATACAATCGCAATATTACAATCACTATCATACAATCACAATCATACAATCACTATCGTACAATCACAATCATACAAACGCAATCATACAGTCACAATCATATAATCACAATTATACAATCACAATCATGCAATCACAAGCATACAATCACAATCATACAATCACAATCATACAATCACAATCATACAATCTGAATCATGCAATCACAATCATACAATCAAAATCATAAAATCACAATCATACAATCACAATCATACAATCACAATCATACAATCACAATCATACAATCACGATCATACTATCACGATCATACAATGACGATCATACAATCACGATCATACAATCACGATCATACAATCACGATCATACAATCACGATCATACAATCACAATCATACAATCGCAATATTACAATCGCAATCATACAATCGCAATGTCACAATCATTATCATACAGTCACAATCAGACAATCACAATCATACAATCCCAATCATTCAATCACAATCATACAATCACAATCATACAATCACAATCATACAATACAAGTCATACAATCACAATCATACAATGACAATCATACAAGCACAATCATACAATCGCAATCATAGAAACACAATCATACAATCACAGTCATGCAATCACAATCATACAATCGCAATCATACAATCGCAATATCACAATCACTATCATACAATAACAAACATACAATCACAGTCACACAATCACAATCATACAATCACAATCATACAATCACAATCATACAATCACAGTCATACAATCACAATCATACAATAGCAGTCATACAATCGCAATGTCACAATCACTATCGTACAATCACAATCATACAATCACAATCATACAATCACAATCACACAATCACAATCATACAAACGCAATCATACAATCACAATCATATAATCACAATCATACAATCACAATCATTCAACCACAAGCATACAATCACAATCATACAATCACAATCATACAATCACGATCATACAATCACGATCATACAATCACGATCATACAATCACAATCATACAATCGCAATATTACAATCGCAATCATACAACCGCAATGTCACAATCATTATCATACAGTCACAATCAGACAATCACAATCATACAATCCCAATCATTCAATCTCAATCATACAATCACAATCATATAATCACAATCACTCGATCACAATCATACACTCACCATCATACAATCACCATCATACAATCACAATCACACAATCATAATCATATAATCACACTCATAAAATTGCAATCATACAATCGCAATCATACAATCACAATCATACAATCACAATCATACAATCTGAATCATGCAATTACAATCGTACGATCATAATCATGCAAGAACAATCATACAATCACAATCATGGAACTATAATTATACAACCACAATCATACGATCACAATCATACATTCGCAATCATACAAACACAATCATAAAATCTCAATCATACAATCGCAATGTCACAGTCACAATCATACAATCACAATCATACAATCACAATCATACAATCACAGTCATACAATCACAATCATACAATCGCAATCATACAATCGCAATGTCACAATCACTATCGTACAATCACAATCATACAATCACAATCATACAATCACCATCATACAATCACGATCATACAATCACGATCATACAATCACGATCATACAATCACGATCATACAATCACAATCATACAATCACAGTCATACAATCACAATCATACAATCGCAATCATACAATCGCAATGTCACAATCACTATCGTACAATCACAATCATACAATCACGATCATACAATCACGATCATACAATCACGATCATACAATCACGATCGTACAATCACGATCATACAATCACGATCATACAATCACGATCATACAATCACGATCATACAATCACGATCGTACAATCACAATCATACAATCACGATCATACAATCACGATCATACAATCACGATCATACAATCACGAACATACAATCACAATCATACAATCGCAATATTACAATCGCAATCATACAATCACAATCATACAATTAAAATCATACAATCACAATCATACAATGACAATCATACAATCACAATCATACAATCGTAATCATACAATCACAATCGTACAATCACAATCGTACAATCACAATCATATAATCACAGTCATGCAATCACAATCATGCAATCAAAATCATACAATCACAATCATACAGTCGCAATCATGCAATCACAATCATACAATCACTATCATAAATTCACAATCATATAATCACAATCATACAATCACAATCATACAATCACAATCATACAATCACGATCATATAATCACGATCATACAATCACGATCATACAATCACGATCATACAATCACGATCATACAATCACGATCATACAATCACAATCATACAATCACAATCATACAATCGCAATATTACAATCGCAATCATACAATCACAATCATACAATCACTATCGTACAATCACAATCATACAAACGCAATCATACAGTCACAATCATATAATCACAATCATACAATCACAATCATACAATCATAATCACATAATCACACTCAATTAAATTGCAATCATACAATCGCAATCATACAAACACAATCATAAAATCGCAATCATACAATCGCAATGTGAAAATCACAATCATAAAATCACAATCATACAAACGCAATCATACAATCACAATCATACAATCACAATCATATAATCACAATTATACAATCACAATCATACAATCACAAGCATACAATCACAATCATACAATCACAATCATACAATCACAATCATACAATCTCAATCATGCAATCACAATCATACAATCAAAATCATACAATCGCAATCATACAATCACAATCATACAATCACAATCATACAATAACAATCATACAATCACAATCATACAATCACAATCATACAATCACTATCATACAATAAAAGTCATACAATCACATTCATACAATGACAATCATACAATCACAATCATACAATCACAATCATACAAACACAATCATACAATCACAGTCATGCAATCACAATCATACAATCGCAATCATACAATCGCAATATCACAATCACTATCATACAATCACAGTCATACAATCACAATCATACAATCACAATCATACAATCACAGTCATACAATCACAATCCTACAATCGCAATCATACAATCGCAATGTCACAATCACTATCGTACAATCACAATCATACAATCACGATCATACAATCACGATCATACAATCACGATCATACAATCACGATCATACAAACACGATCATACCATCACGATCATACAATCACGATCATACAATCACGATCATACAATCACGATCATACAATCACAATCATACAATCACAATCATATAATCACAGTCATGCAATCACAATCATGCAATCAAAATCATACAATCACAATCATACAGTCGCAATCATGCAATCACAATCATACAATCACAATCATACAATTAAAATCATACAATCACAATCATACAATCACAATCATACAATCACAATCATACAATCGCAATCATACAATCGCAATGTCACAATCACTATCATACAATCACAATCATACAATCACAATCATACAATCACAATCATACAATCACAATCTTACTATCACAATCATACAATCATGATCATATAATCACGATCATACAATCACAATCATACATCACAATCATACAATCGCAATATTACAATCGCAATCATACAATCGCAATGTCACAATCACTATCATACAATCACAATCATACAATCACTATCATAAAATCACAATCATACAAACGCAATCATACAATCACAATCATATAATCACAATCATGCAATCAGAATCATATAATCACGATCATACAATCACGATCATACAATCACGATCATACAATCACAATCATACAATCACAATCATACAATCACAATCATACAATCACAATCATACAATCACAATCATACAATCACAATCATACAATCACAATCATACAATCACAATCATACAATCACAATCATACAATCACAATCATACAATCACAATCATACAATCACAATCATACAATCACAATCATACAATCACAATCATACAATCACAATCATACAATCACAATCATACAATAAAAGTCATACAATCACAATCATACAATGACAATTATACAATCACAATCATACAATCACAATCATACAAACACTATCATACAATCACAGTCATGCAATCACAATCATACAATCGCAATCATACAATCGCAATATCACAATGACTATCATACAATCACAATCATACAATCACAGTCATACAATCACAATCATACAATCACAATCATACAATCACAATCATACAATCACAATCATACAATCACAGTCATACAATCACAATCATACAATCGCAATCATACAATCGCAATGTCACAATCACTATCGTACAATCACAATCATACAATCACAATCATACAGTCACGATCATGCAATCACGATCATACAATCACGATCATACAATCACAATCATACAATCCCAATCATACAATCGCAATATTACAATCGCAATCATACAATCACAATCATCCAATTAAAATCATATAATCACAATCATACAATGACAATCATACAATCACAATCATACAATCACAATCATACAATCACAATCATACAATCACAATCATACAATCACAGTCATATAATCACACTCATACAATCACAATCATACAATCGCAATCATACAATCGCAATTTCACAATCACTGTTATACAATCACAGCCATAAAATCACAATCATACAATCACAATCATACAATCACGATCATACAATCACGATCATACAATCACGATCATATAATCACGATCATACAATCACAATCATACATCACAATCATACATCACAATCATACATCACAATCATACAATCACAGTCATACAATCACAATCATACAATCGCAATCATACAATCGCAATGTCACAATCACTATCGTACAATCACAATCATACAATCACAATCATACAATCACGATCATACAATCACGATCATACAATCACGATCGTACAATCACAATCATACAATCACGATCATACAATCACGATCATACAATCACGATCATACAATCACAATCATGCAATAACAGTCATACAATCACAGTCATACAATCACAATCATACAATCGCAATCATACAATCGCAATGTCACAATCACTATCGTACAATCACAATCATACAATCACAATCATACAATCACGATCATACAATCACGATCATACAATCACGATCATACAATCACGATCATACAATCACGATCATACAATCACAATCATACAATCACAGTCATACAATCACAATCATACAATCGCAATCATACAATCGCAATGTCACAATCACTATCGTACAATCACAATCATACAATCACGATCATACAATCACGATCATACAATCACGATCCTACAATCACGATCATACAATCACGATCATACAATCACGATCATACAATCACAATCATACAATCACAATCATATAATCACAGTCATGCAATCACAATCATGCAATCAAAATCATACAATCACAATCATACAGTCGCAATCATGCAATCACAATCATACAATCACAATCATACAATTAAAATCATACAATCACAATCATACAATCACAATCATACAATCACAATCATACAATCGCAATCATACAATCGCAATGTCACAATCACTATCATACAATCACAATCATACAATCACAATCATACAATCACAATCTTACTATCACAATCATACAATCATGATCATATAATCACGATCATACAATCACAATCATACATCACAATCATACAATCGCAATATTACAATCGCAATCATACAATCGCAATGTCACAATCACTATCATACAGTCACAATCATACAATCACTATCATAAAATCACAATCATACAAACGCAATCATACAATCACAATCATATAATCACAATCATACAATCAGAATCATATAATCACGATCATACAATCACGATCATACAATCACGATCATACAATCACGATCATACAATCACAATCATACAATCACAATCATACAATCACAATCATACAATCACAATCATACAATCACAATCATACAATCACAATCATACAATCACAATCATACAATCACAATCATACAATCACAATCATACAATCACAATCATACAATCACAATCATACAATCACAATCATACAATAAAAGTCATACAATCACAATCATACAATGACAATTATACAATCACAATCATACAATCACAATCATACAATCACAATCATACAATCACAGTCATGCAATCACAATCATACAATCACAGTCATACAATCACAATCATACAATCGCAATCATACAATCGCAATGTCACAATCACTATCGTACAATCACAATCATACAATCACAATCATACAGTCACGATCATGCAATCACGATCATACAATCACGATCATACAATCACAATCATACAATCCCAATCATACAATCGCAATATTACAATCGCAATCATACAATCACAATCATCCAATTAAAATCATATAATCACAATCATACAATGACAATCATACAATCACAATCATACAATCACAATCATACAATCACAATCATACAATCACAATCATACAATCACAATCATACAATCACAATCATACAATCACAATCATACAATCACAGTCACATAATCACAATCATGCAATCACAATCATACAATCGCAATCATACAATCGCAATGTCACAATCACTATCGTACAATCACAATCATACAATCACAATCATACAGTCACGATCATGCAATCACGATCATACAATCACGATCATACAATCACGATCATACAATCACGATCATACAATCACGATCATACAATCACGATCATACAATCACAATCATACAATCACAATCTTACAATCGCAATCATACAATCGCAATGTTACAATCACTATCATACAATCACAATCATACAATCACAATCATACAATCACAATCTTACTATCACAATCATACAATCACACTCATACAATCACAATCATACAATCGCAATCATACAATCGCAATGTCACAATCACTATTATACAATCACAGTCATACAATCACAATCATACAATCACGATCATACAATCACGATCATACAATCACGATCATACAATCACGATCATATAATCACGATCATACAATCACAATCATACATCACAATCATACAATCGCAATATTACAATCGCAATCATACAATCGCAATGTCAAAATCACTATCATACAATCACAATCATACAATCACTATCGTACAATCACAATCATACAAACGCAATCATACAATCACAATCATATAATCACAATTATACAATCACAATCATACAATCACAAGCATACAATCACAATCATACAATCACAATCATACAATCACAATCATACAATCTCAATCATGCAATCACAATCATACAATCAAAATCATACAATCACAATCATACAATCACAATCATACAATCACAATCATACAATCACAATCATGCAATCACAATCATACAATCAAAATCACACAATCACAATCATACAGTCGCAATCATGCAATCAAAATCATACAATCACAATCATACAATTAAAATCATACAATCACAATCATACAATCACAATCATACAATCACAATCTTACAATCGCAATCATACAATCGCAATGTCACAATCACTATCATACAATCACAATCATACAATCACAATCTTACTATCACAATCATACAATCACACTCATACAATCACAATCATACAATCGCAATCATACAATCGCAATGTCACAATCACTATTATACCATCACAGTCATACAATCACATTCATACAATCACGATCATACAATCACGATCATACAATCACGATCATACAATCACGATCATATAATCACGATCATACAATCACAATCATACATCACAATCATACAATCGCAATATTACAATCACTATCATACAATCACAATCATACAATCACTATCGTACAATCACAATCATACAAACGCAATCATACAGTCACAATCATATAATCACAATTATACAATCACAATCATGCAATCACAAGCATACAATCACAATCATACAATCACAATCATACAATCACAATCATACAATCTGAATCATGCAATCACAATCATACAATCAAAATCATAAAATCACAATCATACAATCACAATCATACAATCACAATCATACAATCACAATCATACAATCACGATCATACTATCACGATCATACAATGACGATCATACAATCACGATCATACAATCACGATCATACAATCACGATCATACAATCACGATCATACAATCACAATCATACAATCGCAATATTACAATCGCAATCATACAATCGCAATGTCACAATCATTATCATACAGTCACAATCAGACAATCACAATCATACAATCCCAATCATTCAATCACAATCATACAATCACAATCATACAATCACAATCATACAATACAAGTCATACAATCACAATCATACAATGACAATCATACAAGCACAATCATACAATCGCAATCATAGAAACACAATCATACAATCACAGTCATGCAATCACAATCATACAATCGCAATCATACAATCGCAATATCACAATCACTATCATACAATAACAAACATACAATCACAGTCACACAATCACAATCATACAATCACAATCATACAATCACAATCATACAATCACAGTCATACAATCACAATCATACAATAGCAGTCATACAATCGCAATGTCACAATCACTATCGTACAATCACAATCATACAATCACAATCATACAATCACAATCACACAATCACAATCATACAAACGCAATCATACAATCACAATCATATAATCACAATCATACAATCACAATCATTCAACCACAAGCATACAATCACAATCATACAATCACAATCATACAATCACGATCATACAATCACGATCATACAATCACGATCATACAATCACAATCATACAATCGCAATATTACAATCGCAATCATACAACCGCAATGTCACAATCATTATCATACAGTCACAATCAGACAATCACAATCATACAATCCCAATCATTCAATCTCAATCATACAATCACAATCATATAATCACAATCACTCGATCACAATCATACACTCACCATCATACAATCACCATCATACAATCACAATCACACAATCATAATCATATAATCACACTCATAAAATTGCAATCATACAATCGCAATCATACAATCACAATCATACAATCACAATCATACAATCTGAATCATGCAATTACAATCGTACGATCATAATCATGCAAGAACAATCATACAATCACAATCATGGAACTATAATTATACAACCACAATCATACGATCACAATCATACATTCGCAATCATACAAACACAATCATAAAATCTCAATCATACAATCGCAATGTCACAGTCACAATCATACAATCACAATCATACAATCACAATCATACAATCACAGTCATACAATCACAATCATACAATCGCAATCATACAATCGCAATGTCACAATCACTATCGTACAATCACAATCATACAATCACAATCATACAATCACCATCATACAATCACGATCATACAATCACGATCATACAATCACGATCATACAATCACGATCATACAATCACAATCATACAATCACAGTCATACAATCACAATCATACAATCGCAATCATACAATCGCAATGTCACAATCACTATCGTACAATCACAATCATACAATCACGATCATACAATCACGATCATACAATCACGATCATACAATCACGATCGTACAATCACGATCATACAATCACGATCATACAATCACGATCATACAATCACGATCATACAATCACGATCGTACAATCACAATCATACAATCACGATCATACAATCACGATCATACAATCACGATCATACAATCACGAACATACAATCACAATCATACAATCGCAATATTACAATCGCAATCATACAATCACAATCATACAATTAAAATCATACAATCACAATCATACAATGACAATCATACAATCACAATCATACAATCGTAATCATACAATCACAATCGTACAATCACAATCGTACAATCACAATCATATAATCACAGTCATGCAATCACAATCATGCAATCAAAATCATACAATCACAATCATACAGTCGCAATCATGCAATCACAATCATACAATCACTATCATAAATTCACAATCATATAATCACAATCATACAATCACAATCATACAATCACAATCATACAATCACGATCATATAATCACGATCATACAATCACGATCATACAATCACGATCATACAATCACGATCATACAATCACGATCATACAATCACAATCATACAATCACAATCATACAATCGCAATATTACAATCGCAATCATACAATCACAATCATACAATCACTATCGTACAATCACAATCATACAAACGCAATCATACAGTCACAATCATATAATCACAATCATACAATCACAATCATACAATCATAATCACATAATCACACTCAATTAAATTGCAATCATACAATCGCAATCATACAAACACAATCATAAAATCGCAATCATACAATCGCAATGTGAAAATCACAATCATAAAATCACAATCATACAAACGCAATCATACAATCACAATCATACAATCACAATCATATAATCACAATTATACAATCACAATCATACAATCACAAGCATACAATCACAATCATACAATCACAATCATACAATCACAATCATACAATCTCAATCATGCAATCACAATCATACAATCAAAATCATACAATCGCAATCATACAATCACAATCATACAATCACAATCATACAATAACAATCATACAATCACAATCATACAATCACAATCATACAATCACTATCATACAATAAAAGTCATACAATCACATTCATACAATGACAATCATACAATCACAATCATACAATCACAATCATACAAACACAATCATACAATCACAGTCATGCAATCACAATCATACAATCGCAATCATACAATCGCAATATCACAATCACTATCATACAATCACAGTCATACAATCACAATCATACAATCACAATCATACAATCACAGTCATACAATCACAATCCTACAATCGCAATCATACAATCGCAATGTCACAATCACTATCGTACAATCACAATCATACAATCACGATCATACAATCACGATCATACAATCACGATCATACAATCACGATCATACAAACACGATCATACCATCACGATCATACAATCACGATCATACAATCACGATCATACAATCACGATCATACAATCACAATCATACAATCACAATCATATAATCACAGTCATGCAATCACAATCATGCAATCAAAATCATACAATCACAATCATACAGTCGCAATCATGCAATCACAATCATACAATCACAATCATACAATTAAAATCATACAATCACAATCATACAATCACAATCATACAATCACAATCATACAATCGCAATCATACAATCGCAATGTCACAATCACTATCATACAATCACAATCATACAATCACAATCATACAATCACAATCATACAATCACAATCTTACTATCACAATCATACAATCATGATCATATAATCACGATCATACAATCACAATCATACATCACAATCATACAATCGCAATATTACAATCGCAATCATACAATCGCAATGTCACAATCACTATCATACAATCACAATCATACAATCACTATCATAAAATCACAATCATACAAACGCAATCATACAATCACAATCATATAATCACAATCATGCAATCAGAATCATATAATCACGATCATACAATCACGATCATACAATCACGATCATACAATCACAATCATACAATCACAATCATACAATCACAATCATACAATCACAATCATACAATCACAATCATACAATCACAATCATACAATCACAATCATACAATCACAATCATACAATCACAATCATACAATCACAATCATACAATCACAATCATACAATCACAATCATACAATCACAATCATACAATCACAATCATACAATCACAATCATACAATCACAATCATACAATAAAAGTCATACAATCACAATCATACAATGACAATTATACAATCACAATCATACAATCACAATCATACAAACACTATCATACAATCACAGTCATGCAATCACAATCATACAATCGCAATCATACAATCGCAATATCACAATGACTATCATACAATCACAATCATACAATCACAGTCATACAATCACAATCATACAATCACAATCATACAATCACAATCATACAATCACAATCATACAATCACAGTCATACAATCACAATCATACAATCGCAATCATACAATCGCAATGTCACAATCACTATCGTACAATCACAATCATACAATCACAATCATACAGTCACGATCATGCAATCACGATCATACAATCACGATCATACAATCACAATCATACAATCCCAATCATACAATCGCAATATTACAATCGCAATCATACAATCACAATCATCCAATTAAAATCATATAATCACAATCATACAATGACAATCATACAATCACAATCATACAATCACAATCATACAATCACAATCATACAATCACAATCATACAATCACAGTCATATAATCACACTCATACAATCACAATCATACAATCGCAATCATACAATCGCAATTTCACAATCACTGTTATACAATCACAGCCATAAAATCACAATCATACAATCACAATCATACAATCACGATCATACAATCACGATCATACAATCACGATCATATAATCACGATCATACAATCACAATCATACATCACAATCATACATCACAATCATACATCACAATCATACAATCACAGTCATACAATCACAATCATACAATCGCAATCATACAATCGCAATGTCACAATCACTATCGTACAATCACAATCATACAATCACAATCATACAATCACGATCATACAATCACGATCATACAATCACGATCGTACAATCACAATCATACAATCACGATCATACAATCACGATCATACAATCACGATCATACAATCACAATCATGCAATAACAGTCATACAATCACAGTCATACAATCACAATCATACAATCGCAATCATACAATCGCAATGTCACAATCACTATCGTACAATCACAATCATACAATCACAATCATACAATCACGATCATACAATCACGATCATACAATCACGATCATACAATCACGATCATACAATCACGATCATACAATCACAATCATACAATCACAGTCATACAATCACAATCATACAATCGCAATCATACAATCGCAATGTCACAATCACTATCGTACAATCACAATCATACAATCACGATCATACAATCACGATCATACAATCACGATCATACAATCACGATCGTACAATCACGATCATACAATCACGATCATACAATCACGATCATACAATCACGATCATACAATCACGATCGTACAATCACAATCATACAATCACGATCATACAATCACGATCATACAATCACGATCATACAATCACGATCATACAATCACGATCATACAATCACAATCATACAATCGCAATATTACAATCGCAATCATACAATCACAATCATACAATTAAAATCATACAATCACAATCATACAGTCGCAATCATGCAATCACAATCATACAATCACTATCATAAATTCACAATCATATAATCACAATCATACAATCACAATCATACAATCACAATCATACAATCACGATCATATAATCACGATCATACAATCACGATCATACAATCACGATCATACAATCACGATCATACAATCACGATCATACAATCACAATCATACAATCACAATCATACAATCGCAATATTACAATCGCAATCATACAATCACAATCATACAATCACTATCGTACAATCACAATCATACAAACGCAATCATACAGTCACAATCATATAATCACAATCATACAATCACAATCATACAATCATAATCATATAATCACACTCAATTAAATTGCAATCATACAATCGCAATCATACAAACACAATCATAAAATCGCAATCATACAATCGCAATGTGAAAATCACAATCATAAAATCACAATCATACAAACGCAATCATACAATCACAATCATACAATCACAATCATATAATCACAATTATACAATCACAATCATACAATCACAAGCATACAATCACAATCATACAATCACAATCATACAATCACAATCATACAATCTCAATCATGCAATCACAATCATACAATCAAAATCATACAATCGCAATCATACAATCACAATCATACAATCACAATCATACAATAACAATCATACAATCACAATCATACAATCACAATCATACAATCACTATCATACAATAAAAGTCATACAATCACATTCATACAATGACAATCATACAATCACAATCATACAATCACAATCATACAAACACAATCATACAATCACAGTCATGCAATCACAATCATACAATCGCAATCATACAATCGCAATATCACTATCACTATCATACAATCACAGTCATACAATCACAATCATACAATCACAATCATACAATCACAGTCATACAATCACAATCCTACAATCGCAATCATACAATCGCAATGTCACAATCACTATCGTACAATCACAATCATACAATCACGATCATACAATCACGATCATACAATCACGATCATACAATCACGATCATACAAACACGATCATACCATCACGATCATACAATCACGATCATACAATCACGATCATACAATCACGATCATACAATCACGATCATACAATCACAATCATACAATCACAATCATATAATCACAGTCATGCAATCACAATCATGCAATCAAAATCATACAATCACAATCATACAGTCGCAATCATACAATGACAATTATACAATCACAATCATACAATCACAATCATACAATCACAATCATACAATCACAGTCATGCAATCACAATCATACAATCACAGTCATACAATCACAATCATACAATCGCAATCATACAATCGCAATGTCACAATCACTATCGTACAATCACAATCATACAATCACAATCATACAGTCACGATCATGCAATCACGATCATACAATCACGATCATACAATCACAATCATACAATCCCAATCATACAATCGCAATATTACAATCGCAATCATACAATCACAATCATCCAATTAAAATCATATAATCACAATCATACAATGACAATCATACAATCACAATCATACAATCACAATCATACAATCACAATCATACAATCACAATCATACAATCACAATCATACAATCACAATCATACAATCACAATCATACAATCACAGTCACATAATCACAATCATGCAATCACAATCATACAATCGCAATCATACAATCGCAATGTCACAATCACTATCGTACAATCACAATCATACAATCACAATCATACAGTCACGATCATGCAATCACGATCATACAATCACGATCATACAATCACGATCATACAATCACGATCATACAATCACGATCATACAATCACGATCATACAATCACAATCATACAATCACAATCTTACAATCGCAATCATACAATCGCAATGTTACAATCACTATCATACAATCACAATCATACAATCACAATCATACAATCACAATCTTACTATCACAATCATACAATCACACTCATACAATCACAATCATACAATCGCAATCATACAATCGCAATGTCACAATCACTATTATACAATCACAGTCATACAATCACAATCATACAATCACGATCATACAATCACGATCATACAATCACGATCATACAATCACGATCATATAATCACGATCATACAATCACAATCATACATCACAATCATACAATCGCAATATTACAATCGCAATCATACAATCGCAATGTCAAAATCACTATCATACAATCACAATCATACAATCACTATCGTACAATCACAATCATACAAACGCAATCATACAATCACAATCATATAATCACAATTATACAATCACAATCATACAATCACAAGCATACAATCACAATCATACAATCACAATCATACAATCACAATCATACAATCTCAATCATGCAATCACAATCATACAATCAAAATCATACAATCACAATCATACAATCACAATCATACAATCACAATCATACAATCACAATCATGCAATCACAATCATACAATCAAAATCACACAATCACAATCATACAGTCGCAATCATGCAATCAAAATCATACAATCACAATCATACAATTAAAATCATACAATCACAATCATACAATCACAATCATACAATCACAATCTTACAATCGCAATCATACAATCGCAATGTCACAATCACTATCATACAATCACAATCATACAATCACAATCTTACTATCACAATCATACAATCACACTCATACAATCACAATCATACAATCGCAATCATACAATCGCAATGTCACAATCACTATTATACCATCACAGTCATACAATCACATTCATACAATCACGATCATACAATCACGATCATACAATCACGATCATACAATCACGATCATATAATCACGATCATACAATCACAATCATACATCACAATCATACAATCGCAATATTACAATCACTATCATACAATCACAATCATACAATCACTATCGTACAATCACAATCATACAAACGCAATCATACAGTCACAATCATATAATCACAATTATACAATCACAATCATACAATCACAAGCATACAATCACAATCATACAATCACAATCATACAATCACAATCATACAATCTGAATCATGCAATCACAATCATACAATCAAAATCATAAAATCACAATCATACAATCACAATCATACAATCACAATCATACAATCACAATCATACAATCACGATCATACTATCACGATCATACAATGACGATCATACAATCACGATCATACAATCACGATCATACAATCACGATCATACAATCACGATCATACAATCACAATCATACAATCGCAATATTACAATCGCAATCATACAATCGCAATGTCACAATCATTATCATACAGTCACAATCAGACAATCACAATCATACAATCCCAATCATTCAATCACAATCATACAATCACAATCATACAATCACAATCATACAATACAAGTCATACAATCACAATCATACAATGACAATCATACAAGCACAATCATACAATCGCAATCATAGAAACACAATCATACAATCACAGTCATGCAATCACAATCATACAATCGCAATCATACAATCGCAATATCACAATCACTATCATACAATAACAAACATACAATCACAGTCACACAATCACAATCATACAATCACAATCATACAATCACAATCATACAATCACAGTCATACAATCACAATCATACAATAGCAGTCATACAATCGCAATGTCACAATCACTATCGTACAATCACAATCATACAATCACAATCATACAATCACAATCACACAATCACAATCATACAAACGCAATCATACAATCACAATCATATAATCACAATCATACAATCACAATCATTCAACCACAAGCATACAATCACAATCATACAATCACAATCATACAATCACGATCATACAATCACGATCATACAATCACGATCATACAATCACAATCATACAATCGCAATATTACAATCGCAATCATACAACCGCAATGTCACAATCATTATCATACAGTCACAATCAGACAATCACAATCATACAATCCCAATCATTCAATCTCAATCATACAATCACAATCATATAATCACAATCACTCGATCACAATCATACACTCACCATCATACAATCACCATCATACAATCACAATCACACAATCATAATCATATAATCACACTCATAAAATTGCAATCATACAATCGCAATCATACAATCACAATCATACAACCACACTCATACAATCTGAATCATGCAATTACAATCGTACGTTCATAATCATGCAAGAACAATCATACAATCACAATCATGGAACTATAATTATACAACCACAATCATACGATCACAATCATACATTCGCAATCATACAAACACAATCATAAAATCTCAATCATACAATCGCAATGTCACAGTCACAATCATACAATCACAATCATACAATCACAATCATACAATCACAATCATACAATCACAATCATACAATCACAATCATACAATCACAATCATACTATCACAATCATACAATCACAATCATACAACCACAATCATACAATCACAATCATATAATCACAATCATGCAATCACAATCATACAATCAACATCACACAATCACAATCATACAGTCGCAATCATGCAATCACAATCATACAATCACAATCATACAATTAAAATCATACAATCACAATCATACAATCACAATCATACAATCACAATCATACAATCGCAATCATACAATCGCAATGTCACAATCACTATCATACAATCACAATCATACAATCACAATCATACAATCACAATCCTACTATCACAATCATACAATCACACTCATACAATCACAATCATACAATCGCAATCATACAATCGCAATGTCACAATCACTGTTATACAATCACAGTCATAAAATCACAATCATACAATCACAATCATACAATCACGATCATACAATCACGATCATACAATCACGATCATATAATCACGATCATACAATCACAATCATACATCACAATCATACATCACAATCATACATCACAATCATACAATCACAGTCATACAATCACAATCATACAATCGCAATCATACAATCGCAATGTCACAATCACTATCGTACAATCACAATCATACAATCACAATCATACAATCACGATCATACAATCACGATCATACAATCACGATCGTACAATCACAATCATACAATCACGATCATACAATCACGATCATACAATCACGATCATACAATCACAATCATGCAATAACAGTCATACAATCACAGTCATACAATCACAATCATACAATCGCAATCATACAATCGCAATGTCACAATCACTATCGTACAATCACAATCATACAATCACAATCATACAATCACGATCATACAATCACGATCATACAATCACGATCATACAATCACGATCATACAATCACGATCATACAATCACAATCATACAATCACAGTCATACAATCACAATCATACAATCGCAATCATACAATCGCAATGTCACAATCACTATCGTACAATCACAATCATACAATCACGATCATACAATCACGATCATACAATCACGATCATACAATCACGATCGTACAATCACGATCATACAATCACGATCATACAATCACGATCATACAATCACGATCATACAATCACGATCGTACAATCACAATCATACAATCACGATCATACAATCACGATCATACAATCACGATCATACAATCACGAACATACAATCACAATCATACAATCGCAATATTACAATCGCAATCATACAATCACAATCATACAATTAAAATCATACAATCACAATCATACAATGACAATCATACAATCACAATCATACAATCGTAATCATACAATCACAATCGTACAATCACAATCGTACAATCACAATCATATAATCACAGTCTTGCAATCACAATCATGCAATCAAAATCATACAATCACAATCATACAGTCGCAATCATGCAATCACAATCATACAATCACTATCATAAATTCACAATCATATAATCACAATCATACAATCACAATCATACAATCACAATCATACAATCACGATCATATAATCACGATCATACAATCACGATCATACAATCACGATCATACAATCACGATCATACAATCACGATCATACAATCACAATCATACAATCACAATCATACAATCGCAATATTACAATCGCAATCATACAATCACAATCATACAATCACTATCGTACAATCACAATCATACAAACGCAATCATACAGTCACAATCATATAATCACAATCATACAATCACAATCATACAATCATAATCATATAATCACACTCAATTAAATTGCAATCATACAATCGCAATCATACAAACACAATCATAAAATCGCAATCATACAATCGCAATGTGAAAATCACAATCATAAAATCACAATCATACAAACGCAATCATACAATCACAATCATACAATCACAATCATATAATCACAATTATACAATCACAATCATACAATCACAAGCATACAATCACAATCATACAATCACAATCATACAATCACAATCATACAATCTCAATCATGCAATCACAATCATACAATCAAAATCATACAATCGCAATCATACAATCACAATCATACAATCACAATCATACAATAACAATCATACAATCACAATCATACAATCACAATCATACAATCACTATCATACAATAAAAGTCATACAATCACATTCATACAATGACAATCATACAATCACAATCATACAATCACAATCATACAAACACAATCATACAATCACAGTCATGCAATCACAATCATACAATCGCAATCATACAATCGCAATATCACAATCACTATCATACAATCACAGTCATACAATGACAATCATACAATCACAATCATACAATCACAGTCATACAATCACAATCCTACAATCGCAATCATACAATCGCAATGTCACAATCACTATCGTACAATCACAATCATACAATCACGATCATACAATCACGATCATACAATCACGATCATACAATCACGATCATACAAACACGATCATACCATCACGATCATACAATCACGATCATACAATCACGATCATACAATCACGATCATACAATCACAATCATACAATCACAATCATATAATCACAGTCATGCAATCACAATCATGCAATCAAAATCATACAATCACAATCATACAGTCGCAATCATGCAATCACAATCATACAATCACAATCATACAATTAAAATCATACAATCACAATCATACAATCACAATCATACAATCACAATCATACAATCGCAATCATACAATCGCAATGTCACAATCACTATCATACAATCACAATCATACAATCACAATCATACAATCACAATCATACAATCACAATCTTACTATCACAATCATACAATCATGATCATATAATCACGATCATACAATCACAATCATACATCACAATCATACAATCGCAATATTACAATCGCAATCATACAATCGCAATGTCACAATCACTATCATACAATCACAATCATACAATCACTATCATAAAATCACAATCATACAAACGCAATCATACAATCACAATCATATAATCACAATCATGCAATCAGAATCATATAATCACGATCATACAATCACGATCATACAATCACGATCATACAATCACAATCATACAATCACAATCATACAATCACAATCATACAATCACAATCATACAATCACAATCATACAATCACAATCATACAATCACAATCATACAATCACAATCATACAATCACAATCATACAATCACAATCATACAATCACAATCATACAATCACAATCATACAATCACAATCATACAATCACAATCATACAATCACAATCATACAATCACAATCATACAATCACAATCATACAATAAAAGTCATACAATCACAATCATACAATGACAATTATACAATCACAATCATACAATCACAATCATACAAACACTATCATACAATCACAGTCATGCAATCACAATCATACAATCGCAATCATACAATCGCAATATCACAATGACTATCATACAATCACAATCATACAATCACAGTCATACAATCACAATCATACAATCACAATCATACAATCACAATCATACAATCACAATCATACAATCACAGTCATACAATCACAATCATACAATCGCAATCATACAATCGCAATGTCACAATCACTATCGTACAATCACAATCATACAATCACAATCATACAGTCACGATCATGCAATCACGATCATACAATCACGATCATACAATCACAATCATACAATCCCAATCATACAATCGCAATATTACAATCGCAATCATACAATCACAATCATCCAATTAAAATCATATAATCACAATCATACAATGACAATCATACAATCACAATCATACAATCACAATCATACAATCACAATCATACAATCACAATCATACAATCACAGTCATATAATCACACTCATACAATCACAATCATACAATCGCAATCATACAATCGCAATTTCACAATCACTGTTATACAATCACAGCCATAAAATCACAATCATACAATCACAATCATACAATCACGATCATACAATCACGATCATACAATCACGATCATATAATCACGATCATACAATCACAATCATACATCACAATCATACATCACAATCATACATCACAATCATACAATCACAGTCATACAATCACAATCATACAATCGCAATCATACAATCGCAATGTCACAATCACTATCGTACAATCACAATCATACAATCACAATCATACAATCACGATCATACAATCACGATCATACAATCACGATCGTACAATCACAATCATACAATCACGATCATACAATCACGATCATACAATCACGATCATACAATCACAATCATGCAATAACAGTCATACAATCACAGTCATACAATCACAATCATACAATCGCAATCATACAATCGCAATGTCACAATCACTATCGTACAATCACAATCATACAATCACAATCATACAATCACGATCATACAATCACTATCATACAATCACGATCATACAATCACGATCATACAATCACGATCATACAATCACAATCATACAATCACAGTCATACAATCACAATCATACAATCGCAATCATACAATCGCAATGTCACAATCACTATCGTACAATCACAATCATACAATCACGATCATACAATCACGATCATACAATCACGATCATACAATCACGATCGTACAATCACGATCATACATTCACGATCATACAATCACGATCATACAATCACGATCGTACAATCACAATCATACAATCACGATCATACAATCACGATCATACAATCACGATCATACAATCACGATCATACAATCACAATCATACAATCGCAATATTACAATCGCAATCATACAATCACAATCATACAATTAAAATCATACAATCACAATCATACAATGACAATCATACAATCACAATCATACAATCGTAATCATACAATCACAATCGTACAATCACAATCGTACAATCACAATCATATAATCACAGTCATGCAATCACAATCATGCAATCAAAATCATACAATCACAATCATACAGTCGCAATCATGCAATCACAATCATACAATCACTATCATAAATTCACAATCATATAATCACAATCATACAATCACAATCATACAATCACAATCATACAATCACGATCATATAATCACGATCATACAATCACGATCATACAATCACGATCATACAATCACGATCATACAATCACTATCATAAAATCACAATCATACAAACGCAATCATACAATCACAATCATATAATCACAATCATGCAATCAGAATCATATAATCACGATCATACAATCACGATCATACAATCACGATCATACAATCACAATCATACAATCACAATCATACAATCACAATCATACAATCACAATCATACAATCACAATCATACAATCACAATCATACAATCACAATCATACAATCACAATCATACAATCACAATCATACAATCACAATCATACAATCACAATCATACAATCACAATCATACAATCACAATCATACAATCACAATCATACAATCACAATCATACAATAAAAGTCATACAATCACAATCATACAATGACAATTATACAATCACAATCATACAATCACAATCATACAAACACTATCATACAATCACAGTCATGCAATCACAATCATACAATCGCAATCATACAATCGCAATATCACAATCACTATCATACAATCACAATCATACAATCACAGTCATACAATCACAATCATACAATCACAATCATACAATCACAATCATACAATCACAATCATACAATCACAGTCATACAATCACAATCATACAATCGCAATCATACAATCGCAATGTCACAATCACTATCGTACAATCACAATCATACAATCACAATCATACAGTCACGATCATGCAATCACGATCATACAATCACGATCATACAATCACAATCATACAATCCCAATCATACAATCGCAATATTACAATCGCAATCATACAATCACAATCATCCAATTAAAATCATATAATCACAATCATACAATGACAATCATACAATCACAATCATACAATCACAATCATACAATCACAATCATACAATCACAATCATACAATCACAGTCATATAATCACAATCATGCAATCACAATCATACAATCAAAATCATACAATCACAATCATACAGTCGCAATCATACAATCACAATCATACAATCACAATCATACAATCGCAATATTACAATCGCAATCATACAATCACAATCATACAATCACTATCGTACAATCACAATCATACAAACGCAATCATACAGTCACAATCATATAATCACAATCATACAATCACAATCATACAATCATAATCATATAATCACACTCATTAAATTGCAATCATACAATCGCAATCATACAAACACAATCATAAAATCGCAATCATACAATCGCAATGTGAAAATCACAATCATACAATCACAATCATACAAACGCAATCATACAATCACAATCATACAATCACAATCATATAATCACAATTATACAATCACAATCATACAATCACAAGCATACAATCACAATCATACAATCACAATCATACAATCACAATCATACAATCTCAATCATGCAATCACAATCATACAATCAAAATCATACAATCGCAATCATACAATCACAATCATACAATCACAATCATACAATAACAATCATACAATCACAATCATACAATCACAATCATACAATCACAATCATACAATAAAAGTCATACAATCACATTCATACAATGACTATCATACAATCACAATCATACAATCACAATCATACAAACACAATCATACAATCACAGTCATGCAATCACAATCATACAATCGCAATCATACAATCGCAATATCACAATCACTATCATACAATCACAGACATACAATCACAATCATACAATCACAATCATACAATCACAGTCATACAATCACAATCATACAATCGCAATGTCACAATCACTATCGTACAATCACAATCATACAATCACGATCATACAATCACGATCATACAATCACGATCATACAATCACGATCATACAAACACGATCATACAATCACGATCATACAATCACGATCATACAATCACGATCATACAATCACGATCATACAATCACGATCATACAATCACAATCATACAATCACAATCATATAATCACAGTCATGCAATCACAATCATGCAATCAAAATCATACAATCACAATCATACAGTCGCAATCATGCAATCACAATCATACAATCACAATCATACAATTAAAATCATACAATCACAATCATACAATCACAATCATACAATCACAATCATACAATCGCAATCATACAATCGCAATGTCACAATCACTATCATACAATCACATTCATACTATCACAATCATACAATCACAATCTTACTATCACAATCATACAATCATGATCATATAATCACGATCATACAATCACAATCATACATCACAATCATACAATCGCAATATTACAATCACAATCATACAATCACTATCATAAAATCACAATTATACAAACGCAATCATACATTCACAATCATATAATCACAATCATACAATCAGAATCATATTATCACGATCATACAATCACGATCATACAATCACGATCATACAATCACAATCATACAATCACAATCATACAATCACAATCATACAATCACAATCATACAATCACAATCATACAATCACAATCATACAATTACAATCATGCAATCACAATCATACAATCACAATCATACAATCACAATCATACAATCACAATCATACAATCACAATCATACAATAAAAGTCATACAATCACAATCATACAATGACAATTATACAATCACAATCATACAATCACAATCATACAAACACAATCATACAATCACAGTCATGCAATCACAATCATACAATCGCAATCATACAATCGCAATATCACAATCACTATCATACAATCACAATCATACAATCACAGTCATACAATCACAATCATACAATCACAATCATACAATCACAATCATACAATCACAGTCATACAATCACAGTCATACAATCGCAATCATACAATCGCAATGTCACAATCACTATCGTACAATCACAATCATACAATCACAATCATACAGTCACGATCATGCAATCACGATCATACAATCACGATCATACAATCACAATCATACAATCCCAATCATACAATCGCAATATTACAATCGCAATCATACAATCACAATCATCCAATTAAAATCATATAATCACAATCATACAATGACAATCATACAATCACAATCATACAATCACAATCATACAATCACAATCATACAATCACAATCATACAATCACAGTCATATAATCACAATCATGCAATCACAATCATACAATCAAAATCATACAATCACAATCATACAGTCGCAATCATGCAATCACAATCATACAATCACAATCATACAATCACTATCGTACAATCACAATCATACAAACGCAATCATACAATCACAATCATATAATCACAATTATACAATCACAATCATACAATCACAAGCATACAATCACAATCATACAATCACAATCATACAATCGCAATCATACAATCTCAATCATGCAATCACAATCATACAATCAAAATCATAAAATCACAATCATACAATCACAATCATACAATCACGATCATACAATCACGATCATACAATCACGATCATACAATGACGATCATACAATCACGATCATACAATCACGATCATACAATCACGATCATACAATCACGATCATACAATCACAATCATACAATCGCAATATCACAATCACTATCATACAATAACAATCATACAATCACAGTCACACAATCACAATCATACAATCACAATCATACAATCACAGTCATACAATCACAATCATACAATCGCAATCATACAATCGCAATGTCACAATCACTATCGTACAATCACAATCATACAATCACGATCATACAATGACGATCATACAATCACGATCATACAATGACGATCATACAATCACGATCATACAATCACGATCATACAATCACAATCATACAATCGCAATATCACAATCACTATCATACAATAACAATCATACAATCACAGTCACACAATCACAATCATACAATCACAATCATACAATCACAGTCATACAATCGCAATCATACAATCGCAATGTCACAATCATTATCATACAGTCACAATCAGACAATCACAATCATACAATCCCAATCATTCAATCACAATCATACAATCACAATCATACAATCACAATCATACAATAAAAGTCATACAATCACAATCATACAATGACAATCATACAAGCACAATCATACAATCACAATCATACAAACACAATCATACAATCACAGTCATGCAATCACAATCATACAATCGCAATCATACAATCGCAATATCACAATCACTATCATACAATAACAATCATACAATCACAGTCACACAATCACAATCATACAATCACAATCATACAATCACAATCATACAATCACAGTCATACAATCACAATCATACAATCGCAATCATACAATCGCAATGTCACAATCACTATCGTACAATCACAATCATACAATCACGATCATACAATGACGATCATACAATCACGATCATACAATCACGATCATACAATCACGATCATACAATCACAATCATACAATCGCAATATTACAATCGCAATCATACAATGGCAATGTCACAATCATTATCATACAGTCACAATCAGACAATCACAATCATACAATCCCAATCATTCAATCTCAATCATACAATCACAATCATATAATCACAATCACTCAATCACAATCATACAATCACCATCATACAATCACCATCATACAATCACAATCACACAATCATAATCATATAATCACACTCATAAAATTGCAATCATACAATCGCAATCATACAATCACACTCATACAATCACAATCATACAATCTGAATCATGCAATTACAATCGTACGATCATAATCATGCAAGAACAATCATACAATCACAATCATGGAACTATAATTATACAACCACAATCATACGATCACAATCATACATTCGCAATCATACAAACACAATCATAAAATCTCAATCATACAATCGCAATGTCACAGTCACAATCATACAATCACAATCATACAATCACAATCATACAATCACAATCATACAATCACAATCATACTATCACAATCATACAATCCCAATCATACAACCACAATCATACAATCACAATCATATAATCACAATCATGCAATCACAATCAACCAATCAACATCATACAATCACAATCATACAGTCGCAATCATGCAATCACAATCATACAATCACAATCATACAATTAAAATCATACAATCACAATCATACAATCACAATCATACAATCACAATCATACAATCGCAATCATACAATCGCAATCATACAATCACAATCATACAATTAAAATCATACAATCACAATCATACAATCACAATCATAAAATCACAATCTTACAATCGCAATCATACAATCGCAATGTCACAATCACTATCATACAATCACAATCATACAATCACAATCATACAATCACAATCTTACTATCACAATCATACAATCACACTCATACAATCACAATCATACAATCGCAATCATACAATCGCAATGTCACAATCACTATTATACAATCACAGTCATACAATCACAATCATACAATCACGATCATACAATCACGATCATACAATCACGATCATACAATCACGATCATATAATCACGATCATACAATCACAATCATACATCACAATCATACAATCGCAATATTTCAATCGCAATCATACAATCGCAATGTCACAATCACTATCATACAATCACAATCATACAATCACTATCGTACAATCACAATCATACAAACGCAATCATACAATCACAATCATATAATCACAATTATACAATCACAATCATACAATCACAAGCATACAATCACAATCATACAATCACAATCATACAATCACAATCATACAATCTCAATCATGCAATCACAATCATACAATCAAAATCATACAATCACAATCATACAATCACAATCATACAATCACAATCATACAATCACAATCATGCAATCACAATCATACAATCACAATCATACAATCGCAATCATACAATCGCAATGTCACAATCACTATTATACAATCACAGTCATAAAATCACAATCATACAATCACAATCATACAATCACAATCATACAATGACAATCATACAATCACAATCATACAATCATAATCATACAATCACAATCATACAATCACAATCGTACAATCACAATCATATAATCACAGTCATGCAATCACAATCATGCAATCAAAATCATACAATCACAATCATACAGTCGCAATCATGCAATCACAATCATACAATCACAATCATACAATTAAAATCATACAATCACAATCATACAATCACAATCATACAATCACTATCATAAATTCACAATCATATAATCACAATCATACAATCACAATCATACAATCACAATCATACAATCACGATCATATAATCACGATCATACAATCACGATCATACAATCACGATCATACAATCACGATCATACAATCACGATCATGCAATCACAATCATACAATCGCAATATTACAATCGCAATCATACAATCGCAATGTCACAATCATTATCATACAGTCACACTCAGACAATCACAATCATACAATCCCAATCATTCAATCTCAATCATACAATTACAATCATATAATCACAATCACTCAATCACAATCATACAATCACCGTCATACAATCACCATCATACAATCACAATCACACAATCATAATCATATAATCACACTCATAAAATTGCAATCATACAATCGCAATCATACAATCACACTCATACAATCACAATCATACAATCTGAATCATGCAATTACAATCGTACGATCATAATCATGCAAGAACAATCATACAATCACAATCATGGAACTATAATTATACAACCACAATCATACGATCACAATCATACATTCGCAATCATACAAACACAATCATAAAATCTCAATCATACAATCGCAATGTCACAGTCACAATCATACAATCACAATCATACAATCACAATCATACAATCACAATCATACAATCACAATCATACTATCACAATCATACAATCACAATCATACAACCACAATCATACAATCACAATCATATAATCACAATCATGCAATCACAATCAACCAATCAACATCATACAATCACAATCATACAGTCGCAATCATGCAATCACAATCATACAATCACAATCATACAATTAAAATCATACAATCACAATCATACAATCACAATCATACAATCACAATCGTACAATCGCAATCATACAATCGCAATGTCACAATCACTATCATACAATCACAATCATACAATCACAATCATACAATCACAATCCTACTATCACAATCATACAATCACACTCATACAATCACAATCATACAATGACAATCATACAATCACAATCATACAATCATAATCATACAATCACAATCATACAATCACAATCGTGCAATCACAATCATATAATCACAGTCATGCAATCACAATCATGCAATCAAAATCATACAATCACAATCATACAGTCGCAATAATGCAATCACAATCATACAATCACAATCATACAATTAAAATCATACAATCACAATCATACAATCACAATCATACAATCACAATCATACAATCACAATCATACAATCGCAATCATACAATCGCAATGTCACAATCACTATCATACAATCACAATCATACAATCACAATCATACAATCGCAATCATACAATCGCAATATCACAATCACTATCATACAATCACAGTCATACAATCACAATCATACAATCACAATCATACAATCACAATCATACAATCGCAATGTCACAATCACTATTATTCAATCACAGTCATAAAATCACAATCATACAATCACAATCATACAATCACGATCATACAATCACGATCATACAATCACGATCATACAATCACGATCATATAATCACGATCATACAATCACAATCATACATCACAATCATACAATCACAGTCATGCAATCACAATCATACAATCGCAATCATACAATCGCAATATCACAATCACTATCATACAATAACAATCATACAATCACAGTCACACAATCACAATCATACAATCACAATCATACAATCACAATCATACAATCACAGTCATACAATCACAATCATACAATCGCAATCATACAATCGCAATGTCACAATCACTATCGTATAATCACAATCATACAATCACAATCATACAATCACAATCATACAATCACAATCATATAATAACAATCACTCAATCACAATCATACACTCACCATCATACAATCACCATCATACAATCACAATCTCACAATCATAATCATATAATCACACTCATAAAATTGCAATCATACAATCGCAATCATACAATCACAATCATACAATCACAATCATACAATCTGAATCATGCAATTACAATCGTACGATCATAATCATGCAAGAACAATCATACAATCACAATCATGGAACTATAATTATACAACCACAATCATACGATCACAATCATACATTCGCAATCATACAAACACAATCATATAATCTCAATCATACAATCGCAATGTCACAGTCACAATCATACAATCACAATCATACAATCACAATCATACAATCACAATCATACAATCACAATCATACAATCACAATCATACAATCACAATCATACAATCACAATCATACAATCACAATCATACAGTCGCAATCATGCAATCACAATCATACAATCACAATCATACAATTAAAATCATACAATCACAATCATACAATCACAATCATACAATCACAATCATACAATCGCAATCATACAATCGCAATGTCACAATCACTATCATACAATCACAATCATACAATCACAATCATACAATCACAATCCCACTATCACAATCATACAATCACACTCATACAATCACAATCATACAATCGCAATCATACAATCGCAATTATCACAATCACAATCATACAATCACAAGCATACAATCACAATCATACAATCACAATCATACAATCACAATCATACAATCTCAGTCATGCAATCACAATCATACAATCAAAATCATACAATCGCAATCATACAATCACAATCATACAACCACAATCATACAATCACAATCATATAATCACAATCATGCAATCACAATCAACCAATCAACATCATACAATCACAATCATACAGTCGCAATCATGCAATCACAATCATACAATCACAATCATACAATTAAAATCATACAATCACAATCATACAATCACAATCATACAATCACAATCATACAATCGCAATCATACAATCGCAATCATACAATCACAATCATACAATTAAAATCATACAATCACAATCATACAATCACAATCATAAAATCACAATCTTACAATCGCAATCATACAATCGCAATGTCACAATCACTATCATACAATCACAATCATACAATCACAATCATACAATCACAATCTTACTATCACAATCATACAATCACACTCATACAATCACAATCATACAATCGCAATCATACAATCGCAATGTCACAATCACTATTATACAATCACAGTCATACAATCACAATCATACAATCACGATCATACAATCACGATCATACAATCACGATCATACAATCACGATCATATAATCACGATCATACAATCACAATCATACATCACAATCATACAATCGCAATATTTCAATCGCAATCATACAATCGCAATGTCACAATCACTATCATACAATCACAATCATACAATCACTATCGTACAATCACAATCATACAAACGCAATCATACAATCACAATCATATAATCACAATTATACAGTCACAATCATACAATCACAAGCATACAATCACAATCATACAATCACAATCATACAATCACAATCATACAATCTCAATCATGCAATCACAATCATACAATCAAAATCATACAATCACAATCATACAATCACAATCATACAATCACAATCATACAATCACAATCATGCAATCACAATCATACAATCAAAATCACACAATCACAATCATACAGTCGCAATCATGCAATCAAAATCATACAATCACAATCATACAATCACAATCATACAATCACAATCCTACTATCACAATCATACAATCACACTCATACAATCACAATCATACAATCGCAATCATACAATCGCAATGTCACAATCACTATTATACAATCACAGTCATAAAATCACAATCATACAATCACAATCATACAATGACAATCATACAATCACAATCATACAATCATAATCATACAATCACAATCATACAATCACAATCGTACAATCACAATCATATAATCACAGTCATGCAATCACAATCATGCAATCAAAATCATACAATCACAATCATACAGTCGCAATCATGCAATCACAATCATACAATCACAATCATACAATTAAAATCATACAATCACAATCATACAATCACAATCATACAATCACTATCATAAATTCACAATCATATAATCACAATCATACAATCACAATCATACAATCACAATCATACAATCACGATCATATAATCACGATCATACAATCACGATCATACAATCACGATCATACAATCACGATCATACAATCACGATCATACAATCACAATCATACAATCGCAATCATACAATCACACTCATACAATCACAATCATACAATCTGAATCATGCAATTACAATCGTACGATCATAATCATGCAAGAACAATCATACAATCACAATCATGGAACTATAATTATACAACCACAATCATACGATCACAATCATACATTCGCAATCATACAAACACAATCATAAAATCTCAATCATACAATCGCAATGTCACAGTCACAATCATACAATCACAATCATACAATCACAATCATACAATCACAATCATACAATCACAATCATACTATCACAATCATACAATCACAATCATACAACCACAATCATACAATCACAATCATATAATCACAATCATGCAATCACAATCAACCAATCAACATCATACAATCACAATCATACAGTCGCAATCATGCAATCACAATCATACAATCACAATCATACAATTAAAATCATACAATCACAATCATACAATCACAATCATACAATCACAATCATACAATCGCAATCATACAATCGCAATGTCACAATCACTATCATACAATCACAATCATACAATCACAATCATACAATCACAATCCTACTATCACAATCATACAATCACACTCATACAATCACAATCATACAATCGCAATCATACAATCGCAATGTCACAATCACTATTATACAATCACAGTCATAAAATCACAATCATACAATCACAATCATACAATCACGATCATACAATCACGATCATACAATCACGATCATATAATCACGATCATACAATCACAATCATACATCACAATCATACAATCACAGTCATACAATCACAATCATACAATCGCAATCATACAATCGCAATGTCACAATCACTATCGTACAATCACAATCATACAATCACAATCATACAATCACGATCATACAATCACGATCATACAATCACGATCATACAATCACGATCATACAATCACAATCATACAATCACAGTCATACAATCACAATCATACAATCGCAATCATACAATCGCAATGTCACAATCACTATCGTACAATCACAATCATACAATCACGATCATACAATCACGATCATACAATCACGATCATACAATCACAATCATACAATCGCAATATTACAATCGCAATCATACAATCACAATCATACAATTAAAATCATACAATCACAATCATACAATGACAATCATACAATCACAATCATACAATCATAATCATACAATCACAATCATACAATCACAATCGTGCAATCACAATCATATAATCACAGTCATGCAATCACAATCATGCAATCAAAATCATACAATCACAATCATACAGTCGCAATAATGCAATCACAATCATACAATCACAATCATACAATTAAAATCATACAATCACAATCATACAATCACAATCATACAATCACAATCATACAATCGCAATCATACAATCGCAATGTCACAATCACTATCATACAATCACAATCATACAATCACAATCATACAATCGCAATCATACAATCGCAATATCACAATCACTATCATACAATCACAGTCATACAATCACAATCATACAATCACAATCATACAATCACAGTCATACAATCACAGTCATACAATCGCAATCATACAATCGCAATGTCACAATCACTATCGTACAATCACAATCATACAATCACGATCATACAATCACGATCATACAATCACGATCGTACAATCACGATCGTACAATCACGATCGTACAATCACGATCGTACAATCACGATCGTACAATCACGATCGTACAATCACGATCGTACAATCACGATCGTACAATCACGATCGTACAATCACGATCGTACAATCACGATCCTACAATCACAATCATACAATCACAATCATACAATCACAATCATACAATCACAATCATACAATCACAATCATACAATCACAATCATACAATCACAATCATACAATCACAATCATACAATCACAATCATACAATCACAATCATACAATAAAAGTCATACAATCACAATCATACAATGACAATTATACAATCACAATCATACAATCACAATCATACAAACACAATCATACAATCACAGTCATGCAATCACAATCATACAATCGCAATCGTACAATCGCAATATCACAACCACTATCATACAATCACAATCATACAATCACAGTCATACAATCACAACCATACAATCACAATCATACAATCACAATCATACAATCACAGTCATACAATCACAATCATACAATCGCAATCATACAATCGCAATGTCACAATCACTATCGTACAATCACAATCATACAATCACAATCATACAGTCACGATCATGCAATCACGATCATACAATCACGATCATACAATCACAATCATACAATCCCAATCATACAATCGCAATATTACAATCGCAATCATACAATCACAATCATCCAATTAAAATCATATAATCACAATCATACAATGACAATCATACAATCACAATCATACAATCACAATCATACAATCACAATCATACAATCACAATCATACAATCACAATCATACAATCACACTCATATAATCACAATCATGCAATCACAATCATACAATCAAAATCATACAATCACAATCATACAGTCGCAATCATGCAATCACAATCATACAATCACAATCATACAATTAAAATCATACAATCACAATCATACATCACAATCATACAATCGCAATATTACAATCACTATCATACAATCACAATCATACAATCACTATCGTACAATCACAATCATACAAACGCAATCATACAATCACAATCATATAATCACAATTATACAATCACAATCATACAATCTCAAGCATACAATCACAATCATACAATCACAATCATACAATCACAATCATACAATCTCAATCATGCAATCACAATCATACAATCAAAATCATAAAATCACAATCATACAATCACAATCATACAATCACAATCATACAATCACAATCATACAATCACGATCATACAATCACAATCATACAATCACAATCATACAATCACAATCATACAATCGCAATCATACAATCGCAATGTCACAATCACTCTCATACAATCACAATCATACAATCACAATCATACAATCACAATCCTACTATCACAATCATACAATCACACTCATACAATCACAATCATACAATCGCAATCATACAATCGCAATGTCACAATCACTATTATACAATCACAGTCATAAAATCACAATCATACAATCACAATCATACAATCACAATCATACAATCTCAGTCATGCAATCACAATCATACAATCAAAATCATACAATCGCAATCATACAATCACAATCATACAACCACAATCATACAATCACAATCATATAATCACAATCATGCAATCACAATCAACCAATCAACATCATACAATCACAATCATACAGTCGCAATCATGCAATCACAATCATACAATCACAATCATACAATTAAAATCATACAATCACAATCATACAATCACAATCATACAATCACAATCATACAATCGCAATCATACAATCGCAATCATACAATCACAATCATACAATTAAAATCATACAATCACAATCATACAATCACAATCATAAAATCACAATCTTACAATCGCAATCATACAATCGCAATGTCACAATCACTATCATACAATCACAATCATACAATCACAATCATACAATCACAATCTTACTATCACAATCATACAATCACACTCATACAATCACAATCATACAATCGCAATCATACAATCGCAATGTCACAATCACTATTATACAATCACAGTCATACAATCACAATCATACAATCACGATCATACAATCACGATCATACAATCACGATCATACAATCACGATCATATAATCACGATCATACAATCACAATCATACATCACAATCATACAATCGCAATATTTCAATCGCAATCATACAATCGCAATGTCACAATCACTATCATACAATCACAATCATACAATCACTATCGTACAATCACAATCATACAAACGCAATCATACAATCACAATCATATAATCACAATTATACAGTCACAATCATACAATCACAAGCATACAATCACAATCATACAATCACAATCATACAATCACAATCATACAATCTCAATCATGCAATCACAATCATACAATCAAAATCATACAATCACAATCATACAATCACAATCATACAATCACAATCATACAATCACAATCATGCAATCACAATCATACAATCAAAATCACACAATCACAATCATACAGTCGCAATCATGCAATCAAAATCATACAATCACAATCATACAATCACAGTCATACAATCACAATCATACAATCACAATCATACAATCACAGTCATACAATCACAGTCATACAATCGCAATCATACAATCGCAATGTCACAATCACTATCGTACAATCACAATCATACAATCACGATCATACAATCACGATCGTACAATCACGATCGTACAATCACGATCGTACAATCACGATCGTACAATCACGATCGTACAATCACGATCGTACAATCACGATCGTACAATCACGATCGTACAATCACGATCGTACAATCACGATCGTACAATCACGATCGTACAATCACGATCCTACAATCACAATCATACAATCACAATCATACAATCACAATCATACAATCACAATCATACAATCACAATCATACAATCACAATCATACAATCACAATCATACAATCACAATCATACAATAAAAGTCATACAATCACAATCATACAATGACAATTATACAATCACAATCATACAATCACAATCATACAAACACAATCATACAATCACAGTCATGCAATCACAATCATACAATCGCAATCGTACAATCGCAATATCACAACCACTATCATACAATCACAATCATACAATCACAGTCATACAATCACAACCATACAATCACAATCATACAATCACAATCATACAATCACAGTCATACAATCACAATCATACAATCGCAATCATACAATCGCAATGTCACAATCACTATCGTACAATCACAATCATACAATCACAATCATACAGTCACGATCATGCAATCACGATCATACAATCACGATCATACAATCACAATCATACAATCCCAATCATACAATCGCAATATTACAATCGCAATCATACAATCACAATCATCCAATTAAAATCATATAATCACAATCATACAATGACAATCATACAATCACAATCATACAATCACAATCATACAATCACAATCATACAATCACAATCATACAATCACAATCATACAATCACACTCATATAATCACAATCATGCAATCACAATCATACAATCAAAATCATACAATCACAATCATACAGTCGCAATCATGCAATCACAATCATACAATCACAATCATACAATTAAAATCATACAATCACAATCATACATCACAATCATACAATCGCAATATTACAATCACTATCATACAATCACAATCATACAATCACTATCGTACAATCACAATCATACAAACGCAATCATACAATCACAATCATATAATCACAATTATACAATCACAATCATACAATCTCAAGCATACAATCACAATCATACAATCACAATCATACAATCACAATCATACAATCTCAATCATGCAATCACAATCATACAATCAAAATCATAAAATCACAATCATACAATCACAATCATACAATCACAATCATACAATCACAATCATACAATCACGATCATACAATCACAATCATACAATCACAATCATACAATCACAATCATACAATCGCAATCATACAATCGCAATGTCACAATCACTCTCATACAATCACAATCATACAATCACAATCATACAATCACAATCCTACTATCACAATCATACAATCACACTCATACAATCACAATCATACAATCGCAATCATACAATCGCAATGTCACAATCACTATTATACAATCACAGTCATAAAATCACAATCATACAATCACAATCATACAATCACAATCATACAATCTCAGTCATGCAATCACAATCATACAATCAAAATCATACAATCGCAATCATACAATCACAATCATACAACCACAATCATACAATCACAATCATATAATCACAATCATGCAATCACAATCAACCAATCAACATCATACAATCACAATCATACAGTCGCAATCATGCAATCACAATCATACAATCACAATCATACAATTAAAATCATACAATCACAATCATACAATCACAATCATACAATCACAATCATACAATCGCAATCATACAATCGCAATCATACAATCACAATCATACAATTAAAATCATACAATCACAATCATACAATCACAATCATAAAATCACAATCTTACAATCGCAATCATACAATCGCAATGTCACAATCACTATCATACAATCACAATCATACAATCACAATCATACAATCACAATCTTACTATCACAATCATACAATCACACTCATACAATCACAATCATACAATCGCAATCATACAATCGCAATGTCACAATCACTATTATACAATCACAGTCATACAATCACAATCATACAATCACGATCATACAATCACGATCATACAATCACGATCATACAATCACGATCATATAATCACGATCATACAATCACAATCATACATCACAATCATACAATCGCAATATTTCAATCGCAATCATACAATCGCAATGTCACAATCACTATCATACAATCACAATCATACAATCACTATCGTACAATCACAATCATACAAACGCAATCATACAATCACAATCATATAATCACAATTATACAGTCACAATCATACAATCACAAGCATACAATCACAATCATACAATCACAATCATACAATCACAATCATACAATCTCAATCATGCAATCACAATCATACAATCAAAATCATACAATCACAATCATACAATCACAATCATACAATCACAATCATACAATCACAATCATGCAATCACAATCATACAATCAAAATCACACAATCACAATCATACAGTCGCAATCATGCAATCAAAATCATACAATCACAATCATACAATCACAATCATACAATCACAATCCTACTATCACAATCATACAATCACACTCATACAATCACAATCATACAATCGCAATCATACAATCGCAATGTCACAATCACTATTATACAATCACAGTCATAAAATCACAATCATACAATCACAATCATACAATCACGATCATACAATCACGATCATACAATCACGATCATACAATCACGATCATATAATCACGATCATACAATCACAATCATACATCACAATCATACAATCACAGTCATGCAATCACAATCATACAATCGCAACTATACAATCGCAATATCACAATCACTATCATACAATAACAATCATACAATCACAGTCACACAATCACAATCATACAATCACAATCATACAATCACAATCATACAATCACAGTCATACAATCACAATCATACAATCGCAATCATACAATCGCAATGTCACAATCACTATCGTACAATCACAATCATACAATCACAATCATACAATCACAATCATACAATCACAATCATATAATCACAATCACTCAATCACAATCATACACTCACCATCATACAATCACCATCATACAATCACAATCTCACAATCATAATCATATAATCACACTCATAAAATTGCAATCATACAATCGCAATCATACAATCACAATCATACAATCACAATCATACAATCTGAATCATGCAATTACAATCGTACGATCATAATCATGCAAGAACAATCATACAGTCACAATCATGGAACTATAATTATACAACCACAATCATACGATCACAATCATACATTCGCAATCATACAAACACAATCATAAAATCTCAATCATACAATCGCAATGTCACAGTCACAATCATACAATCACAATCATACAATCACAATCATACAATCACAATCATACAATCACAATCATACAATCACAATCATACAATCACAATCATACAATCACAATCATACAATCAGAATCATACAGTCGCAATCATGCAATCACAATCATACAATCACAATCATACAATTAAAATCATACAATCACAATCATACAATCACAATCATACAATCACAATCATACAATCGCAATCATACAATCGCAATGTCACAATCACTATCATACAATCACAATCATACAATCACAATCATACAATCACAATCCTACTATCACAATCATACAATCACACTCATACAATCACAATCATACAATCGCAATCATACAATCGCAATTATCACAATCACAATCATACAATCACAAGCATACAATCACAATCATACAATCACAATCATACAATCACAATCATACAATCTCAGTCATGCAATCACAATCATACAATCAAAATCATACAATCGCAATCATACAATCACAATCATACAACCACAATCATACAATCACAATCATATAATCACAATCATGCAATCACAATCAACCAATCAACATCATACAATCACAATCATACAGTCGCAATCATGCAATCACAATCATACAATCACAATCATACAATTAAAATCATACAATCACAATCATACAATCACAATCATACAATCACAATCATACAATCGCAATCATACAATCGCAATCATACAATCACAATCATACAATTAAAATCATACAATCACAATCATACAATCACAATCATAAAATCACAATCTTACAATCGCAATCATACAATCGCAATGTCACAATCACTATCATACAATCACAATCATACAATCACAATCATACAATCACAATCTTACTATCACAATCATACAATCACACTCATACAATCACGATCATATAATCACGATCATACAATCACAATCATACATCACAATCATACAATCGCAATATTTCAATCGCAATCATACAATCGCAATGTCACAATCACTATCATACAATCACAATCATACAATCACTATCGTACAATCACAATCATACAAACGCAATCATACAATCACAATCATATAATCACAATTATACAATCACAATCATACAATCACAAGCATACAATCACAATCATACAATCACAATCATACAATCACAATCATACAATCTCAATCATGCAATCACAATCATACAATCAAAATCATACAATCACAATCATACAATCACAATCATACAATCACAATCATACAATCACAATCATGCAATCACAATCATACAATCAAAATCACACAATCACAATCATACAGTCGCAATCATGCAATCAAAATCATACAATCACAATCATACAATCACAATCATACAATCACAATCCTACTATCACAATCATACAATCACATTCATACAATCACAATCATACAATCGCAATCATACAATCGCAATGTCACAATCACTATTATACAATCACAGTCATAAAATCACAATCATACAATCACAATCATACAATCACAATCATACAATGACAATCATACAATCACAATCATACAATCATAATCATACAATCACAATCATACAATCACAATCGTACAATCACAATCATCTAATCACAGTCATGCAATCACAATCATGCAATCAAAATCATACAATCACAATCATACAGTCGCAATCATGCAATCACAATCATACAATCACAATCATACAATTAAAATCATACAATCACAATCATACAATCACAATCATACAATCACTATCATAAATTCACAATCATATAATCACAATCATACAATCACAATCATACAATCACAATCATACAATCACGATCATATAATCACGATCATACAATCACGATCATACAATCACGATCATACAATCACGATCATACAATCACGATCATACAATCACAATCATACAATCGCAATATTACAATCGCAATCATACAATCGCAATGTCACAATCATTATCATACAGTCACAATCAGACAATCACAATCATACAATCCCAATCATTCAATCTCAATCATACAATCACAATCATATAATCACAATCACTCAATCACAATCATACAATCACCGTCATACAATCACCATCATACAATCACAATCACACAATCATAATCATATAATCACACTCATAAAATTGCAATCATACAATCGCAATCATACAATCACACTCATACAATCACAATCATACAATCTGAATCATGCAATTACAATCGTACGATCATAATCATGCAAGAACAATCATACAATCACAATCATGGAACTATAATTATACAACCACAATCATACGATCACAATCATACATTCGCAATCATACAAACACAATCATAAAATCTCAATCATACAATCGCAATGTCACAGTCACAATCATACAATCACAATCATACAATCACAATCATACAATCACAATCATACAATCACAATCATACTATCACAATCATACAATCACAATCATACAACCACAATCATACAGTCACGATCATGCAATCACGATCGTACAATCACGATCGTACAATCACGATCGTACAATCACGATCGTACAATCACGATCCTACAATCACAATCATACAATCACAATCATACAATCACAATCATACAATCACAATCATACAATCACAATCATACAATCACAATCATACAATCACAATCATACAATCACAATCATACAATCACAATCATACAATCACAATCATACAATAAAAGTCATACAATCACAATCATACAATGACAATTATACAATCACAATCATACAATCACAATCATACAAACACAATCATACAATCACAGTCATGCAATCACAATCATACAATCGCAATCGTACAATCGCAATATCACAACCACTATCATACAATCACAATCATACAATCACAGTCATACAATCACAACCATACAATCACAATCATACAATCACAATCATACAATCACAGTCATACAATCACAATCATACAATCGCAATCATACAATCGCAATGTCACAATCACTATCGTACAATCACAATCATACAATCACAATCATACAGTCACGATCATGCAATCACGATCATACAATCACGATCATACAATCACAATCATACAATCCCAATCATACAATCGCAATATTACAATCGCAATCATACAATCACAATCATCCAATTAAAATCATATAATCACAATCATACAATGACAATCATACAATCACAATCATACAATCACAATCATACAATCACAATCATACAATCACAATCATACAATCACAATCATACAATCACACTCATATAATCACAATCATGCAATCACAATCATACAATCAAAATCATACAATCACAATCATACAGTCGCAATCATGCAATCACAATCATACAATCACAATCATACAATTAAAATCATACAATCACAATCATACATCACAATCATACAATCGCAATATTACAATCACTATCATACAATCACAATCATACAATCACTATCGTACAATCACAATCATACAAACGCAATCATACAATCACAATCATATAATCACAATTATACAATCACAATCATACAATCTCAAGCATACAATCACAATCATACAATCACAATCATACAATCACAATCATACAATCTCAATCATGCAATCACAATCATACAATCAAAATCATAAAATCACAATCATACAATCACAATCATACAATCACAATCATACAATCACAATCATACAATCACGATCATACAATCACAATCATACAATCACAATCATACAATCACAATCATACAATCGCAATCATACAATCGCAATGTCACAATCACTCTCATACAATCACAATCATACAATCACAATCATACAATCACAATCCTACTATCACAATCATACAATCACACTCATACAATCACAATCATACAATCGCAATCATACAATCGCAATGTCACAATCACTATTATACAATCACAGTCATAAAATCACAATCATACAATCACAATCATACAATCACAATCATACAATCTCAGTCATGCAATCACAATCATACAATCAAAATCATACAATCGCAATCATACAATCACAATCATACAACCACAATCATACAATCACAATCATATAATCACAATCATGCAATCACAATCAACCAATCAACATCATACAATCACAATCATACAGTCGCAATCATGCAATCACAATCATACAATCACAATCATACAATTAAAATCATACAATCACAATCATACAATCACAATCATACAATCACAATCATACAATCGCAATCATACAATCGCAATCATACAATCACAATCATACAATTAAAATCATACAATCACAATCATACAATCACAATCATAAAATCACAATCTTACAATCGCAATCATACAATCGCAATGTCACAATCACTATCATACAATCACAATCATACAATCACAATCATACAATCACAATCTTACTATCACAATCATACAATCACACTCATACAATCACAATCATACAATCGCAATCATACAATCGCAATGTCACAATCACTATTATACAATCACAGTCATACAATCACAATCATACAATCACGATCATACAATCACGATCATACAATCACGATCATACAATCACGATCATATAATCACGATCATACAATCACAATCATACATCACAATCATACAATCGCAATATTTCAATCGCAATCATACAATCGCAATGTCACAATCACTATCATACAATCACAATCATACAATCACTATCGTACAATCACAATCATACAAACGCAATCATACAATCACAATCATATAATCACAATTATACAGTCACAATCATACAATCACAAGCATACAATCACAATCATACAATCACAATCATACAATCACAATCATACAATCTCAATCATGCAATCACAATCATACAATCAAAATCATACAATCACAATCATACAATCACAATCATACAATCACAATCATACAATCACAATCATGCAATCACAATCATACAATCAAAATCACACAATCACAATCATACAGTCGCAATCATGCAATCAAAATCATACAATCACAATCATACAATCACAGTCATACAATCACAATCATACAATCACAATCATACAATCACAGTCATACAATCACAGTCATACAATCGCAATCATACAATCGCAATGTCACAATCACTATCGTACAATCACAATCATACAATCACGATCATACAATCACGATCGTACAATCACGATCGTACAATCACGATCGTACAATCACGATCGTACAATCACGATCGTACAATCACGATCGTACAATCACGATCGTACAATCACGATCGTACAATCACGATCGTACAATCACGATCGTACAATCACGATCGTACAATCACGATCCTACAATCACAATCATACAATCACAATCATACAATCACAATCATACAATCACAATCATACAATCACAATCATACAATCACAATCATACAATCACAATCATACAATCACAATCATACAATAAAAGTCATACAATCACAATCATACAATGACAATTATACAATCACAATCATACAATCACAATCATACAAACACAATCATACAATCACAGTCATGCAATCACAATCATACAATCGCAATCGTACAATCGCAATATCACAACCACTATCATACAATCACAATCATACAATCACAGTCATACAATCACAACCATACAATCACAATCATACAATCACAATCATACAATCACAGTCATACAATCACAATCATACAATCGCAATCATACAATCGCAATGTCACAATCACTATCGTACAATCACAATCATACAATCACAATCATACAGTCACGATCATGCAATCACGATCATACAATCACGATCATACAATCACAATCATACAATCCCAATCATACAATCGCAATATTACAATCGCAATCATACAATCACAATCATCCAATTAAAATCATATAATCACAATCATACAATGACAATCATACAATCACAATCATACAATCACAATCATACAATCACAATCATACAATCACAATCATACAATCACAATCATACAATCACACTCATATAATCACAATCATGCAATCACAATCATACAATCAAAATCATACAATCACAATCATACAGTCGCAATCATGCAATCACAATCATACAATCACAATCATACAATTAAAATCATACAATCACAATCATACATCACAATCATACAATCGCAATATTACAATCACTATCATACAATCACAATCATACAATCACTATCGTACAATCACAATCATACAAACGCAATCATACAATCACAATCATATAATCACAATTATACAATCACAATCATACAATCTCAAGCATACAATCACAATCATACAATCACAATCATACAATCACAATCATACAATCTCAATCATGCAATCACAATCATACAATCAAAATCATAAAATCACAATCATACAATCACAATCATACAATCACAATCATACAATCACAATCATACAATCACGATCATACAATCACAATCATACAATCACAATCATACAATCACAATCATACAATCGCAATCATACAATCGCAATGTCACAATCACTCTCATACAATCACAATCATACAATCACAATCATACAATCACAATCCTACTATCACAATCATACAATCACACTCATACAATCACAATCATACAATCGCAATCATACAATCGCAATGTCACAATCACTATTATACAATCACAGTCATAAAATCACAATCATACAATCACAATCATACAATCACAATCATACAATCTCAGTCATGCAATCACAATCATACAATCAAAATCATACAATCGCAATCATACAATCACAATCATACAACCACAATCATACAATCACAATCATATAATCACAATCATGCAATCACAATCAACCAATCAACATCATACAATCACAATCATACAGTCGCAATCATGCAATCACAATCATACAATCACAATCATACAATTAAAATCATACAATCACAATCATACAATCACAATCATACAATCACAATCATACAATCGCAATCATACAATCGCAATCATACAATCACAATCATACAATTAAAATCATACAATCACAATCATACAATCACAATCATAAAATCACAATCTTACAATCGCAATCATACAATCGCAATGTCACAATCACTATCATACAATCACAATCATACAATCACAATCATACAATCACAATCTTACTATCACAATCATACAATCACACTCATACAATCACAATCATACAATCGCAATCATACAATCGCAATGTCACAATCACTATTATACAATCACAGTCATACAATCACAATCATACAATCACGATCATACAATCACGATCATACAATCACGATCATACAATCACGATCATATAATCACGATCATACAATCACAATCATACATCACAATCATACAATCGCAATATTTCAATCGCAATCATACAATCGCAATGTCACAATCACTATCATACAATCACAATCATACAATCACTATCGTACAATCACAATCATACAAACGCAATCATACAATCACAATCATATAATCACAATTATACAGTCACAATCATACAATCACAAGCATACAATCACAATCATACAATCACAATCATACAATCACAATCATACAATCTCAATCATGCAATCACAATCATACAATCAAAATCATACAATCACAATCATACAATCACAATCATACAATCACAATCATACAATCACAATCATGCAATCACAATCATACAATCAAAATCACACAATCACAATCATACAGTCGCAATCATGCAATCAAAATCATACAATCACAATCATACAATCACAATCATACAATCACAATCCTACTATCACAATCATACAATCACACTCATACAATCACAATCATACAATCGCAATCATACAATCGCAATGTCACAATCACTATTATACAATCACAGTCATAAAATCACAATCATACAATCACAATCATACAATCACGATCATACAATCACGATCATACAATCACGATCATACAATCACGATCATATAATCACGATCATACAATCACAATCATACATCACAATCATACAATCACAGTCATGCAATCACAATCATACAATCGCAACTATACAATCGCAATATCACAATCACTATCATACAATAACAATCATACAATCACAGTCACACAATCACAATCATACAATCACAATCATACAATCACAATCATACAATCACAGTCATACAATCACAATCATACAATCGCAATCATACAATCGCAATGTCACAATCACTATCGTACAATCACAATCATACAATCACAATCATACAATCACAATCATACAATCACAATCATATAATCACAATCACTCAATCACAATCATACACTCACCATCATACAATCACCATCATACAATCACAATCTCACAATCATAATCATATAATCACACTCATAAAATTGCAATCATACAATCGCAATCATACAATCACAATCATACAATCACAATCATACAATCTGAATCATGCAATTACAATCGTACGATCATAATCATGCAAGAACAATCATACAGTCACAATCATGGAACTATAATTATACAACCACAATCATACGATCACAATCATACATTCGCAATCATACAAACACAATCATAAAATCTCAATCATACAATCGCAATGTCACAGTCACAATCATACAATCACAATCATACAATCACAATCATACAATCACAATCATACAATCACAATCATACAATCACAATCATACAATCACAATCATACAATCACAATCATACAATCAGAATCATACAGTCGCAATCATGCAATCACAATCATACAATCACAATCATACAATTAAAATCATACAATCACAATCATACAATCACAATCATACAATCACAATCATACAATCGCAATCATACAATCGCAATGTCACAATCACTATCATACAATCACAATCATACAATCACAATCATACAATCACAATCCTACTATCACAATCATACAATCACACTCATACAATCACAATCATACAATCGCAATCATACAATCGCAATTATCACAATCACAATCATACAATCACAAGCATACAATCACAATCATACAATCACAATCATACAATCACAATCATACAATCTCAGTCATGCAATCACAATCATACAATCAAAATCATACAATCGCAATCATACAATCACAATCATACAACCACAATCATACAATCACAATCATATAATCACAATCATGCAATCACAATCAACCAATCAACATCATACAATCACAATCATACAGTCGCAATCATGCAATCACAATCATACAATCACAATCATACAATTAAAATCATACAATCACAATCATACAATCACAATCATACAATCACAATCATACAATCGCAATCATACAATCGCAATCATACAATCACAATCATACAATTAAAATCATACAATCACAATCATACAATCACAATCATAAAATCACAATCTTACAATCGCAATCATACAATCGCAATGTCACAATCACTATCATACAATCACAATCATACAATCACAATCATACAATCACAATCTTACTATCACAATCATACAATCACACTCATACAATCACGATCATATAATCACGATCATACAATCACAATCATACATCACAATCATACAATCGCAATATTTCAATCGCAATCATACAATCGCAATGTCACAATCACTATCATACAATCACAATCATACAATCACTATCGTACAATCACAATCATACAAACGCAATCATACAATCACAATCATATAATCACAATTATACAATCACAATCATACAATCACAAGCATACAATCACAATCATACAATCACAATCATACAATCACAATCATACAATCTCAATCATGCAATCACAATCATACAATCAAAATCATACAATCACAATCATACAATCACAATCATACAATCACAATCATACAATCACAATCATGCAATCACAATCATACAATCAAAATCACACAATCACAATCATACAGTCGCAATCATGCAATCAAAATCATACAATCACAATCATACAATCACAATCATACAATCACAATCCTACTATCACAATCATACAATCACATTCATACAATCACAATCATACAATCGCAATCATACAATCGCAATGTCACAATCACTATTATACAATCACAGTCATAAAATCACAATCATACAATCACAATCATACAATCACAATCATACAATGACAATCATACAATCACAATCATACAATCATAATCATACAATCACAATCATACAATCACAATCGTACAATCACAATCATCTAATCACAGTCATGCAATCACAATCATGCAATCAAAATCATACAATCACAATCATACAGTCGCAATCATGCAATCACAATCATACAATCACAATCATACAATTAAAATCATACAATCACAATCATACAATCACAATCATACAATCACTATCATAAATTCACAATCATATAATCACAATCATACAATCACAATCATACAATCACAATCATACAATCACGATCATATAATCACGATCATACAATCACGATCATACAATCACGATCATACAATCACGATCATACAATCACGATCATACAATCACAATCATACAATCGCAATATTACAATCGCAATCATACAATCGCAATGTCACAATCATTATCATACAGTCACAATCAGACAATCACAATCATACAATCCCAATCATTCAATCTCAATCATACAATCACAATCATATAATCACAATCACTCAATCACAATCATACAATCACCGTCATACAATCACCATCATACAATCACAATCACACAATCATAATCATATAATCACACTCATAAAATTGCAATCATACAATCGCAATCATACAATCACACTCATACAATCACAATCATACAATCTGAATCATGCAATTACAATCGTACGATCATAATCATGCAAGAACAATCATACAATCACAATCATGGAACTATAATTATACAACCACAATCATACGATCACAATCATACATTCGCAATCATACAAACACAATCATAAAATCTCAATCATACAATCGCAATGTCACAGTCACAATCATACAATCACAATCATACAATCACAATCATACAATCACAATCATACAATCACAATCATACTATCACAATCATACAATCACAATCATACAACCACAATCATACAATCACAATCATATAATCACAATCATGCAATCACAATCAACCAATCAACATCATACAATCACAATCATACAGTCGCAATCATGCACTCACAATCATACAATCACAATCATACAATTAAAATCATACAATCACAATCATACAATCACAATCATACAATCACAATCATACAATCGCAATCATACAATCGCAATGTCACAATCACTATCATACAATCACAATCATACAATCACAATCATACAATCACAATCCTACTATCACAATCATACAATCTCACTCATACAATCACAATCATACAATCGCAATCATACAATCGCAATGTCACAATCACTATTATACAATCACAGTCATAAAATCACAATCATACAATCACAATCATACAATCACGATCATACAATCACGATCATACAATCACGATCATATAATCACGATCATACAATCACAATCATACATCACAATCATACAATCACAGTCATACAATCACAATCATACAATCGCAATCATACAATCGCAATGTCACAATCACTATCGTACAATCACAATCATACAATCACAATCATACAATCACGATCATACAATCACGATCATACAATCACGATCATACAATCACGATCATACAATCACAATCATACAATCACAGTCATACAATCACAATCATACAATCGCAATCATACAATCGCAATGTCACAATCACTATCGTACAATCACAATCATACAATCACGATCATACAATCACGATCATACAATCACGATCATACAAACACGATCATACAATCACGATCATACAATCACGATCATACAATCACAATCATACAATCGCAATATTACAATCGCAATCATACAATCACAATCATACAATTAAAATCATACAATCACAATCATACAATGACAATCATACAATCACAATCATACAATCATAATCATACAATCACAATCATACAATCACAATCGTGCAATCACAATCATATAATCACAGTCATGCAATCACAATCATGCAATCAAAATCATACATTCACAATCATACAGTCGCAATCATGCAATCACAATCATACAATCACAATCATACAATTAAAATCATACAATCACAATCATACAATCACAATCATACAATCACAATCATACAATCACAATCATACAATCGCAATCATACAATCGCAATGTCACAATCACTATCATACAATCACAATCATACAATCACAATCATACAATCGCAATCATACAATCGCAATATCACAATCACTATCATACAATCACAGTCATACAATCACAATCATACAATCACAATCATACAATCACAGTCATACAATCACAGTCATACAATCGCAATCATACAATCGCAATGTCACAATCACTATCGTACAATCACAATCATACAATCACGATCATACAATCACGATCATACAATCACGATCGTACAATCACGATCGTACAATCACGATCGTACAATCACGATCGTACAATCACGATCGTACAATCACGATCGTACAATCACGATCGTACAATCACAATCATACAATCACAATCATACAATCACAATCATACAATCACAATCATACAATCACAATCACACAATCACAATCATACAATCACAATCATACAATCACAATCATACAATCACAATCATACAATCACAATCATACAATCACAATCATACAATCACAATCATACAATCACAATCATACAATCACAATCATACAATCACAATCATACAATAAAAGTCATACAATCACAATCATACAATGACAATTATACAATCACAATCATACAATCACAATCATACAAACACAATCATACAATCACAGTCATGCAATCACAATCATACAATCGCAATCATACAATCGCAATATCACAACCACTATCATACAATCACAATCATACAATCACAGTCATACAATCACAACCATACAATCACAATCATACAATCACAATCATACAATCACAGTCATACAATCACAATCATACAATCGCAATCATACAATCGCAATGTCACAATCACTATCGTACAATCACAATCATACAATCACAATCATACAGTCACGATCATGCAATCACGATCATACAATCACGATCATACAATCACAATCATACAATCCCAATCATACAATCGCAATATTACAATCGCAATCATACAATCACAATCATCCAATTAAAATCATATAATCACAATCATACAATGACAATCATACAATCACAATCATACAATCACAATCATACAATCACAATCATACAATCACAATCATACAATCACAGTCATATAATCACAATCATGCAATCACAATCATACAATCAAAATCATACAATCACAATCATACAGTCGCAATCATGCAATCACAATCATACAATCACAATCATACAATTAAAATCATACAATCACAATCATACATCACAATCATACAATCGCAATATTACAATCACTATCATACAATCACAATCATACAATCACTATCGTACAATCACAATCATACAAACGCAATCATACAATCACAATCATATAATCACAATTATACAATCACAATCATACAATCTCAAGCATACAATCACAATCATACAATCACAATCATACAATCACAATCATACAATCTCAATCATGCAATCACAATCATACAATCAAAATCATAAAATCACAATCATACAATCACAATCATACAATCACAATCATACAATCACGATCATACAATCACGATCATACAATCACAATCATACAATCACAATCATACAATCACAATCATAGAATGGCAATCATACAATCGCAATGTCACAATCACTATCATACAATCACAATCATACAATCACAATCATACAATCACAATCCTACTATCACAATCATACAATCACACTCATACAATCACAATCATACAATCGCAATCATACAATCGCAATGTCACAATCACTATTATACAATCACAGTCATAAAATCACAATCATACAATCACAATCATACAATCACGATCATACAATCACGATCATACAATCACGATCATACAATCACGATCATATAATCACGATCATACAATCACAATCATACATCACAATCATACAATCACAGTCATGCAATCACAATCATACAATCGCAATCATACAATCGCAATATCACAATCACTATCATACAATAACAATCATACAATCACAGTCACACAATCACAATCATACAATCACAATCATACAATCACAATCATACAATCACAGTCATACAATCACAATCATACAATCGCAATCATACAATCGCAATGTCACAATCACTATCGTACAATCACAATCATACAATCACAATCATACAATCACAATCATACAATCACAATCATATAATCACAATCACTCAATCACAATCATACACTCACCATCATACAATCACCATCATACAATCACAATCTCACAATCATAATCATATAATCACACTCATAAAATTGCAATCATACAATCGCAATCATACAATCACAATCATACAATCACAATCATACAATCTGAATCATGCAATTACAATCGTACGATCATAATCATGCAAGACAATCATACAATCACAATCATGGAACTATAATTATACAACCACAATCATACGATCACAATCATACATTCGCAATCATACAAACACAATCATAAAATCTCAATCATACAATCGCAATGTCACAGTCACAATCATACAATCACAATCATACAATCACAATCATACAATCACAATCATACAATCACAATCATACAATCACAATCATACAATCACAATCATACAATCACAATCATACAGTCGCAATCATGCAATCACAATCATACAATCACAATCATACAATTAAAATCATACAATCACAATCATACAATCACAATCATACAATCACAATCATACAATCGCAATCATACAATCGCAATGTCACAATCACTATCATACAATCACAATCATACAATCACAATCATACAATCACAATCCTACTATCACAATCATACAATCACACTCATACAATCACAATCATACAATCGCAATCATACAATCGCAATTATCACAATCACAATCATACACTCACAAGCATACAATCACAATCATACAATCACAATCATACAATCACAATCATACAATCTCAGTCATGCAATCACAATCATACAGTCAAAACCATACAATCGCAATCATACAATCACAATCATACAATCACAATCATACAATCACAATCATACAATAACAATCATACAATCACAATCATACAATCACAATCATACAATCACAATCATACAATAAAAGTCATACAATCACATTCATACAATGACAATCATACAATAACAATCATACAATCACAATCATACAAACACAATCATACAATCACAGTCATGCAATCACAATCATACAATCGCAATCATACAATCGCAATATCACAATCACTATCATACAATCACAGTCATACAATCACAATCATACAATCACAATCATACAATCACAGTCATACAATCACAATCATACAATCACAATCATACAATCACAATCATACAATCACAGTCATACAATCACAATCATACAATCGCAATCATACAATCGCAATGTCACAATCACTATCGTACAATCACAATCATACAATCACAATCATACAGTCACGATCATGCAATCACGATCATACAATCACGATCATACAATCACAATCATACAATCCCAATCATACAATCGCAATATTACAATCGCAATCATACAATCACAATCATCCAATTAAAATCATATAATCACAATCATACAATGACAATCATACAATCACAATCATACAATCACAATCATACAATCACAATCATAAAATCACAATCATACAATCGCAGTGATACAATCGCAATATCACAATCACTATCATACAATCACAGTCATACAATCACAATCATACAATCACAATCATACAATCACAGTCATACAATCACAATCATACAATCACAATCATACAATCACAATCATACAATCACAATCATACAATCACAATCATACAATCTCAATCATGCAATCACAATCATACAATCAAAATCATAAAGTCACAATCATACAATCACAATCATACAATCACAATCATACAATCACAATCATACAATCACGATCATACAATCACGATCATACAATCACGATCATACAATGACGATCATACAATCACGATCATACAATCACGATCATACAATCACGATCATACAATCCCAATCATTCAATCACAATCATACAATCACAATCAACCAATCACAATCATACAATAAAAGTCATACAATCACAATCATACAATGACAATCATACAAGCACAATCATACAATCACAATCATACAAACAAAATCATACAATCACAGTCATGCAATCACAATCATACAATCGCAATCATACAATCGCAATCATACAATCGCAATATCACAATCACTATCATACAATAACAATCATACAATCACAGTCACACAATCACAATCATACAATCACAATCAGACAATCACAATCATACAATCACAATCATACAATCACAGTCATACAATCACAATAATACAATCGCAATCATACAATCGCAATGTCACAATCACTATCGTACAATCACAATCATACAATCACAATCATACAATCACAATCATACAATCACAATCATACAATCACAATCATACAATCACAATCATACAAACGCAATCATACAATCACAATCATATAATCACAATCATACAATCACAATCATTCAACCACAAGCAGACAATCACAATCATACAATCACGATCATACAATCACGATCATACAATCACGATCATACAATGACGATCATACAATCACGATCATACAATCACGATCATACAATCACGATCATACAATCACGATCATACAATCACAATCATACAATCGCAATATTACAATCGCAATCATACAATCGCAATGTCACAATCATTATCATACAGTCACAATCAGACAATCACAATCATACAATCCCAATCATTCAATCTCAATCATACAATCACAATCATATAATCACAATCACTCAATCACAATCATACAATCAACATCATACAATCACAATCATACAGTCGCAATCATGCAATCACAATCATACAATCACAATCATACAATTAAAATCATACAATCACAATCATACAATCACAATCATACAATCACAATCATACAATCGCAATCATACAATCGCAATGTCACAATCACTATCATACAATCACAATCATACAATCACAATCATACAATCACAATCCTACTATCACAATCATACAATCACACTCATACAATCACAATCATACAATCGCAATCATACAATCGCAATGTCACAATCACTATTATACAATCACAGTCATAAAATCACAATCATACAATCACAATCATACAATCACGATCATACAATCACGATCATACAATCACGATCATATAATCACGATCATACAATCACAATCATACATCACAATCATACAATCACAGTCATACAATCACAATCATACAATCGCAATCATACAATCGCAATGTCACAATCACTATCGTACAATCACAATCATACAATCACAATCATACAATCACGATCATACAATCACGATCATACAATCACGATCATACAATCACGATCATACAATCACGATCATACAATCACAATCATACAATCACAGTCATACAATCACAATCATACAATCGCAATCATACAATCGCAATGTCACAATCACTATCGTACAATCACAATCATACAATCACGATCATACAATCACGATCATACAATCACGATCATACAATCACGATCATACAGTCACAATCATACAATCACAGTCATACAATCACAATCATACAATCGCAATCATACAATCGCAATGTCACAATCACTATCGTACAATCACAATCATACAATCACGATCATACAATCACGATCATACAATTACGATCATACAATCACGATCATACAATCACGATCATACAATCACGATCATACAATCACAATCATACAATCGCAATATTACAATCGCAATCATACAATCACAATCATACAATTAAAATCATACAATCACAATCATACAATGACAATCATACAATCACAATCATACAATCATAGTCATACAATCACAATCATACAATCACAATCGTACAATCACAATCATATAATCACAGTCATGCAATCACAATCATGCAATCAAAATCATACAATCACAATCATACAGTCGCAATCATGCAATCACAATCATACAATAACAATCATACAATTAAAATCATACAATCACAATCATACAATCACAATCATACAATCACAATCATACAAACGCAATCATACAATCGCAATGTCACAATCACTACCACACAATCACAATCATACAATCACAATCATACAACCACAATCTTACTATCACAATCATACAATCACACTCATAGAATCACAATCATACAATCGCAATGTCACAATCACTATTATACAATCACAGTCATACAATCACAATCATACAATCACAATCATATAATCACAATCATACAATCACAATCATACAATCACAATCATACAATCACGATCATATAATCACGATCATACAATCACAATCATACATCACAATCATACAATCGCAATATTACAATCGCAATCATACAATCGCAATGTCACAATCACTATCATACAATCACAATCATACAATCACTATCATAAATTCACAATCATATAATCACAATCATACAATCACAATCATACAATCACAATCATACAATCACGATCATATAATCACGATCATACAATCACGATCATACAATCACGATCATACAATCACGATCATACAATCACAATCATACAATCACAATCATACAATCGCAATATTACAATCGCAAGCATACAATCACAATCATACAATCACTATCGTACAATCACAATCATACAAACGCAATCATACAGTCACAATCATATAATCACAATCATACAATCACAATCATACAATCATAATCATATAATCACACTCATTAAATTGCAATCATACAATCGCAATCATACAAACACAATCATAAAATCGCAATCATACAATCGCAATGTGACAATCACAATCATACAATCACAATCATACAAACGCAATCATACAATCACAATCATACAATCACAATCATACAATCACAATCATATAATCACAATTATACAATCACAATCATACAATCACAAGCATACAATCACCATCATACAATCACAATCATACAATCACAATCATACAATCTCAATCATGCAATCACAATCATACAATCAAAATCATACAATCGCAATCATACAATCACAATCATACAATCACAATCATACAATAACAATCATACAATCACAATCATACAATCACGATCATACAATCACAATCATACAATAAAAGTCATACAATCACATTCATACAATGACAATCATACAATCACAATCATACAATCACAATCATACAAACACAATCATACAATCACAGTCATGCAATCACAATCATACAATCGCAATCATACAATCGCAATATCACAATCACTATCATACAATCACAGTCATACAATCACAATCATACAATCACAGTCATACAATCACAATCATACAATCGCAATCATACAATCGCAATGTCACAATCTCTATCGTACAATCACAATCATACAATCACGATCATACAATCACGATCATACAATCACGATCATACAATCGCGATCATACAATCACGATCATACAATCACGATCATACAATCACGATCATACAATCACGATCATACAATCACAATCATACAATCACAATCATATAATCACAGTCATGCAATCACAATCATGCAATCAAAATCATACAATCACAATCATACAGTCGCAATCATGCAATCACAATCATACAATCACAATCATACAATCACAATCATACAATCACAATCATACAAACGCAATCATACAATCACAATCATATAATCACAATCATACAATCACAATCATTCAACCACAAGCAGACAATCACAATCATACAATCTCAATCATGCAATCACAATCATACAATCAAAATCATAAAGTCACAATCATACAATCACAATCATACAATCACAATCATACAATCACAATCATACAATCACGATCATACAATCACGATCATACAATCACGATCATACAATCCCAATCATTCAATCACAATCATACAATCACAATCAACCAATCACAATCATACAATAAAAGTCATACAATCACAATCATACAATGACAATCATACAAGCACAATCATACAATCACAATCATACAAACAAAATCATACAATCACAGTCATGCAATCACAATCATACAATCGCAATCATACAATCGCAATATCACAATCACTATCATACAATAACAATCATACAATCACAGTCACACAATCACAATCATACAATCACAATCAGACAATCACAATCATACAATCACAATCATACAATCACAGTCATACAATCACAATAATACAATCGCAATCATACAATCGCAATGTCACAATCACTATCGTACAATCACAATCATACAATCACAATCATACAATCACAATCATACAATCACAATCATACAATCACAATCATACAATCACAATCATACAAACGCAATCATACAATCACAATCATATAATCACAATCATACAATCACAATCATTCAACCACAAGCAGACAATCACAATCATACAATCACGATCATACAATCACGATCATACAATCACGATCATACAATGACGATCATACAATCACGATCATACAATCACGATCATACAATCACGATCATACAATCACGATCATACAATCACAATCATACAATCGCAATATTACAATCGCAATCATACAATCGCAATGTCACAATCATTATCATACAGTCACAATCAGACAATCACAATCATACAATCCCAATCATTCAATCTCAATCATACAATCACAATCATATAATCACAATCACTCAATCACAATCATACAATCAACATCATACAATCACAATCATACAGTCGCAATCATGCAATCACAATCATACAATCACAATCATACAATTAAAATCATACAATCACAATCATACAATCACAATCATACAATCACAATCATACAATCGCAATCATACAATCGCAATGTCACAATCACTATCATACAATCACAATCATACAATCACAATCATACAATCACAATCCTACTATCACAATCATACAATCACACTCATACAATCACAATCATACAATCGCAATCATACAATCGCAATGTCACAATCACTATTATACAATCACAGTCATAAAATCACAATCATACAATCACAATCATACAATCACGATCATACAATCACGATCATACAATCACGATCATATAATCACGATCATACAATCACAATCATACATCACAATCATACAATCACAGTCATACAATCACAATCATACAATCGCAATCATACAATCGCAATGTCACAATCACTATCGTACAATCACAATCATACAATCACAATCATACAATCACGATCATACAATCACGATCATACAATCACGATCATACAATCACGATCATACAATCACGATCATACAATCACAATCATACAATCACAGTCATACAATCACAATCATACAATCGCAATCATACAATCGCAATGTCACAATCACTATCGTACAATCACAATCATACAATCACGATCATACAATCACGATCATACAATCACGATCATACAATCACGATCATACAGTCACAATCATACAATCACAGTCATACAATCACAATCATACAATCGCAATCATACAATCGCAATGTCACAATCACTATCGTACAATCACAATCATACAATCACGATCATACAATCACGATCATACAATTACGATCATACAATCACGATCATACAATCACGATCATACAATCACGATCATACAATCACAATCATACAATCGCAATATTACAATCGCAATCATACAATCACAATCATACAATTAAAATCATACAATCACAATCATACAATGACAATCATACAATCACAATCATACAATCATAGTCATACAATCACGATCATACAATCACAATCATACAATCACAGTCATACAATCACAATCATACAATCGCAATCATACAATCGCAATGTCACAATCACTATCGTACAATCACAATCATACAATCACGATCATACAATCACGATCATACAATCACGATCATACAATCACGATCATACAGTCACAATCATACAATCACAGTCATACAATCACAATCATACAATCGCAATCATACAATCGCAATGTCACAATCACTATCGTACAATCACAATCATACAATCACGATCATACAATCACGATCATACAATTACGATCATACAATCACGATCATACAATCACGATCATACAATCACGATCATACAATCACAATCATACAATCGCAATATTACAATCGCAATCATACAATCACAATCATACAATTAAAATCATACAATCACAATCATACAATGACAATCATACAATCACAATCATACAATCATAGTCATACAATCACAATCATACAATCACAATCGTACAATCACAATCATATAATCACAGTCATGCAATCACAATCATGCAATCAAAATCATACAATCACAATCATACAGTCGCAATCATGCAATCACAATCATACAATAACAATCATACAATTAAAATCATACAATCACAATCATACAATCACAATCATACAATCACAATCATACAAACGCAATCATACAATCGCAATGTCACAATCACTACCACACAATCACAATCATACAATCACAATCATACAACCACAATCTTACTATCACAATCATACAATCACACTCATAGAATCACAATCATACAATCGCAATGTCACAATCACTATTATACAATCACAGTCATACAATCACAATCATACAATCACAATCATATAATCACAATCATACAATCACAATCATACAATCACAATCATACAATCACGATCATATAATCACGATCATACAATCACAATCATACATCACAATCATACAATCGCAATATTACAATCGCAATCATACAATCGCAATGTCACAATCACTATCATACAATCACAATCATACAATCACTATCATAAATTCACAATCATATAATCACAATCATACAATCACAATCATACAATCACAATCATACAATCACGATCATATAATCACGATCATACAATCACGATCATACAATCACGATCATACAATCACGATCATACAATCACAATCATACAATCACAATCATACAATCGCAATATTACAATCGCAAGCATACAATCACAATCATACAATCACTATCGTACAATCACAATCATACAAACGCAATCATACAGTCACAATCATATAATCACAATCATACAATCACAATCATACAATCATAATCATATAATCACACTCATTAAATTGCAATCATACAATCGCAATCATACAAACACAATCATAAAATCGCAATCATACAATCGCAATGTGACAATCACAATCATACAATCACAATCATACAAACGCAATCATACAATCACAATCATACAATCACAATCATACAATCACAATCATATAATCACAATTATACAATCACAATCATACAATCACAAGCATACAATCACCATCATACAATCACAATCATACAATCACAATCATACAATCTCAATCATGCAATCACAATCATACAATCAAAATCATACAATCGCAATCATACAATCACAATCATACAATCACAATCATACAATAACAATCATACAATCACAATCATACAATCACGATCATACAATCACAATCATACAATAAAAGTCATACAATCACATTCATACAATGACAATCATACAATCACAATCATACAATCACAATCATACAAACACAATCATACAATCACAGTCATGCAATCACAATCATACAATCGCAATCATACAATCGCAATATCACAATCACTATCATACAATCACAGTCATACAATCACAATCATACAATCACAGTCATACAATCACAATCATACAATCGCAATCATACAATCGCAATGTCACAATCTCTATCGTACAATCACAATCATACAATCACGATCATACAATCACGATCATACAATCACGATCATACAATCGCGATCATACAATCACGATCATACAATCACGATCATACAATCACGATCATACAATCACGATCATACAATCACAATCATACAATCACAATCATATAATCACAGTCATGCAATCACAATCATGCAATCAAAATCATACAATCACAATCATACAGTCGCAATCATGCAATCACAATCATACAATCACAATCATACAATTAAAATCATACAATCACAATCATACAATCACAATCATACAATCACAATCATATAATCACAATCATACAATCACAATCATACAATCATGATCATATAATCACGATCATACAATCACAATAATACATCACAATCATACAATCGCAATATTACAATCGCAATCATACAATCGCAATGTCACAATCACTATCATACAATCACAATCATACAATCACTATCATAAAATCACAATCATACAAACGCAATCATACAATCACAATCATATAATCACAATCATACAATCAGAATCATATAATCACGATCATACAATCACGATCATACAATCACGATCATACAATCACAATCATACAATCACAATCATACAATCACAATCATACAATCACAATCATACAATCACAATCATACAATCACAATCATACAATCACAATCATACAATCACAATCATACAATCACAATCATACAATCACAATCATACAATCACAATCATACAATCACAATCATACAATCACAATCATACAATCACAATCATACAATCACAATCATACAATAAAAGTCATACAATCACAATCATACAATGACAATTATACAATCACAATCATACAATCACAATCATACAAACACAATCATACAATCACAGTCATGCAATCACAATCATACAATCGCAATCATACAATCGCAATATCACAATCACTATCATACAATCACAATCATACAATCACAGCCATACAATCACAATCATACAATCACAATCATACATTCACAATCATACAATCACCGTCATACAATCACAATCATACAATCGCAATCATACAATCGCAATGTCACAATCACTATCGTACAATCACAAGCATACAATCACAGTCATACAGTCATAATCATGCAATCACGATCATACAATCACGATCATACAATCACAATCATACAATCCCAATCATACAATCGCAATATTACAATCGCAATCATACAATCACAATCATCCAATTAAAATCATATAATCACAATCATACAATGACAATCATACAATCACAATCATACAATCACAATCATACAATCACAATCATACAATCGCAATCATACAATCGCAATGTCACAATCACTATCATACAATCACAATCATACAATCACAATCATACAATCACAATCCTACTATCGCAATCATACAATCACACTCATACAATCACAATCATACAATCGCAATCATACAATCGCAATGTCACAATCACTATTATACAATCACAGTCATAAAATCACAATCATACAATCACAATCATACAATCACGATCATACAATCACGATCATACAATCACGATCATATAATCACGATCATACAATCACAATCATACATCACAATCATACAATCACAGTCATACAATCACAATCATACAATCGCAATCATACAATCGCAATGTCACAATCACTATCGTACAATCACAATCATACAATCACAATCATACAATCACGATCATACAATCACGATCATACAATCACGATCATACAATCACGATCATACAATCACGATCATACAATCACAATCATACAATCACAGTCATACAATCACAATCATACAATCGCAATCATACAATCGCAATGTCACAATCACTATCGTACAATCACAATCATACAATCACGATCATACAATCACGATCATACAATCACGATCATACAATCACGATCATACAGTCACAATCATACAATCACAGTCATACAATCACAATCATACAATCGCAATCATACAATCGCAATGTCACAATCACTATCGTACAATCACAATCATACAATCACGATCATACAATCACGATCATACAATCACGATCATACAATCACGATCATACAATCACGATCATACAATCACGATCATACAATCACAATCATACAATCGCAATATTACAATCGCAATCATACAATCACAATCATACAATTAAAATCATACAATCACAATCATACAATGACAATCATACAATCACAATCATACAATCATAGTCATACAATCACAATCATACAATCACAATCGTACAATCACAATCATATAATCACAGTCATGCAATCACAATCATGCAATCAAAATCATACAATCACAATCATACAGTCGCAATCATGCAATCACAATCATACAATCACAATCATACAATTAAAATCATACAATCACAATCATACAATCACAATCATACAATCACAATCATACAAACGCAATCATACAATCGCAATGTCACAATCACTATCATACAATCACAATCATACAATCACAATCATACAATCACAATCATACAATCACAATCTTACTATCACAATCATACAATCACACTCATAGAATCACAATCATACAATCGCAATGTCACAATCACTATTATACAATCACAGTCATACAATCACAATCATACAATCACAATCATAGAATCACAATCATACAATCACAATCATACAATCACAATCATACAATCACGATCACATAATCACGATCATACAATCACAATCATACATCACAATCATACAATCGCAATATTACAATCGCAATCATACAATCGCAATGTCACAATCACTATCATACAATCACAATCATACAATCACTATCATAAATTCACAATCATATAATCACAATCATACAATCACAATCATACAATCACAATCATACAATCACGATCATATAATCACGATCATACAATCACGATCATACAATCACGATCATACAATCACAATCATACAATCACAATCATACAATCGCAATATTGCAATCGCAAGCATACAATCACAATCATACAATCACTATCGTACAATCACAATCATACAAACGCAATCATACAGTCACAATCATATAATCACAATCATACAATCACAATCATACAATCATAATCATATAATCACACTCATTAAATTGCAATCATACAATCGCAATCATACAAACACAATCATAAAATCGCAATCATACAATCGCAATGCGACAATCACAATCATACAATCACAATCATACAAACGCAATCATACAATCACAATCATGCAATCACAATCATACAATCACAATCATATAATCACAATTATACAATCACAATCATACAATCACAAGCATACAATCACAATCATACAATCACAATCATACAATCACAATCATACAATCTCAATCATGCAATCACAATCATACAATCAAAATCATACAATCGCAATCATACAATCACAATCATACAATCACAATCATACAATAACAATCATACAATCACAATCATACAATCACGATCATACAATCACAATCATACAATAAAAGTCATACAATCACATTCATACAATGACAATCATACAATCACAATCATACAATCACAATCATACAAACACAATCATACAATCACAGTCATGCAATCACAATCATACAATCGCAATCATACAATCGCAATATCACAATCACTATCATACAATCACAGTCATACAATCACAATCATACAATCACAGTCATACAATCACAATCATACAATCGCAATCATACAATCGCAATGTCACAATCACTATCGTACAATCACAATCATACAATCACGATCATACAATCACGATCATACAATCACGATCATACAATCGCGATCATACAATCACGATCATACAATCTCGATCATACAATCACGATCATACAATCACGATCATACAATCACAATCATACAATCACAATCATATAATCACAGTCATGCAATCACAATCATGCAATCAAAATCATACAATCACAATCATACAGTCGCAATCATGCAATCACAATCATACAATCACAATCATACAATTAAAATCATACAATCACAATCATACAATCACAATCATACAATCACAATCATATAATCACAATCATACAATCACAATCATACAATCATGATCATATAATCACGATCATACAATCACAATAATACATCACAATCATACAATCGCAATATTACAATCGCAATCATACAATCGCAATGTCACAATCACTATCATACAATCACAATCATACAATCACTATCATAAAATCACAATCATACAAACGCAATCATACAATCACAATCATATAATCACAATCATACAATCAGAATCATATAATCACGATCATACAATCACGATCATACAATCACGATCATACAATCACAATCATACAATCACAATCATACAATCACAATCATACAATCACAATCATACAATCACAATCATACAATCACAATCATACAATCACAATCATACAATCACAATCATACAATCACAATCATACAATCACAATCATACAATCCCAATCATACAATCACAATCATACAATCACAATCATACAATCACAATCATACAATAAAAGTCATACAATCACAATCATACAATGACAATTATACAATCACAATCATACAATCACAATCATACAAACACAATCATACAATCACAGTCATGCAATCACAATCATACAATCGCAATCATACAATCGCAATATCACAATCACTATCATACAATCACAATCATACAATCACAGTCATACAATCACAATCATACAATCACAATCATACATTCACAATCATACAATCACCGTCATACAATCACAATCATACAATCGCAATCATACAATCGCAATGTCACAATCACTATCGTACAATCACAATCATACAATCACAGTCATACAGTCATAATCATGCAATCACGATCATACAATCACGATCATACAATCACAATCATACAATCCCAATCATACAATCGCAATATTACAATCGCAATCATACAATCACAATCATCCAATTAAAATCATATAATCACAATCATACAATGACAATCATACAATCACAATCATACAATCACAATCATACAATCACAATCATACAATCACAATCATACAATCACAGTCATATAATCACAATCATGCAATCACAATCATACAATCAAAATCATACAATCACAATCATACAGTCGCAATCATGCAATCACAATCATACAATCACAATCATACAATCACAATCATACAATCACAATCATACAATCACAATCATACAATCACAATCATACAATCACAATCATACAATCACAATCATACAATCACAATCATACAATCACAATCATACAATCACAATCATACAATCACAATCATACAATCGCAATATTACAATCGCAATCGTACAATCACAATCATACAATTAAAATCATACAATCACAATCATACAATGACAATCATACAATCACAATCATACAATCATAATCATACAATCACAATCATACAATCACAATCGTACAATCACAATCATATAATCACAGTCATGCAATCACAATCATGCAATCAAAATCATACAATCACAATCATACAGTCGCAATCATGCAATCACAATCATACAATCACAATCATACAATTAAAATCATACAATCGCAATATTACAATCGCAATCATACAATCACAATCATACAATCACTATCGTACAATCACAATCATACAAACGCAATCATACAGTCACAATCATATAATCACAATCATACAATCACAATCATACAATCATAATCATATAATCAGACTCATTAAATTGCAATCATACAATCGCAATCATACAAACCCAATCATAAAATCGCAATCATACAATCGCAATGTGACAATCACAATCATACAATCACAATCATACAAACGCAATCATACAATCACAATCATACAATCACAATCATATAATCACAATCATACAAACAAAATCATACAATCACAGTCATGCAATCACAATCATACAATCGCAATCATACAATCGCAATATCACAATCACTATCATACAATAACAATCATACAATCACAGTCACACAATCACAATCATACAATCACAATCATACAATCACAATCATACAATCACAATCATACAATCACAGTCATACAATCACAATCATACAATCGCAATCATACAATCGCAATGTCACAATCACTATCGTACAATCACAATCATACAATCACAATCATACAATCACAATCATACAATCACAATCATACAATCACAATCATACAAACGCAATCATACAATCACAATCATATAATCACAATCATACAATCACAATCATTCAACCACAAGCAGACAATCACAATCATACAATCACGATCATACAATCTCGATCATACAATCACGATCATACAATGACGATCATACAATCACGATCATACAATCACGATCATACAATCACGATCATACAATCACGATCATACAATCACAATCATACAATCGCAATATTACAATCGCAATCATACAATCGCAATGTCACAATCATTATCATACAGTCACAATCAGACAATCACAATCATACAATCCCAATCATTCAATCTCAATCATACAATCACAATCATATAATCACAATCACTCAATCACAATCATACAATCAACATCATACAATCACAATCATACAGTCGCAATCATGCAATCACAATCATACAATCACAATCATACAATTAAAATCATACAATCACAATCATACAATCACAATCATACAATCACAATCATACAATCGCAATCATACAATCGCAATGTCACAATCACTATCATACAATCACAATCATACAATCACAATCATACAATCACAATCCTACTATCACAATCATACAATCACACTCATACAATCACAATCATACAATCGCAATCATACAATCGCAATGTCACAATCACTATTATACAATCACAGTCATAAAATCACAATCATACAATCACAATCATACAATCACGATCATACAATCACGATCATACAATCACGATCATATAATCACGATCATACAATCACAATCATACATCACAATCATACAATCACAGTCATACAATCACAATCATACAATCGCAATCATACAATCGCAATGTCACAATCACTATCGTACAATCACAATCATACAATCACAATCATACAATCACGATCATACAATCACGATCATACAATCACGATCATACAATCACGATCATACAATCACGATCATACAATCACAATCATACAATCACAGTCATACAATCACAATCATACAATCGCAATCATACAATCGCAATGTCACAATCGCTATCGTACAATCACAATCATACAATCACGATCATACAATCACGATCATACAATCACGATCATACAATCACGATCATACAGTCACAATCATACAATCACAGTCATACAATCACAATCATACAATCGCAATCATACAATCGCAATGTCACAATCACTATCGTACAATCACAATCATACAATCACGATCATACAATCACGATCATACAATCACGATCATACAATCACGATCATACAATCACGATCATACAATCACGATCATACAATCACAATCATACAATCGCAATATTACAATCGCAATCATACAATCACAATCATACAATTAAAATCATACAATCACAATCATACAATGACAATCATACAATCACAATCATACAATCATAGTCATACAATCACAATCATACAATCACAATCGTACAATCACAATCATATAATCACAGTCATGCAATCACAATCATGCAATCAAAATCATACAATCACAATCATACAGTCGCAATCATGCAATCACAATCATACAATAACAATCATACAATTAAAATCATACAATCACAATCATACAATCACAATCATACAATCACAATCATACAAACGCAATCATACAATCGCAATGTCACAATCACTATCGTACAATCACAATCATACAATCACAATCATACAATCACAATCATACAATCACAATCATACAATCACAATCATACAAACGCAATCATACAATCACAATCATATAATCACAATCATACAATCACAATCATTCAACCACAAGCAGACAATCACAATCATACAATCACGATCATACAATCTCGATCATACAATCACGATCATACAATGACGATCATACAATCACGATCATACAATCACGATCATACAATCACGATCATACAATCACGATCATACAATCACAATCATACAATCGCAATATTACAATCGCAATCATACAATCGCAATGTCACAATCATTATCATACAGTCACAATCAGACAATCACAATCATACAATCCCAATCATTCAATCTCAATCATACAATCACAATCATATAATCACAATCACTCAATCACAATCATACAATCAACATCATACAATCACAATCATACAGTCGCAATCATGCAATCACAATCATACAATCACAATCATACAATTAAAATCATACAATCACAATCATACAATCACAATCATACAATCACAATCATACAATCGCAATCATACAATCGCAATGTCACAATCACTATCATACAATCACAATCATACAATCACAATCATACAATCACAATCCTACTATCACAATCATACAATCACACTCATACAATCACAATCATACAATCGCAATCATACAATCGCAATGTCACAATCACTATTATACAATCACAGTCATAAAATCACAATCATACAATCACAATCATACAATCACGATCATACAATCACGATCATACAATCACGATCATATAATCACGATCATACAATCACAATCATACATCACAATCATACAATCACAGTCATACAATCACAATCATACAATCGCAATCATACAATCGCAATGTCACAATCACTATCGTACAATCACAATCATACAATCACAATCATACAATCACGATCATACAATCACGATCATACAATCACGATCATACAATCACGATCATACAATCACGATCATACAATCACAATCATACAATCACAGTCATACAATCACAATCATACAATCGCAATCATACAATCGCAATGTCACAATCGCTATCGTACAATCACAATCATACAATCACGATCATACAATCACGATCATACAATCACGATCATACAATCACGATCATACAGTCACAATCATACAATCACAGTCATACAATCACAATCATACAATCGCAATCATACAATCGCAATGTCACAATCACTATCGTACAATCACAATCATACAATCACGATCATACAATCACGATCATACAATCACGATCATACAATCACGATCATACAATCACGATCATACAATCACGATCATACAATCACAATCATACAATCGCAATATTACAATCGCAATCATACAATCACAATCATACAATTAAAATCATACAATCACAATCATACAATGACAATCATACAATCACAATCATACAATCATAGTCATACAATCACAATCATACAATCACAATCGTACAATCACAATCATATAATCACAGTCATGCAATCACAATCATGCAATCAAAATCATACAATCACAATCATACAGTCGCAATCATGCAATCACAATCATACAATAACAATCATACAATTAAAATCATACAATCACAATCATACAATCACAATCATACAATCACAATCATACAAACGCAATCATACAATCGCAATGTCACAATCACTATCATACAATCACAATCATACAATCACAATCATACAACCACAATCTTACTATCACAATCATACAATCACACTCATAGAATCACAATCATACAATCGCAATGTCACAATCACTATTATACAATCACAGTCATACAATCACAATCATACAATCACAATCATATAATCACAATCATACAATCACAATCATACAATCACAATCATACAATCACGATCATATAATCACGATCATACAATCACAATCATACATCACAATCATACAATCGCAATATTACAATCGCAATCATACAATCGCAATGTCACAATCACTATCATACAATCACAATCATACAATCACTATCATAAATTCACAATCATATAATCACAATCATACAATCACAATCATACAATCACAATCATACAATCACGATCATATAATCACGATCATACAATCACGATCATACAATCACGATCATACAATCACGATCATACAATCACAATCATACAATCACAATCATACAATCGCAATATTACAATCGCAAGCATACAATCACAATCATACAATCACTATCGTACAATCACAATCATACAAACGCAATCATACAGTCACAATCATATAATCACAATCATACAATCACAATCATACAATCATAATCATATAATCACACTCATTAAATTGCAATCATACAATCGCAATCATACAAACACAATCATAAAATCGCAATCATACAATCGCAATGTGACAATCACAATCATACAATCACAATCATACAAACGCAATCATACAATCACAATCATACAATCACAATCATACAATCACAATCATATAATCACAATTATACAATCACAATCATACAATCACAAGCATACAATCACCATCATACAATCACAATCATACAATCACAATCATACAATCTCAATCATGCAATCACAATCATACAATCAAAATCATACAATCGCAATCATACAATCACAATCATACAATCACAATCATACAATAACAATCATACAATCACAATCATACAATCACGATCATACAATCACAATCATACAATAAAAGTCATACAATCACATTCATACAATGACAATCATACAATCACAATCATACAATCACAATCATACAAACACAATCATACAATCACAGTCATGCAATCACAATCATACAATCGCAATCATACAATCGCAATATCACAATCACTATCATACAATCACAGTCATACAATCACAATCATACAATCACAGTCATACAATCACAATCATACAATCGCAATCATACAATCGCAATGTCACAATCACTATCGTACAATCACAATCATACAATCACGATCATACAATCACGATCATACAATCACGATCATACAATCGCGATCATACAATCACGATCATACAATCACGATCATACAATCACGATCATACAATCACGATCATACAATCACAATCATACAATCACAATCATATAATCACAGTCATGCAATCACAATCATGCAATCAAAATCATACAATCACAATCATACAGTCGCAATCATGCAATCACAATCATACAATCACAATCATACAATTAAAATCATACAATCACAATCATACAATCACAATCATACAATCACAATCATATAATCACAATCATACAATCACAATCATACAATCATGATCATATAATCACGATCATACAATCACAATAATACATCACAATCATACAATCGCAATATTACAATCGCAATCATACAATCGCAATGTCACAATCACTATCATACAATCACAATCATACAATCACTATCATAAAATCACAATCATACAAACGCAATCATACAATCACAATCATATAATCACAATCATACAATCAGAATCATATAATCACGATCATACAATCACGATCATACAATCACGATCATACAATCACAATCATACAATCACAATCATACAATCACAATCATACAATCACAATCATACAATCACAATCATACAATCACAATCATACAATCACAATCATACAATCACAATCATACAATCACAATCATACAATCACAATCATACAATCACAATCATACAATCACAATCATACAATCACAATCATACAATCACAATCATACAATCACAATCATACAATAAAAGTCATACAATCACAATCATACAATGACAATTATACAATCACAATCATACAATCACAATCATACAAACACAATCATACAATCACAGTCATGCAATCACAATCATACAATCGCAATCATACAATCGCAATATCACAATCACTATCATACAATCACAATCATACAATCACAGTCATACAATCACAATCATACAATCACAATCATACATTCACAATCATACAATCACCGTCATACAATCACAATCATACAATCGCAATCATACAATCGCAATGTCACAATCACTATCGTACAATCACAAGCATACAATCACAGTCATACAGTCATAATCATGCAATCACGATCATACAATCACGATCATACAATCACAATCATACAATCCCAATCATACAATCGCAATATTACAATCGCAATCATACAATCACAATCATCCAATTAAAATCATATAATCACAATCATACAATGACAATCATACAATCACAATCATACAATCACAATCATACAATCACAATCATACAATCGCAATCATACAATCGCAATGTCACAATCACTATCATACAATCACAATCATACAATCACAATCATACAATCACAATCATACAATCACAATCCTACTATCACAATCATACAATCACACTCATACAATCACAATCATACAATCGCAATCATACAATCGCAATGTCACAATCACTATTATACAATCACAGTCATAAAATCACAATCATACAATCACAATCATACAATCACGATCATACAATCACGATCATACAATCACGATCATATAATCACGATCATACAATCACAATCATACATCACAATCATACAATCACAGTCATACAATCACAATCATACAATCGCAATCATACAATCGCAATGTCACAATCACTATCGTACAATCACAATCATACAATCACAATCATACAATCACGATCATACAATCACGATCATACAATCACGATCATACAATCACGATCATACAATCACGATCATACAATCACAATCATACAATCACAGTCATACAATCACAATCATACAATCGCAATCATACAATCGCAATGTCACAATCACTATCGTACAATCACAATCATACAATCACGATCATACAATCACGATCATACAATCACGATCATACAATCACGATCATACAGTCACAATCATACAATCACAGTCATACAATCACAATCATACAATCGCAATCATACAATCGCAATGTCACAATCACTATCGTACAATCACAATCATACAATCACGATCATACAATCACGATCATACAATCACGATCATACAATCACGATCATACAATCACGATCATACAATCACGATCATACAATCACAATCATACAATCGCAATATTACAATCGCAATCATACAATCACAATCATACAATTAAAATCATACAATCACAATCATACAATGACAATCATACAATCACAATCATACAATCATAGTCATACAATCACAATCATACAATCACAATCGTACAATCACAATCATATAATCACAGTCATGCAATCACAATCATGCAATCAAAATCATACAATCACAATCATACAGTCGCAATCATGCAATCACAATCATACAATCACAATCATACAATTAAAATCATACAATCACAATCATACAATCACAATCATACAATCACAATCATACAAACGCAATCATACAATCGCAATGTCACAATCACTATCATACAATCACAATCATACAATCACAATCATACAATCACAATCTTACTATCACAATCATACAATCACACTCATAGAATCACAATCATACAATCGCAATGTCACAATCACTATTATACAATCACAGTCATACAATCACAATCATACAATCACAATCATATAATCACAATCATACAATCACAATCATACAATCACAATCATACAATCACGATCATATAATCACGATCATACAATCACAATCATACATCACAATCATACAATCGCAATATTACAATCGCAATCATACAATCGCAATGTCACAATCACTATCATACAATCACAATCATACAATCACTATCATAAATTCACAATCATATAATCACAATCATACAATCACAATCATACAATCACAATCATACAATCACGATCATATAATCACGATCATACAATCACGATCATACAATCACGATCATACAATCACGATCATACAATCACAATCATACAATCACAATCATACAATCGCAATATTACAATCGCAAGCATACAATCACAATCATACAATCACTATCGTACAATCACAATCATACAAACGCAATCATACAGTCACAATCATATAATCACAATCATACAATCACAATCATACAATCATAATCATATAATCACACTCATTAAATTGCAATCATACAATCGCAATCATACAAACACAATCATAAAATCGCAATCATACAATCGCAATGCGACAATCACAATCATACAATCACAATCATACAAACGCAATCATACAATCACAATCATGCAATCACAATCATACAATCACAATCATATAATCACAATTATACAATCACAATCATACAATCACAAGCATACAATCACAATCATACAATCACAATCATACAATCACAATCATACAATCTCAATCATGCAATCACAATCATACAATCAAAATCATACAATCGCAATCATACAATCACAATCATACAATCACAATCATACAATAACAATCATACAATCACAATCATACAATCACAATCATATAATCACAGTCATGCAATCACAATCATGCAATCAAAATCATACAATCACAATCATACAGTCGCAATCATGCAATCACAATCATACAATAACAATCATACAATTAAAATCATACAATCACAATCATACAATCACAATCATACAATCACAATCATACAAACGCAATCATACAATCGCAATGTCACAATCACTATCGTACAATCACAATCATACAATCACAATCATACAATCACAATCATACAATCACAATCATACAATCACAATCATACAAACGCAATCATACAATCACAATCATATAATCACAATCATACAATCACAATCATTCAACCACAAGCAGACAATCACAATCATACAATCACGATCATACAATCTCGATCATACAATCACGATCATACAATGACGATCATACAATCACGATCATACAATCACGATCATACAATCACGATCATACAATCACGATCATACAATCACAATCATACAATCGCAATATTACAATCGCAATCATACAATCGCAATGTCACAATCATTATCATACAGTCACAATCAGACAATCACAATCATACAATCCCAATCATTCAATCTCAATCATACAATCACAATCATATAATCACAATCACTCAATCACAATCATACAATCAACATCATACAATCACAATCATACAGTCGCAATCATGCAATCACAATCATACAATCACAATCATACAATTAAAATCATACAATCACAATCATACAATCACAATCATACAATCACAATCATACAATCGCAATCATACAATCGCAATGTCACAATCACTATCATACAATCACAATCATACAATCACAATCATACAATCACAATCCTACTATCACAATCATACAATCACACTCATACAATCACAATCATACAATCGCAATCATACAATCGCAATGTCACAATCACTATTATACAATCACAGTCATAAAATCACAATCATACAATCACAATCATACAATCACGATCATACAATCACGATCATACAATCACGATCATATAATCACGATCATACAATCACAATCATACATCACAATCATACAATCACAGTCATACAATCACAATCATACAATCGCAATCATACAATCGCAATGTCACAATCACTATCGTACAATCACAATCATACAATCACAATCATACAATCACGATCATACAATCACGATCATACAATCACGATCATACAATCACGATCATACAATCACGATCATACAATCACAATCATACAATCACAGTCATACAATCACAATCATACAATCGCAATCATACAATCGCAATGTCACAATCGCTATCGTACAATCACAATCATACAATCACGATCATACAATCACGATCATACAATCACGATCATACAATCACGATCATACAGTCACAATCATACAATCACAGTCATACAATCACAATCATACAATCGCAATCATACAATCGCAATGTCACAATCACTATCGTACAATCACAATCATACAATCACGATCATACAATCACGATCATACAATCACGATCATACAATCACGATCATACAATCACGATCATACAATCACGATCATACAATCACAATCATACAATCGCAATATTACAATCGCAATCATACAATCACAATCATACAATTAAAATCATACAATCACAATCATACAATGACAATCATACAATCACAATCATACAATCATAGTCATACAATCACAATCATACAATCACAATCGTACAATCACAATCATATAATCACAGTCATGCAATCACAATCATGCAATCAAAATCATACAATCACAATCATACAGTCGCAATCATGCAATCACAATCATACAATAACAATCATACAATTAAAATCATACAATCACAATCATACAATCACAATCATACAATCACAATCATACAAACGCAATCATACAATCGCAATGTCACAATCACTATCATACAATCACAATCATACAATCACAATCATACAACCACAATCTTACTATCACAATCATACAATCACACTCATAGAATCACAATCATACAATCGCAATGTCACAATCACTATTATACAATCACAGTCATACAATCACAATCATACAATCACAATCATATAATCACAATCATACAATCACAATCATACAATCACAATCATACAATCACGATCATATAATCACGATCATACAATCACAATCATACATCACAATCATACAATCGCAATATTACAATCGCAATCATACAATCGCAATGTCACAATCACTATCATACAATCACAATCATACAATCACTATCATAAATTCACAATCATATAATCACAATCATACAATCACAATCATACAATCACAATCATACAATCACGATCATATAATCACGATCATACAATCACGATCATACAATCACGATCATACAATCACGATCATACAATCACAATCATACAATCACAATCATACAATCGCAATATTACAATCGCAAGCATACAATCACAATCATACAATCACTATCGTACAATCACAATCATACAAACGCAATCATACAGTCACAATCATATAATCACAATCATACAATCACAATCATACAATCATAATCATATAATCACACTCATTAAATTGCAATCATACAATCGCAATCATACAAACACAATCATAAAATCGCAATCATACAATCGCAATGTGACAATCACAATCATACAATCACAATCATACAAACGCAATCATACAATCACAATCATACAATCACAATCATACAATCACAATCATATAATCACAATTATACAATCACAATCATACAATCACAAGCATACAATCACCATCATACAATCACAATCATACAATCACAATCATACAATCTCAATCATGCAATCACAATCATACAATCAAAATCATACAATCGCAATCATACAATCACAATCATACAATCACAATCATACAATAACAATCATACAATCACAATCATACAATCACGATCATACAATCACAATCATACAATAAAAGTCATACAATCACATTCATACAATGACAATCATACAATCACAATCATACAATCACAATCATGCAAACACAATCATACAATCACAGTCATGCAATCACAATCATACAATCGCAATCATACAATCGCAATATCACAATCACTATCATACAATCACAGTCATACAATCACAATCATACAATCACAGTCATACAATCACAATCATACAATCGCAATCATACAATCGCAATGTCACAATCACTATCGTACAATCACAATCATACAATCACGATCATACAATCACGATCATACAATCACGATCATACAATCGCGATCATACAATCACGATCATACAATCACGATCATACAATCACGATCATACAATCACGATCATACAATCACAATCATACAATCACAATCATATAATCACAGTCATGCAATCACAATCATGCAATCAAAATCATACAATCACAATCATACAGTCGCAATCATGCAATCACAATCATACAATCACAATCATACAATTAAAATCATACAATCACAATCATACAATCACAATCATACAATCACAATCATACAATCACAATCATACAATCACAATCATACAATCACAATCATACAATCACAATCATACAATCACAATCATACAATCACAATCATACAATCACAATCATACAATCACAATCATACAATCACAATCATACAATCACAATCATACAATCACAATCATACAATAAAAGTCATACAATCACAATCATACAATGACAATTATACAATCACAATCATACAATCACAATCATACAAACACAATCATACAATCACAGTCATGCAATCACAATCATACAATCGCAATCATACAATCGCAATATCACAATCACTATCATACAATCACAATCATACAATCACAGTCATACAATCACAATCATACAATCACAATCATACATTCACAATCATACAATCACCGTCATACAATCACAATCATACAATCGCAATCATACAATCGCAATGTCACAATCACTATCGTACAATCACAAGCATACAATCACAGTCATACAGTCATAATCATGCAATCACGATCATACAATCACGATCATACAATCACAATCATACAATCCCAATCATACAATCGCAATATTACAATCGCAATCATACAATCACAATCATCCAATTAAAATCATATAATCACAATCATACAATGACAATCATACAATCACAATCATACAATCACAATCATACAATCACAATCATACAATCGCAATCATACAATCGCAATGTCACAATCACTATCATACAATCACAATCATACAATCACAATCATACAATCACAATCATACAATCACAATCCTACTATCACAATCATACAATCACACTCATACAATCACAATCATACAATCGCAATCATACAATCGCAATGTCACAATCACTATTATACAATCACAGTCATAAAATCACAATCATACAATCACAATCATACAATCACGATCATACAATCACGATCATACAATCACGATCATATAATCACGATCATACAATCACAATCATACATCACAATCATACAATCACAGTCATACAATCACAATCATACAATCGCAATCATACAATCGCAATGTCACAATCACTATCGTACAATCACAATCATACAATCACAATCATACAATCACGATCATACAATCACGATCATACAATCACGATCATACAATCACGATCATACAATCACGATCATACAATCACAATCATACAATCACAGTCATACAATCACAATCATACAATCGCAATCATACAATCGCAATGTCACAATCACTATCGTACAATCACAATCATACAATCACGATCATACAATCACGATCATACAATCACGATCATACAATCACGATCATACAGTCACAATCATACAATCACAGTCATACAATCACAATCATACAATCGCAATCATACAATCGCAATGTCACAATCACTATCGTACAATCACAATCATACAATCACGATCATACAATCACGATCATACAATCACGATCATACAATCACGATCATACAATCACGATCATACAATCACGATCATACAATCACAATCATACAATCGCAATATTACAATCGCAATCATACAATCACAATCATACAATTAAAATCATACAATCACAATCATACAATGACAATCATACAATCACAATCATACAATCATAGTCATACAATCACAATCATACAATCACAATCGTACAATCACAATCATATAATCACAGTCATGCAATCACAATCATGCAATCAAAATCATACAATCACAATCATACAGTCGCAATCATGCAATCACAATCATACAATCACAATCATACAATTAAAATCATACAATCACAATCATACAATCACAATCATACAATCACAATCATACAAACGCAATCATACAATCGCAATGTCACAATCACTATCATACAATCACAATCATACAATCACAATCATACAATCACAATCTTACTATCACAATCATACAATCACACTCATAGAATCACAATCATACAATCGCAATGTCACAATCACTATTATACAATCACAGTCATACAATCACAATCATACAATCACAATCATATAATCACAATCATACAATCACAATCATACAATCACAATCATACAATCACGATCATATAATCACGATCATACAATCACAATCATACATCACAATCATACAATCGCAATATTACAATCGCAATCATACAATCGCAATGTCACAATCACTATCATACAATCACAATCATACAATCACTATCATAAATTCACAATCATATAATCACAATCATACAATCACAATCATACAATCACAATCATACAATCACGATCATATAATCACGATCATACAATCACGATCATACAATCACGATCATACAATCACGATCATACAATCACAATCATACAATCACAATCATACAATCGCAATATTACAATCGCAAGCATACAATCACAATCATACAATCACTATCGTACAATCACAATCATACAAACGCAATCATACAGTCACAATCATATAATCACAATCATACAATCACAATCATACAATCATAATCATATAATCACACTCATTAAATTGCAATCATACAATCGCAATCATACAAACACAATCATAAAATCGCAATCATACAATCGCAATGCGACAATCACAATCATACAATCACAATCATACAAACGCAATCATACAATCACAATCATGCAATCACAATCATACAATCACAATCATATAATCACAATTATACAATCACAATCATACAATCACAAGCATACAATCACAATCATACAATCACAATCATACAATCACAATCATACAATCTCAATCATGCAATCACAATCATACAATCAAAATCATACAATCGCAATCATACAATCACAATCATACAATCACAATCATACAATAACAATCATACAATCACAATCATACAATCACGATCATACAATCACAATCATACAATAAAAGTCATACAATCACATTCATACAATGACAATCATACAATCACAATCATACAATCACAATCATACAAACACAATCATACAATCACAGTCATGCAATCACAATCATACAATCGCAATCATACAATCGCAATATCACAATCACTATCATACAATCACAGTCATACAATCACAATCATACAATCACAGTCATACAATCACAATCATACAATCGCAATCATACAATCGCAATGTCACAATCACTATCGTACAATCACAATCATACAATCACGATCATACAATCACGATCATACAATCACGATCATACAATCGCGATCATACAATCACGATCATACAATCACGATCATACAATCACGATCATACAATCACGATCATACAATCACCATCATACAATCACAATCATATAATCACAGTCATGCAATCACAATCATGCAATCAAAATCATACAATCACAATCATACAGTCGCAATCATGCAATCACAATCATACAATCACAATCATACAATTAAAATCATACAATCACAATCATACAATCACAATCATACAATCACAATCATATAATCACAATCATACAATCACAATCATACAATCATGATCATATAATCACGATCATACAATCACAATAATACATCACAATCATACAATCGCAATATTACAATCGCAATCATACAATCGCAATGTCACAATCACTATCATACAATCACAATCATACAATCACTATCATAAAATCACAATCATACAAACGCAATCATACAATCACAATCATATAATCACAATCATACAATCAGAATCATATAATCACGATCATACAATCACGATCATACAATCACGATCATACAATCACAATCATACAATCACAATCATACAATCACAATCATACAATCACAATCATACAATCACAATCATACAATCACAATCATACAATCACAATCATACAATCACAATCATACAATCACAATCATACAATCACAATCATACAATCACAATCGTACAATCACAATCATACAATCACAATCATACAATCACAATCATACAATAAAAGTCATACAATCACAATCATACAATGACAATTATACAATCACAATCATACAATCACAATCATACAAACACAATCATACAATCACAGTCATGCAATCACAATCATACAATCGCAATCATACAATCGCAATATCACAATCACTATCATACAATCACAATCATACAATCACAGTCATACAATCACAATCATACAATCACAATCATACATTCACAATCATACAATCACCGTCATACAATCACAATCATACAATCGCAATCATACAATCGCAATGTCACAATCACTATCGTACAATCACAATCATACAATCACAGTCATACAGTCATAATCATGCAATCACGATCATACAATCACGATCATACAATCACAATCATACAATCCCAATCATACAATCGCAATATTACAATCGCAATCATACAATCACAATCATCCAATTAAAATCATATAATCACAATCATACAATGACAATCATACAATCACAATCATACAATCACAATCATACAATCACAATCATACAATCACAATCATACAATCACAGTCATATAATCACAATCATGCAATCACAATCATACAATCAAAATCATACAATCACAATCATACAGTCGCAATCATGCAATCACAATCATACAATCACAATCATACAATCACAATCATACAATCACAATCATACAATCACAATCATACAATCACAATCATACAATCACAATCATACAATCACAATCATACAATCACAATCATACAATCACAATCATACAATCGCAATATTACAATCGCAATCGTACAATCACAATCATACAATTAAAATCATACAATCACAATCATACAATGACAATCATACAATCACAATCATACAATCATAATCATACAATCACAATCATACAATCACAATCGTACAATCACAATCATATAATCACAGTCATGCAATCACAATCATGCAATCAAAATCATACAATCACAATCATACAGTCGCAATCATGCAATCACAATCATACAATCACAATCATACAATTAAAATCATACAATCGCAATATTACAATCGCAATCATACAATCACAATCATACAATCACTATCGTACAATCACAATCATACAAACGCAATCATACAGTCACAATCATATAATCACAATCATACAATCACAATCATACAATCATAATCATATAATCAGACTCATTAAATTGCAATCATACAATCGCAATCATACAAACCCAATCATAAAATCGCAATCATACAATCGCAATGTGACAATCACAATCATACAATCACAATCATACAAACGCAATCATACAATCACAATCATACAATCACAATCATATAATCACAATTATACAATCACAATCATACAATCACAAGCATACAATCACAATCATACAATCACAATCATACAATCACAATCATACAATCACAATCATACAATCTCAATCATGCAATCACAATCATACAATCAAAATCATACAATCGCAATCATACAATCACAATCATACAATCACAATCATACAATAACAATCATACAATCACAATCATACAATGACGATCATACAATCACAATCATACAATAAAAGTCATACAATCACATTCATACAATGACAATCATACAATCACAATCATACAATCACAATCATACAAACACAATCATACAATCACAGTCATGCAATCACAATCATACAATCGCAATCATACAATCGCAATATCACAATCACTATCATACAATCACAGTCATACAATCACAATCATACAATCACAATCATACAATCACAGTCATACAATCACAATCATACAATCGCAATCATACAATCGCAATGTCACAATCACTATCGTACAATCACAATCATACAATCACGATCATACAATCACGATCATACAATCACGATCATACAATCACGATCATACAATCACGATCATACAATCACGATCATACAATCACCATCATACAATCACAATCATACATACACAATCATATAATCACAGTCATGCAATCACAATCATGCAATCAAAATAATACAATCACAATCACACAGTCGCAATCATGCAATCACAATCATACAATCACAATCATATAATCACAATCATACAATCAGAATCATATAATCACGATCATACAATCACAATCATACAATCACAATCATACAATCACAATCATACAATCGCAATCATACAATCACAATCATACAATCACAATCATACAATTAAAATCATACAATCACAATCATACAATCACAATCATAAAATCACAATCTTACAATCGCAATCATACAATCGCAATGTCACAATCACTATCATACAATCACAATCATACAATCACAATCATACAATCACAATCTTACTATCACAATCATACAATCACACTCATACAATCACAATCATACAATCGCAATCATACAATCGCAATGTCACAATCACTATTATACAATCACAGTCATAAAATCACAATCATACAATCACAATCATACAATCACGATCATACAATCACGATCATACAATCACGATCATATAATCACGATCATACAATCACAATCATACATCACAATCATACAATCACAGTCATACAATCACAATCATACAATCGCAATCATACAATCGCAATGTCACAATCACTATCGTACAATCACAATCATAGAATCACAATCATACAATCACGATCATACAATCACGATCATACAATCACGATCATACAATCACGATCATACAATCACAATCATACAATCACAGTCATACAATCACAATCATACAATCGCAATCATACAATCGCAATGTCACAATCACTATCGTACAATCACAATCATACAATCACGATCATACAATCACGATCATACAATCACGATCATACAATCACGATCATACAGTCACAATCATACAATCACAGTCATACAATCACAATCATACAATCGCAATCATACAATCGCAATGTCACAATCACTATCGTACAATCACAATCATACAATCACGATCATACAATCACGATCATACAATCACGATCATACAATCACGATCATACAATCACGATCATACAATCACAATCATACAATCGCAATATTACAATCGCAATCATACAATCACAATCATACAATTAAAATCATACAATCACAATCATACAGTGACAATCATACAATCACAATCATACAATCATAGTCATACAATCACAATCATACAATCACAATCGTACAATCACAATCATATAATCACAGTCATGCAATCACAATCATGCAATCAAAATCATACAATCACAATCATACAGTCGCAATCATGCAATCACAATCATACAATCACAATCATACAATTAAAATCATACAATCACAATCATACAATCACAATCATACAATCACAATCATACAAACGCAATCATACAATCGCAATGTCACAATCACTATCATACAATCACAATCATACAATCACAATCATACAATCACAATCTTACTATCACAATCATACAATCACACTCATAGAATCACAATCATACAATCGCAATGTCACAATCACTATTATACAATCACAGTCATACAATCACAATCATACAATCACAATCATATAATCACAATCATACAATCACAATCATACAATCACAATCATACAATCACGATCATATAATCACGATCATACAATCACAATCATACATCACAATCATACAATCGCAATATTACAATCGCAATCATACAATCGCAATGTCACAATCACTATCATACAATCACAATCATACAATCACTATCATAAATTCACAATCATATAATCACAATCATACAATCACAATCATACAATCACAATCATACAATCACGATCATATAATCACGATCATACAATCACGATCATACAATCACGATCATACAATCACGATCATATAATCACAATCATACAATCACAATCATACAATCGCAATATTACAATCGCAAGCATACAATCACAATCATACAATCACTATCGTACAATCACAATCATACAAACGCAATCATACAGTCACAATCATATAATCACAATCATACAATCACAATCATACAATCATAATCATATAACCACACTCATTAAATTGCAATCATACAATCGCAATCATACAAACACAATCATAAAATCGCAATCATACAATCGCAATGTGACAATCACAATCATACAATCACAATCATACAAACGCAATCATACAATCACAATCATACAATCACAATCATACAATCACAATCATATAATCACAATTATACAATCACAATCATACAATCACAAGCATACAATCACAATCATACAATCACAATCATACAATCACAATCATACAATCTCAATCATGCAATCACAATCATACAATCAAAATCATACAATCGCAATCATACAATCACAATCATACAATCACAATCATACAATAACAATCATACAATCACAATCATACAATCACGATCATACAATCACAATCATACAATAAAAGTCATACAATCACATTCATACAATGACAATCATACAATCACAATCATACAATCACAATCATACAAACACAATCATACAATCACAGTCATGCAATCACAATCATACAATCGCAATCATACAATCGCAATATCACAATCACTATCATACAATCACAGTCATACAATCACAATCATACAATCACAGTCATACAATCACAATCATACAATCGCAATCATACAATCGCAATGTCACAATCACTATCGTACAATCACAATCATACAATCACGATCATACAATCACGATCATACAATCACGATCATACAATCACGATCATACAATCACGATCATACAATCACGATCATACAATCACGATCATACAATCACGATCATACAATCACAATCATACAATCACAATCATATAATCACAGTCATGCAATCACAATCATGCAATCAAAATCATACAATCACAATCATACAGTCGCAATCATGCAATCACAATCATACAATCACAATCATACAATTAAAATCATACAATCACAATCATACAATCACAATCATACAATCACAATCATATAATCACAATCATACAATCACAATCATACAATCATGATCATATAATCACGATCATACAATCACAATAATACATCACAATCATACAATCGCAATATTACAATCGCAATCATACAATCGCAATGTCACAATCACTATCATACAATCACAATCATACAATCACTATCATAAAATCACAATCATACAAACGCAATCATACAATCACAATCATATAATCACAATCATACAATCAGAATCATATAATCACGATCATACAATCACGATCATACAATCACGATCATACAATCACAATCATACAGTCACAATCATACAATCACAATCATACAATCACAATCATACAATCACAATCATACAATCACAATCATACAATCACAATCATACAATCACAATCATACAATCACAATCATACAATCACAATCATACAATCACAATCATACAATCACAATCATACAATCACAATCATACAATCACAATCATACAATCACAATCATACAATCACAATCATACAATCACAATCATACAATCACAATCATACAATAAAAGTCATACAATCACAATCATACAATGACAATTATACAATCACAATCATACAATCACAATCATACAAACACAATCATACAATCACAGTCATGCAATCACAATCATACAATCGCAATCATACAATCGCAATATCACAATCACTATCATACAATCACAATCATACAATCACAGTCATACAATCACAATCATACAATCACAATCATACATTCACAATCATACAATCACCGTCATACAATCACAATCATACAATCGCAATCATACAATCGCAATGTCACAATCACTATCGTACAATCACAATCATACAATCACAGTCATACAGTCATAATCATGCAATCACGATCATACAATCACGATCATACAATCACAATCATACAATCCCAATCATACAATCGCAATATTACAATCGCAATCATACAATCACAATCATCCAATTAAAATCATATAATCACAATCATACAATGACAATCATACAATCACAATCATACAATCACAATCATACAATCACAATCATACAATCACAATCATTCAATCACAGTCATATAATCACAATCATGCAATCACAATCATACAATCAAAATCATACAATCACAATCATACAGTCGCAATCATGCAATCACAATCATACAATCACAATCATACAGTCACAATCATTCAATCACAATCATACAATCACAATCATACAATCACAATCATACAATCACAATCATACAATCACAATCATACAATCACAATCATACAATCGCAATATTACAATCGCAATCGTACAATCACAATCATACAATTAAAATCATACAATCACAATCATACAATGACAATCATACAATCACAATCATACAATCATAATCATACAATCACAATCATACAATCACAATCGTACAATCACAATCATATAATCACAGTCATGCAATCACAATCATGCAATCAAAATCATACAATCACAATCATACAGTCGCAATCATGCAATCACAATCATACAATCACAATCATACAATTAAAATCATACAATCGCAATATTACAATCGCAATCATACAATCACAATCATACAATCACTATCGTACAATCACAATCATACAAACGCAATCATACAGTCACAATCATATAATCACAATCATACAATCACAATCATACAATCATAATCATATAATCAGACTCATTAAATTGCAATCATACAATCGCAATCATACAAACCCAATCATAAAATCGCAATCATACAATCGCAATGTGACAATCACAATCCTACAATCACAATCATACAAACGCAATCATACAATCACAATCATACAATCACAATCATATAATCACAATTATACAATCACAATCATACAATCACAAGCATACAATCACAATCATACAATCACAATCATACAATCACAATCATACAATCTCAATCATGCAATCACAATCATACAATCAAAATCATACAATCGCAATCATACAATCACAATCATACAATCACAATCATACAATAACAATCATACAATCACAATCATACAATGACGATCATACAATCACAATCATACAATAAAAGTCATACAATCACATTCATACAATGACAATCATACAATCACAATCATACAATCACAATCATACAAACACAATCATACAATCACAGTCATGCAATCACAATCATACAATCGCAATCATACAATCGCAATATCACAATCACTATCATACAATCACAGTCATACAATCACAATCATACAATCGCAATCATACAATCACAGTCATACAATCACAATCCTACAATCGCAATCATACAATCGCAATGTCACAATCACTATCGTACAATCACAATCATACAATCACGATCATACAATCACGATCATACAATCACGATCATACAATCACGATCATACAATCACGATCATACAATCACGATCATACAATCACGATCATACAATCACGATCATACAATCACAATCATACATACACAATCATATAATCACAGTCATGCAATCACAATCATGCAATCAAAATAATACAATCACAATCACACAGTCGCAATCATGCAATCACAATCATACAATCACAATCATACAATTAAAATCATACAATCACAATCATACAATCACAATCATACAATCACAATCATACAATCGCAATCATACAATCGCAATGTCACAATCACTATCATACAATCACAATCATACAATCACAATCATACAATCACAATCTTACTATCACAATCATACAATCACACTCATACAATCACAATCATACAATCACAATCATATAATCACAATCATACAATCACAATCATACAATCATGATCATATAATCACGATCATACAATCACAATCATACATCACAATCATACAATCGCAATATTACAATCGCAATCATACAATCGCAATGTCACAATCACTATCATACAATCACAATCATACAATCACTATCATAAAATCACAATCATACAAACGCAATCATACAATCACAATCATATAATCACAATCATACAATCAGAATCATATAATCACGATCATACAATCACAATCATACAATCACAATCATACAATCACAATCATACAATCGCAATCATACAATCGCAATCATACAATCACAATCATACAATTAAAATCATACAATCACAATCATACAATCACAATCATAAAATCACAATCTTACAATCGCAATCATACAATCGCAATGTCACAATCACTATCATACAATCACAATCATACAATCACAATCATACAATCACAATCTTACTATCACAATCATACAATCACACTCACACAATCACAATCATACAATCGCAATCATACAATCGCAATGTCACAATCACTATTATACAATCACAGTCATACAATCACAATCATACAATCACGATCATACAATCACGATCATACAATCACGATCATACAATCACGATCATATAATCACGATCATACAATCACAATCATACATCACAATCATACAATCGCAATATTTCAATCGCAATCATACAATCGCAATGTCACAATCACTATCATACAATCACAATCATACAATCACTATCGTACAAGCACAATCATACAAACGCAATCATACAATCACAATCATATAATCACAATTATACAATCACAATCATACAATCACAAGCATACAATCACAATCATACAATCACAATCATACAATCACAATCATACAATCTCAATCATGCAATCACAATCATACAATCAAAATCATACAATCACAATCATACAATCACAATCATACAATCACAATCATACAATCACAATCATGCAATCACAATCATACAATCAAAATCACACAATCACAATCATACAGTCGCAATCATGCAATCAAAATCATACAATCACAATCATACAATCACAATCATACAATCACAATCCTACTATCACAATCATACAATCACACTCATACAATCACAATCATACAATCGCAATCATACAATCGCAATGTCACAATCACTATTATACAATCACAGTCATAAAATCACAATCATACAATCACAATCATACAATCACAATCATACAATGACAATCATACAATCACAATCATACAATCATAATCATACAATCACAATCATACAATCACAATCGTACAATCACAATCATATAATCACAGTCATGCAATCACAATCATGCAATCAAAATCATACAATCACAATCATACAGTCGCAATCATGCAATCACAATCATACAATCACAATCATACAATGACAATCATACAAGCACAATCATACAATCACAATCATACAAACACAATCATACAATCACAGTCATGCAATCACAATCATACAATCGCAATCATACAATCGCAATATCACAATCACTATCATACAATAACAATCATACAATCACAGTCACACAATCACAATCATACAATCACAATCATAAAATCACAATCATACAATCACAGTCATACAATCACAATCATACAATCGCAATCATACAATCGCAATGTCACAATCACTATCGTACAATCACAATCACTCAATCACAATCATACAATCACCATCATACAATCACCATCATACAATCACAATCACACAATCATAATCATATAATCACACTCATAAAATTGCAATCATACAATCGCAATCATACAATCACACTCATACAATCACAATCATACAATCTGAATCATGCAATTACAATCGTACGATCATAATCATGCAAGAACAATCATACAATCACAATCATGGAACTATAATTATACAACCACAATCATACGATCACAATCATACATTCGCAATCATACAAACACAATCATAAAATCTCAATCATACAATCGCAATGTCACAGTCACAATCATACAATCACAATCATACAATCACAATCATACAATCACAATCATGCAACCACAATCATACTATCACAATCATACAATCACAATCATACAACCACAATCATACAATCATAATCATATAATCACAATCATGCAATCACAATCAACCAATCAACATCATACAATCACAATCATACAGTCGCAATCATGCAATCACAATCATACAATCACAATCATACAATTAAAATCATACAATCACAATCATACAATCACAATCATACAATCACAATCATACAATCGCAATCATACAATCGCAATCATACAATTACAATCATACAATTAAAATCATACAATCACAATCATACAATCACAATCATAAAATCACAATCTTACAATCGCAATCATACAATCGCAATGTCACAATCACTATCATACAATCACAATCATACAATCACAATCATACAATCACAATCTTACTATCACAATCATACAATCACACTCATACAATCACAATCATACAATCGCAATCATACAATCGCAATGTCACAATCACTATTATACAATCACAGTCATACAATCACAATCATACAATCACGATCATACAATCACGATCATACAATCACGATCATACAATCACGATCATATAATCACGATCATACAATCACAATCATACATCACAATCATACAATCGCAATGTTACAATCGCAATCATACAATCGCAATGTCACAATCACTATCATACAATCACAATCATACAATCACTATCGTACAATCACAATCATACAAACGCAATCATACAATCACAATCATATAATCACAATTATACAATCACAATCATACAATCACAAGCATACAATCACAATCATACAATCACAATCATACAATCACAATCATACAATCACAATCATACAATCACAATCATACAATCTCAATCATGCAATCACAATCATACAATCAAAATCATACAATCACAATCATACAATCACAATCATACAATCACAATCATACAATCACAATCATGCAATCACAATCATACAATCAAAATCACACAATCACAATCATACAGTCGCAATCATGCAATCAAAATCATACAATCACAATCATACAATCACAATCATACAATCACAATCCTACTATCACAATCATACAATCACACTCATACAATCACAATCATACAATCGCAATCATACAATCGCAATGTCACAATCACTATTATACAATCACAGTCATAAAATCACAATCATACAATCACAATCATACAATCACAATCATACAATGACAATCATACAATCACAATCATACAATCATAATCATACAATCACAATCATACAATGACAATCATACAATCACAATCATACAATCACAATCATACAATCACAATCATACAATCACAATCATTCAATCACAGTCATATAATCACAATCATGCAATCACAATCATACAATCAAAATCATACAATCACAATCATACAGTCGCAATCATGCAATCACAATCATACAATCACAATCATACAGTCACAATCATTCAATCACAATCATACAATCACAATCATACAATCACAATCATACAATCACAATCATACAATCACAATCATACAATCACAATCATACAATCGCAATATTACAATCGCAATCGTACAATCACAATCATACAATTAAAATCATACAATCACAATCATACAATGACAATCATACAATCACAATCATACAATCATAATCATACAATCACAATCATACAATCACAATCGTACAATCACAATCATATAATCACAGTCATGCAATCACAATCATGCAATCAAAATCATACAATCACAATCATACAGTCGCAATCATGCAATCACAATCATACAATCACAATCATACAATTAAAATCATACAATCGCAATATTACAATCGCAATCATACAATCACAATCATACAATCACTATCGTACAATCACAATCATACAAACGCAATCATACAGTCACAATCATATAATCACAATCATACAATCACAATCATACAATCATAATCATATAATCAGACTCATTAAATTGCAATCATACAATCGCAATCATACAAACCCAATCATAAAATCGCAATCATACAATCGCAATGTGACAATCACAATCCTACAATCACAATCATACAAACGCAATCATACAATCACAATCATACAATCACAATCATATAATCACAATTATACAATCACAATCATACAATCACAAGCATACAATCACAATCATACAATCACAATCATACAATCACAATCATACAATCTCAATCATGCAATCACAATCATACAATCAAAATCATACAATCGCAATCATACAATCACAATCATACAATCACAATCATACAATAACAATCATACAATCACAATCATACAATGACGATCATACAATCACAATCATACAATAAAAGTCATACAATCACATTCATACAATGACAATCATACAATCACAATCATACAATCACAATCATACAAACACAATCATACAATCACAGTCATGCAATCACAATCATACAATCGCAATCATACAATCGCAATATCACAATCACTATCATACAATCACAGTCATACAATCACAATCATACAATCGCAATCATACAATCACAGTCATACAATCACAATCCTACAATCGCAATCATACAATCGCAATGTCACAATCACTATCGTACAATCACAATCATACAATCACGATCATACAATCACGATCATACAATCACGATCATACAATCACGATCATACAATCACGATCATACAATCACGATCATACAATCACGATCATACAATCACGATCATACAATCACAATCATACATACACAATCATATAATCACAGTCATGCAATCACAATCATGCAATCAAAATAATACAATCACAATCACACAGTCGCAATCATGCAATCACAATCATACAATCACAATCATACAATTAAAATCATACAATCACAATCATACAATCACAATCATACAATCACAATCATACAATCGCAATCATACAATCGCAATGTCACAATCACTATCATACAATCACAATCATACAATCACAATCATACAATCACAATCTTACTATCACAATCATACAATCACACTCATACAATCACAATCATACAATCACAATCATATAATCACAATCATACAATCACAATCATACAATCATGATCATATAATCACGATCATACAATCACAATCATACATCACAATCATACAATCGCAATATTACAATCGCAATCATACAATCGCAATGTCACAATCACTATCATACAATCACAATCATACAATCACTATCATAAAATCACAATCATACAAACGCAATCATACAATCACAATCATATAATCACAATCATACAATCAGAATCATATAATCACGATCATACAATCACAATCATACAATCACAATCATACAATCACAATCATACAATCGCAATCATACAATCGCAATCATACAATCACAATCATACAATTAAAATCATACAATCACAATCATACAATCACAATCATAAAATCACAATCTTACAATCGCAATCATACAATCGCAATGTCACAATCACTATCATACAATCACAATCATACAATCACAATCATACAATCACAATCTTACTATCACAATCATACAATCACACTCACACAATCACAATCATACAATCGCAATCATACAATCGCAATGTCACAATCACTATTATACAATCACAGTCATACAATCACAATCATACAATCACGATCATACAATCACGATCATACAATCACGATCATACAATCACGATCATATAATCACGATCATACAATCACAATCATACATCACAATCATACAATCGCAATATTTCAATCGCAATCATACAATCGCAATGTCACAATCACTATCATACAATCACAATCATACAATCACTATCGTACAAGCACAATCATACAAACGCAATCATACAATCACAATCATATAATCACAATTATACAATCACAATCATACAATCACAAGCATACAATCACAATCATACAATCACAATCATACAATCACAATCATACAATCTCAATCATGCAATCACAATCATACAATCAAAATCATACAATCACAATCATACAATCACAGTCATACAATCACAATCATACAATCACAATCATGCAATCACAATCATACAATCAAAATCACACAATCACAATCATACAGTCGCAATCATGCAATCAAAATCATACAATCACAATCATACAATCACAATCATACAATCACAATCCTACTATCACAATCATACAATCACACTCATACAATCACAATCATACAATCGCAATCATACAATCGCAATGTCACAATCACTATTATACAATCACAGTCATAAAATCACAATCATACAATCACAATCATACAATCACAATCATACAATGACAATCATACAATCACAATCATACAATCATAATCATACAATCACAATCATACAATCACAATCGTACAATCACAATCATATAATCACAGTCATGCAATCACAATCATGCAATCAAAATCATACAATCACAATCATACAGTCGCAATCATGCAATCACAATCATACAATCACAATCATACAATGACAATCATACAAGCACAATCATACAATCACAATCATACAAACACAATCATACAATCACAGTCATGCAATCACAATCATACAATCGCAATCATACAATCGCAATATCACAATCACTATCATACAATAACAATCATACAATCACAGTCACACAATCACAATCATACAATCACAATCATAAAATCACAATCATACAATCACAGTCATACAATCACAATCATACAATCGCAATCATACAATCGCAATGTCACAATCACTATCGTACAATCACAATCACTCAATCACAATCATACAATCACCATCATACAATCACCATCATACAATCACAATCACACAATCATAATCATATAATCACACTCATAAAATTGCAATCATACAATCGCAATCATACAATCACACTCATACAATCACAATCATACAATCTGAATCATGCAATTACAATCGTACGATCATAATCATGCAAGAACAATCATACAATCACAATCATGGAACTATAATTATACAACCACAATCATACGATCACAATCATACATTCGCAATCATACAAACACAATCATAAAATCTCAATCATACAATCGCAATGTCACAGTCACAATCATACAATCACAATCATACAATCACAATCATACAATCACAATCATGCAACCACAATCATACTATCACAATCATACAATCACAATCATACAACCACAATCATACAATCATAATCATATAATCACAATCATGCAATCACAATCAACCAATCAACATCATACAATCACAATCATACAGTCGCAATCATGCAATCACAATCATACAATCACAATCATACAATTAAAATCATACAATCACAATCATACAATCACAATCATACAATCACAATCATACAATCGCAATCATACAATCGCAATCATACAATTACAATCATACAATTAAAATCATACAATCACAATCATACAATCACAATCATAAAATCACAATCTTACAATCGCAATCATACAATCGCAATGTCACAATCACTATCATACAATCACAATCATACAATCACAATCATACAATCACAATCTTACTATCACAATCATACAATCACACTCATACAATCACAATCATACAATCGCAATCATACAATCGCAATGTCACAATCACTATTATACAATCACAGTCATACAATCACAATCATACAATCACGATCATACAATCACGATCATACAATCACGATCATACAATCACGATCATATAATCACGATCATACAATCACAATCATACATCACAATCATACAATCGCAATGTTACAATCGCAATCATACAATCGCAATGTCACAATCACTATCATACAATCACAATCATACAATCACTATCGTACAATCACAATCATACAAACGCAATCATACAATCACAATCATATAATCACAATTATACAATCACAATCATACAATCACAAGCATACAATCACAATCATACAATCACAATCATACAATCACAATCATACAATCACAATCATACAATCTCAATCATGCAATCACAATCATACAATCAAAATCATACAATCACAATCATACAATCACAATCATACAATCACAATCATACAATCACAATCATGCAATCACAATCATACAATCAAAATCACACAATCACAATCATACAGTCGCAATCATGCAATCAAAATCATACAATCACAATCATACAATCACAATCATACAATCACAATCCTACTATCACAATCATACAATCACACTCATACAATCACAATCATACAATCGCAATCATACAATCGCAATGTCACAATCACTATTATACAATCACAGTCATAAAATCACAATCATACAATCACAATCATACAATCACAATCATACAATGACAATCATACAATCACAATCATACAATCATAATCATACAATCACAATCATACAATCACAATCGTACAATCACAATCATATAATCACAGTCATGCAATCACAATCATGCAATCAAAATCATACAATCACAATCATACAGTCGCAATCATGCAATCACAATCATACAATCACAATCATACAATTAAAATCATACAATCACAATCATACAATCACAATCATACAATCACTATCATAAATTCACAATCATATAATCACAATCATACAATCACAATCATACAATCACAATCATACAATCACGATCATATAATCACGATCATACAATCACGATCATACAATTACGATCATACAATCACGATCATACAATCACGATCATACAATCACAATCATACAATCGCAATATTACAATCGCAATCATACAATCGCAATGTCACAATCATTATCATACAGTCACAATCAGACAATCACAAACATACAATCCCAATCATTCAATCTCAATCATACAATCACAATCATATAATCACAATCACTCAATCACAATCATACAATCACCGTCATACAATCACCATCATACAATCACAATCACACAATCATAATCATATAATCACACTCATAAAATTGCAATCATACAATCGCAATCATACAATCACACTCATACAATCACAATCATACAATCTGAATCATGCAATTACAATCGTACGATCATAATCATGCAAGAACAATCATACAATCACAATCATGGAACTATAATTATACAACCACAATCATACGATCACAATCATACATTCGCAATCATACAAACACAATCATAAAATCTCAATCATACAATCGCAATGTCACAGTCACAATCATACAATCACAATCATACAATCACAATCATACAATCACAATTATACAATCACAATCATACTATCACAATCATACAATCACAATCATACAACCACAATCATACAATCACAATCATATAATCACAATCATGCAATCACAATCAACCAATCAACATCATACAATCACAATCATACAGTCGCAATCATGCAATCACAATCATACAATCACAATCATACAATTAAAATCATACAATCACAATCATACAATCACAATCATACAATCACAATCATACAATCGCAATCATACAATCGCAATGTCACAATCACTATCATACAATCACAATCATACAATCACAATCATACAATCACAATCCTACTATCACAATCATACAATCACACTCATACAATCACAATCATACAATCGCAATCATACAATCGCAATGTCACAATCACTATTATACAATCACAGTCATAAAATCACAATCATACAATCACAATCATACAATCACGATCATACAATCACGATCATACAATCACGATCATACAATCACGATCATATAATCACGATCATACAATCACAATCATACATCACAATCATACAATCACAGTCATACAATCACAATCATACAATCGCAATCATACAATCGCAATGTCACAATCACTATCGTACAATCACAATCATACAATCACAATCATACAATCACGATCATACAATCACGATCATACAATCACGATCATACAATCACGATCATACAATCACAATCATACAATCACAGTCATACAATCACAATCATACAATCGCAATCATACAATCGCAATGTCACAATCACTATCGTACAATCACAATCATACAATCACGATCATACAATCACGATCATACAATCACGATCATACAATCACGATCATACAAACACGATCATACAATCACGATCATACAATCACGATCATACAATCACAATCATACAATCGCAATATTACAATCGCAATCATACAATCACAATCATACAATTAAAATCATACAATCACAATCATACAATGACAATCATACAATCACAATCATACAATCATAATCATACAATCACAATCATACAATCACAATCGTGCAATCACAATCATATAATCACAGTCATGCAATCACAATCATGCAATCAAAATCATACAATCACAATCATACAGTCGCAATCATGCAATCACAATCATACAATCACAATCATACAATCAAAATCATACAATCACAATCATACAATCACAATCATACAATCACAATCATTCAATCACAATCATACAATCGCAATCATACAATCGCAATGTCACAATCACTATCATACAATCACAATCATACAATCACAATCATACAATCGCAATCATACAATCGCAATATCACAATCACTATCATACAATCACAGTCATACAATCACAATCATACAATCACAATCATACAATCACAGTCATACAATCACAGTCATACAATCGCAATCATACAATCGCAATGTCACAATCACTATCGTACAATCACAATCATACAATCACGATCATACAATCACGATCATACAATCACGATCGTACAATCACGATCGTACAATCACGATCGTACAATCACGATCGTACAATCACGATCGTACAATCACGATCGTACAATCACGATCGTACAATCACGATCGTACAATCACAATCATACAATCACAATCATACAATCACAATCATACAATCACAATCATACAATCACAATCATACAATCACAATCATACAATCACAATCATACAATCACAATCATACAATCACAATCATACAATCACAATCATACAATCACAATCATACAATAAAAGTCATACAATCACAATCATACAATGACAATTATACAATTACAATCATACAATCACAATCATACAAACACAATCATACAATCACAGTCATGCAATCACAATCATACAATCGCAATCATACAATCGCAATATCACAACCACTATCATACAATCACAATCATACAATCACAGTCATACAATCACAACCATACAATCACAATCATACAATCACAATCATACAATCACAGTCATACAATCACAATCATACAATCGCAATCATACAATCGCAATGTCACAATCACTATCGTACAATCACAATCATACAATCACAATCATACAGTCACGATCATGCAATCACGATCATACAATCACGATCATACAATCACAATCATACAATCCCAATCATACAATCGCAATATTACAATCGCAATCATACAATCACAATCATCCAATTAAAATCATATAATCACAATCATACAATGACAATCATACAATCACAATCATACAATCACAATCATACAATCACAATCATACAATCACAATCATACAATCACAGTCATATAATCACAATCATGCAATCACAATCATACAATCAAAATCATACAATCACAACCATGCAGTCGCAATCATGCAATCACAATCATACAATCACAATCATACAATTAAAATCATACAATCACAATCATACATCACAATCATACAATCGCAATATTACAATCACTATCATACAATCACAATCATACAATCACTATCGTACAATCACAATCATACAAACGCAATCATACAATCACAATCATATAATCACAATTATACAATCACAATCATACAATCTCAAGCATACAATCACAATCATACAATCACAATCATACAATCACAATCATACAATCTCAATCATGCAATCACAATCATACAATCAAAATCATAAAATCACAATCATACAATCACAATCATACAATCACAATCATACAATCACAATCATACAATCACGATCATACAATCACAATCATACAATCACAATCATACAATCACAATCATACAATCGCAATCATACAATCGCAATGTCACAATCACTATCATACAATCACAATCATACAATCACAATCATACAATCACAATCCTACTACCACAATCATACAATCACACTCATACAATCACAATCATACAATCGCAATCATACAATCGCAATGTCACAATCACTATTATACAATCACAGTCATAAAATCACAATCATACAATCACAATCATACAATCACGATCATACAATCACGATCATACAATCACGATCATACAATCACGATCATATAATCACGATCATACAATCACAATCATACATCACAATCATACAATCACAGTCATGCAATCACAATCATACAATCGCAATCATACAATCGCAATATCACAATCACTATCATACAATAACAATCATACAATCACAGTCACACAATCACAATCATACAATCACAATCATACAATCACAATCATACAATCACAGTCATACAATCACAATCATACAATCGCAATCATACAATCGCAATGTCACAATCACTATCGTACAATCACAATCATACAATCACAATCATACAATCACAATCATACTATCCCAATCATATAATCACAATCACTCAATCACAATCATACACTCACCATCATACAATCACCATCATACAATCACAATCTCACAATCATAATCATATAATCACACTCATAAAATTGCAATCATACAATCGCAATCATACAATCACAATCATACAATCACAATCATACAATCTGAATCATGCAATTACAATCGTACGATCATAATCATGCAAGAACAATCATACAATCACAATCATGGAACTATAATTATACAACCACAATCATACGATCACAATCATACATTCGCAATCATACAAACACAATCATAAAATCTCAATCATACAATCGCAATGTCACAGTCACAATCATACAATCACAATCATACAATCACAATCATACAATCACAATCATACAATCACAATCATACAATCACAATCATACAATCACAATCATACAATCACAATCATACAGTCGCAATCATGCAATCACAATCATGCAATCACAATCATACAATTAAAATCATACAATCACAATCATACAATCACAATCATACAATCACAATCATACAATCGCAATCATACAATCGCAATGTCACAATCACTATCAGACAATCACAATCATACAATCCCAATCATTCAATCTCAATCATACAATCACAATCATATAATCACAATCACTCAATCACAATCATACAATCACCTTCATACAATCACCATCATACAATCACAATCACACAATCATAATCATATAATCACACTCATAAAATTGCAATCATACAATCGCAATCATACAATCACACTCATACAATCACAATCATACAATCTGAATCATGCAATTACAATCGTACGATCATAATCATGCAAGAACAATCATACAATCACAATCATGGAACTATAATTATACAACCACAATCATACGATCACAATCATACATTCGCAATCATACAAACACAATCATAAAATCTCAATCATACAATCGCAATGTCACAGTCACAATCATACAATCACAATCATACAATCACAATCATACAATCACAATTATACAATCACAATCATACTATCACAATCATACAATCACAATCATACAACCACAATCATACAATCACAATCATATAATCACAATCATGCAATCACAATCAACCAATCAACATCATACAATCACAATCATACAGTCGCAATCATGCAATCACAATCATACAATCACAATCATACAATTAAAATCATACAATCACAATCATACAATCACAATCATACAATCACAATCATACAATCGCAATCATACAATCGCAATGTCACAATCACTATCATACAATCACAATCATACAATCACAATCATACAATCACAATCCTACTATCACAATCATACAATCACACTCATACAATCACAATCATACAATCGCAATCATACAATCGCAATGTCACAATCACTATTATACAATCACAGTCATAAAATCACAATCATACAATCACAATCATACAATCACGATCATACAATCACGATCATACAATCACGATCATATAATCACGATCATACAATCACAATCATACATCACAATCATACAATCACAGTCATACAATCACAATCATACAATCGCAATCATACAATCGCAATGTCACAATCACTATCGTACAATCACAATCATACAATCACAATCATACAATCACGATCATACAATCACGATCATACAATCACGATCATACAATCACGATCATACAATCACAATCATACAATCACAGTCATACAATCACAATCATACAATCGCAATCATACAATCGCAATGTCACAATCACTATCGTACAATCACAATCATACAATCACGATCATACAATCACGATCATACAATCACGATCATACAATCACGATCATACAAACACGATCATACAATCACGATCATACAATCACGATCATACAATCACAATCATACAATCGCAATATTACAATCGCAATCATACAATCACAATCATACAATTAAAATCATACAATCACAATCATACAATGACAATCATACAATCACAATCATACAATCATAATCATACAATCACAATCATACAATCACAATCGTGCAATCACAATCATATAATCACAGTCATGCAATCACAATCATGCAATCAAAATCATACAATCACAATCATACAGTCGCAATCATGCAATCACAATCATACAATCACAATCATACAATCAAAATCATACAATCACAATCATACAATCACAATCATACAATCACAATCATACAATCACAATCATACAATCGCAATCATACAATCGCAATGTCACAATCACTATCATACAATCACAATCATACAATCACAATCATACAATCGCAATCATACAATCGCAATATCACAATCACTATCATACAATCACAGTCATACAATCACAATCATACAATCACAATCATACAATCACAATCATACAATCACAATCATACAATAAAAGTCATACAATCACAATCATACAATGACAATTATACAATTACAATCATACAATCACAATCATACAAACACAATCATACAATCACAGTCATGCAATCACAATCATACAATCGCAATCATACAATCGCAATATCACAACCACTATCATACAATCACAATCATACAATCACAGTCATACAATCACAACCATACAATCACAATCATACAATCACAATCATACAATCACAGTCATACAATCACAATCATACAATCGCAATCATACAATCGCAATGTCACAATCACTATCGTACAATCACAATCATACAATCACAATCATACAGTCACGATCATGCAATCACGATCATACAATCACGATCATACAATCACAATCATACAATCCCAATCATACAATCGCAATATTACAATCGCAATCATACAATCACAATCATCCAATTAAAATCATATAATCACAATCATACAATGACAATCATACAATCACAATCATACAATCACAATCATACAATCACAATCATACAATCACAATCATACAATCACAGTCATATAATCACAATCATGCAATCACAATCATACAATCAAAATCATACAATCACAATCATGCAGTCGCAATCATGCAATCACAATCATACAATCACAATCATACAATTAAAATCATACAATCACAATCATACATCACAATCATACAATCGCAATATTACAATCACTATCATACAATCACAATCATACAATCACTATCGTACAATCACAATCATACAAACGCAATCATACAATCACAATCATATAATCACAATTATACAATCACAATCATACAATCTCAAGCATACAATCACAATCATACAATCACAATCATACAATCACAATCATACAATCTCAATCATGCAATCACAATCATACAATCAAAATCATAAAATCACAATCATACAATCACAATCATACAATCACAATCATACAATCACAATCATACAATCACGATCATACAATCACAATCATACAATCACAATCATACAATCACAATCATACAATCGCAATCATACAATCGCAATGTCACAATCACTATCATACAATCACAATCATACAATCACAATCATACAATCACAATCCTACTATCACAATCATACAATCACACTCATACAATCACAATCATACAATCGCAATCATACAATCGCAATGTCACAATCACTATTATACAATCACAGTCATAAAATCACAATCATACAATCACAATCATACAATCACGATCATACAATCACGATCATACAATCACGATCATACAATCACGATCATATAATCACGATCATACAATCACAATCATACATCACAATCATACAATCACAGTCATGCAATCACAATCATACAATCGCAATCATACAATCGCAATATCACAATCACTATCATACAATAACAATCATACAATCACAGTCACACAATCACAATCATACAATCACAATCATACAATCACAATCATACAATCACAGTCATACAATCACAATCATACAATCGCAATCATACAATCGCAATGTCACAATCACTATCGTACAATCACAATCATACAATCACAATCATACAATCACAATCATACTATCACAATCATATAATCACAATCACTCAATCACAATCATACACTCACCATCATACAATCACCATCATACAATCACAATCTCACAATCATAATCATATAATCACACTCATAAAATTGCAATCATACAATCGCAATCATACAATCACAATCATACAATCACAATCATACAATCTGAATCATGCAATTACAATCGTACGATCATAATCATGCAAGAACAATCATACAATCACAATCATGGAACTATAATTATACAACCACAATCATACGATCACAATCATACATTCGCAATCATACAAACACAATCATAAAATCTCAATCATACAATCGCAATGTCACAGTCACAATCATACAATCACAATCATACAATCACAATCATACAATCACAATCATACAATCACAATCATACAATCACAATCATACAATCACAATCATACAATCACAATCATACAGTCGCAATCATGCAATCACAATCATGCAATCACAATCATACAATTAAAATCATACAATCACAATCATACAATCACAATCATACAATCACAATCATACAATCGCAATCATACAATCGCAATGTCACAATCACTATCATACAATCACAATCATACAATCACAATCATACAATCACAATCCTACTATCACAATCATACAATCACACTCATACAATCACAATCATACAATCGCAATCATACAATCGCAATTATCACAATCACTCTTATACAATCACAGTCATACAATCACAATCATACAATCACAATCATATAATCACAATCATACAATCACAATCATACAATCACAATCATACAATCACGATCATATAATCACGATCATACAATCACAATCATACATCACAATCATACAATCGCAATATTACAATCGCAATCATACAATCGCAATGTCACAATCACTATCATACAATCACAATCATACAATCACTGTCATAAATTCACAATCGTATAATCACAATCATACAATCACAATCATACAATCACAATCATACAATCACGATCATATAATCACGATCATACAATCACGATCATACAATCACGATCATACAATCACGATTATACAATCACAATCATACAATCACAATCATACAATCGCAATATTACAATCGCAATCATACAATCACAATCATACAATCACTATGGTACAATCACAATCATACAAACGCAATCATACAGTCACAATCATATAATCACAATCATACAATCACAATCATACAATCATAATCATATAATCACACTCATTAAATTGCAATCATACAATCGCAATCATACAAACACAATCATAAAATCGCAATCATACAATCGCAATGTGACAATCACAATCATACAATCACAATCATACAAACGCAATCATACAATCACAATCATACAATCACAATCATATAATCACAATTATACAATCCCAATTATACAATCACAATCATACAATCACAAGCATACAATCACAATCATACAATCACAATCATACAATCACAATCATACAATCTCAGTCATGCAATCACAATCATACAATCAAAATCATACAATCGCAATCATACAATCACAATCATACAATCACAATCATACAATCACAATCATACAATAACAATCATACAATCACAATCATACAATCACAATCATACAATCACAATCATACAATCACAATCATACAATAAAAGTCATACAATCACATTCATACAATGACAATCATACAATAACAATCATACAATCACAATCATACAAACACAATCATACAATCACAGTCATGCAATCACAATCATACAATCGCAATCATACAATCGCAATATCACAATCACTATCATACAATCACAGTCATACAATCACAATCATACAATCACAATCATACAATCACAGTCATACAATCACAATCATACAATCACAATCATACAATCACAATCATACAATCACAGTCATACAATCACAATCATACAATCGCAATCATACAATCGCAATGTCACAATCACTATCGTACAATCACAATCATACAATCACAATCATACAGTCACGATCATGCAATCACGGTCATACAATCACGATCATACAATCACAATCATACAATCCCAATCATACAATCGCAATATTACAATCGCAATCATACAATCACAATCATCCAATTAAAATCATATAATCACAATCATACAATGACAATCATACAATCACAATCATACAATCACAATCATACAATCACAATCATACAATCACAATCATACAATCGCAATGATACAATCGCAATATCACAATCACTATCATACAATCACAGTCATACAATCACAATCATACAATCACAATCATACAATCACAGTCATACAATCACAATCATACAATCACAATCATACAATCACAATCATACAATCACAATCATACAATCACAATCATACAATCTCAATCATGCAATCACAATCATACAATCAAAATCATAAAGTCACAATCATACAATCACAATCATACAATCACAATCATACAATCACAATCATACAATCACGATCATACAATCACGATCATACAATGACGATCATACAATCACGATCATACAATCACGATCATACAATCACAATCATACAATCGCAATATTACAATCGCAATCATACAATCGCAATGTCACAATCATTATCATACAGTCACAATCAGACAATCACAATCATACAATCCCAATCATTCAATCACAATCATACAATCACAATCAACCAATCACAATCATACAATAAAAGTCATACAATCACAATCATACAATGACAATCATACAAGCACAATCATACAATCACAATCATACAAACACAATCATACAATCACAGTCATGCAATCACAATCATACAATCGCAATCATACAATCGCAATATCACAATCACTATCATACAATAACAATCATACAATCACAGTCACACAATCACAATCATACAATCACAATCATACAATCACAATCATACAATCACAATCATACAATCACAGTCATACAATCACAATCATACAATCGCAATCATACAATCGCAATGTCACAATCACTATCGTACAATCACAATCATACAATCACAATCATACAATCACAATCATACAATCACAATCATACAAACGCAATCATACAATCACATTCATATAATCACAATCATACAATCACAATCATTCAACCACAAGCAGACAATCACAATCATACAATCACGATCATACAATCACGATCATACAATCACGATCATACAATGACGATCATACAATCACGATCATACAATCACGATCATACAATCACGATCATACAATCACGATCATACAATCACAATCATACAATCGCAATATTACAATCGCAATCATACAATCGCAATGTCACAATCATTATCATACAGTCACAATCAGACAATCACAATCATACAATCCCAATCATTCAATCTCAATCATACAATCACAATCATATAATCACAATCACTCAATCACAATCATACAATCAACATCATACAATCACAATCATACAGTCGCAATCATGCAATCACAATCATACAATCACAATCATACAATTAAAATCATACAATCACAATCATACAATCACAATCATACAATCACAATCATACAATCGCAATCATACAATCGCAATGTCACAATCACTATCATACAATCACAATCATACAATCACAATCATACAATCACAATCCTACTATCACAATCATACAATCGCAATCATACATTCGCAATGTCACAATCACTATCGTACAATCACAATCATACAATCACAATAATACAATCACGATCATACAATCACGATCATACAATCACGATCATACAATCACGATCATACAATCACGATCATACAATCACAATCATACAATCACAGTCACACAATCACAATCATACAATCGCAATCATACAATCGCAATGTCACAATCACTATCGTACAATCACAATCATACAATCACGATCATACAATCACGATCATACAATCACGATCATACAATCACGATCATACAGTCACAATCATACAATCACAGTCATACAATCACAATCATACAATCGCAATCATACAATCGCAATGTCACAATCACTATCGTACAATCACAATCATACAATCACGATCATACAATCACGATCATACAATCACGATCATACAATCACGATCATACAATCACGATCATACAATCACAATCATACAATCGCAATATTACAATCGCAATCATACAATCACAATCATACAATTAAAATCATACAATCACAATCATACAATGACAATCATACAATCACAATCATACAATCATAGTCATACAATCACAATCATACAATCACAATCGTACAATCACAATCATATAATCACAGTCATGCAATCACAATCATGCAATCAAAATCATACAATCACAATCATACAGTCGCAATCATGCAATCACAATCATACAATCACAATCATACAATTAAAATCATACAATCACAATCATACAATCACAATCATACAATCACAATCATACAAACGCAATCATACAATCGCAATGTCACAATCACTATCATACAATCACAATCATACAATCACAATCATACAATCACAATCTTACTATCACAATCATACAATCACACTCATAGAATCACAATCATACAATCGCAATGTCACAATCACTATTATACAATCACAGTCATACAATCACAATCATACAATCACAATCATATAATCACAATCAAACAATCACAATCATACAATCACAATCATACAATCACGATCATATAATCACGATCATACAATCACAATCATACATCACAATCATACAATCGCAATATGCCAATCGCAATCATACAATCGCAATGTCACAATCACTATCATACAATCACAATCATACAATCACTATCATAAATTCACAATCATATAATCACAATCATACAATCACAATCATACAATCACAATCATACAATCACGATCATATAATCACGATCATACAATCACGATCATACAATCACGATCATACAATCACGATCATACAATCACAATCATACAATCACAATCATACAATCGCAATATTACAATCGCAAGCATACAATCACAATCATACAATCACTATCGTACAATCACAATCATACAAACGCAATCATACAGTCACAATCATATAATCACAATCATACAATCACAATCATACAATCATAATCATATAATCACACTCATTAAATTGCAATCATACAATCGCAATCATACAAACACAATCATAAAATCGCAATCATACAATCGCAATGTGACAATCACAATCATACAATCACAATCATACAAACGCAATCATACAATCACAATCATACAATCACAATCATACAATCACAATCATATAATCACAATTATACAATCACAATCATACAATCACAAGCATACAATCACAATCATACAATCACAATCATACAATCACAATCATACAATCTCAATCATGCAATCACAATCATACAATCAAAATCATACAATCGCAATCATACAATCACAATCATACAATCACAATCATACAATAACAATCATACAATCACAATCATACAATCACGATCATACAATCACAATCATACAATAAAAGTCATACAATCACATTCATACAATGACAATCATACAATCACAATCATACAATCACAATCATACAAACTCAATCATACAATCACAGTCATGCAATCACAATCATACAATCGCAATCATACAATCGCAATATCACAATCACTATCATACAATCACAGTCATACAATCACAATCATACAATCACAGTCATACAATCACAATCATACAATCGCAATCATACAATCGCAATGTCACAATCACTATCGTACAATCACAATCATACAATCACGATCATACAATCACGATCATACAATCACGATCATACAATCACGATCATACAATCACGATCATACAATCACGATCATACAATCACGATCATACAATCACGATCATACAATCACGATCATACAATCACAATCATACAATCACAATCATATAATCACAGTCATGCAATCACAATCATGCAATCAAAATCATACAATCACAATCATACAGTCGCAATCATGCAATCACAATCATACAATCACAATCATACAATTAAAATCATACAATCACAATCATACAATCACAATCATACAATCACAATCATATAATCACAATCATACAATCACAATCATACAATCATGATCATATAATCACGATCATACAATCACAATAATACATCACAATCATACAATCGCAATATTACAATCGCAATCATACAATCGCAATGTCACAATCACTATCATACAATCACAATCATACAATCACTATCATAAAATCACAATCATACAAACGCAATCATACAATCACAATCATATAATCACAATCATACAATCAGAATCATATAATCACGATCATACAATCACGATCATAGAATCACGATCATACAATCACAATCATACAATCACAATCATACAATCACAATCATACAATCACAATCATACAATCACAATCATACAATCACAATCATACATCACAATCATACAATCGCAATATGCCAATCGCAATCATACAATCGCAATGTCACAATCACTATCATACAATCACAATCATACAATCACTATCATAAATTCACAATCATATAATCACAATCATACAATCACAATCATACAATCACAATCATACAAACGCAATCATACAATCACAATCATACAATCACAATCATACAATCACAATCATATAATCACAATTATACAATCACAATCATACAATCACAAGCATACAATCACAATCATACAATCACAATCATACAATCACAATCATACAATCTCAATCATGCAATCACAATCATACAATCAAAATCATACAATCGCAATCATACAATCACAATCATACAATCACAATCATACAATAACAATCATACAATCACAATCATACAATCACGATCATACAATCACAATCATACAATAAAAGTCATACAATCACATTCATACAATGACAATCATACAATCACAATCATACAATCACAATCATACAAACACAATCATACAATCACAGTCATGCAATCACAATCATACAATCGCAATCATACAATCACAATCATACAATCACAATCATACAATAACAATCATACAATCACAATCATACAATCACGATCATACAATCACAATCATACAATAACAATCATACAATCACAATCATACAATCACGATCATACAATCACAATCATACAATAAAAGTCATACAATCACATTCATACAATGACAATCATACAATCACAATCATACAATCACAATCATACAATCACAAGCATACAATCACAATCATACAATCACAATCATACAATCACAATCATACAATCTCAATCATGCAATCACAATCATACAATAAAAGTCATACAATCACAATCATACAATGACAATTATACAATCACAATCATACAATCACAATCATACAAACACAATCATACAATCACAGTCATGCAATCACAATCATGCAATCAAAATCATACAATCACAATCATACAATCACAGTCATACAATCACAATCATACAATCGCAATCATACAATCGCAATGTCACAATCACTATCGTACAATCACAATCATACAATCACGATCATACAATGACGATCATACAATCACGATCATACAATCACGATCATACAATCACGATCATACAATCACCATCATACAATCGCAATATTACAATCGCAATCATACAATGGCAATGTCACAATCATTATCATACAGTCACAATCAGACAATCACAATCATACAATCCCAATCATTCAATCTCAATCATACAATCACAATCATATAATCACAATCACTCAATCACAATCATACAATCACCATCATACAATCACAATCACACAATCATAATCATATAATCACACTCATAAAATTGCAATCATACAATCGCAATCATACACTCACACTCATACAATCACAATCATACAATCTGAATCATGCAATTACAATCGTACGATCATAATCATGCAAGAACAATCATACAATCACAATCATGGAACTATAATTATACAACCACAATCATACGATCACAATCATACATTCGCAATCATACAAACACAGTCATAAAATCTCAATCATACAATCGCAATGTCACAGTCACAATCATACAATCACAATCATACAATCACAATCATACAATCACAATCATACAATCACAATCATACTATCACAATCATACAATCACAATCATACAACCACAATCATACAATCACAATCATATAATCACAATCATGCAATCACAATCAACCAATCAACATCATACAATCACAATCATACAGTCGCAATCATGCAATCACAATCATACAATCACAATCATACAATTAAAATCATACAATCACAATCATACAATCACAATCATACAATCACAATCATACAATCGCAATCATACAATCGCAATCATACAATTACAATCATACAATTAAAATCATACAATCACAATCATACAATCACAATCATAAAATCACAATCTTACAATCGCAATCATACAATCGCAATGTCACAATCACTATCATACAATCACAATCATACAATCACAATCATACAATCACAATCTTACTATCACAATCATACAATCACACTCATACAATCACAATCATACAATCGCAATCATACAATCGCAATGTCACAATCACTATTATACAATCACAGTCATACAATCACAATCATACAATCACGATCATACAATCACGATCATACAATCACGATCATACAATCACGATCATATAATCACGATCATACAATCACAATCATACATCACAATCATACAATCGCAATGTTACAATCGCAATCATACAATCGCAATGTCACAATCACTATCATACAATCACAATCATACAATCACTATCGTACAATCACAATCATACAAACGCAATCATACAATCACAATCATATAATCACAATTATACAATCACAATCATACAATCACAAGCATACAATCACAATCATACAATCACAATCATACAATCACAATCATACAATCTCAATCATGCAATCACAATCATACAATCAAAATCATACAATCACAATCATACAATCACAATCATACAATCACAATCATACAATCACAATCATGCAATCACAATCATACAATCAAAATAACACAATCACAATCATACAGTCGCAATCATGCAATCAAAATCATACAATCACAATCATACAATCACAATCATACAATCACAATCCTACTATCACAATCATACAATCACACTCATACAATCACAATCATACAATCGCAATCATACAATCGCAATGTCACAATCACTATTATACAATCACAGTCATAAAATCACAATCATACAATCACAATCATACAATCACAATCATACAATGACAATCATACAATCACAATCATACAATCATAATCATACAATCACAATCATACAATCACAATCGTACAATCACAATCATATAATCACAGTCATGCAATCACAATCATGCAATCAAAATCATACAATCACAATCATACAGTCGCAATCATGCAATCACAATCATACAATCACAATCATACAATTAAAATCATACAATCACAATCATACAATCACAATCATACAATCACTATCATAAATTCACAATCATATAATCACAATCATACAATCACAATCATACAATCACAATCATACAATCACGATCATATAATCACGATCATACAATCACGATCATACAATCACGATCATACAATCACGATCATACAATCACGATCATACAATCACAATCATACAATCGCAATATTACAATCGCAATCATACAATCGCAATGTCACAATCATTATCATACAGTCACAATCAGACAATCACAATCATACAATCCCAATCATTCAATCTCAATCATACAATCACAATCATATAATCACAATCACTCAACCACAATCATACAATCACCGTCATACAATCACCATCATACAATCACAATCACACAATCATAATCATATAATCACACTCATAAAATTGCAATCATACAATCGCAATCATACAATCACACTCATACAATCTGAATCATGCAATTACAATCGTACGATCATAATCATGCAAGAACAATCATACAATCACAATCATGGAACTATAATTATACAACCACAATCATACGATCACAATCATACATTCGCAATCATACAAACACAATCATAAAATCTCAATCATACAATCGCAATGTCACAGTCACAATCATACAATCACAATCATACAATCACAATCATACAATCACAATCATACAATCACAATCATACTATCACAATCATACAATCACAATCATACAACCACAAGCATACAATCACAACCATATAATCACAATCATGCAATCACAATCAACCAATCAACATCATACAATCACAATCATACAGTCGCAATCATGCAATCACAATCATACAATCACAATCATACAATTAAAATCATACAATCACAATCATACAATCACAATCATACAATCACAATCATACAATCGCATTCATACAATCGCAATGTCACAATCACTATCATACAATCACAATCATACAATCACAATCATACAATCACAATCATACAATCACAATCCTACTATTTCAATCATACAATCACACTCATACAATCACAATCATACAATCGCAATCATACAATCGCAATGACACAATCACTATTATACAATCACAGTCATAAAATCACAATCATACAATCACAATCATACAATCACGATCATACAATCACGATCATACAATCACGATCATATAATCACGATCATACAATCACAATCATACATCACAATCATACAATCACAGTCATACAATCACAATCATACAATCGCAATCATGCAATCGCAATGTCACAATCACTATCGTACAATCACAATCATACAATCACAATCATACAATCACGATCATACAATCACGATCATACAATCACGATCATACAATCACGATCATACAATCACAATCATACAATCACAGTCATACAATCACAATCATACAATCGCAATCATACAATCGCAATGTCACAATCACTATCGTACAATCACAATCATACAATCACGATCATACAATCACGATCATACAATCACGATCATACAATCACGATCATACAAACACGATCATACAATCACGATCATACAATCACGATCATACAATCACAATCATACAATCGCAATATTACAATCGCAATCATACAATCACAATCATACAATTAAAATCATACAATCACAATCATACAATGACAATCATACAATCACAATCATACAATCATAATCATACAATCACAATCATACAATCACAATCGTGCAATCACAATCATATAATCACAGTCATGCAATCACAATCATGCAATCAAAATCATACAATCACAATCATACAGGCGCAATCATGCAATCACAATCATACAATCACAATCATACAATTAAAATCATACAATCACAATCATACAATCACAATCATACAATCACAATCATACAATCACAATCATACAATCGCAATCATACAATCGCAATGTCACAATCACTATCATACAATCACAATCATACAATCACAATCATACAATCGCAATCATACAATCGCAATATCACAATCACTATCATACAATCACAGTCATACAATCACAATCATACAATCACAGTCATACAATCACAGTCATACAATCGCAATCATACAATCGCAATGTCACAATCACTATCGTACAATCACGATCATACAATCACGATCGTACAATCACGATCGTACAATCACGATCGTACAATCACGATCGTACAATCACGATCGTACAATCACGATCGTACAATCACGATCGTACAATCACGATCGTACAATCACGATCGTACAATCACGATCGTACAATCACGATCGTACAATCACGATCGTACAATCACGATCGTACAATCACGATCGTACAATCACGATCGTACAATCACGATCGTACAATCACGATCGTACAATCACAATCATACAATCACAATCATACAATCACAATCATACAATCACAATCATACAATCACAATCATACAATCACAATCATACAATCACAATCATACAATCACAATCATACAATCACAATCATACAATAAAAGTCATACAATCACAATCATACAATGACAATTATACAATTACAATCATACAATCACAATCATACAAACACAATCATACAATCACAGTCATGCAATCACAATCATACAATCGCAATCATACAATCGCAATATCACAACCACTATCATACAATCACAATCATACAATCACAGTCATACAATCACAACCATACAATCACAATCATACAATCACAATCATACAATCACAGTCATACAATCACAATCATACAATCGCAATCATACAATCGCAATGTCACAATCACTATCGTACAATCACAATCATACAATCACAATCATACAGTCACGATCATGCAATCACGATCATACAATCACGATCATACAATCACAATCATACAATCCCAATCATACAATCGCAATATTACAATCGCAATCATACAATCACAATCATCCAATTAAAATCATATAATCACAATCATACAATGACAATCATACAATCACAATCATACAATCACAATCATACAATCACAATCATAAAATCACAATCATACAATCACAATCATACAATCACAGTCATATAATCACAATCATGCAATCACAATCATACAATCAAAATCATACAATCACAATCATACAGTCGCAATCATGCAATCACAATCATACAATCACAATCATACAATTAAAATCATACAATCACAATCATACATCACAATCATACAATCGCAATATTACAATCACTATCATACAATCACAATCATACAATCACTATCGTACAATCACAATCATACAAACGCAATCATACAATCACAATCATATAATCACAATTATACAATCACAATCATACAATCTCAAGCATACAATCACAATCATACAATCACAATCATACAATCACAATCATACAATCTCAATCATGCAATCACAATCATACAATCAAAATCATAAAATCACAATCATACAATCACAATCATACAATCACAATCATACAATCACAATCATACAATCACGATCATACAATCACAATCATACAATCACAATCATACAATCACAATCATACAATCGCAATCATACAATCCCAATGTCACAATCACTATCATACAATCACAATCATACAATCACAATCATACAATCACAATCCTGCTATCACAATCATACAATCACACTCATACAATCACAATCATACAATCGCAATCATACAATCGCAATGTCACAATCACTATTATACAGTCACAGTCATAAAATCACAATCATACAATCACAATCATACAATCACGATCATACAATCACGATCATACAATCACGATCATACAATCACGATCATATAATCACGATCATACAATCACAATCATACATCACAATCATACAATCACAGTCATGCAATCACAATCATACAATCGCAATCATACAATCGCAATATCACAATCACTATCATACAATAACAATCATACAATCACAGTCACACAATCACAATCATACAATCACAATCATACAATCACAATCATACAATCACAGTCATACAATCACAATCATACAATCGCAATCATACAATCGCAATGTCACAATCACTATCGTACAATCACAATCATACAATCACAATCATACAATCACAATCATACAATCACAATCATATAATCACAATCACTCAATCACAATCATACACTCACCATCATACAATCACCATCATACAATCACAATCTCACAATCATAATCATATAATCACAATCATACAATCACAATCATACAATCACAATCATACAATCACAATCATACAATCACAATCATACAATCGCAATCATACAATCGCAATGTCACAATCACTATCATACAATCACAATCATACAATCACAATCATACAATCACAATCCTACTATCACAATCATACAATCACACTCATACAATCACAATCATACAATCGCAATCATACAATCGCAATTATCACAATCACTCTTATACAATCACAGTCATACAATCACAATCATACAATCACAATCATATAATCACAATCATACAATCACAATCATACAATCACAATCATACAATCACGATCATATAATCACGATCATACAATCACAATCATACATCACAATCATACAATCGCAATATTACAATCGCAATCATACAATCGCAATGTCACAATCACTATCATACAATCACAATCATACAATCACTATCATAAATTCACAATCGTATAATCACAATCATACAATCACAATCATACAATCACAATCATACAATCACGATCATATAATCACGATCATACAATCACGATCATACAATCACGATCATACAATCACGATCATACAATCACAATCATACAATCACAATCATACAATCGCAATATTACAATCGCAATCATACAATCACAATCATACAATCACTATGGTACAATCACAATCATACAAACGCAATCATACAGTCACAATCATATAATCACAATCATACAATCACAATCATACAATCATAATCATATAATCACACTCATTAAATTGCAATCATACAATCGCAATCATACAAACACAATCATAAAATCGCAATCATACAATCGCAATGTGACAATCACAATCATACAATCACAATCATACAAACGCAATCATACAATCACAATCATACAATCACAATCATATAATCACAATTATACAATCACAATTATACAATCACAATCATACAATCACAATCATACAATCACAATCATACAATCACAATCATACAATCACAATCATACAATCTCAGTCATGCAATCACAATCATACAATCAAAATCATACAATCGCAATCATACAATCACAATCATACAATCACAATCATACAATCACAATCATACAATAACAATCATACAATCACAATCATACAATCACAATCATACAATCACAATCATACAATAAAAGTCATACAATCACATTCATACAATGACAATCATACAATAACAATCATACAATCACAATCATACAAACACAATCATACAATCACAGTCATGCAATCACAATCATACAATCGCAATCATACAATCGCAATATCACAATCACTATCGTACAATCACAATCATACAATCACAATCATACAGTCACGATCATGCAATCACGATCATACAATCACGATCATACAATCACAATCATACAATCCCAATCATACAATCGCAATATTACAATCGCAATCATACAATCACAATCATCCAATTAAAATCATATAATCACAATCATACAATGACAATCATACAATCACAATCATACAATCACAATCATACAATCACAATCATACAATCACAATCATACAATCGCAATGATACAATCGCAATATCACAATCACTATCATACAATCACAGTCATACAATCACAATCATACAATCACAATCATACAATCACAGTCATACAATCACAATCATACAATCACAATCATACAATCACAATCATACAATCACAATCATACAATCACAATCATACAATCTCAATCATGCAATCACAATCATACAATCAAAATCATAAAGTCACAATCATACAATCACAATCATACAATCACAATCATACAATCACAGTCATACAATCACGATCATACAATCACGATCATACAATGACGATCATACAATCACGATCATACAATCACGATCATACAATCACAATCATACAATCGCAATATTACAATCGCAATCATACAATCGCAATGTCACAATCATTATCATACAGTCACAATCAGACAATCACAATCATACAATCCCAATCATTCAATCACAATCATACAATCACAATCAACCAATCACAATCATACAATAAAAGTCATACAATCACAAACATACAATGACAATCATACAAGCACAATCATACAATCACAATCATACAAACACAATCATACAATCACAGTCATGCAATCAGAATCATACAATCGCAATCATACAATCGCAATATCACAATCACTATCATACAATAACAATCATACAATCACAGTCACACAATCACAATCATACAATCACAATCATACAATCACAATCATACAATCACAATCATACAATCACAGTCATACAATCACAATCATACAATCGCAATCATACAATCACAATCATACAATCGCAATCATACAATCGCAATGTCACAATCACTATCGTACAATCACAATCATACAATCACTATCATAAATTCACAATCATATAATCACAATCATACAATCACAATCATACAATCACAATCATACAATCACAATCATACAATCACGATCATATAATCACGATCATACAATCACGATCATACAATCACGATCATACAATCACAATCATACAATCACAATCATACAATCGCAATATTACAATCGCAAGCATACAATCACAATCATACAATCACTATCGTACAATCACAATCATACAAACGCAATCATACAGTCACAATCATATAATCACAATCATACAATCACAATCATACAATCATAATCATATAATCACACTCATTAAATTGCAATCATACAATCGCAATCATACAAACACAATCATAAAATCGCAATCATACAATCGCAATGTGACAATCACAATCATACCATCACAATCATACAAACGCAATCATACAATCACAATCATACAATCACAATCATACAATCACAATCATATAATCACAATTATACAATCACAATCATACAATCACAATCATACAATCACAATCATACAATCACAATCATACAATCACAATCATACAATCACAATCATACAATAAAAGTCATACAATCACAATCATACAATGACAATTATACAATCACAATCATACAATCACAATCATACAAACACAATCATACAATCACAGTCATGCAATCACAATCATACAATCGCAATCATACAATCGCAATATCACAATCACTATCATACAATCACAATCATACAATCACAGTCATACAATCACAATCATACAACCACAATCATACAATCACAATCATACAATCACCGTCATACAATCACAATCATACAATCACAATCATACAATCACAGTCATATAATCACAATCATGCAATCACAATCATACAATCAAAATCATACAATCACATTCATACAGTCGCAATCATGCAATCACAATCATACAATCACAATCATACAATCACAATCATACAATCACAATCATACAATCACAATCATACAATCACAATCATACAATAAAAGTCATACAATCACAATCATACAATGACAATTATACAATGACAATCATACAATCACAATCATACAAACACAATCATACAATCACAGTCATGCAATCACAATCATACAATCGCAATCATACAATCGCAATATCACAATCACTATCATACAATCACAATCATACAATCACAGTCATACAATCACAATCATACAATCACAATCATACAATCACAATCATACAGTCGCAATCATGCAATCACAATCATACAATCACAATCATACAATTAAAATCATACAATCGCAATATTACAATCGCAATCATACAATCACAATCATACAATCACTATCGTACAATCACAATCATACAAACGCAATCATACAGTCACAATCATATAATCACAATTATACAATCACAATCATACAATCATAATCATATAATCACACTCATTAAATTGCAATCATACAATCGCAATCATACAAACCCAATCATAAAATCGCAATCATACAATCGCAATGTGACAATCACAATCATACAATCACAATCATACAAACGCAATCATACAATCACAATCATACAATCACAATCATACAATCACGATCATACAATCACAATCATACAATAAAAGTCATACAATCACATTCATACAATGACAATCATACAATCACAATCATACAATCACAATCATATAGTCACAGTCATGCAATCACAATCATGCAATCAAAATCATACAATCACAATCATACAGTCGCAATCATGCAATCACAATCATACAATCACAATCATACAATTAAAATCATACAATCACAATCATGCAATCACAATCATACAATCACAATCATACAATCGCAATCATACAATCGCAATGTCACAATCACTATCATACAATCACAATCATACAATCACAATCATACAATCACAATCTTACTATCACAATCACACAATCACACTCATACAATCACAATCATACAATCACAATCATATAATCACAATCATACAATCACAATCATACAATCACGATCATACAATCACGATCATACAATCACAATCATACAATCGCAATATTACAATCGCAATCATACAATCACAATCATACAATTAAAATCATACAATCACAATCATACAATGACAATCATACAATCACAATCATACAATCATAATCATACAATCACAATCGTACAATCACAATCGTACAATCACAATCATATAATCACAGTCATGCAATCACAATCATGAAATCAAAATCATACAATCACAATCATACAGTCGCAATCATGCAATCACAATCATACAATCACAATCATACAATCAAAATCATACAATCACAATCATACAATCACAATCATACAATCACAATCATACAATCACAATCATACAATCGCAATCATACAATCGCAATGTCACAATCACTATCATACAATTACAATCATACAATCACAATCATACAATCACAATCTTACTATCACAATCATACAATCACAGTCATACAATCACAATCGTACAATCGCAATCATACAATCGCAATGTCACAATCACTATTATACAATCACAGTCATACAATCACAATCATACAATCACAATCATACAATCACAGTCATACAATCACAATCATACAATCGCAATCATACAATCGCAATGTCACAATCACTATCGTACAATCACAATCATACAATCACGATCATACAATCACGATCATACAATCACGATCATACAATCACGATCATACAATCACGATCATACAATCACGATCACACAATCACGATCATACAATCACGATCATACAATCACAATCATACAATCACAATCATATAATCACAGTCATGCAATCACAATCATGCAATCAAAATCATACAATCACAATCATACAGTCGCAATCATGCAATCACAATCATACAATCACAATCATACAATTAAAATCATACAATCACAATCATACAATCACAATCATACAATCACAATCATACAATCGCAATCATACAATCGCAATGTCACAATCACTATCATACAATCACAATCATACAATCACAATCATACAATCACAATCGTACAATCACAATCGTACAATCACAATCATATAATCACAGTCATGCAATCACAATCATGAAATCAAAATCATACAATCACAATCATACAGTCGCAATCATGCAATCACAATCATACAATCACAATCATACAATCAAAATCATACAATCACAATCATACAATCACAATCATACAATCACAATCATACAATCACAATCATACAATCGCAATCATACAATCGCAATGTCACAATCACTATCATACAATTACAATCATACAATCACAATCATACAATCACAATCTTACTATCACAATCATACAATCACAGTCATACAATCACAATCGTACAATCGCAATCATACAATCGCAATGTCACAATCACTATTATACAATCACAGTCATACAATCACAATCATACAATCACAATCATACAATCACAGTCATACAATCACAATCATACAATCGCAATCATACAATCGCAATGTCACAATCACTATCGTACAATCACAATCATACAATCACGATCATACAATCACGATCATACAATCACGATCATACAATCACGATCATACAATCACGATCATACAATCACGATCACACAATCACGATCATACAATCACGATCATACAATCACAATCATACAATCACAATCATATAATCACAGTCATGCAATCACAATCATGCAATCAAAATCATACAATCACAATCATACAGTCGCAATCATGCAATCACAATCATACAATCACAATCATACAATTAAAATCATACAATCACAATCATACAATCACAATCATACAATCACAATCATACAATCGCAATCATACAATCGCAATGTCACAATCACTATCATACAATCACAATCATACAATCACAATCATACAATCACAATCATACAATCACAATCTTACTATCACAATCATACAATCACACTCATACAATCACAATCATACAATCACAATCATATAATCACAATCATACAATCACAATCGTACAATCATGATCATATAATCACGATCATACAATCACAATCATACATCACAATCATACAATCGCAATATTACAATCGCAATCATACAATCGCAATGTCACAATCACTATCATACAATCACAATAATACAATCACTATCATAAAATCACAATCATACAAACGCAATCATACAATCACAATCATATAATCACAATCATACAATCAGAATCATATAATCACGATCATACAATCACGATCATACAATCACGATCATACAATCACGATCATACAATCACAATCATACAATCACAATCATACAATCACAATCATACAATCACAATCATACAATCACAATCATACAATCACAATCATACAATCACAATCATACAATCACAATCATACAATCACAATCATACAATCACAATCATACAATCACAATCATACAATCACAATCATACAATCACAATCATACAATCACAATCATACAATCACAATCATACAATAAAAGTCATACAATCACAATCATACAATGACAATTATACAATCACAATCATACAATCACAATCATACAAACACAATCATACAATCACAGTCATGCAATCACAATCATACAATCGCAATCATACAATCGCAATATCACAATCACTATCATACAATCACAATCATACAATCACAGTCATACAATCACAATCATACAGTCACGATCATGCAATCACGATCATAGAATCACGATCATACAATCACAATCATACAATCACCGTCATACAATCACAATCATACAATCGCAATCATACAATCGCAATGTCACAATCACTATCGTACAATCACAATCATACAATCACAATCATACAGTCACGATCATGCAATCACGATCATACAATCACGATCATACAATCACGATCATACAATCACGATCATAAAATCACGATCATACAATCACGATCATACAATCACAATCATACAATCGCAATATTACAATCGCAATCATACAATCGCAATGTCACAATCACTATCATACAATTACAATCATACAATCACAATCATACAATCACAATCTTACTATCACAATCATACAATCACAGTCATACAATCACAATCGTACAATCGCAATCATACAATCGCAATGTCACAATCACTATTATACAATCACAGTCATACAATCACAATCATACAATCACAATCATATAATCACAATCATACAATCACAATCATACAATCATAATCATACAATCACGATCATATAATCACGATCATACAATCAGAATCATACAATCACAGTCATACAATCACAATCATACAATCACAATCATATAATCACAATCATACAATCACAATCATACAATCACGATCATATAATCACGATCATACAATCACAATCATACATCACAATCATACAATCGCAATATTACAATCGCAATCATACAATCACAGTCATACAATCACAATCATACAATCGCAATCATACAATCGCAATGTCACAATCACTATCGTACAATCACAATCATACAATCACAATCATACAATCACAATCATACAATCACGATCATACAATCACGATCATACAATCACGATCATACAATCACGATCATACAATCACGATCATACAATCACAATCATACAATCACAGTCATACAATCACAATCATACAATCGCAATGTCACAATCACTATCGTACAATCACAATCATACAATCACGATCATACAATCACGATCATACAATCACGATCATACAATCACAATCATACAATCGCAATATTACAATCGCAATCATACAATCACAATCATACAATTAAAATCATACAATCACAATCATACAAAGACAATCATACAATCACAATCATACAATCATAATCATACAATCACAATCATACAATCACAATCGTAAAATCACAATCATATAATCACAGTCATGCAATCACAATCATGCAATCAAAATCATACAATCACAATCATACAGTCGCAATCATGCAATCACAATCATATAATCACAATCATACAATTAAAATCATACAATCACAATCATACAATCACAATCATACAATCACAATCATACAATCGCAATCATACAATCGCAATGTCACAATCACTATCATACAATCACAATCCTACAATCACAATCATACAATCACAACCTTACTATCACAATCATACAATCACACTCATACAATCACAATCATACAATCGCAATCATACAATCGCAATTATCACAATCTCTATTATACAATCACAGTCATACAATCACAATCATACAATCACAATCATATAATCACTATCATACAATCACAATCATACAATCACTATCATAAATTCACAATCATATAATCACAATCATACAATCACAATCATACAATCACAATCATACAATCACGATCATATAATCACGATCATACAATCACGATCATACAATCACGATCATACAATCACGATCATACAATCACGATCATACAATCACAATCATACAATCGCAATATTACAATCGCAATCATACAATCACGATCATACAATCCCGATCATACAATCACGATCATACAATCACGATCATACAATCACGATCATACAATCAAAATCATACAATCACAGTCATACAATCGCAATCATACAATCGCAATCATACAATCGCAATGTCACAATCACTATCGTACAATCACAATCATACAATCACAATCATACAATCACGATCATACAATCACGATCATACAATCACGATCATACAATCACGATCATACAATCACGATCATACAATCACGATCATACAATCACAATCATACAATCGCAATATTACAATCGCAATCATACAATCACAATCATACAATCACGATCATACAATCACGATCATACAATCACGATCATACAATCACGATCATACAATCACGATCATACAATCACGATCATACAATCACGATCATACAATCACGATAATACAATCACAATCATGCAATCACAATCATACAATCACAATCATACAATTAAAATCATACAATCACAATCATACAATCACAATCATACAATCACAATCATACAATCGCAATCATACAATCGCAATGTCACAATCACTATCATACAATTACAATCATACAATCACAATCATACAATCACAATCTTACTATCACAATCATACAATCACACTCATACAATCACAATCATACAATCGCAATCATACAATCGCAATGTCACAATCACTATTATACAATCACAGTCATACAATCACAATCATACAATCACAATCATATAATCACAATCATACAATCACAATCATACAATCATAATCATACAATCACGATCATATAATCACGATCATACAATCAGAATCATACAATCACAGTCATACAATCACAATCATACAATCACAATCATATAATCACAATCATACAATCACAATCATAAAATCACGATCATATAATCACGATCATACAATCACAATCATACATCACAATCATACAATCGCAATATTACAATCGCAATCATACAATCGCAATCATACAATCACAATCATACAATCGCAATCATACAATCGCAATGTCACAATCACTATCATACAATCACGATCATACAATCACGATAATACAATCACGATCATACAATCACAATCATACAATCGCAATATTACAATCGCAATCATACAATCGCAATGTCACAATCATTATCATACAGTCACAATCAGACAATCACAATCATACAATCCCAATCATTCAATCCCAATCATACAATCACAATCATATAATCACAATCACTCAATCACAATCATACACTCACCATCATACAATCACCATCATACAATCACAATCACACAATCATAATCATATAATCACACTCATAAAATTGCAATCATACAATCGCAATCATACAATCACAATCATACAATCACAATCATACAATCTGAATCATGCAATTACAATCGTACGATCATAATCATGCAAGAACAATCATACAATCACAATCATGGAACTATAATTATACAACCACAATCATACGATCACAATCATACATTCGCAATGTCACAATCACTATTATACAATCACAGTCATAAAATCACAGTCATACAATCACAAACATACAATCACGATCATACAATCACGATCATATAATCACAATCATGCAATCACAATCATACAATCGCAATCATACAATCGCAATGTCACAATCACTATCGTACAATCACAGTCATACAATCGCAATCATACAATCGCAATCATACAATCGCAATGTCACAATCACTATCGTACAATCACAATCATACAATCACAATCATACAATCACGATCATACAATCACGATCATACAATCACGATCATACAATCACGATCATACAATCACGATCATACAATCACGATCATACAATCACGATCATACAATCACGATCATACAATCACAATCATACAATCGCAATATTACAATCGCAATCATACAATCACAATCATACAATTAAAATCATACAATCACAATCATACAATGACAATCATACAATCACAATCATACAATCATAATCATACATTCACAATCGTACAATCACAATCGTACAATCACAATCATATACTCACAGTCATGCAATCACAATCATGAAATCAAAATCATACAATCACAATCATACAGTCGCAATCATGCAATCACAATCATACAATCACAATCATACAATTAAAATCATACAATCACAATCATACAATCACAATCATACAATCACAATCATAAAATCGCAATCATACAATCGCAATGTCACAATCACTATCATACAATTACAATCATACAATCACAATCATACAATCACAATCTTACTATCACAATCATACAATCACACTCATACAATCACAATCATACAATCGCAATCATACAATCGCAATGTCACAATCACTATTATACAATCACAGTCATACAATCACAATCATACAATCACAATCATATAATCACAATCATACAATCACAATCATACAATCATAATCATACAATCACGATCATATAATCACGATCATACAATCAGAATCATACAATCACAGTCATACAATCACAATCATACAATCACAATCATATAATCACAATCATACAATCACAATCATATAATCACGATCATACAATCACAATCATACATCACAATCATACAATCGCAATATTACAATCGCAATCATACAATCGCAATCATACAATCACAATCATACAATCGCAATCATACAATCGCAATGTCACAATCACTATCATACAATCACAATCATACAATCACAATCATACAATCACAATCCTACTATCACAATCACACAATCACACTCATACAATCACAATCATACAATCGCAATCATACAATCGCAATGTCACAATCACTATTATACAATCACAGTCATAAAATAACAGTCATACAATCACAATCATACAATCACGATGATACAATCACGATCATACAATCACGATCATATAATCACGATCATACAATCACAATCATACAATCACAGTCATACAATCACAATCATACAATCGCAATCATACAATCGCAATCATACAATCGCAATGTCACAATCACAATCATACAATCCCAATCATACAATCGCAATATTACAATCGCAATCATACAATCACAATCATCCAATTAAAATCATATAATCACAATCATACAATGACAATCATACAATCACAATCATACAATCACAATCATACAATCACAATCATACAATCACAATCATACAATCACAATCATACAATCACAATCATACAATCACAATCATACAATCACAGTCATATAATCACGATCATGCAATCACGATCATACAATCACGATCATACAATCACGATCATACAATCACGATCATACAATCACGATCATACAATCACGATCATACAATCACGATCATACAATCACGATCATACAATCACAATCATACAATCGCAATATTACAATCGCAATCATACAATCACTATCATACAATTAAAATCATACAATCACAATCATACAATGACAATCATACAATCACAATCATACAATCATAATCATACAATCACAATCGTACAATCACAATCGTACAATCACAATCATATAATCACAGTCATGCAATCACAATCATGCAATCAAAATCATACAATCACAATCATACAGTCGCAATCATGCAATCACAATCATACAATCACAATCATACAATTAAAATCATACAATCACAATCATACAATCACAATCATACAATCACAATCATACAATCGCAATCATACAATCGCAATGTCACAATCACTATCATACAATCACAATCATACAATCACAATCATACAATCATAATCTTACTATCACAATCATACAATCACACTCATACAATCACAATCATACAATCGCAATCATACAATCGCCATTATCACAATCACTATTATACAATCACAGTCATACAATCGCAATCATACAATCACAATCATATAATCACTATCATACAATCACAATCATACAATCACTATCATAAATTCACAATCATATAATCACAATCATACAATCACAATCATACAATCACAATCATACAATCACGATCATATAATCACGATCATATAATCACGATCATACAATCACGATCATACAATCACGATCATACAATCACAATCCTACTATCACAATCACACAATCACACTCATACAATCACAATCATACAATCGCAATCATACAATCGCAATGTCACAATCACTATTATACAATCACAGTCATAAAATCACAGTCATACAATCACAATCATACAATCACGATGATACAATCACGATCATACAATCACGATCATACAATCACGATCATACAATCACGATCATACAATCACAATCATACAATCGCAATATTACAATCGCAATCATACAATCACTATCATACAATTAAAATCATACAATCACAATCATACAATGACAATCATACAATCGCAATCATACAATCATAATCATACAATCACAATCGTACAATCACAATCGTACAATCACAATCATATAATCACAGTCATGCAATCACAATCATGCAATCAAAATCATACAATCACAATCATACAGTCGCAATCATGCAATCACAATCATACAATCACAATCATACAATTAAAATCATACAATCACAATCATACAATCACAATCATACAATCACAATCATACAATCGCAATCATACAATCGCAATGTCACAATCACTATCATACAATCACAATCATGCAATCACAATCATACAATCATAATCTTACTATCACAATCATACAATCACACTCATACAATCACAATCATACAATCGCAATCATACAATCGCCATTATCACAATCACTATTATACAATCACAGTCATACAATCGCAATCATACAATCACAATCATATAATCACTATCATACAATCACAATCATACAATCACTATCATAAATTCACAATCATATAATCACAATCATACAATCACAATCATACAGTCGCAATCATGCAATCACAATCATATAATCACAATCATACAATTAAAATCATACAATCACAATCATACAATCACAATCATACAATCACAATCATACAATCGCAATCATACAATCGCAATGTCACAATCACTATCATACAATCACAATCCTACAATCACAATCATACAATCACAACCTTACTATCACAATCATACAATCACACTCATACAATCACAATCATACAATCACGATCATATAATCACGATCATACAATCACGATCATACAATCACGATCATACAATCACGATCATACAATCACAATCATACAATCACAATCATACAATCGCAATATTACAATCGCAATCATACAATCACGATCATACAATCCCGATCATACAATCACGATCATACAATCACGATCATACAATCACGATCATACAATCAAAATCATACAATCACAGTCATACAATCGCAATCATACAATCGCAATCACACAATCGCAATGTCACAATCACTATCGTACAATCACAATCATACAATCACAATCATACAATCACGATCATACAATCACGATCATACAATCACGATCATACAATCACGATCATACAATCACGATCATACAATCACGATCATACAATCACAATCATACAATCGCAATATTACAATCGCAATCATACAATCACAATCATACAATCACAATCATACAATCACGATCATACAATCACGATCATACAATCACGATCATACAATCACGATCATACAATCACGATCATACAATCACGATCATACAATCACGATCATACAATCACGATAATACAATCACAATCATGCAATCACAATCATACAATCACAATCATACAATTAAAATCATACAATCACAATCATACAATCACAATCATACAATCACAATCATACAATCGCAATCATACAATCGCAATGTCACAATCACTATCATACAATTACAATCATACAATCACAATCATACAATCACAATCTTACTATCACAATCATACAATCACACTCATACAATCACAATCATACAATCGCAATCATACAATCGCAATGTCACAATCACTATTATACAATCACAGTCATACAATCACAATCATACAATCACAATCATATAATCACAATCATACAATCACAATCATACAATCATAATCATACAATCACGATCATATAATCACGATCATACAATCAGAATCATACAATCACAGTCATACAATCACAATCATACAATCACAATCATATAATCACAATCATACAATCACAATCATAAAATCACGATCATATAATCACGATCATACAATCACAATCATACATCACAATCATACAATCGCAATATTACAATCGCAATCATACAATCGCAATCATACAATCACAATCATACAATCGCAATCATACAATCGCAATGTCACAATCACTATCATACAATCACGATCATACAATCACGATAATACAATCACGATCATACAATCACAATCATACAATCGCAATATTACAATCGCAATCATACAATCGCAATGTCACAATCATTATCATACAGTCACAATCAGACAATCACAATCATACAATCCCAATCATTCAATCCCAATCATACAATCACAATCATATAATCACAATCACTCAATCACAATCATACACTCACCATCATACAATCACCATCATACAATCACAATCACACAATCATAATCATATAATCACACTCATAAAATTGCAATCATACAATCGCAATCATACAATCACAATCATACAATCACAATCATACAATCTGAATCATGCAATTACAATCGTACGATCATAATCATGCAAGAACAATCATACAATCACAATCATGGAACTATAATTATACAACCACAATCATACGATCACAATCATACATTCGCAATGTCACAATCACTATTATACAATCACAGTCATAAAATCACAGTCATACAATCACAAACATACAATCACGATCATACAATCACGATCATATAATCACAATCATGCAATCACAATCATACAATCGCAATCATACAATCGCAATGTCACAATCACTATCGTACAATCACAGTCATACAATCGCAATCATACAATCGCAATCATACAATCGCAATGTCACAATCACTATCGTACAATCACAATCATACAATCACAATCATACAATCACGATCATACAATCACGATCATACAATCACGATCATACAATCACGATCATACAATCACGATCATACAATCACGATCATACAATCACGATCATACAATCACGATCATACAATCACAATCATACAATCGCAATATTACAATCGCAATCATACAATCACAATCATACAATTAAAATCATACAATCACAATCATACAATGACAATCATACAATCACAATCATACAATCATAATCATACATTCACAATCGTACAATCACAATCGTACAATCACAATCATATACTCACAGTCATGCAATCACAATCATGAAATCAAAATCATACAATCACAATCATACAGTCGCAATCATGCAATCACAATCATACAATCACAATCATACAATTAAAATCATACAATCACAATCATACAATCACAATCATACAATCACAATCATAAAATCGCAATCATACAATCGCAATGTCACAATCACTATCATACAATTACAATCATACAATCACAATCATACAATCACAATCTTACTATCACAATCATACAATCACACTCATACAATCACAATCATACAATCGCAATCATACAATCGCAATGTCACAATCACTATTATACAATCACAGTCATACAATCACAATCATACAATCACAATCATATAATCACAATCATACAATCACAATCATACAATCATAATCATACAATCACGATCATATAATCACGATCATACAATCAGAATCATACAATCACAGTCATACAATCACAATCATACAATCACAATCATATAATCACAATCATACAATCACAATCATACAATCACAATCATATAATCACGATCATACAATCACAATCATACATCACAATCATACAATCGCAATATTACAATCGCAATCATACAATCGCAATCATACAATCACAATCATACAATCGCAATCATACAATCGCAATGTCACAATCACTATCATACAATCACAATCATACAATCACAATCATACAATCACAATCCTACTATCACAATCACACAATCACACTCATACAATCACAATCATACAATCGCAATCATACAATCGCAATGTCACAATCACTATTATACAATCACAGTCATAAAATAACAGTCATACAATCACAATCATACAATCACGATGATACAATCACGATCATACAATCACGATCATATAATCACGATCATACAATCACAATCATACAATCACAGTCATACAATCACAATCATACAATCGCAATCATACAATCGCAATCATACAATCGCAATGTCACAATCACAATCATACAATCCCAATCATACAATCGCAATATTACAATCGCAATCATACAATCACAATCATCCAATTAAAATCATATAATCACAATCATACAATGACAATCATACAATCACAATCATACAATCACAATCATACAATCACAATCATACAATCACAATCATACAATCACAATCATACAATCACAATCATACAATCACAGTCATATAATCACGATCATGCAATCACGATCATACAATCACGATCATACAATCACGATCATACAATCACGATCATACAATCACGATCATACAATCACGATCATACAATCACGATCATACAATCACGATCATACAATCACGATCATACAATCACAATCATACAATCGCAATATTACAATCGCAATCATACAATCACTATCATACAATTAAAATCATACAATCACAATCATACAATGACAATCATACAATCACAATCATACAATCATAATCATACAATCACAATCGTACAATCACAATCGTACAATCACAATCATATAATCACAGTCATGCAATCACAATCATGCAATCAAAATCATACAATCACAATCATACAGTCGCAATCATGCAATCACAATCATACAATCACAATCATACAATTAAAATCATACAATCACAATCATACAATCACAATCATACAATCACAATCATACAATCGCAATCATACAATCGCAATGTCACAATCACTATCATACAATCACAATCATACAATCACAATCATACAATCATAATCTTACTATCACAATCATACAATCACACTCATACAATCACAATCATACAATCGCAATCATACAATCGCCATTATCACAATCACTATTATACAATCACAGTCATACAATCGCAATCATACAATCACAATCATATAATCACTATCATACAATCACAATCATACAATCACTATCATAAATTCACAATCATATAATCACAATCATACAATCACAATCATACAATTAAAATCATACAATCACAATCATACATCACAATCATACAATCGCAATATTACAATCACTATCATACAATCACAATCATACAATCACTATCGTACAATCACAATCATACAAACGCAATCATACAATCACAATCATATAATCACAATTATACAATCACAATCATACAATCTCAAGCATACAATCACAATCATACAATCACAATCATACAATCACAGTCATACAATCTCAATCATGCAATCACAATCATACAATCAAAATCATAAAATCACAATCATACAATCACAATCATACAATCACAATCATACAATCACAATCATACAATCACGATCATACAATCACAATCATACAATCACAATCATACAATCACAATCATACAATCGCAATCATACAATCGCAATGTCACAATCACTATCATACAATCACAATCATACAATCACAATCATACAATCACAATCCTACTACCACAATCATACAATCACACTCATACAATCACAATCATACAATCGCAATCATACAATCGCAATGTCACAATCACTATTATACAATCACAGTCATAAAATCACAATCATACAATCACAATCATACAATCACGATCATACAATCACGATCATACAATCACGATCATACAATCACGATCATATAATCACGATCATACAATCACAATCATACATCACAATCATACAATCACAGTCATGCAATCACAATCATACAATCGCAATCATACAATCGCAATATCACAATCACTATCATACAATAACAATCATACAATCACAGTCACACAATCACAATCATACAATCACAATCATACAATCACAATCATACAATCACAGTCATACAATCACAATCATACAATCGCAATCATACAATCGCAATGTCACAATCACTATCGTACAATCACAATCATACAATCACAATCATACAATCACAATCATACTATCACAATCATATAATCACAATCACTCAATCACAATCATACACTCACCATCATACAATCACCATCATACAATCACAATCTCACAATCATAATCATATAATCACACTCATAAAATTGCAATCATACAATCGCAATCATACAATCACAATCATACAATCACAATCATACAATCTGAATCATGCAATTACAATCGTACGATCATAATCATGCAAGAACAATCATACAATCACAATCATGGAACTATAATTATACAACCACAATCATACGATCACAATCATACATTCGCAATCATACAAACACAATCAGAAAATCTCAATCATACAATCGCAATGTCACAATCACAATCATACAATCACAATCATACAATCACAATCATACAATCACAATCATACAATCACAATCATACAATCACAATCATACAATCACAATCATACAATCACAATCATACAGTCGCAATCATGCAATCACAATCATGCAATCACAATCATACAATTAAAATCATACAATCACAATCATACAATCACAATCATACAATCACAATCATACAATCGCAATCATACAATCGCAATGTCACAATCACTATCAGACAATCACAATCATACAATCCCAATCATTCAATCTCAATCATACAATCACAATCATATAATCACAATCACTCAATCACAATCATACAATCACCGTCATACAATCACCATCATACAATCACAATCACACAATCATAATCATATAATCACACTCATAAAATTGCAATCATACAATCGCAATCATACAATCACACTCATACAATCACAATCATACAATCTGAATCATGCAATTACAATCGTACGATCATAATCATGCAAGAACAATCATACAATCACAATCATGGAACTATAATTATACAACCACAATCATACGATCACAATCATACATTCGCAATCATACAAACACAATCATAAAATCTCAATCATACAATCGCAATGTCACAGTCACAATCATACAATCACAATCATACAATCACAATCATACAATCACAATTATACAATCACAATCATACTATCACAATCATACAATCACAATCATACAACCACAATCATACAATCACAATCATATAATCACAATCATGCAATCACAATCAACCAATCAACATCATACAATCACAATCATACAGTCGCAATCATGCAATCACAATCATACAATCACAATCATACAATTAAAATCATACAATCACAATCATACAATCACAATCATACAATCACAATCATACAATCGCAATCATACAATCGCAATGTCACAATCACTATCATACAATCACAATCATACAATCACAATCATACAATCACAATCCTACTATCACAATCATACAATCACACTCATACAATCACAATCATACAATCGCAATCATACAATCGCAATGTCACAATCACTATTATACAATCACAGTCATAAAATCACAATCATACAATCACAATCATACAATCACGATCATACAATCACGATCATACAATCACGATCATATAATCACGATCATACAATCACAATCATACATCACAATCATACAATCACAGTCATACAATCACAATCATACAATCGCAATCATACAATCGCAATGTCACAATCACTATCGTACAATCACAATCATACAATCACAATCATACAATCACGATCATACAATCACGATCATACAATCACGATCATACAATCACGATCATACAATCACAATCATACAATCACAGTCATACAATCACAATCATACAATCGCAATCATACAATCGCAATGTCACAATCACTATCGTACAATCACAATCATACAATCACGATCATACAATCACGATCATACAATCACGATCATACAATCACGATCATACAAACACGATCATACAATCACGATCATACAATCACGATCATACAATCACAATCATACAATCGCAATATTACAATCGCAATCATACAATCACAATCATACAATTAAAATCATACAATCACAATCATACAATGACAATCATACAATCACAATCATACAATCATAATCATACAATCACAATCATACAATCACAATCGTGCAATCACAATCATATAATCACAGTCATGCAATCACAATCATGCAATCAAAATCATACAATCACAATCATACAGTCGCAATCATGCAATCACAATCATACAATCACAATCATACAATCAAAATCATACAATCACAATCATACAATCACAATCATACAATCACAATCATACAATCACAATCATACAATCGCAATCATACAATCGCAATGTCACAATCACTATCATACAATCACAATCATACAATCACAATCATACAATCGCAATCATACAATCGCAATATCACAATCACTATCATACAATCACAGTCATACAATCACAATCATACAATCACAATCATACAATCACAGTCATACAATCACAGTCATACAATCGCAATCATACAATCGCAATGTCACAATCACTATCGTACAATCACAATCATACAATCACGATCATACAATCACGATCATACAATCACGATCATACAATCACGATCGTACAATCACGATCGTACAATCACGATCGTACAATCACGATCGTACAATCACGATCGTACAATCACGATCGTACAATCACGATCGTACAATCACAATCATACAATCACAATCATACAATCACAATCATACAATCACAATCATACAATCACAATCATACAATCACAATCATACAATCACAATCATACAATCACAATCATACAATCACAATCATACAATAAAAGTCATACAATCACAATCATACAATGACAATTATACAATTACAATCATACAATCACAATCATACAAACACAATCATACAATCACAGTCATGCAATCACAATCATACAATCGCAATCATACAATCGCAATATCACAACCACTATCATACAATCACAATCATACAATCACAGTCATACAATCACAACCATACAATCACAATCATACAATCACAATCATACAATCACAGTCATACAATCACAATCATACAATCGCAATCATACAATCGCAATGTCACAATCACTATCGTACAATCACAATCATACAATCACAATCATACAGTCACGATCATGCAATCACGATCATACAATCACGATCATACAATCACAATCATACAATCCCAATCATACAATCGCAATATTACAATCGCAATCATACAATCACAATCATCCAATTAAAATCATATAATCACAATCATACAATGACAATCATACAATCACAATCATACAATCACAATCATACAATCACAATCATACAATCACAATCATACAATCACAGTCATATAATCACAATCATGCAATCACAATCATACAATCAAAATCATACAATCACAATCATGCAGTCGCAATCATGCAATCACAATCATACAATCACAATCATACAATTAAAATCATACAATCACAATCATACATCACAATCATACAATCGCAATATTACAATCACTATCATACAATCACAATCATACAATCACTATCGTACAATCACAATCATACAAACGCAATCATACAATCACAATCATATAATCACAATTATACAATCACAATCATACAATCTCAAGCATACAATCACAATCATACAATCACAATCATACAATCACAATCATACAATCTCAATCATGCAATCACAATCATACAATCAAAATCATAAAATCACAATCATACAATCACAATCATACAATCACAATCATACAATCACAATCATACAATCACGATCATACAATCACAATCATACAATCACAATCATACAATCACAATCATACAATCGCAATCATACAATCGCAATGTCACAATCACTATCATACAATCACAATCATACAATCACAATCATACAATCACAATCCTACTATCACAATCATACAATCACACTCATACAATCACAATCATACAATCGCAATCATACAATCGCAATGTCACAATCACTATTATACAATCACAGTCATAAAATCACAATCATACAATCACAATCATACAATCACGATCATACAATCACGATCATACAATCACGATCATACAATCACGATCATATAATCACGATCATACAATCACAATCATACATCACAATCATACAATCACAGTCATGCAATCACAATCATACAATCGCAATCATACAATCGCAATATCACAATCACTATCATACAATAACAATCATACAATCACAGTCACACAATCACAATCATACAATCACAATCATACAATCACAATCATACAATCACAGTCATACAATCACAATCATACAATCGCAATCATACAATCGCAATGTCACAATCACTATCGTACAATCACAATCATACAATCACAATCATACAATCACAATCATACTATCACAATCATATAATCACAATCACTCAATCACAATCATACACTCACCATCATACAATCACCATCATACAATCACAATCTCACAATCATAATCATATAATCACACTCATAAAATTGCAATCATACAATCGCAATCATACAATCACAATCATACAATCACAATCATACAATCTGAATCATGCAATTACAATCGTACGATCATAATCATGCAAGAACAATCATACAATCACAATCATGGAACTATAATTATACAACCACAATCATACGATCACAATCATACATTCGCAATCATACAAACACAATCATAAAATCTCAATCATACAATCGCAATGTCACAGTCACAATCATACAATCACAATCATACAATCACAATCATACAATCACAATCATACAATCACAATCATACAATCACAATCATACAATCACAATCATACAATCACAATCATACAGTCGCAATCATGCAATCACAATCATGCAATCACAATCATACAATTAAAATCATACAATCACAATCATACAATCACAATCATACAATCACAATCATACAATCGCAATCATACAATCGCAATGTCACAATCACTATCATACAATCACAATCATACAATCACAATCATACAATCACAATCCTACTATCACAATCATACAATCACACTCATACAATCACAATCATACAATCGCAATCATACAATCGCAATTATCACAATCACTCTTATACAATCACAGTCATACAATCACAATCATACAATCACAATCATATAATCACAATCATACAATCACAATCATACAATCACAATCATACAATCACGATCATATAATCACGATCATACAATCACAATCATACATCACAATCATACAATCGCAATATTACAATCGCAATCATACAATCGCAATGTCACAATCACTATCATACAATCACAATCATACAATCACTGTCATAAATTCACAATCGTATAATCACAATCATACAATCACAATCATACAATCACAATCATACAATCACGATCATATAATCACGATCATACAATCACGATCATACAATCACGATCATACAATCACGATCATACAATCACAATCATACAATCACAATCATACAATCGCAATATTACAATCGCAATCATACAATCACAATCATACAATCACTATGGTACAATCACAATCATACAAACGCAATCATACAGTCACAATCATATAATCACAATCATACAATCACAATCATACAATCATAATCATATAATCACACTCATTAAATTGCAATCATACAATCGCAATCATACAAACACAATCATAAAATCGCAATCATACAATCGCAATGTGACAATCACAATCATACAATCACAATCATACAAACGCAATCATACAATCACAATCATACAATCACAATCATATAATCACAATTATACAATCCCAATTATACAATCACAATCATACAATCACAAGCATACAATCACAATCATACAATCACAATCATACAATCACAATCATACAATCTCAGTCATGCAATCACAATCATACAATCAAAATCATACAATCGCAATCATACAATCACAATCATACAATCACAATCATACAATCACAATCATACAATAACAATCATACAATCACAATCATACAATCACAATCATACAATCACAATCATACAATCACAATCATACAATAAAAGTCATACAATCACATTCATACAATGACAATCATACAATAACAATCATACAATCACAATCATACAAACACAATCATACAATCACAGTCATGCAATCACAATCATACAATCGCAATCATACAATCGCAATATCACAATCACTATCATACAATCACAGTCATACAATCACAATCATACAATCACAATCATACAATCACAGTCATACAATCACAATCATACAATCACAATCATACAATCACAATCATACAATCACAGTCATACAATCACAATCATACAATCGCAATCATACAATCGCAATGTCACAATCACTATCGTACAATCACAATCATACAATCACAATCATACAGTCACGATCATGCAATCACGGTCATACAATCACGATCATACAATCACAATCATACAATCCCAATCATACAATCGCAATATTACAATCGCAATCATACAATCACAATCATCCAATTAAAATCATATAATCACAATCATACAATGACAATCATACAATCACAATCATACAATCACAATCATACAATCACAATCATACAATCACAATCATACAATCGCAATGATACAATCGCAATATCACAATCACTATCATACAATCACAGTCATACAATCACAATCATACAATCACAATCATACAATCACAGTCATACAATCACAATCATACAATCACAATCATACAATCACAATCATACAATCACAATCATACAATCACAATCATACAATCTCAATCATGCAATCACAATCATACAATCAAAATCATAAAGTCACAATCATACAATCACAATCATACAATCACAATCATACAATCACAATCATACAATCACGATCATACAATCACGATCATACAATGACGATCATACAATCACGATCATACAATCACGATCATACAATCACAATCATACAATCGCAATATTACAATCGCAATCATACAATCGCAATGTCACAATCATTATCATACAGTCACAATCAGACAATCACAATCATACAATCCCAATCATTCAATCACAATCATACAATCACAATCAACCAATCACAATCATACAATAAAAGTCATACAATCACAATCATACAATGACAATCATACAAGCACAATCATACAATCACAATCATACAAACACAATCATACAATCACAGTCATGCAATCACAATCATACAATCGCAATCATACAATCGCAATATCACAATCACTATCATACAATAACAATCATACAATCACAGTCACACAATCACAATCATACAATCACAATCATACAATCACAATCATACAATCACAATCATACAATCACAGTCATACAATCACAATCATACAATCGCAATCATACAATCGCAATGTCACAATCACTATCGTACAATCACAATCATACAATCACAATCATACAATCACAATCATACAATCACAATCATACAAACGTAATCATACAATCACATTCATATAATCACAATCATACAATCACAATCATTCAACCACAAGCAGACAATCACAATCATACAATCACGATCATACAATCACGATCATACAATCACGATCATACAATGACGATCATACAATCACGATCATACAATCACGATCATACAATCACGATCATACAATCACGATCATACAATCACAATCATACAATCGCAATATTACAATCGCAATCATACAATCGCAATGTCACAATCATTATCATACAGTCACAATCAGACAATCACAATCATACAATCCCAATCATTCAATCTCAATCATACAATCACAATCATATAATCACAATCACTCAATCACAATCATACAATCAACATCATACAATCACAATCATACAGTCGCAATCATGCAATCACAATCATACAATCACAATCATACAATTAAAATCATACAATCACAATCATACAATCACAATCATACAATCACAATCATACAATCGCAATCATACAATCGCAATGTCACAATCACTATCATACAATCACAATCATACAATCACAATCATACAATCACAATCCTACTATCACAATCATACAATCGCAATCATACATTCGCAATGTCACAATCACTATCGTACAATCACAATCATACAATCACAATAATACAATCACGATCATACAATCACGATCATACAATCACGATCATACAATCACGATCATACAATCACGATCATACAATCACAATCATACAATCACAGTCACACAATCACAATCATACAATCGCAATCATACAATCGCAATGTCACAATCACTATCGTACAATCACAATCATACAATCACGATCATACAATCACGATCATACAATCACGATCATACAATCACGATCATACAGTCACAATCATACAATCACAGTCATACAATCACAATCATACAATCGCAATCATACAATCGCAATGTCACAATCACTATCGTACAATCACAATCATACAATCACGATCATACAATCACGATCATACAATCACGATCATACAATCACGATCATACAATCACGATCATACAATCACAATCATACAATCGCAATATTACAATCGCAATCATACAATCACAATCATACAATTAAAATCATACAATCACAATCATACAATGACAATCATACAATCACAATCATACAATCATAGTCATACAATCACAATCATACAATCACAATCGTACAATCACAATCATATAATCACAGTCATGCAATCACAATCATGCAATCAAAATCATACAATCACAATCATACAGTCGCAATCATGCAATCACAATCATACAATCACAATCATACAATTAAAATCATACAATCACAATCATACAATCACAATCATACAATCACAATCATACAAACGCAATCATACAATCGCAATGTCACAATCACTATCATACAATCACAATCATACAATCACAATCATACAATCACAATCTTACTATCACAATCATACAATCACACTCATAGAATCACAATCATACAATCGCAATGTCACAATCACTATTATACAATCACAGTCATACAATCACAATCATACAATCACAATCATATAATCACAATCAAACAATCACAATCATACAATCACAATCATACAATCACGATCATATAATCACGATCATACAATCACAATCATACATCACAATCATACAATCGCAATATGCCAATCGCAATCATACAATCGCAATGTCACAATCACTATCATACAATCACAATCATACAATCACTATCATAAATTCACAATCATATAATCACAATCATACAATCACAATCATACAATCACAATCATACAATCACGATCATATAATCACGATCATACAATCACGATCATACAATCACGATCATACAATCACGATCATACAATCACAATCATACAATCACAATCATACAATCGCAATATTACAATCGCAAGCATACAATCACAATCATACAATCACTATCGTACAATCACAATCATACAAACGCAATCATACAGTCACAATCATATAATCACAATCATACAATCACAATCATACAATCATAATCATATAATCACACTCATTAAATTGCAATCATACAATCGCAATCATACAAACACAATCATAAAATCGCAATCATACAATCGCAATGTGACAATCACAATCATACAATCACAATCATACAAACGCAATCATACAATCACAATCATACAATCACAATCATACAATCACAATCATATAATCACAATTATACAATCACAATCATACAATCACAAGCATACAATCACAATCATACAATCACAATCATACAATCACAATCATACAATCTCAATCATGCAATCACAATCATACAATCAAAATCATACAATCGCAATCATACAATCACAATCATACAATCACAATCATACAATAACAATCATACAATCACAATCATACAATCACGATCATACAATCACAATCATACAATAAAAGTCATACAATCACATTCATACAATGACAATCATACAATCACAATCATACAATCACAATCATACAAACTCAATCATACAATCACAGTCATGCAATCACAATCATACAATCGCAATCATACAATCGCAATATCACAATCACTATCATACAATCACAGTCATACAATCACAATCATACAATCACAGTCATACAATCACAATCATACAATCGCAATCATACAATCGCAATGTCACAATCACTATCGTACAATCACAATCATACAATCACGATCATACAATCACGATCATACAATCACGATCATACAATCACGATCATACAATCACGATCATACAATCACGATCATACAATCACGATCATACAATCACGATCATACAATCACGATCATACAATCACAATCATACAATCACAATCATATAATCACAGTCATGCAATCACAATCATGCAATCAAAATCATACAATCACAATCATACAGTCGCAATCATGCAATCACAATCATACAATCACAATCATACAATTAAAATCATACAATCACAATCATACAATCACAATCATACAATCACAATCATATAATCACAATCATACAATCACAATCATACAATCATGATCATATAATCACGATCATACAATCACAATAATACATCACAATCATACAATCGCAATATTACAATCGCAATCATACAATCGCAATGTCACAATCACTATCATACAATCACAATCATACAATCACTATCATAAAATCACAATCATACAAACGCAATCATACAATCACAATCATATAATCACAATCATACAATCAGAATCATATAATCACGATCATACAATCACGATCATAGAATCACGATCATACAATCACAATCATACAATCACAATCATACAATCACAATCATACAATCACAATCATACAATCACAATCATACAATCACAATCATACATCACAATCATACAATCGCAATATGCCAATCGCAATCATACAATCGCAATGTCACAATCACTATCATACAATCACAATCATACAATCACTATCATAAATTCACAATCATATAATCACAATCATACAATCACAATCATACAATCACAATCATACAAACGCAATCATACAATCACAATCATACAATCACAATCATACAATCACAATCATATAATCACAATTATACAATCACAATCATACAATCACAAGCATACAATCACAATCATACAATCACAATCATACAATCACAATCATACAATCTCAATCATGCAATCACAATCATACAATCAAAATCATACAATCGCAATCATACAATCACAATCATACAATCACAATCATACAATAACAATCATACAATCACAATCATACAATCACGATCATACAATCACAATCATACAATAAAAGTCATACAATCACATTCATACAATGACAATCATACAATCACAATCATACAATCACAATCATACAAACACAATCATACAATCACAGTCATGCAATCACAATCATACAATCGCAATCATACAATCACAATCATACAATCACAATCATACAATAACAATCATACAATCACAATCATACAATCACGATCATACAATCACAATCATACAATAACAATCATACAATCACAATCATACAATCACGATCATACAATCACAATCATACAATAAAAGTCATACAATCACATTCATACAATGACAATCATACAATCACAATCATACAATCACAATCATACAATCACAAGCATACAATCACAATCATACAATCACAATCATACAATCACAATCATACAATCTCAATCATGCAATCACAATCATACAATAAAAGTCATACAATCACAATCATACAATGACAATTATACAATCACAATCATACAATCACAATCATACAAACACAATCATACAATCACAGTCATGCAATCACAATCATGCAATCAAAATCATACAATCACAATCATACAATCACAGTCATACAATCACAATCATACAATCGCAATCATACAATCGCAATGTCACAATCACTATCGTACAATCACAATCATACAATCACGATCATACAATGACGATCATACAATCACGATCATACAATCACGATCATACAATCACGATCATACAATCACCATCATACAATCGCAATATTACAATCGCAATCATACAATGGCAATGTCACAATCATTATCATACAGTCACAATCAGACAATCACAATCATACAATCCCAATCATTCAATCTCAATCATACAATCACAATCATATAATCACAATCACTCAATCACAATCATACAATCACCATCATACAATCACAATCACACAATCATAATCATATAATCACACTCATAAAATTGCAATCATACAATCGCAATCATACACTCACACTCATACAATCACAATCATACAGTCTGAATCATGCAATTACAATCGTACGATCATAATCATGCAAGAACAATCATACAATCACAATCATGGAACTATAATTATACAACCACAATCATACGATCACAATCATACATTCGCAATCATACAAACACAGTCATAAAATCTCAATCATACAATCGCAATGTCACAGTCACAATCATACAATCACAATCATACAATCACAATCATACAATCACAATCATACAATCACAATCATACTATCACAATCATACAATCACAATCATACAACCACAATCATACAATCACAATCATATAATCACAATCATGCAATCACAATCAACCAATCAACATCATACAATCACAATCATACAGTCGCAATCATGCAATCACAATCATACAATCACAATCATACAATTAAAATCATACAATCACAATCATACAATCACAATCATACAATCACAATCATACAATCGCAATCATACAATCGCAATCATACAATTACAATCATACAATTAAAATCATACAATCACAATCATACAATCACAATCATAAAATCACAATCTTACAATCGCAATCATACAATCGCAATGTCACAATCACTATCATACAATCACAATCATACAATCACAATCATACAATCACAATCTTACTATCACAATCATACAATCACACTCATACAATCACAATCATACAATCGCAATCATACAATCGCAATGTCACAATCACTATTATACAATCACAGTCATACAATCACAATCATACAATCACGATCATACAATCACGATCATACAATCACGATCATACAATCACGATCATATAATCACGATCATACAATCACAATCATACATCACAATCATACAATCGCAATGTTACAATCGCAATCATACAATCGCAATGTCACAATCACTATCATACAATCACAATCATACAATCACTATCGTACAATCACAATCATACAAACGCAATCATACAATCACAATCATATAATCACAATTATACAATCACAATCATACAATCACAAGCATACAATCACAATCATACAATCACAATCATACAATCACAATCATACAATCTCAATCATGCAATCACAATCATACAATCAAAATCATACAATCACAATCATACAATCACAATCATACAATCACAATCATACAATCACAATCATGCAATCACAATCATACAATCAAAATAACACAATCACAATCATACAGTCGCAATCATGCAATCAAAATCATACAATCACAATCATACAATCACAATCATACAATCACAATCCTACTATCACAATCATACAATCACACTCATACAATCACAATCATACAATCGCAATCATACAATCGCAATGTCACAATCACTATTATACAATCACAGTCATAAAATCACAATCATACAATCACAATCATACAATCACAATCATACAATGACAATCATACAATCACAATCATACAATCATAATCATACAATCACAATCATACAATCACAATCGTACAATCACAATCATATAATCACAGTCATGCAATCACAATCATGCAATCAAAATCATACAATCACAATCATACAGTCGCAATCATGCAATCACAATCATACAATCACAATCATACAATTAAAATCATACAATCACAATCATACAATCACAATCATACAATCACTATCATAAATTCACAATCATATAATCACAATCATACAATCACAATCATACAATCACAATCATACAATCACGATCATATAATCACGATCATACAATCACGATCATACAATCACGATCATACAATCACGATCATACAATCACAATCATACAATCGCAATATTACAATCGCAATCATACAATCGCAATGTCACAATCATTATCATACAGTCACAATCAGACAATCACAATCATACAATCCCAATCATTCAATCTCAATCATACAATCACAATCATATAATCACAATCACTCAACCACAATCATACAATCACCGTCATACAATCACCATCATACAATCACAATCACACAATCATAATCATATAATCACACTCATAAAATTGCAATCATACAATCGCAATCATACAATCACACTCATACAATCTGAATCATGCAATTACAATCGTACGATCATAATCATGCAAGAACAATCATACAATCACAATCATGGAACTATAATTATACAACCACAATCATACGATCACAATCATACATTCGCAATCATACAAACACAATCATAAAATCTCAATCATACAATCGCAATGTCACAGTCACAATCATACAATCACAATCATACAATCACAATCATACAATCACAATCATACAATCACAATCATACTATCACAATCATACAATCACAATCATACAACCACAAGCATACAATCACAACCATATAATCACAATCATGCAATCACAATCAACCAATCAACATCATACAATCACAATCATACAGTCGCAATCATGCAATCACAATCATACAATCACAATCATACAATTAAAATCATACAATCACAATCATACAATCACAATCATACAATCACAATCATACAATCGCATTCATACAATCGCAATGTCACAATCACTATCATACAATCACAATCATACAATCACAATCATACAATCACAATCATACAATCACAATCCTACTATCACAATCATACAATCACACTCATACAATCACAATCATACAATCGCAATCATACAATCGCAATGACACAATCACTATTATACAATCACAGTCATAAAATCACAATCATACAATCACAATCATACAATCACGATCATACAATCACGATCATACAATCACGATCATATAATCACGATCATACAATCACAATCATACATCACAATCATACAATCACAGTCATACAATCACAATCATACAATCGCAATCATGCAATCGCAATGTCACAATCACTATCGTACAATCACAATCATACAATCACAATCATACAATCACGATCATACAATCACGATCATACAATCACGATCATACAATCACGATCATACAATCACAATCATACAATCACAGTCATACAATCACAATCATACAATCGCAATCATACAATCGCAATGTCACAATCACTATCGTACAATCACAATCATACAATCACGATCATACAATCACGATCATACAATCACGATCATACAATCACGATCATACAAACACGATCATACAATCACGATCATACAATCACGATCATACAATCACAATCATACAATCGCAATATTACAATCGCAATCATACAATCACAATCATACAATTAAAATCATACAATCACAATCATACAATGACAATCATACAATCACAATCATACAATCATAATCATACAATCACAATCATACAATCACAATCGTGCAATCACAATCATATAATCACAGTCATGCAATCACAATCATGCAATCAAAATCATACAATCACAATCATACAGGCGCAATCATGCAATCACAATCATACAATCACAATCATACAATTAAAATCATACAATCACAATCATACAATCACAATCATACAATCACAATCATACAATCACAATCATACAATCGCAATCATACAATCGCAATGTCACAATCACTATCATACAATCACAATCATACAATCACAATCATACAATCGCAATCATACAATCGCAATATCACAATCACTATCATACAATCACAGTCATACAATCACAATCATACAATCACAGTCATACAATCACAGTCATACAATCGCAATCATACAATCGCAATGTCACAATCACTATCGTACAATCACGATCGTACAATCACGATCGTACAATCACGATCGTACAATCACGATCGTACAATCACGATCGTACAATCACGATCGTACAATCACGATCGTACAATCACGATCGTACAATCACGATCGTACAATCACGATCGTACAATCACGATCGTACAATCACGATCGTACAATCACGATCGTACAATCACGATCGTACAATCACGATCGTACAATCACGATCGTACAATCACGATCGTACAATCACGATCGTACAATCACAATCATACAATCACAATCATACAATCACAATCATACAATCACAATCATACAATCACAATCATACAATCACAATCATACAATCACAATCATACAATCACAATCATACAATCACAATCATACAATCACAATCATACAATAAAAGTCATACAATCACAATCATACAATGACAATTATACAATTACAATCATACAATCACAATCATACAAACACAATCATACAATCACAGTCATGCAATCACAATCATACAATCGCAATCATACAATCGCAATATCACAACCACTATCATACAATCACAATCATACAATCACAGTCATACAATCACAACCATACAATCACAATCATACAATCACAATCATACAATCACAGTCATACAATCACAATCATACAATCGCAATCATACAATCGCAATGTCACAATCACTATCGTACAATCACAATCATACAATCACAATCATACAGTCACGATCATGCAATCACGATCATACAATCACGATCATACAATCACAATCATACAATCCCAATCATACAATCGCAATATTACAATCGCAATCATACAATCACAATCATCCAATTAAAATCATATAATCACAATCATACAATGACAATCATACAATCACAATCATACAATCACAATCATACAATCACAATCATAAAATCACAATCATACAATCACAATCATACAATCACAGTCATATAATCACAATCATGCAATCACAATCATACAATCAAAATCATACAATCACAATCATACAGTCGCAATCATGCAATCACAATCATACAATCACAATCATACAATTAAAATCATACAATCACAATCATACATCACAATCATACAATCGCAATATTACAATCACTATCATACAATCACAATCATACAATCACTATCGTACAATCACAATCATACAAACGCAATCATACAATCACAATCATATAATCACAATTATACAATCACAATCATACAATCTCAAGCATACAATCACAATCATACAATCACAATCATACAATCACAATCATACAATCTCAATCATGCAATCACAATCATACAATCAAAATCATAAAATCACAATCATACAATCACAATCATACAATCACAATCATACAATCACAATCATACAATCACGATCATACAATCACAATCATACAATCACAATCATACAATCACAATCATACAATCGCAATCATACAATCCCAATGTCACAATCACTATCATACAATCACAATCATACAATCACAATCATACAATCACAATCCTGCTATCACAATCATACAATCACACTCATACAATCACAATCATACAATCGCAATCATACAATCGCAATGTCACAATCACTATTATACAGTCACAGTCATAAAATCACAATCATACAATCACGATCATACAATCACGATCATACAATCACGATCATACAATCACGATCATACAATCACGATCATATAATCACGATCATACAATCACAATCATACATCACAATCATACAATCACAGTCATGCAATCACAATCATACAATCGCAATCATACAATCGCAATATCACAATCACTATCATACAATAACAATCATACAATCACAGTCACACAATCACAATCATACAATCACAATCATACAATCACAATCATACAATCACAGTCATACAATCACAATCATACAATCGCAATCATACAATCGCAATGTCACAATCACTATCGTACAATCACAATCATACAATCACAATCATACAATCACAATCATACAATCACAATCATATAATCACAATCACTCAATCACAATCATACACTCACCATCATACAATCACCATCATACAATCACAATCTCACAATCATAATCATATAATCACAATCATACAATCACAATCATACAATCACAATCATACAATCACAATCATACAATCACAATCATACAATCGCAATCATACAATCGCAATGTCACAATCACTATCATACAATCACAATCATACAATCACAATCATACAATCACAATCCTACTATCACAATCATACAATCACACTCATACAATCACAATCATACAATCGCAATCATACAATCGCAATTATCACAATCACTCTTATACAATCACAGTCATACAATCACAATCATACAATCACAATCATATAATCACAATCATACAATCACAATCATACAATCACAATCATACAATCACGATCATATAATCACGATCATACAATCACAATCATACATCACAATCATACAATCGCAATATTACAATCGCAATCATACAATCGCAATGTCACAATCACTATCATACAATCACAATCATACAATCACTATCATAAATTCACAATCGTATAATCACAATCATACAATCACAATCATACAATCACAATCATACAATCACGATCATATAATCACGATCATACAATCACGATCATACAATCACGATCATACAATCACGATCATACAATCACAATCATACAATCACAATCATACAATCGCAATATTACAATCGCAATCATACAATCACAATCATACAATCACTATGGTACAATCACAATCATACAAACGCAATCATACAGTCACAATCATATAATCACAATCATACAATCACAATCATACAATCATAATCATATAATCACACTCATTAAATTGCAATCATACAATCGCAATCATACAAACACAATCATAAAATCGCAATCATACAATCGCAATGTGACAATCACAATCATACAATCACAATCATACAAACGCAATCATACAATCACAATCATACAATCACAATCATATAATCACAATTATACAATCACAATTATACAATCACAATCATACAATCACAATCATACAATCACAATCATACAATCACAATCATACAATCACAATCATACAATCTCAGTCATGCAATCACAATCATACAATCAAAATCATACAATCGCAATCATACAATCACAATCATACAATCACAATCATACAATCACAATCATACAATAACAATCATACAATCACAATCATACAATCACAATCATACAATCACAATCATACAATAAAAGTCATACAATCACATTCATACAATGACAATCATACAATAACAATCATACAATCACAATCATACAAACACAATCATACAATCACAGTCATGCAATCACAATCATACAATCGCAATCATACAATCGCAATATCACAATCACTATCGTACAATCACAATCATACAATCACAATCATACAGTCACGATCATGCAATCACGATCATACAATCACGATCATACAATCACAATCATACAATCCCAATCATACAATCGCAATATTACAATCGCAATCATACAATCACAATCATCCAATTAAAATCATATAATCACAATCATACAATGACAATCATACAATCACAATCATACAATCACAATCATACAATCACAATCATACAATCACAATCATACAATCGCAATGATACAATCGCAATATCACAATCACTATCATACAATCACAGTCATACAATCACAATCATACAATCACAATCATACAATCACAGTCATACAATCACAATCATACAATCACAATCATACAATCACAATCATACAATCACAATCATACAATCACAATCATACAATCTCAATCATGCAATCACAATCATACAATCAAAATCATAAAGTCACAATCATACAATCACAATCATACAATCACAATCATACAATCACAGTCATACAATCACGATCATACAATCACGATCATACAATGACGATCATACAATCACGATCATACAATCACGATCATACAATCACAATCATACAATCGCAATATTACAATCGCAATCATACAATCGCAATGTCACAATCATTATCATACAGTCACAATCAGACAATCACAATCATACAATCCCAATCATTCAATCACAATCATACAATCACAATCAACCAATCACAATCATACAATAAAAGTCATACAATCACAAACATACAATGACAATCATACAAGCACAATCATACAATCACAATCATACAAACACAATCATACAATCACAGTCATGCAATCAGAATCATACAATCGCAATCATACAATCGCAATATCACAATCACTATCATACAATAACAATCATACAATCACAGTCACACAATCACAATCATACAATCACAATCATACAATCACAATCATACAATCACAATCATACAATCACAGTCATACAATCACAATCATACAATCGCAATCATACAATCACAATCATACAATCGCAATCATACAATCGCAATGTCACAATCACTATCGTACAATCACAATCATACAATCACTATCATAAATTCACAATCATATAATCACAATCATACAATCACAATCATACAATCACAATCATACAATCACAATCATACAATCACGATCATATAATCACGATCATACAATCACGATCATACAATCACGATCATACAATCACAATCATACAATCACAATCATACAATCGCAATATTACAATCGCAAGCATACAATCACAATCATACAATCACTATCGTACAATCACAATCATACAAACGCAATCATACAGTCACAATCATATAATCACAATCATACAATCACAATCATACAATCATAATCATATAATCACACTCATTAAATTGCAATCATACAATCGCAATCATACAAACACAATCATAAAATCGCAATCATACAATCGCAATGTGACAATCACAATCATACCATCACAATCATACAAACGCAATCATACAATCACAATCATACAATCACAATCATACAATCACAATCATATAATCACAATTATACAATCACAATCATACAATCACAATCATACAATCACAATCATACAATCACAATCATACAATCACAATCATACAATCACAATCATACAATAAAAGTCATACAATCACAATCATACAATGACAATTATACAATCACAATCATACAATCACAATCATACAAACACAATCATACAATCACAGTCATGCAATCACAATCATACAATCGCAATCATACAATCGCAATATCACAATCACTATCATACAATCACAATCATACAATCACAGTCATACAATCACAATCATACAACCACAATCATACAATCACAATCATACAATCACCGTCATACAATCACAATCATACAATCACAATCATACAATCACAGTCATATAATCACAATCATGCAATCACAATCATACAATCAAAATCATACAATCACATTCATACAGTCGCAATCATGCAATCACAATCATACAATCACAATCATACAATCACAATCATACAATCACAATCATACAATCACAATCATACAATCACAATCATACAATAAAAGTCATACAATCACAATCATACAATGACAATTATACAATGACAATCATACAATCACAATCATACAAACACAATCATACAATCACAGTCATGCAATCACAATCATACAATCGCAATCATACAATCGCAATATCACAATCACTATCATACAATCACAATCATACAATCACAGTCATACAATCACAATCATACAATCACAATCATACAATCACAATCATACAGTCGCAATCATGCAATCACAATCATACAATCACAATCATACAATTAAAATCATACAATCGCAATATTACAATCGCAATCATACAATCACAATCATACAATCACTATCGTACAATCACAATCATACAAACGCAATCATACAGTCACAATCATATAATCACAATTATACAATCACAATCATACAATCATAATCATATAATCACACTCATTAAATTGCAATCATACAATCAGAATCATACAAACCCAATCATAAAATCGCAATCATACAATCGCAATGTGACAATCACAATCATACAATCACAATCATACAAACGCAATCATACAATCACAATCATACAATCACAATCATACAATCACGATCATACAATCACAATCATACAATAAAAGTCATACAATCACATTCATACAATGACAATCATACAATCACAATCATACAATCACAATCATATAGTCACAGTCATGCAATCACAATCATGCAATCAAAATCATACAATCACAATCATACAGTCGCAATCATGCAATCACAATCATACAATCACAATCATACAATTAAAATCATACAATCACAATCATGCAATCACAATCATACAATCACAATCATACAATCGCAATCATACAATCGCAATGTCACAATCACTATCATACAATCACAATCATACAATCACAATCATACAATCACAATCTTACTATCACAATCACACAATCACACTCATACAATCACAATCATACAATCACAATCATATAATCACAATCATACAATCACAATCATACAATCACGATCATACAATCACGATCATACAATCACAATCATACAATCGCAATATTACAATCGCAATCATACAATCACAATCATACAATTAAAATCATACAATCACAATCATACAATGACAATCATACAATCACAATCATACAATCATAATCATACAATCACAATCGTACAATCACAATCGTACAATCACAATCATATAATCACAGTCATGCAATCACAATCATGAAATCAAAATCATACAATCACAATCATACAGTCGCAATCATGCAATCACAATCATACAATCACAATCATACAATCAAAATCATACAATCACAATCATACAATCACAATCATACAATCACAATCATACAATCACAATCATACAATCGCAATCATACAATCGCAATGTCACAATCACTATCATACAATTACAATCATACAATCACAATCATACAATCACAATCTTACTATCACAATCATACAATCACAGTCATACAATCACAATCGTACAATCGCAATCATACAATCGCAATGTCACAATCACTATTATACAATCACAGTCATACAATCACAATCATACAATCACAATCATACAATCACAGTCATACAATCACAATCATACAATCGCAATCATACAATCGCAATGTCACAATCACTATCGTACAATCACAATCATACAATCACGATCATACAATCACGATCATACAATCACGATCATACAATCACGATCATACAATCACGATCATACAATCACGATCACACAATCACGATCATACAATCACGATCATACAATCACAATCATACAATCACAATCATATAATCACAGTCATGCAATCACAATCATGCAATCAAAATCATACAATCACAATCATACAGTCGCAATCATGCAATCACAATCATACAATCACAATCATACAATTAAAATCATACAATCACAATCATACAATCACAATCATACAATCACAATCATACAATCGCAATCATACAATCGCAATGTCACAATCACTATCATACAATCACAATCATACAATCACAATCATACAATCACAATCATACAATCACAATCTTACTATCACAATCATACAATCACACTCATACAATCACAATCATACAATCACAATCATATAATCACAATCATACAATCACAATCGTACAATCATGATCATATAATCACGATCATACAATCACAATCATACATCACAATCATACAATCGCAATATTACAATCGCAATCATACAATCGCAATGTCACAATCACTATCATACAATCACAATAATACAATCACTATCATAAAATCACAATCATACAAACGCAATCATACAATCACAATCATATAATCACAATCATACAATCAGAATCATATAATCACGATCATACAATCACGATCATACAATCACGATCATACAATCACGATCATACAATCACAATCATACAATCACAATCATACAATCACAATCATACAATCACAATCATACAATCACAATCATACAATCACAATCATACAATCACAATCATACAATCACAATCATACAATCACAATCATACAATCACAATCATACAATCACAATCATACAATCACAATCATACAATCACAATCATACAATCACAATCATACAATAAAAGTCATACAATCACAATCATACAATGACAATTATACAATCACAATCATACAATCACAATCATACAAACACAATCATACAATCACAGTCATGCAATCACAATCATACAATCGCAATCATACAATCGCAATATCACAATCACTATCATACAATCACAATCATACAATCACAGTCATACAATCACAATCATACAGTCACGATCATGCAATCACGATCATAGAATCACGATCATACAATCACAATCATACAATCACCGTCATACAATCACAATCATACAATCGCAATCATACAATCGCAATGTCACAATCACTATCGTACAATCACAATCATACAATCACAATCATACAGTCACGATCATGCAATCACGATCATACAATCACGATCATACAATCACGATCATACAATCACGATCATAAAATCACGATCATACAATCACGATCATACAATCACAATCATACAATCGCAATATTACAATCGCAATCATACAATCGCAATGTCACAATCACTATCATACAATTACAATCATACAATCACAATCATACAATCACAATCTTACTATCACAATCATACAATCACAGTCATACAATCACAATCGTACAATCGCAATCATACAATCGCAATGTCACAATCACTATTATACAATCACAGTCATACAATCACAATCATACAATCACAATCATATAATCACAATCATACAATCACAATCATACAATCATAATCATACAATCACGATCATATAATCACGATCATACAATCAGAATCATACAATCACAGTCATACAATCACAATCATACAATCACAATCATATAATCACAATCATACAATCACAATCATACAATCACGATCATATAATCACGATCATACAATCACAATCATACATCACAATCATACAATCGCAATATTACAATCGCAATCATACAATCGCAATCATACAATCACAATCATACAATCGCAACATACAATCGCAATGTCACAATCACTATCATACAATCACAATCATACAATCACAATCATACAATCACAATCCTACTATCACAATCATACAATCACACTCATACAATCACAATCATACAATCGCAATCACACAATCGCAATGTCACAATCACTATTATACAATCACAGTCATAAAATCACAATCATACAATCACGATCATACAATCACGATCATACAATCACGATCATATAATCACGATCATACAATCACAATCATACATCACAATCATACAATCACAGTCATACAATCACAATCATACAATCGCAATCATACAATCGCAATGTCACAATCACTATCGTACAATCACAATCATACAATCACAATCATACAATCACAATCATACAATCACGATCATACAATCACGATCATACAATCACGATCATACAATCACGATCATACAATCACGATCATACAATCACAATCATACAATCACAGTCATACAATCACAATCATACAATCGCAATGTCACAATCACTATCGTACAATCACAATCATACAATCACGATCATACAATCACGATCATACAATCACGATCATACAATCACAATCATACAATCGCAATATTACAATCGCAATCATACAATCACAATCATACAATTAAAATCATACAATCACAATCATACAAAGACAATCATACAATCACAATCATACAATCATAATCATACAATCACAATCATACAATCACAATCGTAAAATCACAATCATATAATCACAGTCATGCAATCACAATCATGCAATCAAAATCATACAATCACAATCATACAGTCGCAATCATGCAATCACAATCATATAATCACAATCATACAATTAAAATCATACAATCACAATCATACAATCACAATCATACAATCACAATCATACAATCGCAATCATACAATCGCAATGTCACAATCACTATCATACAATCACAATCCTACAATCACAATCATACAATCACAACCTTACTATCACAATCATACAATCACACTCATACAATCACAATCATACAATCGCAATCATACAATCGCAATTATCACAATCTCTATTATACAATCACAGTCATACAATCACAATCATACAATCACAATCATATAATCACTATCATACAATCACAATCATACAATCACTATCATAAATTCACAATCATATAATCACAATCATACAATCACAATCATACAATCACAATCATACAATCACGATCATATAATCACGATCATACAATCACGATCATACAATCACGATCATACAATCACGATCATACAATCACAATCATACAATCACAATCATACAATCGCAATATTACAATCGCAATCATACAATCACGATCATACAATCCCGATCATACAATCACGATCATACAATCACGATCATACAATCACGATCATACAATCAAAATCATACAATCACAGTCATACAATCGCAATCATACAATCGCAATCATACAATCGCAATGTCACAATCACTATCGTACAATCACAATCATACAATCACAATCATACAATCACGATCATACAATCACGATCATACAATCACGATCATACAATCACGATCATACAATCACGATCATACAATCACGATCATACAATCACAATCATACAATCGCAATATTACAATCGCAATCATACAATCACAATCATACAATCACGATCATACAATCACGATCATACAATCACGATCATACAATCACGATCATACAATCACGATCATACAATCACGATCATACAATCACGATAATACAATCACAATCATGCAATCACAATCATACAATCACAATCATACAATTAAAATCATACAATCACAATCATACAATCACAATCATACAATCACAATCATACAATCGCAATCATACAATCGCAATGTCACAATCACTATCATACAATTACAATCATACAATCACAATCATACAATCACAATCTTACTATCACAATCATACAATCACACTCATACAATCACAATCATACAATCGCAATCATACAATCGCAATGTCACAATCACTATTATACAATCACAGTCATACAATCACAATCATACAATCACAATCATATAATCACAATCATACAATCACAATCATACAATCATAATCATACAATCACGATCATATAATCACGATCATACAATCAGAATCATACAATCACAGTCATACAATCACAATCATACAATCACAATCATATAATCACAATCATACAATCACAATCATAAAATCACGATCATATAATCACGATCATACAATCACAATCATACATCACAATCATACAATCGCAATATTACAATCGCAATCATACAATCGCAATCATACAATCACAATCATACAATCGCAATCATACAATCGCAATGTCACAATCACTATCATACAATCACGATCATACAATCACGATAATACAATCACGATCATACAATCACAATCATACAATCGCAATATTACAATCGCAATCATACAATCGCAATGTCACAATCATTATCATACAGTCACAATCAGACAATCACAATCATACAATCCCAATCATTCAATCCCAATCATACAATCACAATCATATAATCACAATCACTCAATCACAATCATACACTCACCATCATACAATCACCATCATACAATCACAATCACACAATCATAATCATATAATCACACTCATAAAATTGCAATCATACAATCGCAATCATACAATCACAATCATACAATCACAATCATACAATCTGAATCATGCAATTACAATCGTACGATCATAATCATGCAAGAACAATCATACAATCACAATCATGGAACTATAATTATACAACCACAATCATACGATCACAATCATACATTCGCAATGTCACAATCACTATTATACAATCACAGTCATAAAATCACAGTCATACAATCACAAACATACAATCACGATCATACAATCACGATCATATAATCACAATCATGCAATCACAATCATACAATCGCAATCATACAATCGCAATGTCACAATCACTATCGTACAATCACAGTCATACAATCGCAATCATACAATCGCAATCATACAATCGCAATGTCACAATCACTATCGTACAATCACAATCATACAATCACAATCATACAATCACGATCATACAATCACGATCATACAATCACGATCATACAATCACGATCATACAATCACGATCATACAATCACGATCATACAATCACGATCATACAATCACGATCATACAATCACAATCATACAATCGCAATATTACAATCGCAATCATACAATCACAATCATACAATTAAAATCATACAATCACAATCATACAATGACAATCATACAATCACAATCATACAATCATAATCATACATTCACAATCGTACAATCACAATCGTACAATCACAATCATATACTCACAGTCATGCAATCACAATCATGAAATCAAAATCATACAATCACAATCATACAGTCGCAATCATGCAATCACAATCATACAATCACAATCATACAATTAAAATCATACAATCACAATCATACAATCACAATCATACAATCACAATCATAAAATCGCAATCATACAATCGCAATGTCACAATCACTATCATACAATTACAATCATACAATCACAATCATACAATCACAATCTTACTATCACAATCATACAATCACACTCATACAATCACAATCATACAATCGCAATCATACAATCGCAATGTCACAATCACTATTATACAATCACAGTCATACAATCACAATCATACAATCACAATCATATAATCACAATCATACAATCACAATCATACAATCATAATCATACAATCACGATCATATAATCACGATCATACAATCAGAATCATACAATCACAGTCATACAATCACAATCATACAATCACAATCATATAATCACAATCATACAATCACAATCATATAATCACGATCATACAATCACAATCATACATCACAATCATACAATCGCAATATTACAATCGCAATCATACAATCGCAATCATACAATCACAATCATACAATCGCAATCATACAATCGCAATGTCACAATCACTATCATACAATCACAATCATACAATCACAATCATACAATCACAATCCTACTATCACAATCACACAATCACACTCATACAATCACAATCATACAATCGCAATCATACAATCGCAATGTCACAATCACTATTATACAATCACAGTCATAAAATAACAGTCATACAATCACAATCATACAATCACGATGATACAATCACGATCATACAATCACGATCATATAATCACGATCATACAATCACAATCATACAATCACAGTCATACAATCACAATCATACAATCGCAATCATACAATCGCAATCATACAATCGCAATGTCACAATCACAATCATACAATCCCAATCATACAATCGCAATATTACAATCGCAATCATACAATCACAATCATCCAATTAAAATCATATAATCACAATCATACAATGACAATCATACAATCACAATCATACAATCACAATCATACAATCACAATCATACAATCACAATCATACAATCACAATCATACAATCACAATCATACAATCACAATCATACAATCACAGTCATATAATCACGATCATGCAATCACGATCATACAATCACGATCATACAATCACGATCATACAATCACGATCATACAATCACGATCATACAATCACGATCATACAATCACGATCATACAATCACGATCATACAATCACAATCATACAATCGCAATATTACAATCGCAATCATACAATCACTATCATACAATTAAAATCATACAATCACAATCATACAATGACAATCATACAATCACAATCATACAATCATAATCATACAATCACAATCGTACAATCACAATCGTACAATCACAATCATATAATCACAGTCATGCAATCACAATCATGCAATCAAAATCATACAATCACAATCATACAGTCGCAATCATGCAATCACAATCATACAATCACAATCATACAATTAAAATCATACAATCACAATCATACAATCACAATCATACAATCACAATCATACAATCGCAATCATACAATCGCAATGTCACAATCACTATCATACAATCACAATCATACAATCACAATCATACAATCATAATCTTACTATCACAATCATACAATCACACTCATACAATCACAATCATACAATCGCAATCATACAATCGCCATTATCACAATCACTATTATACAATCACAGTCATACAATCGCAATCATACAATCACAATCATATAATCACTATCATACAATCACAATCATACAATCACTATCATAAATTCACAATCATATAATCACAATCATACAATCACAATCATACAATCACAATCATACAATCACGATCATATAATCACGATCATATAATCACGATCATACAATCACGATCATACAATCACGATCATACAATCACAATCCTACTATCACAATCACACAATCACACTCATACAATCACAATCATACAATCGCAATCATACAATCGCAATGTCACAATCACTATTATACAATCACAGTCATAAAATCACAGTCATACAATCACAATCATACAATCACGATGATACAATCACGATCATACAATCACGATCATACAATCACGATCATACAATCACGATCATACAATCACAATCATACAATCGCAATATTACAATCGCAATCATACAATCACTATCATACAATTAAAATCATACAATCACAATCATACAATGACAATCATACAATCGCAATCATACAATCATAATCATACAATCACAATCGTACAATCACAATCGTACAATCACAATCATATAATCACAGTCATGCAATCACAATCATGCAATCAAAATCATACAATCACAATCATACAGTCGCAATCATGCAATCACAATCATACAATCACAATCATACAATTAAAATCATACAATCACAATCATACAATCACAATCATACAATCACAATCATACAATCGCAATCATACAATCGCAATGTCACAATCACTATCATACAATCACAATCATACGATCACAATCATACAATCATAATCTTACTATCACAATCATACAATCACACTCATACAATCACAATCATACAATCGCAATCATACAATCGCCATTATCACAATCACTATTATACAATCACAGTCATACAATCGCAATCATACAATCACAATCATATAATCACTATCATACAATCACAATCATACAATCACTATCATAAATTCACAATCATATAATCACAATCATACAATCACAATCATACAGTCGCAATCATGCAATCACAATCATATAATCACAATCATACAATTAAAATCATACAATCACAATCATACAATCACAATCATACAATCACAATCATACAATCGCAATCATACAATCGCAATGTCACAATCACTATCATACAATCACAATCCTACAATCACAATCATACAATCACAACCTTACTATCACAATCATACAATCACACTCATACAATCACAATCATACAATCACGATCATATAATCACGATCATACAATCACGATCATACAATCACGATCATACAATCACGATCATACAATCACAATCATACAATCACAATCATACAATCGCAATATTACAATCGCAATCATACAATCACGATCATACAATCCCGATCATACAATCACGATCATACAATCACGATCATACAATCACGATCATACAATCAAAATCATACAATCACAGTCATACAATCGCAATCATACAATCGCAATCACACAATCGCAATGTCACAATCACTATCGTACAATCACAATCATACAATCACAATCATACAATCACGATCATACAATCACGATCATACAATCACGATCATACAATCACGATCATACAATCACGATCATACAATCACGATCATACAATCACAATCATACAATCGCAATATTACAATCGCAATCATACAATCACAATCATACAATCACAATCATACAATCACGATCATACAATCACGATCATACAATCACGATCATACAATCACGATCATACAATCACGATCATACAATCACGATCATACAATCACGATCATACAATCACGATAATACAATCACAATCATGCAATCACAATCATACAATCACAATCATACAATTAAAATCATACAATCACAATCATACAATCACAATCATACAATCACAATCATACAATCGCAATCATACAATCGCAATGTCACAATCACTATCATACAATTACAATCATACAATCACAATCATACAATCACAATCTTACTATCACAATCATACAATCACACTCATACAATCACAATCATACAATCGCAATCATACAATCGCAATGTCACAATCACTATTATACAATCACAGTCATACAATCACAATCATACAATCACAATCATATAATCACAATCATACAATCACAATCATACAATCATAATCATACAATCACGATCATATAATCACGATCATACAATCAGAATCATACAATCACAGTCATACAATCACAATCATACAATCACAATCATATAATCACAATCATACAATCACAATCATAAAATCACGATCATATAATCACGATCATACAATCACAATCATACATCACAATCATACAATCGCAATATTACAATCGCAATCATACAATCGCAATCATACAATCACAATCATACAATCGCAATCATACAATCGCAATGTCACAATCACTATCATACAATCACGATCATACAATCACGATAATACAATCACGATCATACAATCACAATCATACAATCGCAATATTACAATCGCAATCATACAATCGCAATGTCACAATCATTATCATACAGTCACAATCAGACAATCACAATCATACAATCCCAATCATTCAATCCCAATCATACAATCACAATCATATAATCACAATCACTCAATCACAATCATACACTCACCATCATACAATCACCATCATACAATCACAATCACACAATCATAATCATATAATCACACTCATAAAATTGCAATCATACAATCGCAATCATACAATCACAATCATACAATCACAATCATACAATCTGAATCATGCAATTACAATCGTACGATCATAATCATGCAAGAACAATCATACAATCACAATCATGGAACTATAATTATACAACCACAATCATACGATCACAATCATACATTCGCAATGTCACAATCACTATTATACAATCACAGTCATAAAATCACAGTCATACAATCACAAACATACAATCACGATCATACAATCACGATCATATAATCACAATCATGCAATCACAATCATACAATCGCAATCATACAATCGCAATGTCACAATCACTATCGTACAATCACAGTCATACAATCGCAATCATACAATCGCAATCATACAATCGCAATGTCACAATCACTATCGTACAATCACAATCATACAATCACAATCATACAATCACGATCATACAATCACGATCATACAATCACGATCATACAATCACGATCATACAATCACGATCATACAATCACGATCATACAATCACGATCATACAATCACGATCATACAATCACAATCATACAATCGCAATATTACAATCGCAATCATACAATCACAATCATACAATTAAAATCATACAATCACAATCATACAATGACAATCATACAATCACAATCATACAATCATAATCATACATTCACAATCGTACAATCACAATCGTACAATCACAATCATATACTCACAGTCATGCAATCACAATCATGAAATCAAAATCATACAATCACAATCATACAGTCGCAATCATGCAATCACAATCATACAATCACAATCATACAATTAAAATCATACAATCACAATCATACAATCACAATCATACAATCACAATCATAAAATCGCAATCATACAATCGCAATGTCACAATCACTATCATACAATTACAATCATACAATCACAATCATACAATCACAATCTTACTATCACAATCATACAATCACACTCATACAATCACAATCATACAATCGCAATCATACAATCGCAATGTCACAATCACTATTATACAATCACAGTCATACAATCACAATCATACAATCACAATCATATAATCACAATCATACAATCACAATCATACAATCATAATCATACAATCACGATCATATAATCACGATCATACAATCAGAATCATACAATCACAGTCATACAATCACAATCATACAATCACAATCATATAATCACAATCATACAATCACAATCATACAATCACAATCATATAATCACGATCATACAATCACAATCATACATCACAATCATACAATCGCAATATTACAATCGCAATCATACAATCGCAATCATACAATCACAATCATACAATCGCAATCATACAATCGCAATGTCACAATCACTATCATACAATCACAATCATACAATCACAATCATACAATCACAATCCTACTATCACAATCACACAATCACACTCATACAATCACAATCATACAATCGCAATCATACAATCGCAATGTCACAATCACTATTATACAATCACAGTCATAAAATAACAGTCATACAATCACAATCATACAATCACGATGATACAATCACGATCATACAATCACGATCATATAATCACGATCATACAATCACAATCATACAATCACAGTCATACAATCACAATCATACAATCGCAATCATACAATCGCAATCATACAATCGCAATGTCACAATCACAATCATACAATCCCAATCATACAATCGCAATATTACAATCGCAATCATACAATCACAATCATCCAATTAAAATCATATAATCACAATCATACAATGACAATCATACAATCACAATCATACAATCACAATCATACAATCACAATCATACAATCACAATCATACAATCACAATCATACAATCACAATCATACAATCACAGTCATATAATCACGATCATGCAATCACGATCATACAATCACGATCATACAATCACGATCATACAATCACGATCATACAATCACGATCATACAATCACGATCATACAATCACGATCATACAATCACGATCATACAATCACGATCATACAATCACAATCATACAATCGCAATATTACAATCGCAATCATACAATCACTATCATACAATTAAAATCATACAATCACAATCATACAATGACAATCATACAATCACAATCATACAATCATAATCATACAATCACAATCGTACAATCACAATCGTACAATCACAATCATATAATCACAGTCATGCAATCACAATCATGCAATCAAAATCATACAATCACAATCATACAGTCGCAATCATGCAATCACAATCATACAATCACAATCATACAATTAAAATCATACAATCACAATCATACAATCACAATCATACAATCACAATCATACAATCGCAATCATACAATCGCAATGTCACAATCACTATCATACAATCACAATCATACAATCACAATCATACAATCATAATCTTACTATCACAATCATACAATCACACTCATACAATCACAATCATACAATCGCAATCATACAATCGCCATTATCACAATCACTATTATACAATCACAGTCATACAATCGCAATCATACAATCACAATCATATAATCACTATCATACAATCACAATCATACAATCACTATCATAAATTCACAATCATATAATCACAATCATACAATCACAATCATACAATCACAATCATACAATCACGATCATATAATCACGATCATATAATCACGATCATACAATCACGATCATACAATCACGATCATACAATCACAATCCTACTATCACAATCACACAATCACACTCATACAATCACAATCATACAATCGCAATCATACAATCGCAATGTCACAATCACTATTATACAATCACAGTCATAAAATCACAGTCATACAATCACAATCATACAATCACGATGATACAATCACGATCATACAATCACGATCATACAATCACGATCATACAATCACGATCATACAATCACGATCATACAATCACGATCATACAATCACGATCATACAATCACAATCATACAATCGCAATATTACAATCGCAATCATACAATCACTATCATACAATTAAAATCATACAATCACAATCATACAATGACAATCATACAATCACAATCATACAATCATAATCATACAATCACAATCGTACAATCACAATCGTAAAATCACAATCATATAATCACAGTCATGCAATCACAATCATGCAATCAAAATCATACAATCACAATCATACAGTCGCAATCATGCAATCACAATCATACAATCACAATCATACAATTAAAATCATACAATCACAATCATACAATCACAATCATACAATCACAATCATACAATCGCAATCATACAATCGCAATGTCACAATCACTATCATACAATCACAATCATACAATCACAATCATACAATCATAATCTTACTATCACAATCATACAATCACACTCATACAATCACAATCATACAATCGCAATCATACAATCGCCATTATCACAATCACTATTATACAATCACAGTCATACAATCGCAATCATACAATCACAATCATATAATCACTATCATACAATCACAATCATACAATCACTATCATAAATTCACAATCATATAATCACAATCATACAATCACAATCATACAATCACAATCATACAATCACGATCATATAATCACGATCATATAATCACGATCATACAATCACGATCATACAATCACGATCATACAATCACAATCCTACTATCACAATCACACAATCACACTCATACAATCACAATCATACAATCGCAATCATACAATCGCAATGTCACAATCACTATTATACAATCACAGTCATAAAATCACAGTCATACAATCACAATCATACAATCACGATGATACAATCACGATCATACAATCACGATCATATAATCACGATCATACAATCACAATCATACATCACAATCATACAATCACAGTCATACAATCACAATCATACAATCGCAATCATACAATCGCAATGTCACAATCACTATCGTACAATCACAATCATACAATCACAATCATACAATCACGATCATACAATCACGATCATACAATCACGATCATACAATCACAATCATACAATCACAGTCATACAATCACAATCATACAATCGCAATCATACAATCGCAATGTCACAATCACTATCGTACAATCACAATCATACAATCACGATCATACAATGACGAGCATACAATCACGATCATACAATCACGATCATACAATCACGATCATACAATCACGATCATACAATCACAATCATACAATCGCTATGTCACAATCACTATTATACAATCACAGTCATAAAATCACAATCATACAATCACAATCATACAATCACGATCATACAATCACGATCATACAATCACGATCATATAATCACGATCATACAATCGCAATCATACATCACTATCATACAATCACAGTCATACAATCACAATCATACAATCGCAATCATACAATCGCAATCATACAATCGCAATGTCACAATCACAATCATACAATCCCAATCATACAATCGCAATATTACAATCGCAATCATACAATCACAATCATCCAATTAAAATCATATAATCACAATCATACAATGACAATCATACAATCACAATCATACAATCACAATCATACAATCACAATCATACAATCACAATCATACAATCACAATCATACAATCATAATCATACAATCACAATCATGCAATCACAATCATACAATCACAGTCATATAATCACGATCATGCAATCACGATCATACAATCACGATCATACAATCACGATCATACAATCACGATCATACAATCACGATCATACAATCACGATCATACAATCACGATCATACAATCACGATCATACAATCACAATCATACAATCGCAATATTACAATCGCAATCATACAATCACAATCATACAATTAAAATCATACAATCACAATCATACAATGACAATCATACAATCACAATCATACAATCATAATCATACAATCACAATCGTACAATCACAATCGTACAATCACAATCATATAATCACAGTCATGCAATCACAATCATGCAATCAAAATCATACAATCACAATCATACAGTCGCAATCATGCAATCACAATCATACAATCACAATCATACAATTAAAATCATACAATCACAATCATACAATCATAATCATACAATCACAATCATACAATCGCAATCATACAATCGCAATGTCACAATCACTATCATACAATCACAATCATACAATCACAATCATACAATCATAATCTTACTATCACAATCATACAATCACACTCATACAATCACAATCATACAATCGCAATCATACAATCGCCATTATCACAATCACTATTATACAATCACAGTCATACAATCGCAATCATACAATCACAATCATATAATCACTATCATACAATCACAATCATACAATCACTATCATAAATTCACAATCATATAATCACAATCATACAATCACAATCATACAATCACAATCATACAATCACAATCATATAATCACGATCATATAATCACGATCATACAATCACGATCATACAATCACGATCATACAATCACGATCATACAATCACAATCATACAATCACAATCATACAATCGCAATATTACAATCGCATTCATACAATCACTATCGTACAATCACAATCATACAAACGCAATCATACAGTCACAATCATATAATCACAATCATACAATCACAATCATACAATCATAATCATATAATCACACTCATTAAATTGCAATCATACAATCGCAATCATACAAACACAATCATAAAATCGCAATCATACAATCGCAATGTGACAATCACAATCATACAATCACAATCATACAAACGCAATCATACAATCACAATCATACAATCACAATCATATAATCACAATTATACAATCACAATCATACAATCACAAGCATACAATCACAATCATACAATCACAATCATACAATCACAATCATTCAATCTCAATCATGCAATCACAATCATACAATCAAAATCATACAATCGCAATCATACAATCACAATCATACAATCACAATCATACAATAACAATCATACAATCACAATCATACAATCACAATCATACAATAAAAGTCATACAATCACATTCATACAATGACAATCATACAATCACAATCATACAATCACAATCATACAAACACAATCATACAATCACAGTCATGCAATCACAATCATACAATCGCAATCATACAATCGCAATATCACAATCACTATCATACAATCACAGTCATACAATCACAATCATACAATCACAATCATACAATCACAGTCATACAATCACAATCATACAATCACAATCATACAATCACAATCATACAATCACAGTCATACAATCACAATCATACAATCGCAATCATACAATCGCAATGTCACAATCACTATCGTACAATCACAATCATACAATCACAATCATACAGTCACGATCATGCAATCACGATCATACAATCACGATCATACAGTCACGATCATACAATCCCAATCATACAATCGCAATATTACAATCGCAATCATACAATCACAATCATCCAATTAAAATCATATAATCACAATCATACAATGACAATCATACAATCACAATCATACAATCACAATCATACAATCACAATCATACAATCACAATCATACAATCACAATCATATAATCACAATCATGAAATCACAATCATACAATCAAAATCATACAATCACAATCATACAGTCGCAATCATGCAATCACAATCATACAATCACAATCATACAATCACTATCGTACAATCACAATCATACAAACGCAATCATACAATCACAATCATATAATCACAATTATACAATCACAATCATACAATCACAAGCATACAATCACAATCATACAATCACAATCATACAATCTCAATCATGCAATCACAATCATACAATCAAAATCATAAAATCACAATCATACAATCACAATCATACAACCGCAATATTACAATCGCAATCATACAATCGCAATGTCACAATCATTATCATACAGTCACAATCAGACAATCACAACCATACAATCCCAATCATTCAATCACAATCATACAATCACATTCATACAATCACAATCATACAATAAAAGTCATACAATCACAATCATACAATGACAATCATACAAGCACAATCATACAATCACAATCATACAAACACAATCATACAATCACAGTCATGCAATCACAATCATACAATCGCAATCATACAATCGCAATATCACAATCACTATCATACAATAACAATCATACAATCACAGTCACACAATCACAATCATACAATCACAATCATACAATCACAATCATACAATCACAGTCATACAATCACAATCATACAATCGCAATCATACAATCGCAATGTCACAATCACTATCGTACAATCACAATCATACAATCACAATCATACAATCACAATCATACAATCACAATCATACAAACGCAATCATACAATCACAATCATATAATCACAATCATACAATCACAATCATTCAACCACAACCATACAATCACAATCATACAATCACAATCATACAATCACGATCATACAATCACGATCATACAATGACGATCATACAATCACGGTCATACAATCACGATCATACAATCACGATCATACAATCACGATCATACAATCACAATCATACAATCGCAATATTACAATCGCAATCATACAATCGCAATGTCACAATCATTATCAAACAGTCACAATCAGACAATCACAATCATACAATCCCAATCATTCAATCTCAATCATACAATCACAATCATATAATCACATTCACTCAATCAGAATCATACAATTACCATCATACAATCACCATCATACAATCACAATCACACAATCATAATCATATAATCACACTCATAAAATTGCAATCATACAATCGCAATCATACAATCACAATCATACAATCACAATCATACAATCTGAATCATGCAATTACAATCGTACGATCATAATCATGCAAGAACAATCATACAATCACAATCATGGAACTATAATTATACAACCACAATCATACGATCACAATCATACACTCGCAATCATACAAACACAATCATAAAATCTCAATCATACAATCGCAATGTCACAGTCACAATCATACAATCACAATCATACAATCACAATCATACAATCACGATCATACAATCGCGATCATACAATCACGATCATACAATCACGATCATACAATCACGATCATACAATCACGATCATACAATCACGATCATACAATCACAATCATACAATCACAGTCATACAATCACAATCATACAATCGCAATCATACAATCGCAATGTCACAATCACTATCGTACAATCACAATCATACAATCACGATCATACAATCACGATCATACAATCACGATCATACAATCACGATCATACAATCACGATCATACAATCACGATCATACAATCACGATCATACAATCACAATCATACAATCGCGATCCTATAATCACGATCATACAATCACAATCATACATCACAATCATACAATCGCAATATTACAATCGCAATCATACAATCGCAATGTCACAATCACTATCATACAATCACAATCATACAATCACAATCTTACTATCACAATCATACAATCACACTCATACAATCACAATCATACAACCGCAATGTCACAATCACTATTATACAATCACAGTCATACAATCACAATCATACAATCACAATCATATAATCACAATCATACAATCACAATCATACAATCACAATCATACAATCACGATCCTATAATCACGATCATACAATCACAATCATACATCACAATCATACAATCGCAATATTACAATCGCAATCATACAATCGCAATGTCACAATCACTATCATACAATCACAATCATACAATCACTATCATAAATTCACAATCATATAATCACAATCATACAATCACAATCATACAATCACAATCATACAATCACGATCATACAATCACGATCATATAATCACGATCATACAATCACGATCATACAATCACGATCATACAATCACGATCATACAATCACAATCAAACAATCACAATCATACAATCGCAATATTACAATCGCTATCATACAATCACAATCATACAATCACTATCGTACAATCACAATCATACAAACGCAATCATACAGTCACAATCATATAATCACAATCATACAATCACAATCATACAATCATAATCATATAATCACACTCATTAAATTGCAATCATACAATCGCAATCATACAAACACAATCATAAAATCGCAATCATACAATCGCAATGTGACAATCACAATCATACAATCACAATCATACAAACGCAATCATACAATCACAATCATACAATCACAATCATATAATCACAATTATACAATCACAATCATACAATCACAAGCATACAATCACAATCATACCATCACAATCATACAATCACGATCATACAATCACGATCATACAATCACGATCATACAATCACGATCATACAATCACAATCATATAATCACAGTCATGCAATCACAATCATACAATCGCAATCATACAATCGCAATGACACAATCACTATTATACAATCACAGTCATAAAATCACAATCATACAATCACAATCATACAATCACGATCATACAATCACGATCATACAATCACGATCATATAATCACGATCATACAATCACAATCATACATCACAATCATACAATCACAGTCATACAATCACAATCATACAATCGCAATCATACAATCGCAATGTCACAATCACTATCGTACAATCACAATCATACAATCACAATCATACAATCACGATCATACAATCACGATCATACAATCACGATCATACAATCACGATCATACAATCACAATCATACAATCACAGTCATACAATCACAATCATACAATCGCAATCATACAATCGCAATGTCACAATCACTATCGTACAATCACAATCATACAATCACGATCATACAATCACGATCATACAATCACGATCATACAATCACGATCATACAAACACAATCATACAATCACGATCATACAATCACGATCATACAATCACGATCATACAATCACGATCATATAATCACGATCATACAATCACAATCATACATCACAATCATACAATCACAGTCATGCAATCACAATCATACAATCGCAATCATACAATCGCAATATCACAATCACTATCATACAATCACAATCATACAATCACAATCATACAATCACAATCATACAATCGCAATCATACAATCGCAATGTCACAATCACTATCATACAATCACAATCATACAATCACAATCATACAATCACAATCATACAATCACAATCATACAATTAAAATCATACAATCACAATCATACAATCACAATCATACAATCACAATCATACAATCACAATCATACAATCGCAATCATACAATCGCAATGTCACAATCACTATCATACAATCACAATCATACAATCACAATCATACAATCGCAATCATACAATCGCAATATCACAATCACTATCATACAATCACAGTCATACAATCACAATCATACAATCACAATCATACAATCACAGTCATACAATCACAGTCATACAATCGCAATCATACAATCGCAATGTCACAATCACTATCGTACAATCACGATCATACAATCACGATCGTACAATCACGATCGTACAATCACGATCGTACAATCACGATCGTACAATCACGATCGTACAATCACGATCGTACAATCACGATCGTACAATCACGATCGTACAATCACGATCGTACAATCACGATCGTACAATCACGATCGTACAATCACGATCGTACAATCACGATCGTACAATCACGATCGTACAATCACGATCGTACAATCACGATCGTACAATCACGATCCTACAATCACAATCATACAATCACAATCATACAATCACAATCATACAATCACAATCATACAATCACAATCATACAATCACAATCATACAATCACAATCATACAATAAAAGTCATACAATGACAATTATACAATTACAATCATACAATCACAATCATACAAACACAATCATACAATCACAGTCATGCAATCACAATCATACAATCGCAATCATACAATCGCAATATCACAACCACTATCATACAATCACAATCATACAATCACAGTCATACAATCACAACCATACAATCACAATCATACAATCACAATCATACAATCACTATCATACAATCACAATCATACAATCACTATCGTACAATCACAATCATACAAACGCAATCATACAATCACAATCATATAATCACAATTATACAATCACAATCATACAATCTCAAGCATACAATCACAATCATACAATCACAATCATACAATCACAATCATACAATCTCAATCATGCAATCACAATCATACAATCAAAATCATAAAATCACAATCATACAATCACAATCATACAATCACAATCATACAATCACAATCATACAATCACGATCATACAATCACAATCATACAATCACAATCATACAATCACAATCATACAATCGCAATCATACAATCGCAATGTCACAATCACTATCATACAATCACAATCATACAATCACAATCATACAATCACAATCCTACTATCACAATCATACAATCACACTCATACAATCACAATCATACAATCGCAATCATACAATCGCAATGTCACAATCACTATTATACAGTCACAGTCATAAAATCACAATCATACAATCACAATCATACAATCACGATCATACAATCACGATCATACAATCACGATCATACAATCACGATCATATAATCACGATCATACAATCACAATCATACATCACAATCATACAATCACAGTCATGCAATCACAATCATACAATCGCAATCATACAATCGCAATATCACAATCACTATCATACAATAACAATCATACAATCACAGTCACACAATCACAATCATACAATCACAATCATACAATCACAATCATACAATCACAGTCATACAATCACAATCATACAATCGCAATCATACAATCGCAATGTCACAATCACTATCGTACAATCACAATCATACAATCACAATCATACAATCACAATCATATAATCACAATCACTCAATCACAATCATACACTCACCATCATACAATCACCATCATACAATCACAATCTCACAATCATAATCATATAATCACAATCATACAATCACAATCATACAATCACAATCATACAATCACAATCATACAATCACAATCATACAATCGCAATCATACAATCGCAATGTCACAATCACTATCATACAATCACAATCATACAATCACAATCATACAATCACAATCCTACTATCACAATCATACAATCACACTCATACAATCACAATCATACAATCGCAATCATACAATCGCAATTATCACAATCACTCTTATACAATCACAGTCATACAATCACAATCATACAATCACAATCATATAATCACAATCATACAATCACAATCATACAATCACAATCATACAATCACGATCATATAATCACGATCATACAATCACAATCATACATCACAATCATACAATCGCAATATTACAATCGCAATCATTCAATCGCAATGTCACAATCACTATCATACAATCACAATCATACAATCACTATCATAAATTCACAATCGTATAATCACAATCATACAATCACAATCATACAATCACAATCATACAATCACGATCATATAATCACGATCATACAATCACGATCATACAATCACGATCATACAATCACGATCATACAATCACAATCATACAATCACAATCATACAATCGCAATATTACAATCGCAATCATACAATCACAATCATACAATCACTATGGTACAATCACAATCATACAAACGCAATCATACAGTCACAATCATATAATCACAATCATACAATCACAATCATACAATCATAATCATATAATCACACTCATTAAATTGCAATCATACAATCGCAATCATACAAACACAATCATAAAATCGCAATCATACAATCGCAATGTGACAATCACAATCATACAATCACAATCATACAAACGCAATCATACAATCACAATCATACAATCACAATCATATAATCACAATTATACAATCACAATTATACAATCACAATCATACAATCACAATCATACAATCACAATCATACAATCACAATCATACAATCACAATCATACAATCTCAGTCATGCAATCACAATCATACAATCAAAATCATACAATCGCAATCATACAATCACAATCATACAATCACAATCATACAATCACAATCATACAATAACAATCATACAATCACAATCATACAATCACAATCATACAATCACAATCATACAATAAAAGTCATACAATCACATTCATACAATGACAATCATACAATAACAATCATACAATCACAATCATACAAACACAATCATACAATCACAGTCATGCAATCACAATCATACAATCGCAATCATTCAATCGCAATATCACAATCACTATCGTACAATCACAATCATACAATCACAATCATACAGTCACGATCATGCAATCACGATCATACAATCACGATCATACAATCACAATCATACAATCCCAATCATACAATCGCAATATTACAATCGCAATCATACAATCACAATCATCCAATTAAAATCATATAATCACAATCATACAATGACAATCATACAATCACAATCATACAATCACAATCATACAATTACAATCATACAATCACAATCATACAATCGCAATGATACAATCGCAATATCACAATCACTATCATACAATCACAGTCATACAATCACAATCATACAATCACAATCATACAATCACAGTCATACAATCACAATCATACAATCACAATCATACAATCACAATCATACAATCACAATCATACAATCTCAATCATGCAATCACAATCATACAATCAAAATCATAAAGTCACCATTATACAATCACAATCATACAATCACAATCATACAATCACAATCATACAATCACGATCATACAATCACGATCATACAATGACGATCATACAATCACGATCATACAATCACGATCATACAATCACAATCATACAATCGCAATATTACAATCGCAATCATACAATCGCAATGTCACAATCATTATCATACAGTCACAATCAGACAATCACAATCATACAATCCCAATCATTCAATCACAATCATACAATCACAATCAACCAATCACAATCATACAATAAAAGTCATACAATCACAAACATACAATGACAATCATACAAGCACAATCATACAATCACAATCATACAAACACAATCATACAATCACAGTCATGCAATCAGAATCATACAATCGCAATCATACAATCGCAATATCACAATCACTATCATACAATAACAATCATACAATCACAGTCACACAATCACAATCATACAATCACAATCATACAATCACAATCATACAATCACAATCATACAATCACAGTCATACAATCACAATCATACAATCGCAATCATACAATCACAATCATACAATCGCAATCATACAATCGCAATGTCACAATCACTATCGTACAATCACAATCATACAATCACTATCATAAATTCACAATCATATAATCACAATCATACAATCACAATCATACAATCACAATCATACAATCACGATCATATAATCACGATCATACAATCACGATCATACAATCACGATCATACAATCACAATCATACAATCACAATCATACAATCGCAATATTACAATCGCAAGCATACAATCACAATCATACAATCACTATCGTACAATCACAATCATACAAACGCAATCATACAGTCACAATCATATAATCACAATCATACAATCACAATCATACAATCATAATCATATAATCACACTCATTAAATTGCAATCATACAATCGCAAACATACAAACACAATCATAAAATCGCAATCATACAATCGCAATGTGACAATCACAATCATACCATCACAATCATACAAACGCAATCATACAATCACAATCATACAATCACAATCATACAATCACAATCATATAATCACAATTATACAATCACAATCCTACAATCACAAGCATACAATCACAATCACACAATCACAATCATACAATCACAATCATACAATCTCAATCATGCAATCACAATCATACAATCAAAATCATACAATCGCAATCATACAATCACAATCATACAATCACAATCATACAATAACAATCATACAATCACAATCATACAATCACGATCATACAATCACAAGCATACAATAAAAGTCATACAATCACATTCATACAATGACAATCATACAATCACAATCATACAATCACAATCATACAAACACAAGCATACAATCACAGTCATGCAATCACAATCATACAATCGCAATCATACAATCGCAATATCACAATCACTATCATACAATCACAGTCATACAATCACAATCATACAATCACAGTCATACAATCACAATCATACAATCGCAATCATACAATCGCAATGTCACAATCACTATCGTACAATCACAATCATACAATCACGATCATACAATCACGATCATACAATCACGATCATACAATCACGATCATACAATCACGATCATACAATCACGATCATACAATCACGATCATACAATCACGATCATACAATCACAATCATACAATCACAATCATACAATCACAATCATACAATCACAATCATACAATCACAATCATACAATCACAATCATACAATCACAATCATACAATCACAATCATACAATCACAATCATACAATCACAATCATACAATCACAATCATACAATCACAATCATACAATCACAATCATACAATCACAATCATACAATCACAATCATACAATCACAATCATACAATCACAATCATACAATCGCAATATTACAATCGCAATCGTACAATCACAATCATACAATCACAATCGTACAATCACAATCATATAATCACAGTCATGCAATCACAATCATGCAATCAAAATCATACAATCACAATCATACAGTCGCAATCATGCAATCACAATCATACAATCACAATCATACAATTAAAATCATACAATCGCAATATTACAATCGCAATCATACAATCACAATCATACAATCACAATCATACAATAAAAGTCATACAATCACATTCATACAATGACAATCATACAATCACAATCATACAATCACAATCATACAAACACAATCATACAATCACAGTCATGCAATCACAATCATACCATCGCAATCATACAATCGCAATATCACAATCACTATCATACAATCACAGTCATACAATCACAATTATACAATCACAATCATACAATCACAGTCATACAATCACAATCATACAATCGCAATCATACAATCGCAATGTCACAATCACTATCGTACAATCACAATCATACAATCACGATCATACAATCACGATCATACAATCACGATCATACAATCACGATCATACAACCACGATCATACAATCACGATCATACAATCACAATCATACATACACAATCATATAATCACAGTCATGCAATCACAATCATGCAATCAAAATAATACAATCACAATCATACAGTCGCAATCATGCAATCACAATCATACAATCACAATCATACAATTAAAATCATACAATCACAATCATACAATCACAATCATACAATCACAATCATACAATCGCAATCATACAATCGCAATGTCACAATCACTATCATACAATCACAATCATACAATCACAATCATACAATCACAATCTTACTATCACAATCATACAATCACACTCATACAATCACAATCATACAATCACAATCATATAATCACAATCATACAATCACAATCATACAATCATGATCATATAATCACGATCATACAATCACAATCATACATCACAATCATACAATCGCAATATTACAATCGCAATCATACAATCGCAATGTCACAATCACTATCATACAATCACAATCATACAATCACTATCATAAAATCACAATCATACAAACGCAATCATACAATCACAATCATATAATCACAATCATACAATCAGAATCATATAATCACGATCATACAATCACGATCATACAATCACGATCATACAATCACAATCATACAATCACAATCATACAATCACAATCATACAATCACAATCATACAATCACAATCATACAATCACAATCATACAATCACAATCATACAATCACAATCATACAATCACAATCATACAATCACAATCATACAATCACAATCATACAATCACAATCATGCAATAAAAGTCATACAATCACAATCATACAATGACAATTATACAATCACAATCATACAATCACAATCATACAAACACAATCATACAATCACAGTCATGCAATCACAATCATACAATCGCAATCATACAATCGCAATATCACAATCACTATCATACAATCACAATCATACAATCACAGTCATACAATCACAATCATACAATCACAATCATACAATCACAATCATACAATCACCGTCATACAATCACAATCATACAATCGCAATCATACAATCGCAATGTCACAATCACTATCGTACAATCACAATCATACAATCACAATCATACAGTCACGATTATGCAATCACGATCATACAATCACGATCATACAATCACAATCATACAATCCCAATCATACAATCGCAATATTACAATCGCAATCATACAATCACAATCATCCAATTAAAATCATATAATCACAATCATACAATGACAATCATACAATCACAATCATACAATCACAATCATACAATCAAAATCATACAATCACAATCATACAGTCGCAATCATGCAATCACAATCATACAATCACAATCATACAATTAAAATCATACAATCACAATCATACAATCACAATCATACAATCACAATCTTACAATCGCAATCATACAATCGCAATGTCACAATCACTATCATACAATCACAATCATACAATCACAATCATACAATCACAATCTTACTATCACAATCATACAATCACACTCATACAATCACAATCATACAATCGCAATCATACAATCGCAATGTCACAATCACTATAATACAATCACAGTCATACAATCACAATCATACAATCACGATCATACAATCACGATCATACAATCACGATCATATAATCACGATCATACAATCACAATCATACATCACAATCATACAATCGCAATATTACAATCGCAATCATACAATCGCAATGTCACAATCACTATCATACAATCACAATCATACAATCACTATCGTACAATCACAATCATACAAACGCAATCATACAATCACAATCATATAATCACAATTATACAATCCCAATCATACAATCACAAGCATACAATCACAATCATACAATCATAATCATACAATCACAATCATACAATCTCAATCATGCAATCACAATCATACAATCAAAATCATACAATCACAATCATACAATCACAATCATACAATCACAATCATACAATCACAATCATACAATCACAATCATACAATAAAAGTCATACAATCACAATCATACAATGACAATCATACAATCACAATCATACAATCACAATCATACAAACACAATCATACAATCACTGTCATGCAATCACAATCATACAATCGCAATATCACAATCACTATCATACAATAACAATCATACAATCACAGTCATACAATCACAATCATACAATCACAATCATACAATCACAATCATACAATCACAGTCATACAATCACAATCATACAATCGCAATCATACAATCGTAATGTCACAATCACTATCGTACAATCACAATCAGACAATCACAATCATACTATCACGATCATACAATCACGATCATACAATCACGATCATACAATCACGATCATACAATCACGATCATACAATCACCGTCATACAATCACAGTCATACAATCGCAATCATACAATCGCAATCATACAATCGCAATGTCACAATCACTATCGTACAATCACGATCATACAATCACGATCATACAATCACGATCATACAATCACGATCATACAATCACGATCATACAATCACGATCATACAATCACGATCATACAATCACGATCATACAATCACGATCATACAATCACGATCATACAATCACGATCATAAAATCACGATCATACAATCACAATCATACAATCGCAATATTACAATCGCAATCATACAATCACAATCATACAATTAAAATCATACAATCACAATCATACAATGACAATCATACAATCAGAATCATACAATCATAATCATACAATCACAATCGTACAATCACAATCGTACAATCACAATCATATAATCACAGTCATGCAATCACAATCATGAAATCAAAATCATACAATCACAATCATACAGTCGCAATCATGCAATCACAATCATACAATCACAATCATACAATTAAAATCATACAATCACAATCATACATTCACAATCATACAATCACAATCATACAATCACAATCATACAATCGCAATCATACAATCGCAATGTCACAATCACTATCATACAATTACAATCATACAATCACAATCATACAATCACAATCTTACTACCACAATCATACAATCACAGTCATACAATCACAATCGTACAATCGCAATCATACAATCGCAATGTCACAATCACTATTATACAATCACAGTCATACAATCACAATCATACAATCACAATCATACAATCACAATCATACAATCACAATCATACAATCATAATCATACAATCACGATCATACAATCACGATCATACAATCACGATCATACAATCACGATCATACAATCACGATCATACAATCACGATCATACAATCACGATCATACAATCACAATCATACAATCATAATCATATAATCACACTCATTAAATTGCAATCATACAATCGCAATCATACAAACACAATCATAAAATCGCGATCATACAATCGCAATGTGACAATCACAATCATACAATCACAATCATACAAACGCAATCATACAGTCACCATCATACAATCACAATCATATAATCACAATTATACAATCACAATCATACAATCACAATCATACAATCACAGTCATACAATCACAATCATACAATCGCAATCATACAATCGCAATGTCACAATCACTATCGTACAATCACAATCATACAATCACAATCATACAGTCACGATCATGCAATCACGATCATACAATCACGATCATACAATCACAATCATACAATCCGAATCATACAATCGCAATATTACAATCGCAATCATACAATCACAATCATCCAATTAAAATCATATAATCACAATCATACAATGACAATCATACAATCACAATCATACAATCACAATCATACAATCACAATCATACAATCACAATCATACAGTCACAATCATATAATCACAATCATGCAATCACAATCATACAATCACAATCATATAATCACAATCATACAATCACAATCATACAATCATGATCATATAATCACGATCATACAATCACAATAATACATCACAATCATACAATCGCAATATTACAATCGCAATCATACGATCGCAATGTCACAATCACTATCATACAATCACAATCATACAATCACTATCATAAAATCACAATCATACAAACGCATTCATACAATCACAATCATATAATCACAATCATACAATCAGAATCATATAATCACGATCATACAATCACGATCATACAATCACGATCATACAATCACAATCATACAATCACAATCATACAATCACAATCATACAATCACAATCATACAATCACAATCATACAATCACAATCATACAATCACAATCATACAATCACAATCATACAATCACAATCATACAATCACAATCATACAATCACAATCATACAATCACAATCATACAATCACAATCATACAATGACAATTATACAATCGCAATCATACAATCACAATCATACAAACACAATCATACAATCACAGTCATGCAATCACAATCATACAATCGCAATCATACAATCGCAATATCACAATCACTATCATACAATCACAATCATACAATCACAGTCATACAATCACAATCATACAACCACAATCATACAATCACAATCATACAATCACCGTCATACAATCACAATCATACAATCACAATCATACAATCACAGTCATATAATCACAATCATGCAATCACAATCATACAATCAAAATCATACAATCACAATCATACAGTCGCAATCATGCAATCACAATCATACAATCACAATCATACAATCACAATCATACAATCACAATCATACAATCGCAATATCACAATCACTATCATACAATCACAATCATACAATCACAGTCATACAATCACAATCATCCAATCACAATCATACAATCACAATCATACAATCACCGTCATACAATCACAATCATACAATCGCAATCATACAATCGCAATGTCACAATCACTATCGTACAATCACATTCATACAATCACAATCATACAGTCACGATCATGCAATCACGATCATACAATCACGATCATACAATCACAATCATACAATCACGATCATACAATCACGATCATACAATCACGATCATACAATCACGATCATACAATCACGATCATACAATCACGATCATACAATCACAATCATACAATCACAGTCATACAATCACAATCATACAATCACAATCATACAATCGCAATATTACAATCGCAATCATACAATCACAATCATACAATTAAAATCATACAATCACAATCATACAATGACAATCATACAATCACAATCACACAATCATAATCATACAATCACAATCATACAATCACAATCGTACAATCACAATCATATAATCACAGTCATGCAATCACAATCATGCAATCAAAATCATACAATCACAATCATACAGTCGCAATCATGCAATCACAATCATACAATCACAATCATACAATTAAAATCATACAATCGCAATATTACAATCGCAATCATACAATCACAATCATACAATCACTATCGTACAATCACAATCATACAAACGCAATCATACAGTCACAATCATATAATCACAATCATACAATCACAATCATACAATCATAATCATATAATCACACTCATTAAATTGCAATCATACAATCGCAATCATACAAACCCAATCATAAAATCGCAATCATACAATCACGATCATACAATCACAATCATACAATCACAATCATATAGTCACAGTCATGCAATCACAATCATGCAATCAAAATCATACAATCACAATCATACAGTCGCAATCATGCAATCACAATCATACAATCACAATCATACAATTAAAATCATACAATCACAATCATGCAATCACAATCATACAATCACAATCATACAATCGCAATCATACAATCGCAATGTCACAATCACTATCATACAATCACAATCATACAATCACAATCATACAATCACAATCTTACTATCACAATCACACAATCACACTCATACAATCACAATCATACAATCACAATCATATAATCACAATCATACAATCACAATCATACAATCACGATCATACAATCACGATCATACAATCACAATCATACAATCGCAATATTACAATCGCAATCATACAATCACAATCATACAATTAAAATCATACAATCACAATCATACAATGACAATCATACAATCACAATCATACAATCATAATCATACAATCACAATCGTACAATCACAATCGTACAATCACAATCATATAATCACAGTCATGCAATCACAATCATGAAATCAAAATCATACAATCACAATCATACAGTCGCAATCATGCAATCACAATCATACAATCACAATCATACAATTAAAATCATACAATCACAATCATACAATCACAATCATACAATCACAATCATACCATCACAATCATACAATCGCAATCATACAATCGCAATGTCACAATCACTATCATACAATTACAATCATACAATCACAATCATACAATCACAATCTTACTATCACAATCATATAATCACAGTCATACAATCACAATCGTACAATCGCAATCATACAATCGCAATGTCACAATCACTATTATACAATCACAGTCATACAATCACAATCATACAATCACAATCATACAATCACAGTCATACAATCACAATCATACAATCGCAATCATACAATCGCAATGTCACAATCACTATCGTACAATCACAATCATACAATCACGATCATACAATCACGATCATACAATCACGATCATACAATCACGATCATACAATCACGATCATACAATCACGATCACACAATCACGATCATACAATCACGATCATACAATCACAATCATACAATCACAATCATATAATCACAGTCATGCAATCACAATCATGCAATCAAAATCATACAATCACAATCATACAGTCGCAATCATGCAATCACAATCATACAATCACAATCATACAATTAAAATCATACAATCACAATCATACAATCACAATCATACAATCACAATCATACAATCACAATCATACAATCGCAATGTCACAATCACTATCATACAATCACAATCATACAATCACAATCATACAATAAAAGTCATACAATCACAATCATACAATGACAATTATACAATCACAATCATACAATCACAATCATACAAACACAATCATACAATCACAGTCATGCAATCACAATCATACAATCGCAATCATACAATCGCAATATCACAATCACTATCATACAATCACAATCATACAATCACAGTCATACAATCACAATCATACAGTCACGATCATGCAATCACGATCATACAATCACGATCATACAATCACAATCATACAATCACCGTCATACAATCACAATCATACAATCGCAATCATACAATCGCAATGTCACAATCACTATCGTACAATCACAATCATACAATCACAATCATACAGTCACGATCATGCAATCACGATCATACAATCACGATCATACAATCACGATCATACAATCACGATCATAAAATCACGATCATACAATCACGATCATACAATCACAATCATACAATCGCAATATTACAATCGCAATCATACAATCGCAATGTCACAATCACTATCATACAATTACAATCATACAATCACAATCATACAATCACAATCTTACTATCACAATCATACAATCACAGTCATACAATCACAATCGTACAATCGCAATCATACAATCGCAATGTCACAATCACTATTATACAATCACAGTCATACAATCACAATCATACAATCACAATCATATAATCACAATCATACAATCACAATCATACAATCATAATCATACAATCACGATCATATAATCACGATCATACAATCAGAATCATACAATCACAGTCATACAATCACAATCATACAATCACAATCATATAATCACAATCATACAATCACAATCATACAATCATAATCATACAATCACGATCATATAATCACGATCATACAATCACAATCATACATCACAATCATACAATCGCAATATTACAATCGCAATCATACAATCGCAATCATACAATCACAATCATACAATCGCAATCATACAATCGCAATGTCACAATCACTATCATACAATCACAATCATACAATCACAATCATACAATCACAATCCTACTATCACAATCATACAATCACACTCATACAATCACAATCATACAATCGCAATCACACAATCGCAATGTCACAATCACTATTATACAATCACAGTCATAAAATCACAATCATACAATCACGATCATACAATCACGATCATACAATCACGATCATATAATCACGATCATACAATCACAATCATACATCACAATCATACAATCACAGTCATACAATCACAATCATACAATCGCAATCATACAATCGCAATGTCACAATCACTATCGTACAATCACAATCATACAATCACAATCATACAATCACGATCATACAATCACGATCATACAATCACGATCATACAATCACGATCATACAATCACGATCATACAATCACGATCATACAATCACAATCATACAATCACAGTCATACAATCACAATCATACAATCGCAATGTCACAATCACTATCGTACAATCACAATCATACAATCCGAATCATACAATCGCAATATTACAATCGCAATCATACAATCACAATCATCCAATTAAAATCATATAATCACAATCATACAATGACAATCATACAATCACAATCATACAATCACAATCATACAATCACAATCATACAATCACAATCATACAGTCACAATCATATAATCACAATCATGCAATCACAATCATACAATCACAATCATATAATCACAATCATACAATCACAATCATACAATCATGATCATATAATCACGATCATACAATCACAATAATACATCACAATCATACAATCGCAATATTACAATCGCAATCATACGATCGCAATGTCACAATCACGATCATACAATCACGATCATACAATCACGATCATACAATCACAATCATACAATCACAATCATACAATCACAATCATACAATCACAATCATACAATCACAATCATACAATCACAATCATACAATCACAATCATACAATCACAATCATACAATCACAATCATACAATCACAATCATACAATCACAATCATACAATCACAATCATACAATCACAATCATACAATCACAATCATACAATAAAAGTCATACAATCACAATCATACAATGACAATTATACAATCACAATCATACAATCACAATCATACAAACACAATCATACAATCACAGTCATGCAATCACAATCATACAATCGCAATCATACAATCGCAATATCACAATCACTATCATACAATCACAATCATACAATCACAGTCATACAATCACAATCATACAGTCACGATCATGCAATCACGATCATACAATCACGATCATACAATCACAATCATACAATCACCGTCATACAATCACAATCATACAATCGCAATCATACAATCGCAATGTCACAATCACTATCGTACAATCACAATCATACAATCACAATCATACAGTCACGATCATGCAATCACGATCATACAATCACGATCATACAATCACGATCATACAATCACGATCATAAAATCACGATCATACAATCACGATCATACAATCACAATCATACAATCGCAATATTACAATCGCAATCATACAATCGCAATGTCACAATCACTATCATACAATTACAATCATACAATCACAATCATACAATCACAATCTTACTATCACAATCATACAATCACAGTCATACAATCACAATCGTACAATCGCAATCATACAATCGCAATGTCACAATCACTATTATACAATCACAGTCATACAATCACAATCATACAATCACAATCATATAATCACAATCATACAATCACAATCATACAATCATAATCATACAATCACGATCATATAATCACGATCATACAATCAGAATCATACAATCACAGTCATACAATCACAATCATACAATCACAATCATACAATCACAATCCTACTATCACAATCATACAATCACACTCATACAATCACAATCATACAATCGCAATCACACAATCGCAATGTCACAATCACTATTATACAATCACAGTCATAAAATCACAATCATACAATCACGATCATACAATCACGATCATACAATCACGATCATATAATCACGATCATACAATCACAATCATACATCACAATCATACAATCACAGTCATACAATCACAATCATACAATCGCAATCATACAATCGCAATGTCACAATCACTATCGTACAATCACAATCATACAATCACAATCATACAATCACGATCATACAATCACGATCATACAATCACGATCATACAATCACGATCATACAATCACGATCATAAAATCACGATCATACAATCACGATCATACAATCACAATCATACAATCGCAATATTACAATCGCAATCATACAATCACAATCATACAATTAAAATCATACAATCACAATCATACAATGACAATCATACAATCACAATCATACAATCATAATCATACAATCACAATCGTACAATCACAATCGTACAATCACAATCATATAATCACAGTCATGCAATCACAATCATGAAATCAAAATCATACAATCACAATCATACAGTCGCAATCATGCAATCACAATCATACAATCACAATCATACAATTAAAATCATACAATCACAATCATACATTCACCATCATACAATCACAATCATACAATCACAATCATACAATCGCAATCATACAATCGCAATGTCACAATCACTATCATACAATTACAATCATACAATCACAATCATACAATCACAATCTTACTACCACAATCATACAATCACAGTCATACAATCACAATCGTACAATCGCAATCATACAATCGCAATGTCACAATCACTATTATACAATCACAGTCATACAATCACAATCATACAATCACAATCATACAATCACAATCATACAATCACAATCATACCATCATAATCATACAATCACGATCATACAATCACGATCATACAATCACGATCATACAATCACGATCATACAATCACGATCATACAATCACGATCATACAATCACGATCATACAATCACGATCATACAATCATAATCATACAATCATAATCATATAATCACACTCATTAAATTGCAATCATACAATCGCAATCATACAAACACAATCATAAAATCGCAATCATACAATCGCAATGTGACAATCACAATCATACAATCACAATCATACAAACGCAATCATACAGTCACCATCATACAATCACAATCATATAATCACAATTATACAATCACAATCATACAATCACAATCATACAATCACAGTCATACAATCACAATCATACAATCGCAATCATACAATCGCAATGTCACAATCACTATCGTACAATCACAATCATACAATCACAATCATACAGTCACGATCATGCAATCACGATCATACAATCACGATCATACAATCACAATCATACAATCCGAATCATACAATCGCAATATTACAATCGCAATCATACAATCACAATCATCCAATTAAAATCATATAATCACAATCATACAATGACAATCATACAATCACAATCATACAATCACAATCATACAATCACAATCATACAATCACAATCATACAGTCACAATCATATAACCACAATCATGCAATCACAATCATACAATCACAATCATATAATCACAATCATACAATCACAATCATACAATCATGATCATATAATCACGATCATACAATCACAATAATACATCACAATCATACAATCGCAATATTACAATCGCAATCATACGATCGCAATGTCACAATCACTATCATACAATCACAATCATACAATCACTATCATAAAATCACAATCATACAAACGCATTCATACAATCACAATCATATAATCACAATCATACAATCAGAATCATATAATCACGATCATACAATCACGATCATACAATCACGATCATACAATCACAATCATACAATCACAATCATACAATCACAATCATACAATCACAATCATACAATCACAATCATACAATCACAATCATACAATCACAATCATACAATCACAATCATACAATCACAATCATACAATCACAATCATACAATCACAATCATACAATCACAATCATACAATCACAATCATACAATCACAATCATACAATCACAATCATACAATCACAATCATACAATCACAATCATACAATGACAATTATACAATCGCAATCATACAATCACAATCATACAAACACAATCATACAATCACAGTCATGCAATCACAATCATACAATCGCAATCATACAATCGCAATATCACAATCACTATCATACAATCACAATCATACAATCACAGTCATACAATCACAATCATACAACCACAATCATACAATCACAATCATACAATCACCGTCATACAATCACAATCATACAATCACAATCATACAATCACAATCATACAATCACAATCATACAATAAAAGTCATACAATCACAATCATACAATGACAATTATACAATGACAATCATACAATCACAATCATACAAACACAATCATACAATCACAGTCATGCAATCACAATCATACAATCGCAATCATACAATCGCAATATCACAATCACTATCATACAATCACAATCATACAATCACAGTCATACAATCACAATCATACAATCACAATCATACAATCACAATCATACAATCACCGTCATACAATCACAATCATACAATCGCAATCATACAATCGCAATGTCACAATCACTATCGTACAATCACAATCATACAATCACAATCATACAGTCACGATCATGCAATCACGATCATACAATCACGATCATACAATCACAATCATACAATCACGATCATACAATCACGATCATACAATCACGATCATACAATCACGATCATACAATCACGATCATACAATCACGATCATACAATCACAATCATACAATCACAGTCATACAATCACAATCATACAATCACAATCATACAATCGCAATATTACAATCGCAATCATACAATCACAATCATACAATTAAAATCATACAATCACAATCATACAATGACAATCATACAATCACAATCACACAATCATTATCATACAATCACAATCATACAATCACAATCGTACAATCACAATCATATAATCACAGTCATGCAATCACAATCATGCAATCAAAATCATACAATCACAATCATACAGTCGCAATCATGCAATCACAATCATACAATCACAATCATACAATTAAAATCATACAATCGCAATATTACAATCGCAATCATACAATCACAATCATACAATCACTATCGTACAATCACAATCATACAAACGCAATCATACAGTCACAATCATATAATCACAATCATACAATCACAATCATACAATCATAATCATATAATCACACTCATTAAATTGCAATCATACAATCGCAATCATACAAACCCAATCATAAAATCGCAATCATACAATCGCAATGTGACAATCACAATCATACAATCACAATCATACAAACGCAATCATACAATCACAATCATACAATCACAATCATATAATCACAATTATACAATCACAATCATACAATCACAAGCATACAATCGCAATCATACAATCACAATCATACAATCACAATCATACAATCTCAATCATGCAATCACAATCATACAATCAAAATCATACAATCGCAATCATACAATCACAATCATACAATCACAATCATACAATAACAATCATACAATCACAATCATACAATCACGATCATACAATCACAATCATACAATAAAAGTCATACAATCACATTCATACAATGACAATCATACAATCACAATCATACAATCACAATCATACAAACACAATCATACAATCTCAATTATACAATCGCAATCATACAATCGCAATGTCACAATCACTATCGTACAATCACAATCATACAATCACGATCATACAATCACGATCATACAATCACGATCATACAATCACGATCATACAATCACGATCACACAATCACGATCATACAATCACGATCATACAATCACAATCATACAATCACAATCATATAGTCACAGTCATGCAATCACAATCATGCAATCAAAATCATACAATCACAATCATACAGTCGCAATCATGCAATCACAATCATACAATCACAATCATACAATTAAAATCATACAATCACAATCATGCAATCACAATCATACAATCACAATCATACAATCGCAATCATACAATCGCAATGTCACAATCACTATCATACAATCACAATCATACAATCACAATCATACAATCACAATCTTACTATCACAATCACACAATCACACTCATACAATCACAATCATACAATCACAATCATATAATCACAATCATACAATCACAATCATACAATCACGATCATACAATCACGATCATACAATCACAATCATACAATCGCAATATTACAATCGCAATCATACAATCACAATCATACAATTAAAATCATACAATCACAATCATACAATGACAATCATACAATCACAATCATACAATCATAATCATACAATCACAATCGTACAATCACAATCGTACAATCACAATCATATAATCACAGTCATGCAATCACAATCATGAAATCAAAATCATACAATCACAATCATACAGTCGCAATCATGCAATCACAATCATACAATCACAATCATACAATTAAAATCATACAATCACAATCATACAATCACAATCATACAATCACAGTCATACAATCACAATCATACAATCGCAATCATACAATCGCAATGTCACAATCACTATCGTACAATCACAATCATACAATCACGATCATACAATCACGATCATACAATCACGATCATACAATCACGATCATACAATCACGATCATACAATCACGATCACACAATCACGATCATACAATCACGATCATACAATCACAATCATACAATCACAATCATATAATCACAGTCATGCAATCACAATCATGCAATCAAAATCATACAATCACAATCATACAGTCGCAATCATGCAATCACAATCATACAATCACAATCATACAATTAAAATCATACAATCACAATCATACAATCACAATCATACAATCACAATCATACAATCACAATCATACAATCGCAATCATACAATCGCAATGTCACAATCACTATCATACAATCACAATCATACAATCACAATCATACAATCACAATCATACAATCACAATCTTACTATCACAATCATACAATCACACTCATACAATCACAATCATACAATCACAATCATATAATCACAATCATACAATCACAATCGTACAATCATGATCATATAATCACGATCATACAATCACAATCATACATCACAATCATACAATCGCAATATTACAATCGCAATCATACAATCGCAATGTCACAATCACTATCATACAATCACAATAATACAATCACTATCATAAAATCACAATCATACAAACGCAATCATACAATCACAATCATATAATCACAATCATACAATCAGAATCATATAATCACGATCATACAATCACGATCATACAATCACGATCATACAATCACGATCATACAATCACGATCATACAATCACGATCATACAATCACAATCATACAATCACAATCATACAATCACAATCATACAATCACAATCATACAATCACAATCATACAATCACAATCATACAATCACAATCATACAATCACAATCATACAATCACAATCATACAATCACAATCATACAATCACAATCATACAATAAAAGTCATACAATCACAATCATACAATGACAATTATACAATCACAATCATACAATCACAATCATACAAACACAATCATACAATCACAGTCATGCAATCACAATCATACAATCGCAATCATACAATCGCAATATCACAATCACTATCATACAATCACAATCATACAATCACAGTCATACAATCACAATCATACAGTCACGATCATGCAATCACGATCATACAATCACGATCATACAATCACAATCATACAATCACCGTCATACAATCACAATCATACAATCGCAATCATACAATCGCAATGTCACAATCACTATCGTACAATCACAATCATACAATCACAATCATACAGTCACGATCATGCAATCACGATCATACAATCACGATCATACAATCACGATCATACAATCACGATCATAAAATCACGATCATACAATCACGATCATACAATCACAATCATACAATCGCAATATTACAATCGCAATCATACAATCGCAATGTCACAATCACTATCATACAATTACAATCATACAATCACAATCATACAATCACAATCTTACTATCACAATCATACAATCACAGTCATACAATCACAATCGTACAATCGCAATCATACAATCGCAATGTCACGATCACTATTATACAATCACAGTCATACAATCACAATCATACAATCACAATCATATAATCACAATCATACAATCACAATCATACAATCATAATCATACAATCACGATCATATAATCACGATCATACAATCAGAATCATACAATCACAGTCATACAATCACAATCATACAATCACAATCATATAATCACAATCATACAATCACAATCATACAATCATAATCATACAATCACGATCATATAATCACGATCATACAATCACAATCATACATCACAATCATACAATCGCAATATTACAATCGCAATCATACAATCGCAATCATACAATCACAATCATACAATCGCAATCATACAATCGCAATGTCACAATCACTATCATACAATCACAATCATACAATCACAATCATACAATCACAATCCTACTATCACAATCATACAATCACACTCATACAATCACAATCATACAATCGCAATCACACAATCGCAATGTCACAATCACTATTATACAATCACAGTCATAAAATCACAATCATACAATCACGATCATACAATCACGATCATACAATCACGATCATATAATCACGATCATACAATCACAATCATACATCACAATCATACAATCACAGTCATACAATCACAATCATACAATCGCAATCATACAATCGCAATGTCACAATCACTATCGTACAATCACAATCATACAATCACAATCATACAATCACGATCATACAATCCCGATCATACAATCACGATCATACAATCACGATCATACAATCACGATCATACAATCAAAATCATACAATCACAGTCATACAATCGCAATCATACAATCGCAATCATACAATCGCAATGTCACAATCACTATCGTACAATCACAATCATACAATCACAATCATACAATCACGATCATACAATCACGATCATACAATCACGATCATACAATCACGATCATACAATCACGATCATACAATCACGATCATACAATCACAATCATACAATCGCAATATTACAATCGCAATCATACAATCACAATCATACAATCACGATCATACAATCACGATCATACAATCACGATCATACAATCACAATCATACAATCGCAATATTACAATCGCAATCATACAATCACAATCATACAATTAAAATCATACAATCACAATCATACAATGACAATCATACAATCACAATCATACAATCATAATCATACAATCACAATCGTACAATCACAATCGTACAATCACAATCATATAATCACAGTCATGCAATCACAATCATGAAATCAAAATCATACAATCACAATCATACAGTCGCAATCATGCAATCACAATCATACAATCACAATCATACAATTAAAATCATACAATCACAATCATACAATCACAATCATACAATCACAGTCATACAATCACAATCATACAATCGCAATCATACAATCGCAATGTCACAATCACTATCGTACAATCACAATCATACAATCACGATCATACAATCACGATCATACAATCACGATCATACAATCACGATCATACAATCACGATCATACAATCACGATCACACAATCACGATCATACAATCACGATCATACAATCACAATCATACAATCACAATCATATAATCACAGTCATGCAATCACAATCATGCAATCAAAATCATACAATCACAATCATACAGTCGCAATCATGCAATCACAATCATACAATCACAATCATACAATTAAAATCATACAATCACAATCATACAATCACAATCATACAATCACAATCATACAATCACAATCATACAATCGCAATCATACAATCGCAATGTCACAATCACTATCATACAATCACAATCATACAATCACAATCATACAATCACAATCATACAATCACAATCTTACTATCACAATCATACAATCACACTCATACAATCACAATCATACAATCACAATCATATAATCACAATCATACAATCACAATCGTACAATCATGATCATATAATCACGATCATACAATCACAATCATACATCACAATCATACAATCGCAATATTACAATCGCAATCATACAATCGCAATGTCACAATCACTATCATACAATCACAATAATACAATCACTATCATAAAATCACAATCATACAAACGCAATCATACAATCACAATCATATAATCACAATCATACAATCAGAATCATATAATCACGATCATACAATCACGATCATACAATCACGATCATACAATCACGATCATACAATCACGATCATACAATCACGATCATACAATCACAATCATACAATCACAATCATACAATCACAATCATACAATCACAATCATACAATCACAATCATACAATCACAATCATACAATCACAATCATACAATCACAATCATACAATCACAATCATACAATCACAATCATACAATCACAATCATACAATCACAATCATACAATGACAATTATACAATCACAATCATACAATCACAATCATACAAACACAATCATACAATCACAGTCATGCAATCACAATCATACAATCGCAATCATACAATCGCAATATCACAATCACTATCATACAATCACAATCATACAATCACAGTCATACAATCACAATCATACAGTCACGATCATGCAATCACGATCATACAATCACGATCATACAATCACAATCATACAATCACCGTCATACAATCACAATCATACAATCGCAATCATACAATCGCAATGTCACAATCACTATCGTACAATCACAATCATACAATCACAATCATACAGTCACGATCATGCAATCACGATCATACAATCACGATCATACAATCACGATCATACAATCACGATCATAAAATCACGATCATACAATCACGATCATACAATCACAATCATACAATCGCAATATTACAATCGCAATCATACAATCGCAATGTCACAATCACTATCATACAATTACAATCATACAATCACAATCATACAATCACAATCTTACTATCACAATCATACAATCACAGTCATACAATCACAATCGTACAATCGCAATCATACAATCGCAATGTCACGATCACTATTATACAATCACAGTCATACAATCACAATCATACAATCACAATCATATAATCACAATCATACAATCACAATCATACAATCATAATCATACAATCACGATCATATAATCACGATCATACAATCAGAATCATACAATCACAGTCATACAATCACAATCATACAATCACAATCATATAATCACAATCATACAATCACAATCATACAATCATAATCATACAATCACGATCATATAATCACGATCATACAATCACAATCATACATCACAATCATACAATCGCAATATTACAATCGCAATCATACAATCGCAATCATACAATCACAATCATACAATCGCAATCATACAATCGCAATGTCACAATCACTATCATACAATCACAATCATACAATCACAATCATACAATCACAATCCTACTATCACAATCATACAATCACACTCATACAATCACAATCATACAATCGCAATCACACAATCGCAATGTCACAATCACTATTATACAATCACAGTCATAAAATCACAATCATACAATCACGATCATACAATCACGATCATACAATCACGATCATATAATCACGATCATACAATCACAATCATACATCACAATCATACAATCACAGTCATACAATCACAATCATACAATCGCAATCATACAATCGCAATGTCACAATCACTATCGTACAATCACAATCATACAATCACAATCATACAATCACGATCATACAATCCCGATCATACAATCACGATCATACAATCACGATCATACAATCACGATCATACAATCAAAATCATACAATCACAGTCATACAATCGCAATCATACAATCGCAATCATACAATCGCAATGTCACAATCACTATCGTACAATCACAATCATACAATCACAATCATACAATCACGATCATACAATCACGATCATACAATCACGATCATACAATCACGATCATACAATCACGATCATACAATCACGATCATACAATCACAATCATACAATCGCAATATTACAATCGCAATCATACAATCACAATCATACAATCACGATCATACAATCACGATCATACAATCACGATCATACAATCACGATCATACAATCACGATCATACAATCACGATCATACAATCACGATCATACAATCACGATCATACAATCACGATAATACAATCACAATCATGCAATCACAATCATACAATCACAATCATACAATTAAAATCATACAATCACAATCATACAATCACAATCATACAATCACAATCATACAATCGCAATCATACAATCGCAATGTCACAATCACTATCATACAATTACAATCATACAATCACAATCATACAATCACAATCTTACTATCACAATCATACAATCACACTCATACAATCACAATCATACAATCGCAATCATACAATCGCAATGTCACAATCACTATTATACAATCACAGTCATACAATCACAATCATACAATCACAATCATATAATCACAATCATACAATCACAATCATACAATCATAATCATACAATCACGATCATATAATCACGATCATACAATCAGAATCATACAATCACAGTCATACAATCACAATCATACAATCACAATCATATAATCACAATCATACAATCACAATCATAAAATCACGATCATATAATCACGATCATACAATCACAATCATACATCACAATCATACAATCGCAATATTACAATCGCAATCATACAATCGCAATCATACAATCACAATCATACAATCGCAATCATACAATCGCAATGTCACAATCACTATCATACAATCACGATCATACAATCACGATAATACAATCACGATCATACAATCACAATCATACAATCGCAATATTACAATCGCAATCATACAATCGCAATGTCACAATCATTATCATACAGTCACAATCAGACAATCACAATCATACAATCCCAATCATTCAATCCCAATCATACAATCACAATCATATAATCACAATCACTCAATCACAATCATACACTCACCATCATACAATCACCATCATACAATCACAATCACACAATCATAATCATATAATCACACTCATAAAATTGCAATCATACAATCGCAATCATACAATCACAATCATACAATCACAATCATCCAATCTGAATCATGCAATTACAATCGTACGATCATAATCATGCAAGAACAATCATACAATCACAATCATGGAACTATAATTATACAACCACAATCATACGATCACAATCATACATTCGCAATGTCACAATCACTATTATACAATCACAGTCATAAAATCACAGTCATACAATCACAAACATACAATCACGATCATACAATCACGATCATATAATCACAATCATGCAATCACAATCATACAATCGCAATCATACAATCGCAATGTCACAATCACTATCGTACAATCACAGTCATACAATCGCAATCATACAATCGCAATCATACAATCGCAATGTCACAATCACTATCGTACAATCACAATCATACAATCACAATCATACAATCACGATCATACAATCACGATCATACAATCACGATCATACAATCACGATCATACAATCACGATCATACAATCACGATCATACAATCACGATCATACAATCACGATCATACAATCACAATCATACAATCGCAATATTACAATCGCAATCATACAATCACAATCATACAATTAAAATCATACAATCACAATCATACAATGACAATCATACAATCACAATCATACAATCATAATCATACATTCACAATCGTACAATCACAATCGTACAATCACAATCATATACTCACAGTCATGCAATCACAATCATGAAATCAAAATCATACAATCACAATCATACAGTCGCAATCATGCAATCACAATCATACAATCACAATCATACAATTAAAATCATACAATCACAATCATACAATCACAATCATACAATCACAATCATAAAATCGCAATCATACAATCGCAATGTCACAATCACTATCATACAATTACAATCATACAATCACAATCATACAATCACAATCTTACTATCACAATCATACAATCACACTCATACAATCACAATCATACAATTGCAATCATACAATCGCAATGTCACAATCACTATTATACAATCACAGTCATACAATCACAATCATACAATCACAATCATATAATCACAATCATACAATCACAATCATACAATCATAATCATACAATCACGATCATATAATCACGATCATACAATCAGAATCATACAATCACAGTCATACAATCACAATCATACAATCACAATCATATAATCACAATCATACAATCACAATCATACAATCACAATCATATAATCACGATCATACAATCACAATCATACATCACAATCATACAATCGCAATGTCACAATCACTATCATACAATCACAATCATACAATCACAATCATACAATCACAATCCTACTATCACAATCACACAATCACACTCATACAATCACAATCATACAATCGCAATCATACAATCGCAATGTCACAATCACTATTATACAATCACAGTCATAAAATAACAGTCATACAATCACAATCATACAATCACGATGATACAATCACGATCATACAATCACGATCATATAATCACGATCATACAATCACAATCATACAATCACAGTCATACAATCACAATCATACAATCGCAATCATACAATCGCAATCATACAATCGCAATGTCACAATCACAATCATACAATCCCAATCATACAATCGCAATATTACAATCGCAATCATACAATCACAATCATCCAATTAAAATCATATAATCACAATCATACAATGACAATCATACAATCACAATCATATAATCACTATCATACAATCACAATCATACAATCACTATCATAAATTCACAATCATATAATCACAATCATACAATCACAATCATACAATCACAAGCATACAATCACGATCATATAATCACGATCATATAATCACGATCATACAATCACGATCATACAATCACGATCATACAATCACAATCCTACTATCACAATCACACAATCACACTCATACAATCACAATCATACAATCGCAATCATACAATCGCAATGTCACAATCACTATTATACAATCACAGTCATAAAATCACAGTCATACAATCACAATCATACAATCACGATGATACAATCACGATCATACAATCACGATCATATAATCACGATCATACAATCACAATAATACATCACAATCATACAATCACAGTCATACAATCACAATCATACAATCGCAATCATACAATCGCAATGTCACAATCACTATCGTACAATCACAATCATACAATCACAATCATACAATCACGATCATACAATCACGATCATACAATCACGATCATACAATCACAATCATACAATCACAGTCATACAATCACAATCATACAATCGCAATCATACAATCGCAATGTCACAATCACTATCGTACAATCACAATCATACAATCACGATCATACAATGACGAGCATACAATCACGATCATACAATCACGATCATACAATCACGATCATACAATCACGATCATACAATCACAATCATACAATCGCAATGTCACAATCACTATTATACAATCACAGTCATAAAATCACAATCATACAATCACAATCATACAATCACGATCATACAATCACGATCATACAATCACGATCATATAATCACGATCATACAATCGCAATCATACATCACTATCATACAATCACAGTCATACAATCACAATCATACAATCGCAATCATACAATCGCAATCATACAATCGCAATGTCACAATCACAATCATACAATCCCAATCATACAATCGCAATATTACAATCGCAATCATACAATCACAATCATCCAAATAAAATCATATAATCACAATCATACAATGACAATCATACAATCACAATCATACAATCACAATCATACAATCACAATCATACAATCACAATCATACAATCACAATCATACAATCATAATCATACAATCACAATCATGCAATCACAATCATACAATCACAGTCATATAATCACGATCATGCAATCACGATCATACAATCACGATCATACAATCACGATCATACAATCACGATCATACAATCACGATCATACAATCACGATCATACAATCACGATCATACAATCACGATCATACAATCACAATCATACAATCGCAATATTACAATCGCAATCATACAATCACAATCATACAATTAAAATCATACAATCACAATCATACAATGACAATCATACAATCACAATCATACAATCATAATCATACAATCACAATCGTACAATCACAATCGTACAATCACAATCATATAATCACAGTCATGCAATCACAATCATGCAATCAAAATCATACAATCACAATCATACAGTCGCAATCATGCAATCACAATCATACAATCACAATCATACAATTAAAATCATACAATCACAATCATACAATCACAATCATACAATCACAATCATACAATCGCAATCATACAATCGCAATGTCACAATCACTATCATACAATCACAATCATACAATCACAATCATACAATCATAATCTTACTATCACAATCATACAATCACACTCATACAATCACAATCATACAATCGCAATCATACAATCGCCATTATCACAATCACTATTATACAATCACAGTCATACAATCGCAATCATACAATCACAATCATATAATCACTATCATACAATCACAATCATACAATCACTATCATAAATTCACAATCATATAATCACAATCATACAATCACAATCATACAATCACAATCATACAATCACAATCATATAATCACGATCATATAATCACGATCATACAATCACGATCATACAATCACGATCATACAATCACGATCATACAATCACAATCATACAATCACAATCATACAATCGCAATATTACAATCGCATTCATACAATCACTATCGTACAATCACAATCATACAAACGCAATCATACAGTCACAATCATATAATCACAATCATACAATCACAATCATACAATCATAATCATATAATCACACTCATTAAATTGCAATCATACAATCGCAATCATACAAACACAATCATAAAATCGCAATCATACAATCGCAATGTGACAATCACAATCATACAATCACAATCATACAAACGCAATCATACAATCACAATCATACAATCACAATCATATAATCACAATTATACAATCACAATCATACAATCACAAGCATACAATCACAATCATACAATCACAATCATACAATCACAATCATTCAATCTCAATCATGCAATCACAATCATACAATCAAAATCATACAATCGCAATCATACAATCACAATCATACAATCACAATCATACAATAACAATCATACAATCACAATCATACAATCACAATCATACAATAAAAGTCATACAATCACATTCATACAATGACAATCATACAATCACAATCATACAATCACAATCATACAAACACAATCATACAATCACAGTCATGCAATCACAATCATACAATCCCAATCATACAATCGCAATATTACAATCGCAATCATACAATCACAATCATCCAATTAAAATCATATAATCACAATCATACAATGACAATCATACAATCACAATCATACAATCACAATCATACAATCACAATCATACAATCACAATCATACAATCACAATCATATAATCACAATCATGCAATCACAATCATACAATCAAAATCATACAATCACAATCATACAGTCGCAATCATGCAATCACAATCATACAATCACAATCATACAATCACTATCGTACAATCACAATCATACAAACGCAATCATACAATCACAATCATATAATCACAATTATACAATCACAATCATACAATCACAAGCATACAATCACAATCATACAATCACAATCATACAATCTCAATCATGCAATCACAATCATACAATCAAAATCATAAAATCACAATCATACAATCACAATCATACAACCGCAATATTACAATCGCAATCATACAATCGCAATGTCACAATCATTATCATACAGTCACAATCAGACAATCACAATCATACAATCCCAATCATTCAATCACAATCATACAATCACATTCATACAATCACAATCATACAATAAAAGTCATACAATCACAATCATACAATGACAATCATACAAGCACAATCATACAATCACAATCATACAAACACAATCATACAATCACAGTCATGCAATCACAATCATACAATCGCAATCATACAATCGCAATATCACAATCACTATCATACAATAACAATCATACAATCACAGTCACACAATCACAATCATACAATCACAATCATACAATCACAATCATACAATCACAGTCATACAATCACAATCATACAATCGCAATCATACAATCGCAATGTCACAATCACTATCGTACAATCACAATCATACAATCACAATCATACAATCACAATCATACAATCACAATCATACAAACGCAATCATACAATCACAATCATATAATCACAATCATACAATCACAATCATTCAACCACAACCATACAATCACAATCATACAATCACAATCATACAATCACGATCATACAATCACGATCATACAATGACGATCATACAATCACGGTCATACAATCACGATCATACAATCACGATCATACAATCACGATCATACAATCACAATCATACAATCGCAATATTACAATCGCAATCATACAATCGCAATGTCACAATCATTATCAAACAGTCACAATCAGACAATCACAATCATACAATCCCAATCATTCAATCTCAATCATACAATCACAATCATATAATCACATTCACTCAATCAGAATCATACAATTACCATCATACAATCACCATCATACAATCACAATCACACAATCATAATCATATAATCACACTCATAAAATTGCAATCATACAATCGCAATCATACAATCACAATCATACAATCACAATCATACAATCTGAATCATGCAATTACAATCGTACGATCATAATCATGCAAGAACAATCATACAATCACAATCATGGAACTATAATTATACAACCACAATCATACGATCACAATCATACACTCGCAATCATACAAACACAATCATAAAATCTCAATCATACAATCGCAATGTCACAGTCACAATCATACAATCACAATCATACAATCACAATCATACAATCACGATCATACAATCGCGATCATACAATCACGATCATACAATCACGATCATACAATCACGATCATACAATCACGATCATACAATCACGATCATACAATCACGATCATACAATCACAATCATACAATCACAGTCATACAATCACAATCATACAATCGCAATCATACAATCGCAATGTCACAATCACTATCGTACAATCACAATCATACAATCACGATCATACAATCACGATCATACAATCACGATCATACAATCACGATCATACAATCACGATCATACAATCACGATCATACAATCACGATCATACAATCACAATCATACAATCGCAATATTACAATCGCAATCATACAATCGCAATGTCACAATCACTATCATACAATCACAATCATACAATCACAATCTTACTATCACAATCATACAATCACACTCATACAATCACAATCATACAACCGCAATGTCACAATCACTATTATACAATCACAGTCATACAATCACAATCATACAATCACAATCATATAATCACAATCATACAATCACAATCATACAATCACAATCATACAATCACAATCATACAATCACGATCCTATAATCACGATCATACAATCACAATCATACATCACAATCATACAATCGCAATATTACAATCGCAATCATACAATCGCAATGTCACAATCACTATCATACAATCACAATCATACAATCACTATCATAAATTCACAATCATATAATCACAATCATACAATCACAATCATACAATCACAATCATACAATCACGATCATACAATCACGATCATATAATCACGATCATACAATCACGATCATACAATCACGATCATACAATCACGATCATACAATCACAATCAAACAATCACAATCATACAATCGCAATATTACAATCGCAATCATACAATCACAATCATACAATCACTATCGTACAATCACAATCATACAAACGCAATCATACAGTCACAATCATATAATCACAATCATACAATCACAATCATACAATCATAATCATATAATCACACTCATTAAATTGCAATCATACAATCGCAATCATACAAACACAATCATAAAATCGCAATCATACAATCGCAATGTGACAATCACAATCATACAATCACAATCATACAAACGCAATCATACAATCACAATCATACAATCACAATCATATAATCACAATTATACAATCACAATCATACAATCACAAGCATACAATCACAATCATACCATCACAATCATACAATCACGATCATACAATCACGATCATACAATCACGATCATACAATCACGATCATACAATCACAATCATATAATCACAGTCATGCAATCACAATCATGCAATCAAAATCATACAATCACAATCATACAGTCGCAATCATGCAATCACAATCATACAATCAAAATCATACAATCGCAATCATACAATCACAATCATAAAATCACAATCATACAATAACAATCATACAATCACAATCATACAATCACGATCATACAATCACAATCATACAATAAAAGTCATACAATCACATTCACACAATGACAATCATACAATCACAATCATACAATCACAATCATACAAACACAACCATACAATCACAGTCATGCAATCACAATCATACAATCGCAATCATACAATCGCAATCATACAATCGCAATGTCACAATCACTATCGTACAATCACAATCATACAATCACGATCATACAATCACGATCATACAATCACGATCATACAATCACGATCATACAACCACGATCATACAATCACGATCATACAATCACGATCATACAATCACGATCATACAATCACGATCATACAATCACGATCATACAATCACGATCATACAATCACAATCATACAATCACGATCATACAATCACAATCATATAATCACAGTCATGCAATCACAATCATACAATCGCAATCATACAATCACAGTCATACAATCACAATCATACAATCGCAATCATACAATCGCAATGTCACAATCACTATCGTACAATCACAATCATACAATCACGATCATACAATCACGATCATACAATCACGATCATACAATCACGATCATACAACCACGATCATACAATCACGATCATACAATCACGATCATACAATCACGATCATACAATCACGATCATACAATCACGATCATACAATCACGATCATACAATCACGATCATACAATCACGATCATACAATCACGATCATACAATCACAATCATATAATCACAGTCATGCAATCACAATCATACAATCGCAATCATACAATCGCAATGTCACAATCACTATCGTACAATCACAATCATACAATCACAATCATACACTCACGATCATGCAATCACGATCATACAATCACGATCATACAATCACAATCATACAATCCCAATCATACAATCGCAATATTACAATCGCAATCATACAATCACAATCATCCAATTAAAATCATATAATCACAATCATACAATGACAATCATACAATCACAATCATACAATCACAATCATACAATCACAATCATACAATCACAATCATACAATCACAATCATACAATCACAGTCATATAATCACAATCATGCAATCACAATCATACAATCAAAATCATACAATCACAATCATACAGTCGCAATCATGCAATCACAATCATACAATCACAATCATACAATTAAAATCATACAATCACAATCATACAATCACAATCATACAATCACAATCTTACAATCGCAATCATACAATCGCAATGTCACAATCACTATCATACAATCACAATCATACAATCACAATCATACAATCACAATCTTACTATCACAATCATACAATCACACTCATACAATCACAATCATACAATCGCAATCATACAATCGCAATGTCACAACCACGATCATACAATCACGATCATACAATCACGATCATACAATCACGATCATACAATCACGATCATACAATCACGATCATACAATCACGATCATACAATCACGATCATACAATCACGATCATACAATCACGATCATACAATCACAATCATATAATCACAGTCATGCAATCACAATCATACAATCGCAATCATACAATCGCAATGTCACAATCACTATCGTACAATCACAATCATACAATCACAATCATACACTCACGATCATGCAATCACGATCATACAATCACGATCATACAATCACGATCATAAAATCACGATCATACAATCACGATCATACAATCACAATCATACAATCGCAATATTACAATCGCAATCATACAATCGCAATGTCACAATCACTATCATACAATTACAATCATACAATCACAATCATACAATCACAATCTTACTATCACAATCATACAATCACAGTCATACAATCACAATCGTACAATCGCAATCATACAATCGCAATGTCACGATCACTATTATACAATCACAGTCATACAATCACAATCATACAATCACAATCATATAATCACAATCATACAATCACAATCATACAATCATAATCATACAATCACGATCATATAATCACGATCATACAATCAGAATCATACAATCACAGTCATACAATCACAATCATACAATCACAATCATATAATCACAATCATACAATCACAATCATACAATCATAATCATACAATCACGATCATATAATCACGATCATACAATCACAATCATACATCACAATCATACAATCGCAATATTACAATCGCAATCATACAATCGCAATCATACAATCACAATCATACAATCGCAATCATACAATCGCAATGTCACAATCACTATCATACAATCACAATCATACAATCACAATCATACAATCACAATCCTACTATCACAATCATACAATCACACTCATACAATCACAATCATACAATCGCAATCACACAATCGCAATGTCACAATCACTATTATACAATCACAGTCATAAAATCACAATCATACAATCACGATCCTACAATCACGATCATACAATCACGATCATATAATCACGATCATACAATCACAATCATACATCACAATCATACAATCACAGTCATACAATCACAATCATACAATCGCAATCATACAATCGCAATGTCACAATCACTATCGTACAATCACAATCATACAATCACAATCATACAATCACGATCATACAATCCCGATCATACAATCACGATCATACAATCACGATCATACAATCACGATCATACAATCAAAATCATACAATCACAGTCATACAATCGCAATCATACAATCGCAATCATACAATCGCAATGTCACAATCACTATCGTACAATCACAATCATACAATCACAATCATACAATCACGATCATACAATCACGATCATACAATCACGATCATACAATCACGATCATACAATCACGATCATACAATCACGATCATACAATCACAATCATACAATCGCAATATTACAATCGCAATCATACAATCACAATCATACAATCACGATCATACAATCACGATCATACAATCACGATCATACAATCACGATCATACAATCACGATCATACAATCACGATCATACAATCACGATCATACAATCACGATCATACAATCACGATAATACAATCACAATCATGCAATCACAATCATACAATCACAATCATACAATTAAAATCATACAATCACAATCATACAATCACAATCATACAATCACAATCATACAATCGCAATCATACAATGACAATCATACAATCACAATCATACAATCATAATCATACATTCACAATCGTACAATCACAATCGTACAATCACAATCATATACTCACAGTCATGCAATCACAATCATGAAATCAAAATCATACAATCACAATCATACAGTCGCAATCATGCAATCACAATCATACAATCACAATCATACAATTAAAATCATACAATCACAATCATACAATCACAATCATACAATCATAATCATACAATCACGATCATATAATCACGATCATACAATCAGAATCATACAATCACAGTCATACAATCACAATCATACAATCACAATCATATAATCACAATCATACAATCACAATCATAAAATCACGATCATATAATCACGATCATACAATCACAATCATACATCACAATCATACAATCGCAATATTACAATCGCAATCATACAATCGCAATCATACAATCACAATCATACAATCGCAATCATACAATCGCAATGTCACAATCACTATCATACAATCACGATCATACAATCACGATAATACAATCACGATCATACAATCACAATCATACAATCGCAATATTACAATCGCAATCATACAATCGCAATGTCACAATCATTATCATACAGTCACAATCAGACAATCACAATCATACAATCCCAATCATTCAATCCCAATCATACAATCACAATCATATAATCACAATCACTCAATCACAATCATACACTCACCATCATACAATCACCATCATACAATCACAATCACACAATCATAATCATATAATCACACTCATAAAATTGCAATCATACAATCGCAATCATACAATCACAATCATACAATCACAATCATCCAATCTGAATCATGCAATTACAATCGTACGATCATAATCATGCAAGAACAATCATACAATCACAATCATGGAACTATAATTATACAACCACAATCATACGATCACAATCATACATTCGCAATGTCACAATCACTATTATACAATCACAGTCATAAAATCACAGTCATACAATCACAAACATACAATCACGATCATACAATCACGATCATATAATCACAATCATGCAATCACAATCATACAATCGCAATCATACAATCGCAATGTCACAATCACTATCGTACAATCACAGTCATACAATCGCAATCATACAATCGCAATCATACAATCGCAATGTCACAATCACTATCGCACAATCACAATCATACAATCACAATCATACAATCACGATCATACAATCACGATCATACAATCACGATCATACAATCACGATCATACAATCACGATCATACAATCACGATCATACAATCACGATCATACAATCACGATCATACAATCACAATCATACAATCGCAATATTACAATCGCAATCATACAATCACAATCATACAATTAAAATCATACAATCACAATCATACAATGACAATCATACAATCACAATCATACAATCATAATCATACATTCACAATCGTACAATCACAATCGTACAATCACAATCATATACTCACAGTCATGCAATCACAATCATGAAATCAAAATCATACAATCACAATCATACAGTCGCAATCATGCAATCACAATCATACAATCACAATCATACAATTAAAATCATACAATCACAATCATACAATCACAATCATACAATCACAATCATAAAATCGCAATCATACAATCGCAATGTCACAATCACTATCATACAATTACAATCATACAATCACAATCATACAATCACAATCTTACTATCACAATCATACAATCACACTCATACAATCACAATCATACAATTGCAATCATACAATCGCAATGTCACAATCACTATTATACAATCACAGTCATACAATCACAATCATACAATCACAATCATATAATCACAATCATACAATCACAATCATACAATCATAATCATACAATCACGATCATATAATCACGATCATACAATCAGAATCATACAATCACAGTCATACAATCACAATCATACAATCACAATCATATAATCACAATCATACAATCACAATCATACAATCACAATCATATAATCACGATCATACAATCACAATCATACATCACAATCATACAATCGCAATGTCACAATCACTATCATACAATCACAATCATACAATCACAATCATACAATCACAATCCTACTATCACAATCACACAATCACACTCATACAATCACAATCATACAATCGCAATCATACAATCGCAATGTCACAATCACTATTATACAATCACAGTCATAAAATAACAGTCATACAATCACAATCATACAATCACGATGATACAATCACGATCATACAATCACGATCATATAATCACGATCATACAATCACAATCATACAATCACAGTCATACAATCACAATCATACAATCGCAATCATACAATCGCAATCATACAATCGCAATGTCACAATCACAATCATACAATCCCAATCATACAATCGCAATATTACAATCGCAATCATACAATCACAATCATACAATCACAATCATACAATCACAGTCATACAATCACAATCATACAATCACAATCATACAATCACAATCATACAATCACAATCATACAATCACAATCATACAATCACAGTCATATAATCACGATCATGCAATCACGATCATACAATCACGATCATACAATCACGATCATACAATCACGATCATACAATCACGATCATACAATCACGATCATACAATCACGATCATACAATCACAATCATACAATCGCAATATTACAATCGCAATCATACAATCACTATCATACAATTAAAATCATACAATCACAATCATACAATGACAATCATACAATCACAATCATACAATCATAATCATACAATCACAATCGTACAATCACAATCGTACAATCACAATCATATAATCACAGTCATGCAATCACAATCATGCAATCAAAATCATACAATCACAATCATACAGTCGCAATCATGCAATCACAATCATACAATCACAATCATTCAATTAAAATCATACAATCACAATCATACAATCACAATCATACAATCACAATCATACAATCGCAATCATACAATCGCAATGTCACAATCACTATCATACAATCACAATCATACAATCACAATCATACAATCATAATCTTACTATCACAATCATACAATCACACTCATACAATCACAATCATACAATCGCAATCATACAATCGCCATTATCACAATCACTATTATACAATCACAGTCATACAATCGCAATCATACAATCACAATCATATAATCACTATCATACAATCACAATCATACAATCACTATCATAAATTCACAATCATATAATCACAATCATACAATCACAATCATACAATCACAAGCATACAATCACGATCATATAATCACGATCATATAATCACGATCATACAATCACGATCATACAATCACGATCATACAATCACAATCCTACTATCACAATCACACAATCACACTCATACAATCACAATCATACAATCGCAATCATACAATCGCAATGTCACAATCACTATTATACAATCACAGTCATAAAATCACAGTCATACAATCACAATCATACAATCACGATGATACAATCACGATCATACAATCACGATCATATAATCACGATCATACAATCACAATAATACATCACAATCATACAATCACAGTCATACAATCACAATCATACAATCGCAATCATACAATCGCAATGTCACAATCACTATCGTACAATCACAATCATACAATCACAATCATACAATCACGATCATACAATCACGATCATACAATCACGATCATACAATCACAATCATACAATCACAGTCATACAATCACAATCATACAATCGCAATCATACAATCGCAATGTCACAATCACTATCGTACAATCACAATCATACAATCACGATCATACAATGACGAGCATACAATCACGATCATACAATCACGATCATACAATCACGATCATACAATCACGATCATACAATCACAATCATACAATCGCAATGTCACAATCACTATTATACAATCACAGTCATAAAATCACAATCATACAATCACAATCATACAATCACGATCATACAATCACGATCATACAATCACGATCATATAATCACGATCATACAATCGCAATCATACATCACTATCATACAATCACAGTCATACAATCACAATCATACAATCGCAATCATACAATCGCAATCATACAATCGCAATGTCACAATCACAATCATACAATCCCAATCATACAATCGCAATATTACAATCGCAATCATACAATCACAATCATCCAATTAAAATCATATAATCACAATCATACAATGACAATCATACAATCACAATCATACAATCACAATCATACAATCACAATCATACAATCACAATCATACAATCACAATCATACAATCATAATCATACAATCACAATCATGCAATCACAATCATACAATCACAGTCATATAATCACGATCATGCAATCACGATCATACAATCACGATCATACAATCACGATCATACAATCACGATCATACAATCACGATCATACAATCACGATCATACAATCACGATCATACAATCACGATCATACAATCACAATCATACAATCGCAATATTACAATCGCAATCATACAATCACAATCATACAATTAAAATCATACAATCACAATCATACAATGACAATCATACAATCACAATCATACAATCATAATCATACAATCACAATCGTACAATCACAATCGTACAATCACAATCATATAATCACAGTCATGCAATCACAATCATGCAATCAAAATCATACAATCACAATCATACAGTCGCAATCATGCAATCACAATCATACAATCACAATCATACAATTAAAATCATACAATCACAATCATACAATCACAATCATACAATCACAATCATACAATCGCAATCATACAATCGCAATGTCACAATCACTATCATACAATCACAATCATACAATCACAATCATACAATCATAATCTTACTATCACAATCATACAATCACACTCATACAATCACAATCATACAATCGCAATCATACAATCGCCATTATCACAATCACTATTATACAATCACAGTCATACAATCGCAATCATACAATCACAATCATATAATCACTATCATACAATCACAATCATACAATCACTATCATAAATTCACAATCATATAATCACAATCATACAATCACAATCATACAATCACAATCATACAATCACAATCATATAATCACGATCATATAATCACGATCATACAATCACGATCATACAATCACGATCATACAATCACGATCATACAATCACAATCATACAATCACAATCATACAATCGCAATATTACAATCGCATTCATACAATCACTATCGTACAATCACAATCATACAAACGCAATCATACAGTCACAATCATATAATCACAATCATACAATCACAATCATACAATCATAATCATATAATCACACTCATTAAATTGCAATCATACAATCGCAATCATACAAACACAATCATAAAATCGCAATCATACAATCGCAATGTGACAATCACAATCATACAATCACAATCATACAAACGCAATCATACAATCACAATCATACAATCACAATCATATAATCACAATTATACAATCACAATCATACAATCACAAGCATACAATCACAATCATACAATCACAATCATACAATCACAATCATTCAATCTCAATCATGCAATCACAATCATACAATCAAAATCATACAATCGCAATCATACAATCACAATCATACAATCACAATCATACAATAACAATCATACAATCACAATCATACAATCACAATCATACAATAAAAGTCATACAATCACATTCATACAATGACAATCATACAATCACAATCATACAGTCACAATCATACAAACACAATCATACAATCACAGTCATGCAATCACAATCATACAATCCCAATCATACAATCGCAATATTACAATCGCAATCATACAATCACAATCATCCAATTAAAATCATATAATCACAATCATACAATGACAATCATACAATCACAATCATACAATCACAATCATACAATCACAATCATACAATCACAATCATACAATCACAATCATATAATCACAATCATGCAATCACAATCATACAATCAAAATCATACAATCACAATCATACAGTCGCAATCATGCAATCACAATCATACAATCACAATCATACAATCACTATCGTACAATCACAATCATACAAACGCAATCATACAATCACAATCATATAATCACAATTATACAATCACAATCATACAATCACAAGCATACAATCACAATCATACAATCACAATCATACAATCTCAATCATGCAATCACAATCATACAATCAAAATCATAAAATCACAATCATACAATCACAATCATACAACCGCAATATTACAATCGCAATCATACAATCGCAATGTCACAATCATTATCATACAGTCACAATCAGACAATCACAATCATACAATCCCAATCATTCAATCACAATCATACAATCACATTCATACAATCACAATCATACAATAAAAGTCATACAATCACAATCATACAATGACAATCATACAAGCACAATCATACAATCACAATCATACAAACACAATCATACAATCACAGTCATGCAATCACAATCATACAATCGCAATCATACAATCGCAATATCACAATCACTATCATACAATAACAATCATACAATCACAGTCACACAATCACAATCATACAATCACAATCATACAATCACAATCATACAATCACAGTCATACAATCACAATCATACAATCGCAATCATACAATCGCAATGTCACAATCACTATCGTACAATCACAATCATACAATCACAATCATACAATCACAATCATACAATCACAATCATACAAACGCAATCATACAATCACAATCATATAATCACAATCATACAATCACAATCATTCAACCACAACCATACAATCACAATCATACAATCACAATCATACAATCACGATCATACAATCACGATCATACAATGACGATCATACAATCACGGTCATACAATCACGATCATACAATCACGATCATACAATCACGATCATACAATCACAATCATACAATCGCAATATTACAATCGCAATCATACAATCGCAATGTCACAATCATTATCAAACAGTCACAATCAGACAATCACAATCATACAATCCCAATCATTCAATCTCAATCATACAATCACAATCATATAATCACATTCACTCAATCAGAATCATACAATTACCATCATACAATCACCATCATACAATCACAATCACACAATCATAATCATATAATCACACTCATAAAATTGCAATCATACAATCGCAATCATACAATCACAATCATACAATCACAATCATACAATCTGAATCATGCAATTACAATCGTACGATCATAATCATGCAAGAACAATCATACAATCACAATCATGGAACTATAATTATACAACCACAATCATACGATCACAATCATACACTCGCAATCATACAAACACAATCATAAAATCTCAATCATACAATCGCAATGTCACAGTCACAATCATACAATCACAATCATACAATCACAATCATACAATCACGATCATACAATCGCGATCATACAATCACGATCATACAATCACGATCATACAATCACGATCATACAATCACGATCATACAATCACGATCATACAATCACGATCATACAATCACAATCATACAATCACAGTCATACAATCACAATCATACAATCGCAATCATACAATCGCAATGTCACAATCACTATCGTACAATCACAATCATACAATCACGATCATACAATCACGATCATACAATCACGATCATACAATCACGATCATACAATCACGATCATACAATCACGATCATACAATCACAATCATACAATCGCAATATTACAATCGCAACCATACAATCGCAATGTCACAATCACTATCATACAATCACAATCATACAATCACAATCTTACTATCACAATCATACAATCACACTCATACAATCACAATCATACAACCGCAATGTCACAATCACTATTATACAATCACAGTCATACAATCACAATCATACAATCACAATCATATAATCACAATCATACAATCACAATCATACAATCACAATCATACAATCACAATCATACAATCACGATCCTATAATCACGATCATACAATCACAATCATACATCACAATCATACAATCGCAATATTACAATCGCAATCATACAATCGCAATGTCACAATCACTATCATACAATCACAATCATACAATCACTATCATAAATTCACAATCATATAATCACAATCATACAATCACAATCATACAATCACAATCATACAATCACGATCATACAATCACGATCATATAATCACGATCATACAATCACGATCATACAATCACGATCATACAATCACGATCATACAATCACAATCAAACAATCACAATCATACAATCGCAATATTACAATCGCAATCATACAATCACAATCATACAATCACTATCGTACAATCACAATCATACAAACGCAATCATACAGTCACAATCATATAATCACAATCATACAATCACAATCATACAATCATAATCATATAATCACACTCATTAAATTGCAATCATACAATCGCAATCATACAAACACAATCATAAAATCGCAATCATACAATCGCAATGTGACAATCACAATCATACAATCACAATCATACAAACGCAATCATACAATCACAATCATACAATCACAATCATATAATCACAATTATACAATCACAATCATACAATCACAAGCATACAATCACAATCATACCATCACAATCATACAATCACGATCATACAATCACGATCATACAATCACGATCATACAATCACGATCATACAATCACAATCATATAATCACAGTCATGCAATCACAATCATGCAATCAAAATCATACAATCACAATCATACAGTCGCAATCATGCAATCACAATCATACAATCAAAATCATACAATCGCAATCATACAATCACAATCATAAAATCACAATCATACAATAACAATCATACAATCACAATCATACAATCACGATCATACAATCACAATCATACAATAAAAGTCATACAATCACATTCATACAATGACAATCATACAATCACAATCATACAATCACAATCATACAAACACAACCATACAATCACAGTCATGCAATCACAATCATACAATCGCAATCATACAATCGCAATCATACAATCGCAATGTCACAATCACTATCGTACAATCACAATCATACAATCACGATCATACAATCACGATCATACAATCACGATCATACAATCACGATCATACAACCACGATCATACAATCACGATCATACAATCACGATCATACAATCACGATCATACAATCACGATCATACAATCACGATCATACAATCACGATCATACAATCACGATCATACAATCACGATCATACAATCACAATCATATAATCACAGTCATGCAATCACAATCATACAATCGCAATCATACAATCACAGTCATACAATCACAATCATACAATCGCAATCATACAATCGCAATGTCACAATCACTATCGTACAATCACAATCATACAATCACGATCATACAATCACGATCATACAATCACGATCATACAATCACGATCATACAACCACGATCATACAATCACGATCATACAATCACGATCATACAATCACGATCATACAATCACGATCATACAATCACGATCATACAATCACGATCATACAATCACGATCATACAATCACGATCATACAATCACGATCATACAATCACAATCATATAATCACAGTCATGCAATCACAATCATACAATCGCAATCATACAATCGCAATGTCACAATCACTATCGTACAATCACAATCATACAATCACAATCATACACTCACGATCATGCAATCACGATCATACAATCACGATCATACAATCACAATCATACAATCCCAATCATACAATCGCAATATTACAATCGCAATCATACAATCACAATCATCCAATTAAAATCATATAATCACAATCATACAATGACAATCATACAATCACAATCATACAATCACAATCATACAATCACAATCATACAATCACAATCATACAATCACAATCATACAATCACAGTCATATAATCACAATCATGCAATCACAATCATACAATCAAAATCATACAATCACAATCATACAGTCGCAATCATGCAATCACAATCATACAATCACAATCATACAATTAAAATCATACAATCACAATCATACAATCACAATCATACAATCACAATCTTACAATCGCAATCATACAATCGCAATGTCACAATCACTATCATACAATCACAATCATACAATCACAATCATACAATCACAATCTTACTATCACAATCATACAATCACACTCATACAATCACAATCATACAATCGCAATCATACAATCGCAATGTCACAATCACTATTATACAATCACAGTCATACAATCACAATCATACAATCACGATCATACAATCACGATCATAAAATCACGATCATTCAATCACGATCATACAATCACAATCATACAATCACAGTCATACAATCGCAATATTACAATCGCAATCATACAATCGCAATGTCACAATCACTATCATACAATCACTATCATACAATCACTATCGTACAATCACAATCATACAAACGCAATCATACAATCACAATCATATAATCACAATTATACAATCACAGTCATACAATCACAAGCATACAATCACAATCATACAATCACAATCATACAATCACAATCATACAATCTCAATCATGCAATCACAATCATACAATCAAAATCATACAATCACAATCATACAATCACAATCATACAATCACAATCATACAATCACAATCATACAATCACAATCATACAATCACAATCATACAATCACAATCATACAATCACAATCATACAATCACAATCATACAATCACAATCATACAATCACAATCATACAATCACAATCATACAATAAAAGTCATACAATCACAATCATACAATGACAATCATACAATCACAATCACACAATCACAATCATACAAACACAATCATACAATCACAGTCATGCAATCACAATCATACAATCGCAATATCACAATCACTATCATACAATAACAATCATACAATCACAGTCATACAATCACAATCATACAATCACAATCATACAATCACAATCATACAATCACAGTCATACAATCACAATCATACAATCGCAATCATACAATCGCAATGTCACAATCACTATCGTACAATCACAATCATACAATCACGATCATACAATCACGATCATACAATCACGATCATACAATCACGATCATACAATCACGATCATTCAATCACGATCATACATTCACAATCATACAATCACAGTCATACAATCGCAATCATACAATCGCAATCATACAATCGCAATGTCACAATCACTATCGTACAATCACAATCATACAATCACGATCATACAATCACGATCATACAATCACGATCATACAATCACGATCATACAATCACGATCATACAATCACGATCATACAATCACGATCATACAATCACGATCATACAATCACGATCATACAATCACGATCATACAATCACGATCATACAATCACAATCATACAATCGCAATATTACAATCGCAATCATACAATCACAATCATACAATTAAAATCATACAATCACAATCATACAATGACAATCATACAATCACAATCATACAATCATAATCATACAATCACAATCGTACAATCACATACGTACAATCACAATCATATAATCACAGTCATGCAATCACAATCATGAAATCAAAATCATACAATCACAATCATACAGTCGCAATCATGCAATCACAATCATACAATCACAATCATACTATTAAAATCATACAATCACAATCACACAATCACAATCATACAATCACAATCATACAATCGCAATCATACAATCGCAATGTCACAATCACTATCATACAATTACAATCATACAATCACAGTCATGCAATCACAATCATGAAATCAAAATCATACAATCACAGTCATACAGTCGCAATCATGCAATCACAATCATACAATCACAATCATACAATCACAATCATACAATCACAATCCTACTATCACAATCATACAATCACACTCATACAATCACAATCATACAATCGCAATCATACAATCGCAATGTCACAATCACTATTATACAATCACAGTCATAAAATCACAATCATACAATCACAATCATACAATCACGATCATACAATCACGATCATACAATCACGATCATATAATCACGATCATACAATCACAATCATACATCACAATCATACAATCACAGTCATACAATCACAATCATAGAATCGCAATCATACAATCGCAATGTCACAATCACTATCGTACAATCACAATCATACAATCACGATCATACAATCACGATCATACAATCACGATCATACAATCACGATCATACAATCACAATCATACAATCACAGTCATACAATCACAATCATACAATCGCAATCATACAATCGCAATGTCACAATCACTATCGTACAATCACAATCATACAATCACGATCATACAATCACGATCATACAATCACGATCATACAATCACAATCATACAATCGCAATATTACAATCGCAATCATACAATCACAACCATACAATTAAAATCATACAATCACAATCATACAATGACAATCATACAATCACAATCATACAATCATAATCATACAATCACAATCATACAATCACAATCGTACAAACACAATCATACAATCACAGTCATGCAATCACAATCATACAATCACAATCATACAATCACAATCTTACAATCGCAATCATACAATCGCAATATCACAATCACTATCATACAATCACAATCATACAATCACAATCATACAATCACAATCTTACTATCACAATCATACAATCACACTCATACAATCACAATCATACAATCGCAATCATACAATCGCAATGTCACAATCACTATTATACAATCACAGTCATACAATCACAATCATACAATCACGATCATACAATCACGATCATAAAATCACGATCATATAATCACGATCATACAATCACAATCATACATCACAATCATACAATCGCAATATTACAATCGCAGTCATACAATCGCAATGTCACAATCACTATCATACAATCACAATCATACAATCACTATCGTACAATCACAATCATACAAACGCAATCATACAATCACAATCATATAATCACAATTATACAATCACAGTCATACAATCACAAGCATACAATCACAATCATACAATCACAATCATACAATCACAATCATACAATCTCAATCATGCAATCACAATCATACAATCAAAATCATACAATCACAATCATACAATCACAATCATACAATCACAATCATACAATCACAATCATACAAACACAATCATACAATCACAGTCATGCAATCACAATCATACAATCGCAATATCACAATCACTATCATACAATAACAATCATACAATCACAGTCATACAATCACAATCATACAATCACAATCATACAATCACAATCATACAATCACAGTCATACAATCACAATCATACAATCGCAATCATACAATCGCAATGTCACAATCACTATCGTACAATCACAATCATACAATCACGATCATACAATCACGATCATACAATCACGATCATACAATCACGATCATACAATCACGATCATACAATCACAATCATACAATCACAGTCATACAATCGCAATCATACAATCGCAATCATACAATCGCAATGTCACAATCACTATCGTACAATCACAATCATACAATCACAATCATACAATCACGATCATACAATCGCGATCATACAATCACGATCATACAATCACGATCATACAATCACGATCATACAATCACGATCATACAATCACGATCATACAATCACGATCATACAATCACGATCATACAATCACAATCATACTATCGCAATATTACAATCGCAATCATACAATCACAATCATACAATTAAAATCATACAATCACAATCATACAATGACAATCATACAATCACAATCATACAATCATAATCATACAATCACAATCGTACAATCACAATCGTACAATCACAATCATATAATCACAGTCATGCAATCACAATCATGAAATCAAAATCATACAATCACAATCATACAGTCGCAATCATGCAATCGCAATCATACAATCACAATCATACAATTAAAATCATACAATCACAATCATACAATCACAATCATACAATCACAATCATACAATCGCAATCATACAATCGCAATGTCACAATCACTATCATACAATTACAATCATACAATCACAGTCATGCAATCACAATCATGAAATCAAAATCATACAATCACAATCATACAGTCGCAATCATGCAATCACAATCATACAATCACAATCATACAATCACAATCATACAATCACAACCATACAATCACAATCCTACTATCACAATCATACAATCACACTCATACAATCACGATCATACAATCACAATCATACAATCACAGTCATACAATCACAATCATAAAATCGCAATCATACAATCGCAATGTCACAATCACTATCGTACAATCACAATCATACAATCACGATCATACAATCACGATCATACAATCACGATCATACAATCACGATCATACAATCACGATCATACAATCACAATCATACAATCGCAATATTACAATCGCAATCATACAATCACAATCATACAATTAAAATCATACAATCACAATCATACAATGACAATCATACAATCACAATCATACAATCATAATCATACAATCACAATCATACAATCACAATCGTACAATCACAATCATATAATCACAGTCATGCAATCACAATCATGCAATCAAAATCATACAATCACAATCATACAGTCGCAATCATGCAATCACAATCATACAATCACAATCATACAATTAAAATCATACAATCAAAATCATACAATCACAATCATACAATCACAATCATACAATCGCAATCATACAATCGCAATGTCACAATCACTATCATACAATCACAATCATACAATCACAATCATACAATCACAATCTTACTATCACAATCATACAATCACACTCATACAATCACAATCATACAATCGCAATCATACAATCGCAATGTCACAATCACTATTATACAATCACAGTCATACAATCACAATCATACAATCACGATCATACAATCACGATCATAAAATCACGATCATATAATCACGATCATACAATCACAATCATACATCACAATCATACAATCGCAATATTACAATCGCAATCATACAATCGCAATGTCACAATCACTATCATACAATCACAATCATACAATCACTATCGTACAATCACAATCATACAAACGCAATCATACAATCACAACCATATAATCACAATTATACAATCACAGTCATACAATCACAAGCATACAATCACAATCATACAATCACAATCATACAATCACAATCATACAATCTCAATCATGCAATCACAATCATACAATCAAAATCATACAATCACAATCATACAATCACAATCATACAATCACAATCATACAAACACAATCATACAATCACAGTCATGCAATCACAATCATACAATCGCAATATCACAATCACTATCATACAATAACAATCATACAATCACAGTCATACAATCACAATCATACAATCACAATCATACAATCACAATCATACAATCACAGTCATACAATCACAATCATACAATCGCAATCATACAATCGCAATGTCACAATCACTATCGTACAATCACAATCATACAATCACGATCATACAATCACGATCATACAATCACGATCATACAATCACGATCATACAATCACAATCATACAATCACAGTCATACAATCGCAATCATACAATCGCAATCATACAATCGCAATGTCACAATCACTATCGTACAATCACAATCATACAATCACAATCATACAATCACGATCATACAATCACGATCATACAATCACGATCATACAATCACGATCATACAATCACGATCATACAATCACGATCATACAATCACGATCATACAATCACGATCATACAATCACGATCATACAATCACAATCATACAATCGCAATATTACAATCGCAATCATACAATCACAATCATACAATTAAAATCATACAATCACAATCATACAATGACAATCATACAATCACAATCATACAATCATAATCATACAATCACAATCGTACAATCACAATCGTACAATCACAATCATATAATCACAGTCATGCAATCACAATCATGAAATCAAAATCATACAATCACAATCATACAGTCGCAATCATGCAATCACAATCATACAATCACAATCATACAATTAAAATCATACAATCACAATCATACAATCACAATCATACAATCACAATCATACAATCGCAATCACACAATCGCAATGTCACAATCACTATCATACAATTACAATCATACAATCACAGTCATGCAATCACAATCATGAAATCAAAATCATACAATCACAATCATACAGTCGCAATCATGCAATCACAATCATACAATCACAATCATACAATCACAATCATACAATCACAATCCTACTATCACAATCATACAATCACACTCATACAATCACAATCATACAATCGCAATCATACAATCGCAATGTCACAATCACTATTATACAATCAAAGTCATACAATCACAATCATACAATCACGATCATACAATCACGATCATAAAATCACGATCATATAATCACGATCATACAATCACAATCATACATCACAATCATACAATCGCAATATTACAATCGCAATCATACAATCGCAATGTCACAATCACTATCATACAATCACAATCATACAATCACTATCGTACAATCACAATCATACAAACGCAATCATACAATCACAATCATATAATCACAATTATACAATCACAGTCATACAATCACAAGCATACAATCACAATCATACAATCACAATCATACAATAACAATCATACAATCTCAATCATGCAATCACAATCATACAATCAAAATCATACAATCACAATCATACAATCACAATCATACAATCACAATCATACAATCACAATCATACAATAAAAGTCATACAATCACAATCATACAATGACAATCATACAATCACGATCATACAATCACGATCATATAATCACGATCATACAATCACAATCATACATCACAATCATACAATCACAGTCATACAATCACAATCATAGAATCGCAATCATACAATCGCAATGTCACAATCACTATCGTACAATCACAATCATACAATCACAATCATACAATCACGATCATACAATCACGATCATACAATCACGATCATACAATCACGATCATACAATCACGATCATACAATCACAATCATACAATCGCAATATTACAATCGCAATCATACAATCGCAATGTCACAATCTTTATCATACAGTCACAATCAGACAATCACAATCATACAATCCCAATCATTCAATCTCAATCATACAATCACAATCATATAATCACAATCATAAAATTGCAATCATACAATCGCAATCATACAATCACAATCATACAATCACAATCATACAATCACAATCATACAATCACAATCATACAATCTGAATCATGCAATTACAATCGTACGATCATAATCATGCAAGAACAATCATACAATCACAATCATGGAACTATAATTATACAACCACAATCATACGATCACAATCATACATTCGCAATCATACAAACACAATCATAAAATCTCAATCATACAATCGCAATGTCACAGTCACAATCATACAATCACAATCATACAATCACAATCATACAATCACAATCATACAATCACAATCATACAATCACAATCATACTATCACAATCATACAATCACAATCATACAACCACAATCATACAATCACAATCATATAATCACAATCATGCAATCACAATCATACAATCAACATCATACAATCACAATCATACAGTCGCAATCATGCAATCACAATCATACAATCACAATCATACAATTAAAATCATACAATCACAATCATACAATCACAATCATACAATCACAATCATACAATCGCAATCATACAATCGCAATGTCACAATCACTATCATACAATCACAATCATACAATCACAATCATACAATCACAATCATACAATCACAATCCTACTATCACAATCATACAATCACACTCATACAATCACAATCATACAATCGCAATCATACAATCACAATCATACAATCACGATCATACAATCACGATCATACAATCACGATCATACAATCGCGATCATACAATCACGATCATACAATCACGATCATACAATCACGATCATACAATCACGATCATACAATCACAATCATACAATCACAGTCATACAATCACAATCATACAATCGCAATCATACAATCGCAATGTCACAATCACTATCGTACAATCACGATCATACAATCACGATCATACAATCACGATCATACAATCACGATCATACAATCACGATCATACAATCACGATCATACAATCACGATCATACAATCACGATCATACAATCACGATCATACAATCACGATCATACAATCACAATCATACAATCGCAATATTACAATCGCAATCATACAATCACAATCATACAATTAAAATCATACAATCACAATCATACAATGACAATCATACAATCACAATCATACAATCATAATCATACAATCACAATCATACAATCACAATCGTACAATCACAATCATATAATCACAGTCATGCAATCACAATCATGCAATCAAAATCATACAATCACAATCATACAGTCGCAATCATGCAATCACAATCATACAATCACAATCATACAATTAAAATCATACAATCACGATCATACAATCACAATCATACAATCGCAATATTACAATCGCAATCATACAATCGCAATGTCACAATCTTTATCATACAGTCACAATCAGACAATCACAATCATACAATCCCAATCATTCAATCTCAATCATACAATCACAATCATATAATCACAATCACTCAATCAGAATCATACAATCACCATCATACAATCACCATCATACAATCACAATCACACAATCATAATCATATAATCACACTCATAAAATTGCAATCATACAATCGCAATCATACAATCACAATCATACAATCACAATCATACAATCACAATCATACAATCACAATCATACAATCTGAATCATGCAATTACAATCGTACGATCATAATCATGCAAGAACAATCATACAATCACAATCATGGAACTATAATTATACAACCACAATCATACGATCACAATCATACATTCGCAATCATACAAACACAATCATAAAATCTCAATCATACAATCGCAATGTCACAGTCACAATCATACAATCACAATCATACAATCACAATCATACAATCACAATCATACAATCACAATCATACAATCACAATCATACTATCACAATCATACAATCACAATCATACAACCACAATCATACAATCACAATCATATAATCACAATCATGCAATCACAATCATACAATCAACATCATACAATCACAATCATACAGTCGCAATCATGCAATCACAATCATACAATCACAATCATACAATTAAAATCATACAATCACAATCATACAATCACAATCATACAATCACAATCATACAATCGCAATCATACAATCGCAATGTCACAATCACTATCATACAATCACAATCATACAATCACAATCATACAATCACAATCATACAATCACAATCCTACTATCACAATCATACAATCACACTCATACAATCACAATCATACAATCGCAATCATACAATCACAATCATACAATCACGATCATACAATCACGATCATACAATCACGATCATACAATCGCGATCATACAATCACGATCATACAATCACGATCATACAATCACGATCATACAATCACGATCATACAATCACAATCATACAATCACAGTCATACAATCACAATCATACAATCGCAATCATACATCGCAATGTCACAATCACTATCGTACAATCACGATCATACAATCACGATCATACAATCACGATCATACAATCACGATCATACAATCACGATCATACAATCACGATCATACAATCACGATCATACAATCACGATCATACAATCACGATCATACAATCACGATCATACAATCACAATCATACAATCGCAATATTACAATCGCAATCATACAATCACAATCATACAATTAAAATCATACAATCACAATCATACAATGACAATCATACAATCACAATCATACAATCATAATCATACAATCACAATCATACAATCACAATCGTACAATCACAATCATATAATCACAGTCATGCAATCACAATCATGCAATCAAAATCATACAATCACAATCATACAGTCGCAATCATGCAATCACAATCATACAATCACAATCATACAATTAAAATCATACAATCACAATCATACAATCACAATCATACAATCACAATCATACAATCGCAATCATACAATCGCAATGTCACAATCACTATCATACAATCACAATCATACAATCACAATCTTACTATCACAATCATACAATCACACTCATACAATCACAATCATACAATCGCAATGTCACAATCACTATTATACAATCACAGTCATACAATCACAATCATACAATCACAATCATATAATCACAATCATACAATCACAATCATACAATCACAATCATACAATCACAATCATACAATCACGATCATATAATCACGATCATACAATCACAATCATACATCACAATCATACAATCGCAATATTACAATCGCAATCATACAATCGCAATGTCACAATCACTATCATACAATCACAATCATACAATCACTATCATAAATTCACAATCATATAATCACAATCATACAATCACAATCATACAATCACAATCATACAATCACGATCATATAATCACGATCATACAATCACGATCATACAATCACGATCATACAATCACGATCATACAATCACAATCATACAATCACAATCATACAATCGCAATATTACAATCGCAATCATACAATCACAATCATACAATCACTATCGTGCAATCACAATCATACAAACGCAATCATACAGTCACAATCATATAATCACAATCATACAATCACAATCATACAATCATAATCATATAATCACACTCATTAAATTGCAATCATACAATCGCAATCATACACACACAATCATAAAATCGCAATCATACAATCGCAATGTGGCAATCACAATCATACAATCACAATCATACAAACGCAATCATACAATCACAATCATACAATCACAATCATATAATCACAATTATACAATCACAATCATACAATCACAAGCATACAATCACAATCATACAATCACAATCATACAATCACAATCATACAATCTCAATCATGCAATCACAATCATACAATCAAAATCATACAATCGCAATCATACAATCACAATCATACAATCACAATCATACAATAACAATCATACAATCACGATCATACAATCACGATCATACAATCACAATCATACAACAAAAGTCATACAATCACATTCATACAATGACAATCATACAATCACAATCATACAATCACAATCATACAAACACAATCATACAATCACAGTCATGCAATCACAATCATACAATCGCAATCATACAATCGCAATATCACAATCACTATCATACAATCACAGTCATACAATCACAATCATACAATCACAATCATACAATCACAGTCATACAATCACAATCATACAATCGCAATCATACAATCGCAATGTCACAATCACTATCGTACAATCACAATCATACAATCACGATCATACAATCACGATCATACAATCACGATCATACAATCAGGATCATACAATCACGATCATACAATCACGATCATACAATCACGATCATACAATCACGATCATACAATCACGATCATACAATCACGATCATACAATCACGATCATACAATCACGATCATACAATCACGATCATACAATCACGATCATACAATCACGATCATACAATCACGATCATACAATCACGATCATACAATCACAATCATATAATCACAGTCATGCAATCACAATCATGCAATCAAAATCATACAATCACAATCATACAGTCGCAATCATGCAATCACAATCATACAATCACAATCATACAATTAAAATCATACAATCACAATCATACAATCACAATCATACAATCACAATCATACAATCACAATCTTACTATCACAATCATACAATCACACTCATACAATCACAATCATACAATCACAATCATAGAATCACAATCATACAATCACTATCGTACAATCACAATCATACAAACGCAATCATACAATCACAATCATATAATCACAATTATACAATCACAGTCATACAATCACAAGCATACAATCACAATCATACAATCACAATCATACAATAACAATCATACAATCTCAATCATGCAATCACAATCATACAATCAAAATCATACAATCACAATCATACAATCACAATCATACAATCACAATCATACAATCACAATCATACAATAAAAGTCATACAATCACAATCATACAATGACAATCATACAATCACGATCATACAATCACGATCATATAATCACGATCATACAATCACAATCATACATCACAATCATACAATCACAGTCATACAATCACAATCATAGAATCGCAATCATACAATCGCAATGTCACAATCACTATCGTACAATCACAATCATACAATCACAATCATACAATCACGATCATACAATCACGATCATACAATCACGATCATACAATCACGATCATACAATCACGATCATACAATCACAATCATACAATCGCAATATTACAATCGCAATCATACAATCGCAATGTCACAATCTTTATCATACAGTCACAATCAGACAATCACAATCATACAATCCCAATCATTCAATCTCAATCATACAATCACAATCATATAATCACAATCACTCAATCAGAATCATACAATCACCATCATACAATCACCATCATACAATCACAATCACACAATCATAATCATATAATCACACTCATAAAATTGCAATCATACAATCGCAATCATACAATCACAATCATACAATCACAATCATACAATCACAATCATACAATCACAATCATACAATCTGAATCATGCAATTACAATCGTACGATCATAATCATGCAAGAACAATCATACAATCACAATCATGGAACTATAATTATACAACCACAATCATACGATCACAATCATACATTCGCAATCATACAAACACAATCATAAAATCTCAATCATACAATCGCAATGTCACAGTCACAATCATACAATCACAATCATACAATCACAATCATACAATCACAATCATACAATCACAATCATACAATCACAATCATACTATCACAATCATACAATCACAATCATACAACCACAATCATACAATCACAATCATATAATCACAATCATGCAATCACAATCATACAATCAACATCATACAATCACAATCATACAGTCGCAATCATGCAATCACAATCATACAATCACAATCATACAATTAAAATCATACAATCACAATCATACAATCACAATCATACAATCACAATCATACAATCGCAATCATACAATCGCAATGTCACAATCACTATCATACAATCACAATCATACAATCACAATCATACAATCACAATCATACAATCACAATCCTACTATCACAATCATACAATCACACTCATACAATCACAATCATACAATCGCAATCATACAATCACAATCATACAATCACGATCATACAATCACGATCATACAATCACGATCATACAATCGCGATCATACAATCACGATCATACAATCACGATCATACAATCACGATCATACAATCACGATCATACAATCACAATCATACAATCACAGTCATACAATCACAATCATACAATCGCAATCATACAATCGCAATGTCACAATCACTATCGTACAATCACGATCATACAATCACGATCATACAATCACGATCATACAATCACGATCATACAATCACGATCATACAATCACGATCATACAATCACGATCATACAATCACGATCATACAATCACGATCATACAATCACGATCATACAATCACAATCATACAATCGCAATATTACAATCGCAATCATACAATCACAATCATACAATTAAAATCATACAATCACAATCATACAATGACAATCATACAATCACAATCATACAATCATAATCATACAATCACAATCATACAATCACAATCGTACAATCACAATCATATAATCACAGTCATGCAATCACAATCATGCAATCAAAATCATACAATCACAATCATACAGTCGCAATCATGCAATCACAATCATACAATCACAATCATACAATTAAAATCATACAATCACAATCATACAATCACAATCATACAATCACAATCATACAATCGCAATCATACAATCGCAATGTCACAATCACTATCATACAATCACAATCATACAATCACAATCTTACTATCACAATCATACAATCACACTCATACAATCACAATCATACAATCGCAATGTCACAATCACTATTATACAATCACAGTCATACAATCACAATCATACAATCACAATCATATAATCACAATCATACAATCACAATCATACAATCACAATCATACAATCACTATCATACAATCACGATCATATAATCACGATCATACAATCACAATCATACATCACAATCATACAATCGCAATATTACAATCGCAATCATACAATCGCAATGTCACAATCACTATCATACAATCACAATCATACAATCACTATCATAAATTCACAATCATATAATCACAATCATACAATCACAATCATACAATCACAATCATACAATCACGATCATATAATCACGATCATACAATCACGATCATACAATCACGATCATACAATCACGATCATACAATCACAATCATACAATCACAATCATACAATCGCAATATTACAATCGCAATCATACAATCACAATCATACAATCACTATCGTGCAATCACAATCATACAAACGCAATCATACAGTCACAATCATATAATCACAATCATACAATCACAATCATACAATCATAATCATATAATCACACTCATTAAATTGCAATCATACAATCGCAATCATACACACACAATCATAAAATCGCAATCATACAATCGCAATGTGGCAATCACAATCATACAATCACAATCATACAAACGCAATCATACAATCACAATCATACAATCACAATCATATAATCACAATTATACAATCACAATCATACAATCACAAGCATACAATCACAATCATACAATCACAATCATACAATCACAATCATACAATCTCAATCATGCAATCACAATCATACAATCAAAATCATACAATCGCAATCATACAATCACAATCATACAATCACAATCATACAATAACAATCATACAATCACGATCATACAATCACGATCATACAATCACAATCATACAATAAAAGTCATACAATCACATTCATACAATGACAATCATACAATCACAATCATACAATCACAATCATACAAACACAATCATACAATCACAGTCATGCAATCACAATCATACAATCGCAATCATACAATCGCAATATCACAATCACTATCATACAATCACAGTCATACAATCACAATCATACAATCACAATCATACAATCACAGTCATACAATCACAATCATACAATCGCAATCATACAATCGCAATGTCACAATCACTATCGTACAATCACAATCATACAATCACGATCATACAATCACGATCATACAATCACGATCATACAATCACGATCATACAATCACGATCATACAATCACGATCATACAATCACGATCATACAATCACGATCATACAATCACGATCATACAATCACGATCATACAATCACGATCATACAATCACGATCATACAATCACGATCATACAATCACGATCATACAATCACGATCATACAATCACGATCATACAATCACAATCATATAATCACAGTCATGCAATCACAATCATGCAATCAAAATCATACAATCGCAATCATACAGTCGCAATCATGCAATCACAATCATACAATCACAATCATACAATTAAAATCATACAATCACAATCATACAATCACAATCATACAATCACAATCATACAATCACAATCTTACTATCACAATCATACAATCACACTCATACAATCACAATCATACAATCACAATCATATAATCACAATCATACAATCACAATCATACAATCATGATCATATAATCACGATCATACAATCACAATCATACATCACAATCATACAATCGCAATATTACAATCGCAATCATACAATCGCAATGTCACAATCACTATCATACAATCACAATCATACAATCACTATCATAAAATCACAATCATACAAACGCAATCATACAATCACAATCATATAATCACAATCATACAATCAGAATCATATAATCACGATCATACAATCACGATCATACAATCACGATCATACAATCACAATCATACAATCACAATCATACAATCACAATCATACAGTTACAATCATACAATCACAATCATACAATCACAATCATACAATCACAATCATACAATCACAATCATACAATCACAATCATACAATCACAATCATACAATCACAATCATACAATCACAATCATACAATAAAAGTCATACAATCACAATCATACAATGACAATTATACAATCACAATCATACAATCACAATCATACAAACACAATCATACAATCACAGTCATGCAATCACAATCATACAATCGCAATCATACAATCGCAATATCACAATCACTATCATACAATCACAATCAACAATCACAGTCATACAATCACAATCATACAATCACAATCATACAATCACAATCATACAATCACAGTCATACAATCACAATCATACAATCGCAATCATACAATCGCAATGTCACAATCACTATCGTACAATCACAATCATACAATCACAATCATACAGTCACGATCATGCAATCACGATCATACAATCACGATCATACAATCACAATCATACAATCCCAATCATACAATCGCAATATTACAATCGCAATCATGCAATCACAATCATCCAATTAAAATCATATAATCACAATCATACAATGACAATCATACAATCACAATCATACAATCACAATCATACAATCACAATCATACAATCACAATCATACAATCACAATCATACAATCACAGTCATATAATCACAATCATGCAATCACAATCATACAATCAAAATCATACAATCACAATCATACAGTCGCAATCATGCAATCACAATCATACAATCACAATCATACAATTAAAATCATACAATCACAATCATACAATCACAATCATACAATCACAATCTTACAATCGCAATCATACAATCGCAATGTCACAATCACTATCATACAATCACAATCATACAATCACAATCATACAATCACAATCTTACTATCACAATCATACAATCACACTCATACAATCACAATCATACAATCGCAATCATACAATCGCAATGTCACAATCACTATTATACAATCACAGTCATACAATCACAATCATACAATCACGATCATACAATCACGATCATAAAATCACGATCATATAATCACGATCATACAATCACAATCATACATCACAATCATACAATCGCAATATTACAATCGCAATCATACAATCGCAATGTCACAATCACTATCATACAATCACAATCATACAATCACTATCGTACAATCACAATCATACAAACGCAATCATACAATCACAATCATATAATCACAATTATACAATCACAGTCATACAATCACAAGCATACAATCACAATCATACAATCACAATCATACAATCACAATCATACAATCTCAATCATGCAATCACAATCATACAATCAAAATCATACAATCACAATCATACAATCACAATCATACAATCACAATCATACAATCACAATCATACAATCACAATCATACAATCACAATCATACAATCACAATCATACAATCACAATCATACAATAAAAGTCATACAATCACAATCATACAATGACAATCATACAATCACAACCATACAATCACAATCATACAAACACAATCATACAATCACAGTCATGCAATCACAATCATACAATCGCAATATCACAATCACTATCATACAATAACAATCATACAATCACAGTCATACAATCACAATCATACAATCACAATCATACAATCACAATCATACAATCACAGTCATACAATCACAATCATACAATCGCAATCATACAATCGCAATGTCACAATCACTATCGTACAATCACAATCATACAATCACGATCATACAATCACGATCATACAATCACGATCATACAATCACGATCATACAATCACGATCATACAATCACGATCATACAATCACAATCATACAATCACAGTCATACAATCGCAATCATACAATCGCAATCATACAATCGCAATGTCACAATCACTATCGAACAATCACAATCATACAATCAGGATCATACAATCACGATCATACAATCACGATCATACAATCACGATCATACAATCACGATCATACAATCACGATCATACAATCACGATCATACAATCACGATCATACAATCACGATCATACAATCACGATCATACAATCACAATCATACAATCGCAATATTACAATCGCAATCATACAATCACAATCATACAATTAAAATCATACAATCACAATCATACAATGACAATCATACAATCACAATCATACAATCATAATCATACAATCACAATCGTACAATGACAATCTTACAATCACAATCATATAATCACAGTCATGCAATCACAATCATGAAATCAAAATCATACAATCACAATCATACAGTCGCAATCATGCAATCACAATCATACAATCACAATCATACTATTAAAATCATACAATCACAATCATACAATCACAATCATACAATCACAATCATACAATCGCAATCATACAATCGCAATGTCACAATCACTATCATACAATTACTATCATACAATCACAGTCATGCAATCACAATCATGAAATCAAAATCATACAATCACAATCATACAGTCGCAATCATGCAATCACAGTCATACAATCACAATCATACAATCACAATCATACAATCACAATCATACAATCACAATCCTACTATCGCAATCATACAATCACACTCATACAATCACAATCATACAATCGCAATCATACAATCACGATCATACAATCACGATCATACAATCACGATCATATAATCACGATCATACAATCACAATCATACATCACAATCATACAATCACAGTCATACAATCACAATCATAGAATCGCAATCATACAATCGCAATGTCACAATCACTATCGTACAATCACAATCATACAATCACAATCATACAATCACGATCATACAATCACGATCATACAATCACGATCATACAATCACGATCATACAATCACGATCATACAATCACAATCATACAATCACAGTCATACAATCACAATCATACAATCGCAATCATACAATCGCAATGTCACAATCACTATCGTACAATCACAATCATACAATCACGATCATACAATCACGATCATACAATCACGATCATACAATCACGATCATACAATCACGATCATACAATCACAATCATACAATCGCAATATTACAATCGCAATCATACAATCACAATCATACAATTAAAATCATACAATCACAATCATACAATGACAATCATACAATCACAATCATACAATCATAATCATACAATCACAATCATACAATCACAATCGTACAATCACAATCATATAATCACAGTCATGCAATCACAATCATGCAATCAAAATCATACAATCACAATCATACAGTCGCAATCATGCAATCACAATCATACAATCACAATCATACAATTAAAATCATACAATCAAAATCATACAATCACAATCATACAATCACAATCATACAATCGCAATCATACAATCGCAATGTCACAATCACTATCATACAATCACAATCATACAATCACAATCATACAATCACAATCTTACTATCACAATCATACAATCACACTCATACAATCACAATCATACAATCGCAATCATACAATCGCAATGTCACAATCACTATTATACAATCACAGTCATACAATCACAATCATACAATCACGATCATATAATCACGATCATACAATCACAATCATACATCACAATCATACAATCACAGTCATACAATCACAATCATAGAATCGCAATCATACAATCGCAATGTCACAATCACTATCGTACAATCACAATCATACAATCACAACCATACAATCACGATCATACAATCACGATCATACAATCACGATCATACAATCACGATCATACAATCACGATCATACAATCACAATCATACAATCACAGTCATACAATCACAATCATACAATCGCAATCATACAATCGCAATGTCACAATCACTATCGTACAATCACAATCATACAATCACGATCATACAATCACGATCATACAATCACGATCATACAATCACGATCATACAATCACGATCATACAATCACGATCATACAATCACAATCATACAATCGCAATATTACAATCGCAATCATACAATCACAATCATACAATTAAAATCATACAATCACAATCATACAATGACAATCATACAATCACAATCATACAATCATAATCATACAATCACAATCATACAATCACAATCGTACAATCACAATCAAATAATCACAGTCATGCAATCACAATCATGCAATCAAAATCATACAATCACAATCATACAGTCGCAATCATGCAATCACAATCATACAATCACAATCATACAATTAAAATCATACAATCAAAATCATACAATCACAATCATACAATCACAATCATACAATCGCAATCATACAATCGCAATGTCACAATCACTATCATACAATCACAATCCTACAATCACAATCATACAATCACAATCTTACTATCACAATCATACAATCACACTCATACAATCACAATCATACAATCGCAATCATACAATCGCAATGTCACAATCACTATTATACAATCACAGTCATACAATCACAATCATACAATCACGATCATACAATCACGATCATAAAATCACGATCATATAATCACGATCATACAATCACAATCATACATCACAATCATAGAATCGCAATATTACAATCGCAATCATACAATCGCAATGTCACAATCACTATCATACAATCACAATCATACAATCACTATCGTACAATCACAATCATACAAACGCAATCATACAATCACAATCATATAATCACAATTATACAATCACAGTCATACAATCACAAGCATACAATCACAATCATACAATCACAATCATACAATCACAATCATACAGTCGCAATCATGCAATCACAATCATACAATCACAATCATACAATTAAAATCATACAATCACAATCATACAATCACAATCATACAATCACAATCATACAATCGCAATCATACAATCGCAATGTCACAATCACTATCATACAATTACAATCATACAATCACAGTCATGCAATCACAATCATGAAATCAAAATCATACAATCACAATCATACAGTCGCAATCATGCAATCACAGTCATACAATCACAATCATACAATCACAATCATACAATCACAATCATACAATCACAATCCTACTATCGCAATCATACAATCACACTCATACAATCACAATCATACAATCGCAATCATACAATCACGATCATACAATCACGATCATACAATCACGATCATATAATCACGATCATACAATCACAATCATACATCACAATCATACAATCACAGTCATACAATCACAATCATAGAATCGCAATCATACAATCGCAATGTCACAATCACTATCGTACAATCACAATCATACAATCACAATCATACAATCACGATCATACAATCACGATCATACAATCACGATCATACAATCACGATCATACAATCACGATCATACAATCACAATCATACAATCACAGTCATACAATCACAATCATACAATCGCAATCATACAATCGCAATGTCACAATCACTATCGTACAATCACAATCATACAATCACGATCATACAATCACGATCATACAATCACGATCATACAATCACGATCATACAATCACGATCATACAATCACAATCATACAATCGCAATATTACAATCGCAATCATACAATCACAATCATACAATTAAAATCATACAATCACAATCATACAATGACAATCATACAATCACAATCATACAATCATAATCATACAATCACAATCATACAATCACAATCGTACAATCACAATCATATAATCACAGTCATGCAATCACAATCATGCAATCAAAATCATACAATCACAATCATACAGTCGCAATCATGCAATCACAATCATACAATCACAATCATACAATTAAAATCATACAATCAAAATCATACAATCACAATCATACAATCACAATCATACAATCGCAATCATACAATCGCAATGTCACAATCACTATCATACAATCACAATCATACAATCACAATCATACAATCACAATCTTACTATCACAATCATACAATCACACTCATACAATCACAATCATACAATCGCAATCATACAATCGCAATGTCACAATCACTATTATACAATCACAGTCATACAATCACAATCATACAATCACGATCATATAATCACGATCATACAATCACAATCATACATCACAATCATACAATCACAGTCATACAATCACAATCATAGAATCGCAATCATACAATCGCAATGTCACAATCACTATCGTACAATCACAATCATACAATCACAACCATACAATCACGATCATACAATCACGATCATACAATCACGATCATACAATCACGATCATACAATCACGATCATACAATCACAATCATACAATCACAGTCATACAATCACAATCATACAATCGCAATCATACAATCGCAATGTCACAATCACTATCGTACAATCACAATCATACAATCACGATCATACAATCACGATCATACAATCACGATCATACAATCACGATCATACAATCACGATCATACAATCACGATCATACAATCACAATCATACAATCGCAATATTACAATCGCAATCATACAATCACAATCATACAATTAAAATCATACAATCACAATCATACAATGACAATCATACAATCACAATCATACAATCATAATCATACAATCACAATCATACAATCACAATCGTACAATCACAATCAAATAATCACAGTCATGCAATCACAATCATGCAATCAAAATCATACAATCACAATCATACAGTCGCAATCATGCAATCACAATCATACAATCACAATCATACAATTAAAATCATACAATCAAAATCATACAATCACAATCATACAATCACAATCATACAATCGCAATCATACAATCGCAATGTCACAATCACTATCATACAATCACAATCCTACAATCACAATCATACAATCACAATCTTACTATCACAATCATACAATCACACTCATACAATCACAATCATACAATCGCAATCATACAATCGCAATGTCACAATCACTATTATACAATCACAGTCATACAATCACAATCATACAATCACGATCATACAATCACGATCATAAAATCACGATCATATAATCACGATCATACAATCACAATCATACATCACAATCATAGAATCGCAATATTACAATCGCAATCATACAATCGCAATGTCACAATCACTATCATACAATCACAATCATACAATCACTATCGTACAATCACAATCATACAAACGCAATCATACAATCACAATCATATAATCACAATTATACAATCACAGTCATACAATCACAAGCATACAATCACAATCATACAATCACAATCATACAATCACAATCATACAGTCGCAATCATGCAATCACAATCATACAATCACAATCATACAATTAAAATCATACAATCACAATCATACAATCACAATCATACAATCACAATCATACAATCGCAATCATACAATCGCAATGTCACAATCACTATCATACAATTACAATCATACAATCACAGTCATGCAATCACAATCATGAAATCAAAATCATACAATCACAATCATACAGTCGCAATCATCAATCACAATCATACAATCACAATCATACAATCACAATCATACAATCACAATCCTACTATCACAATCATACAATCACACTCATACAATCACAATCATACAATCGCAATCATACAATCGCAATGTCACAATCACTATTATACAATCACAGTCATAAAATCACAATCATACAATCACAATCATACAATCACGATCATACAATCATGATCATACAATCACGATCATATAATCACGATCATACAATCACAATCATACATCACCATCATACAATCACAATCATACAATCACAATCATAGAATCGCAATCATACAATCGCAATGTCACAATCACTATCGTACAATCACAATCATACAATCACAATCATACAATCACGATCATACAATCACGATCATACAATCACGATCATACAATCACGATCATACAATCACGATCATACAATCACAATCATACAATCACAGTCATACAATCACAATCATACAATCGCAATCATACAATCGCAATGTCACAATCACTATCGTACAATCACAATCATACAATCACGATCATACAATCACGATCATACAATCACGATCATACAATCACGATCATACAATCACGATCATACAATCACAATCATACAATCGCAATATTACAATCGCAATCATACAATCACAATCATACAATTAAAATCATACAATCACAATCATACAATGACAATCATACAATCACAATCATACAATCATAATCATACAATCACAATCATACAATCACAATCGTACAATCACAATCATATAATCACAGTCATGCAATCACAATCATGCAATCAAAATCATACAATCACAATCATACAGTCGCAATCATGCAATCACAATCATACAATCACAATCATACAATTAAAATCATACAATCAAAATCATACAATCACAATCATACAATCACAATCATACAATCGCAATCATACAATCGCAATGTCACAATCACTATCATACAATCACAATCATACAATCACAATCATACAATCACAATCTTACTATCACAATCATACAATCACACTCATACAATCACAATCATACAATCGCAATCATACAATCGCAATGTCACAATCACTATTATACAATCACAGTCATACAATCACAATCATACAATCACGATCATACAATCACGATCATAAAATCACGATCATATAATCACGATCATACAATCACAATCATACATCACAATCATACAATCGCAATATTACAATCGCAATCATACAATCGCAATGTCACAATCACTATCATACAATCACAATCATACAATCACTATCGTACAATCACAATCATACAAACGCAATCATACAATCACAATCATATAATCACAATTATACAATCACAGTCATACAATCACAAGCATACAATCACAATCATACAATCACAATCATACAATCACAATCATACAATCTCAATCATGCAATCACAATCATACAATCAAAATCATACAATCACAATCATACAATCACAATCATACAATCACAATCATACAATCACAATCATACAATCACAATCATACAATCACAATCATACAATCACAATCATACAATAAAAGTCATACAATCACAATCATACAATGACAATCATACAATCACGATCATACAATCACGATCATATAATCACGATCATACAATCACAATCATACATCACAATCATACAATCACAGTCATACAATCACAATCATAGAATCGCAATCATACAATCGCAATGTCACAATCACTATCGTACAATCACAATCATACAATCACAATCATACAATCACGATCATACAATCACGATCATACAATCACGATCATACAATCACGATCATACAATCACGATCATACAATCACAATCATACAATCACAGTCATACAATCACAATCATACAATCGCAATCATACAATCGCAATGTCACAATCACTATCGTACAATCACAATCATACAATCACGATCATACAATCACGATCATACAATCACGATCATACAATCACGATCATACAATCACAATCATACAATCGCAATATTACAATCGCAATCATACAATCACAATGTCACAATCACTATTATACAATCACAGTCATACAATCACAATCATACAATCACAATCATATAATCACCATCATACAATCACAATCATACAATCACAATCTTACTATCACAATCATACAATCACACTCATACAATCACAATCATACAATCGCAATCATACAATCGCAATGTCACAATCACTATTATACAATCACAGTCATACAATCACAATCATACAATCACAATCATATAATCACCATCATACAACCACAATCATACAATCACAATCAGACAATCACGATCATACAATCACGATCATACAATCACGATCATACAATCACAATCATACAATCACAGTCATACAATCGCAATCATACAATCGCAATCATACAATCGCAATGTCACAATCACTATCATACAATCACAATCATACAATCACAATCATACAATCACAATCTTACTATCACAATCATACAATCACACTCATACAATCACAATCATACAATCGCAATCACACAATCGCAATGTCACAATCACTATTATACAATCACAGTCATACAATCACAATCATACAATCACAATCATATAATCACCATCATACAATCACAATCATACAATCACAATCAGACAATCACGATCATACAATCACGATCATACAATCACGATCATACAATCACAATCATACAATCACAGTCATACAATCGCAATCATACAATCGCAATGTCACAATCACTATCGTACAATCACAATCATACAATCACAATCATACAATCACGATCATACAATCACGATCATACAATCACGATCATACAAACACAATCATACAATCACAGTCATGCAATCACAATCATACAATCGCAATATCACAATCACTATCATACAATAACAATCATACAATCACAGTCATACAATCACAATCATACAATCACAATCATACAATCACAATCATACAATCACAGTCATACAATCACAATCATACAATCGCAATCATACAATCGCAATGTCACAATCACTATCGTACAATCACAATCATGCAATCACGATCATACAATCACGATCATACAATCACGATCATACAATCACGATCATACAATCACAATCGTACAATCACAATCGTACAATCACAATCATATAATCACAGTCATGCAATCACAATCATGAAATCAAAATCATACAATCACAATCATACAGTCGCAATCATGCAATCACAATCATACAATCACAATCATACAATCACGATCATACAATCACGATCATAAAATCACGATCATATAATCACGATCATACAATCACAATCATACATCACAATCATACAATCGCAATATTACAATCGCAATCATACAATCGCAATGTCACAATCACTATCATAAAATCACAATCATACAATCACTATCGAACAATCACAATCATACAAACGCAATCATACAATCACAATCATATAATCACAATTATACAATCACAGTCATACAATCACAAGCATACAATCACAATCATACAATCGCAATCATACAATCACAATCATACAATTAAAATCATACAATCACAATCATACAATGACAATCATACAATCACAATCATACAATCATAATCATACAATCACAATCATACAATCACAATCGTACAATCACAATCATATAATCACAGTCATGCAATCACAATCATGCAATCAAAATCATACAATCACAATCATACAGTCGCAATCATGCAATCGCAATCATACAATCACAATCATACAATTAAAATCATACAATCAAAATCATACAATCACAATCATACAATCACAATCATACAATCACAATCATACAAACACAATCATACAAACACAATCATACAATCACAGTCATGCAATCACAATCATACAATCGCAATATCACAATCACTATCATACAATAACAATCTTACAATCACAGTCATACAATCACAATCATACAATCACAATCATACAATCACAATCATACAATCACAGTCATACAATCACAATCATACAATCGCAATCATACAATCGCAATGTCACAATCACTATCGTACAATCACAATCATACAATCACGATCATACAATCACGATCATACAATCACGATCATACAATCACGATCATACAATCACGATCATACAATCACAATCATACAATCACAGTCATACAATCGCAATCATACAATCGCAATCATACAATCGCAATGTCACAATCACTATCGTACAATCACAATCATACAATCACAATCATACAATCGCAATCATACAATCGCAATGTCACAATCACTATCATACAATTACAATCATACAATCACAGTCATGCAATCACAATCATGAAATCAAAATCATACAATCACAATCATACAGTCGCAATCATGCAATCACAATCATACAATCACAATCATACAATCACAATCATACAATCACAATCCTACTATCACAATCATACAATCACACTCATACAATCACAATCATACAATCGCAATCATACAATCGCAATGTCACAATCACTATTATACAATCACAGTCATAAAATCACAATCATACAATCACAATCATACAATCACGATCATACAATCACGATCATACAATCACGATCATATAATCACGATCATACAATCACAATCATACATCACAATCATACAATCACAGTCATACAATCACAATCATAGAATCGCAATCATACAATCGCAATGTCACAATCACTATCGTACAATCACAATCATACAATCACAATCATACAATCACGATCATACAATCACGATCATACAATCACGATCATACAATCACGATCATACAATCACGATCATACAATCACAATCATACAATCACAGTCATACAATCACAATCATAGAATCGCAATCATACAATCGCAATGTCACAATCACTATCGTACAATCACTATCGTACAATCACAATCATACAATCACGATCATACAATCACGATCATACAATCACGATCATACAATCACGATCATACAATCACGATCATACAATCACAATCATACAATCGCAATATTACAATCGCAATCATACAATCACAATCATACAATTAAAATCATACAATCACAATCATACAATGACAATCATACAATCACAATCATACAATCATAATCATACAATCACAATCATACAATCACAATCGTACAATCACAATCATATAATCACAGTCATGCAATCACAATCATGCAATCAAAATCATACAATCACAATCATACAGTCGCAATCATGCAATCACAATCATACAATCACAATCATACAATTAAAATCATACAATCAAAATCATACAATCACAATCATAAAATCACAATCATACAATCGCAATCATACAATCGCAATGTCACAATCACTATCATACAATCACAATCATACAATCACAATCATACAATCACAATCATACAATCACAATCTTACTATCACAATCATACAATCACACTCATACAATCACAATCATACAATCGCAATCATACAATCGCAATGTCACAATCACTATTATACAATCACAGTCATACAATCACAATCATACAATCACGATCATACAATCACGATCATAAAATCACGATCATATAATCACGATCATACAATCACAATCATACATCACAATCATACAATCGCAATATTACAATCGCAATCATACAATCGCAATGTCACAATCACTATCATACAATCACAATCATACAATCACTATCGTACAATCACAATCATACGAACGCAATCATACAATCACAATCATATAATCACAATTATACAATCACAGTCATACAATCACAAGCATACAATCACAATCATACAATCACAATCATACAATCACAATCATACAATCACAATCATACAATCTCAATCATGCAATCACAATCATACAATCAAAATCATACAATCACAATCATACAATCACAATCATACAATCACAATCATACAATCACAATCATACAATCACAATCATACAATCACAATCATACAATCACAATCATACAATCACAATCATACAATCACAATCATACAATAAAAGTCATACAATCACAATCATAAAATGACAATCATACAATCACGATCATACAATCACGATCATATAATCACGATCATACAATCACAATCATACATCACAATCATACAATCACAGTCATACAATCACAATCATAGAATCGCAATCATACAATCGCAATGTCACAATCACTATCGTACAATCACAATCATACAATCACAATCATACAATCACGATCATACAATCACGATCATACAGTCACGATCATACAATCACGATCATACAATCACGATCATACAATCACAATCATACAATCACAGTCATACAATCACAATCATACAATCGCAATCATACAATCGCAATGTCACAATCAGTAACGTACAATCACAATCATACAATCACGATCATACAATCACGATCATACAATCACGATCATACAATCACGATCATACAATCACGATCATACAATCACAATCATACAATCGCAATATTACAATCGCAATCATACAATCACAATCATACAATTAAAATCATACAATCACAATCATACAATGACAATCATACAATCACAATCATACAATCATAATCATACAATCACAATCATACAATCACAATCGTACAATCACAATCATATAATCACAGTCATGCAATCACAATCATGCAATCAAAATCATACAATCACAATCATACAGTCGCAATCATGCAATCACAATCATACAATCACAATCATACAATTAAAATCATACAATCAAAATCATACAATCACAATCATACAATCACAATCATACAATCGCAATCATACAATCGCAATGTCACAATCACTATCATACAATCACAATCATACAATCACAATCATACAATCACAATCTTACTATCACAATCATACAATCACACTCATACAATCACAATCATACAATCGCAATCATACAATCGCAATGTGACAATCACTATTATACAATCACAGTCATACAATCACAATCATACAATCACAATCATATAATCACCATCATACAATCACAATCATACAATCACAATCAGACAATCACGATCATATAATCACGATCATACAATCACAATCATACATCACAATCATACAATTGCAATATTACAATCGCAATCATACAATCGCAATGTCACAATCACTATCATACAATCACAATCATACAATCACTATCATAAATTCACAATCATATAATCACAATCATACAATCACAATCATACAAACGCAATCATACAATCACAATCATACAATCACAATCATACAAACGCAATCATACAATCACAATCATACAATCACAACCATATAATCACAATTATACAATCACAATCATACAATCACGATCATACAATCACGATCATACAATCACGATCATACAATCACGATCATACAATCACGATCATACAATCACAATCATACAATCACAATCATATAATCACAGTCATGCAATCACAATCATGCAATCAAAATCATACAATCACAATCATACAGTCGCAATCATGCAATCACAATCATACAATCACAATCATACAATTAAAATCATACAATCACAATCATACAATCACAATCATACAATCACAATCTTACAATCGCAATCATACAATCGCAATGTCACAATCACTATCGTACAATCACAATCATACAATCACGATCATACAATCACGATCATACAATCACGATCATACAATCACGATCATACAATCACGATCATACAATCACGATCATACAATCACAATCACACAATCACAATCATACAATCGCAATCATACAATCGCAATGTCACAATCACTATCATACAATCACAATCATACAATCACAGTCATACAATCACAATCTTACTATCACAATCATACAATCACACTCATACAATCACAATCATACAATCACAATCATACAATCACAATCATATAATCACAATCATACAATCACAATCATACAATCATGATCATATAATCACGATCATACAATCACAATCATACTTCACAATCATACAATCGCAATATTACAATCGCAATCATACAATCGCAATGCCACAATCACTATCATACAATCACAATCATACAATCACAGTCATACAATCACAATCATACAATCACAATCATACAATCACAATCATACAATCACAGTCATACAATCACAATCATACAATCGCAATCATACAATCGCAATGTCACAATCACTATCGTACAATCACAATCATACAATCACAATCATACAGTCACGATCATGCAATCACGATCATACAATCACGATCATACAATCACAATCATACAATCCCAATCATACAATCGCAATATTACAATCGCAATCATACAATCACAATCATCCAATTAAAATCATATAATCACAATCATACAATGACAATCATACAATCACAATCATACAATCACAATCATACAATCACAATCATACAATCACAGTCATATAATCACAATCATGCAATCACAATCATACAATCAAAATCATACAATCACAATCATACAGTCGCAATCATGCAATCACAATCATACAATCACAATCATACAATTAAAATCATACAATCACAATCATACAATCACAATCATACAATCACAATCTTACAATCGCAATCATACAATCGCAATGTCACAATCACTATCATACAATCACAATCATACAATCACAATCATACAATCACAATCTTACTATCACAATCATACAATCACAATCATACAATCGCAATCATACAATCGCAATGTCACAATCACTATTATACAATCACTGTCATACAATCACGATCATACAATCACGATCATACCATCACGATCATACAATCACGATCATACAATCACGATCATATAATCACGATCATACAATCACAATCATACATCACAATCATACAATCGCAATATTACAATCGCAATCATACAATCGCAATGTCACAATCACTATCATACAATCACAATCATACAATCACTATCGTACAATCACAATCATACAAACGCAATCATACAATCACAATCATATAATCACAATTATGCAATCACAATCATACAATCACAAGCATACAATCACAATCATACAATCACAATCATACAATCACAATTATACAATCTCAATCATGCAATCACAATCATACAATCAAAATCATACAATCACAATCATACAATCAGAATCATATAATCACGATCATACAATCACGATCATACAATCACGATCATACAATCACGATCATACAATCACAATCATACAATCACAATCATACAATCACAATCATACAATCACAATCATACAATCACAATCATACAATCACAATCATATAATCACAATCATACAATCAGAATCATATAATCACGATCATACAATCACGATCATACAATCACGATCATACAATCACGATCATACAATCACAATCATACAATCACAATCATACAATCACAATCATACAATCACAATCATACAATCACAATCATACAATCACAATCATACAATCACAATCTTACAATCGCAATCATACAATCGCAATGTCACAATCACTATCATACAATCACAATCATACAATCACAATCATACAATCACAATCTTACTATCACAATCATACAATCACAATCATACAATCGCAATCATACAATCGCAATCATACAATCACAATCATACAATAAAAGTCATACAATCACAATCATACAATCTCAATCATGCAATCACAATCATACAATCAAAATCATACAATCACAATCATACAATCACAATCATACAATCACAATCATACAATCACAATCATACAATCACAATCATACAATCACAATCATACAATCACAATCATACAATCACAATCATACAATCACAATCATACAATCACAATCATACAATAAAAGTCATACAATCACAATCATACAATGACAATCATACAATCACGATCATACAATCACGATCATATAATCACGATCATACAATCACAATCATACATCACAATCATACAATCACAGTCATACAATCACAATCATAGAATCGCAATCATACAATCGCAATGTCACAATCACTATCGTACAATCACAATCATACAATCACAATCATACAATCACGATCATACAATCACGATCATACAATCACGATCATACAATCACGATCATACAATCACGATCATACAATCACAATCATACAATCACAGTCATACAATCACAATCATACAATCGCAATCATACAATCGCAATGTCACAATCAGTAACGTACAATCACAATCATACAATCACGATCATACAATCACGATCATACAATCACGATCATACAATCACGATCATACAATCACGATCATACAATCACAATCATACAATCGCAATATTACAATCGCAATCATACAATCACAATCATACAATTAAAATCATACAATCACAATCATACAATGACAATCATACAATCACAATCATACAATCATAATCATACAATCACAATCATACAATCACAATCGTACAATCACAATCATATAATCACAGTCATGCAATCACAATCATGCAATCAAAATCATACAATCACAATCATACAGTCGCAATCATGCAATCACAATCATACAATCACAATCATACAATTAAAATCATACAATCAAAATCATACAATCACAATCATACAATCACAATCATACAATCGCAATCATACAATCGCAATGTCACAATCACTATCATACAATCACAATCATACAATCACAATCATACAATCACAATCTTACTATCACAATCATACAATCACACTCATACAATCACAATCATACAATCGCAATCATACAATCGCAATGTCACAATCACTATTATACAATCACAGTCATACAATCACAATCATACAATCGCAATCATATAATCACCATCATACAATCACAATCATACAATCACAATCAGACAATCACGATCATATAATCACGATCATACAATCACAATCATACATCACAATCATACAATTGCAATATTACAATCGCAATCATACAATCGCAATGTCACAATCACTATCATACAATCACAATCATACAATCACTATCATAAATTCACAATCATATAATCACAATCATACAATCACAATCATACAAACGCAATCATACAATCACAATCATACAATCACAATCATATAATCACAATTATACAATCACAATCATACAATCACAATCATACAAACGCAATCATACAATCACAATCATACAATCACAACCATATAATCACAATTATACAATCACAATCATACAATCACGATCATACAATCACGATCATACAATCACGATCATACAATCACGATCATACAATCACGATCATACAATCACAATCATACAATCACAATCATATAATCACAGTCATGCAATCACAATCATGCAATCAAAATCATACAATCACAATCATACAGTCGCAATCATGCAATCACAATCATACAATCACAATCATACAATTAAAATCATACAATCACAATCATACAATCACAATCATACAATCACAATCTTACAATCGCAATCATACAATCGCAATGTCACAATCACTATCGTACAATCACAATCATACAATCACGATCATACAATCACGATCATACAATCACGATCATACAATCACGATCATACAATCACGATCATACAATCACGATCATACAATCACAATCATACAATCACAATCATACAATCACAGTCATACAATCACAATCTTACTATCACAATCATACAATCACACTCATACAATCACAATCATACAATCACAATCATATAATCACAATCATACAATCACAATCATACAATCATGATCATATAATCACGATCATACAATCACAATCATACTTCACAATCATACAATCGCAATATTACAATCGCAATCATACAATCGCAATGCCACAATCACTATCATACAATCACAATCATACAATCACAGTCATACAATCACAATCATACAATCACAATCATACAATCACAATCATACAATCACAGTCATACAATCACAATCATACAATCGCAATCATACAATCGCAATGTCACAATCACTATCGTACAATCACAATCATACAATCACAATCATACAGTCACGATCATGCAATCACGATCATACAATCACGATCATACAATCACAATCATACAATCCCAATCATACAATCGCAATATTACAATCGCAATCATACAATCACAATCATCCAATTAAAATCATATAATCACAATCATACAATGACAATCATACCATCACAATCATACAATCACAATCATACAATCACAATCATACAATCACAGTCATATAATCACAATCATGCAATCACAATCATACAATCAAAATCATACAATCACAATCATACAGTCGCAATCATGCAATCACAATCATACAATCACAATCATACAATTAAAATCATACAATCACAATCATACAATCACAATCATACAATCACAATCTTACAATCGCAATCATACAATCGCAATGTCACAATCACTATCATACAATCACAATCATACAATCACAATCATACAATCACAATCTTACTATCACAATCATACAATCACAATCATACAATCGCAATCATACAATCGCAATGTCACAATCACTATTATACAATCACTGTCATACAATCACGATCATACAATCACGATCATACCATCACGATCATACAATCACGATCATACAATCACGATCATATAATCACGATCATACAATCACAATCATACATCACAATCATACAATCGCAATATTACAATCGCAATCATACAATCGCAATGTCACAATCACTATCATACAATCACAATCATACAATCACTATCGTACAATCACAATCATACAAACGCAATCATACAATCACAATCATATAATCACAATTATGCAATCACAATCATACAATCACAAGCATACAATCACAATCATACAATCACAATCATACAATCACAATTATACAATCTCAATCATGCAATCACAATCATACAATCAAAATCATACAATCACAATCATACAATCAGAATCATATAATCACGATCATACAATCACGATCATACAATCACGATCATACAATCACGATCATACAATCACAATCATACAATCACAATCATACAATCACAATCATACAATCACAATCATACAATCACAATCATACAATCACAATCATATAATCACAATCATACAATCAGAATCATATAATCACGATCATACAATCACGATCATACAATCACGATCATACAATCACGATCATACAATCACAATCATACAATCACAATCATACAATCACAATCATACAATCACAATCATACAATCACAATCATACAATCACAATCATACAATCACAATCATACAATCACAATCATACAATCACAATCATACAATCACAATCATACAATCACAGTCATATAATCACAATCATGCAATCACAATCATACAATCAAAATCATACAATCACAATCATACAGTCGCAATCATGCAATCACAATCATACAATCACAATCATACAATTAAAATCATACAATCACAATCATACAATCACAATCATACAATCACAATCTTACAATCGCAATCATACAATCGCAATGTCACAATCACTATCATACAATCACAATCATACAATCACAATCATACAATCACAATCTTACTATCACAATCATACAATCACAATCATACAATCGCAATCATACAATCGCAATCATACAATCGCAATGTCACAATCACTATTATACAATCACTATCATACAATCACGATCATACAATCACGATCATACCATCACGATCATACAATCACGATCATACAATCACGATCATATAATCACGATCATACAATCACAATCATACATCACAATCATACAATCGCAATATTACAATCGCAATCATACAATCGCAATGTCACAATCACTATCATACAATCACAATCATACAATCACTATCGTACAATCACAATCATACAAACGCAATCATACAATCACAATCATATAATCACAATTATACAATCACAATCATACAATCACAAGCATACAATCACAATCATACAATCACAATCATACAATCACAATTATACAATCTCAATCATGCAATCACAATCATACAATCAAAATCATACATTCACAATCATACAATCACAATCATACAATCACAATCATACAATCACAATCATACAATCACAATGATACAATAAAAGTCATACAATCACAATCATACAATGACAATCATACAATCACAATCATACAATCACAATCATACAAACACAATCATACAATCACAGTCATGCAATCACAATCATACAATCGCAATATCACAATCACTATCATACAATAACAATCATACAATCACAGTCATACAATCACAATCATACAATCACGATCATACAATCACGATCATACAATCACGATCATACAATCACGATCATACAATCACGATCATACAATCACGATCATACAATCACGATCATACAATCACGATCATACAATCACGATCATACAATCACGATCATACAATCACAATCATACAATCGCAATATTACAATCTCAATCATACAATCACAATCATACAATTAAAATCATACAATCACAATCATACAATGACAATCATATAATCACAATCATACAATCATAATCATACAATCACAATCGTACAATCACAATCGTACAATCACAATCATATAATCACAGTCATGCAATCACAATCATGAAATCAAAATCATACAATCACAATCATACAGTCGCAATCATGCAATCACAGTCATACAATCACAATCATACAATTGAAATCATACAATCACAATCATACAATCACAATCATACAATCACAATCATACAATCTCAATCATGCAATCACAATAATACAATCAAAATCATACAATCACAATCATACAATCACAATCATACAATCACAATCATACAATCACAATCATACAATCACAATCATACAACCACAATCATACAATCACAATCATACAATCACAATCATACAATCACAATCATACAATAAAAGTCATACAATCGCAATCATACAATGACAATCATACAATCACGATCATACAATCACGATCATATAATCACGATCATACAATCACAATCATACATCACAATCATACAATCGCAATATTACAATCGCAATCATACAATCGCAATGTCACAATCACTATCATACAATCACAATCATACAATCACTATCGTACAATCACAATCATACAAACGCAATCATACAATCACAATCATATAATCACAATTATACAATCACAATCATACAATCACAAGCATACAATCACAATCATACAATCACAATCATACAATCACAATTATACAATCTCAATCATGCAATCACAATCATACAATCAAAATCATACAATCACAATCATACAATCACAATCATACAATCACAATCATACAATCACAATCATACAATCACAATCATACAATCACAATCATACAATCACAATCATACAATAAAAGTCATACAATCACAATCATACAATCGCAATCATACAATCGCAATATCACAATCACTATCATACAATCACAGTCATACAATCACAATCATACAATCACAATCATACAATCGCAGTCATACAATCGCAATCATACAATCGCAATGTCACAATCACTATCATACAATCACAATCATACAATCACAATCATATAATCACAATCTTACTATCACAATCATACAATCACAATCATACAATCGCAATCATACAATCGCAATCATACAATCGCAATGTCACAATCACTATTATACAATCACTGTCATACAATCACGATCATACAATCACGATCATACCATCACGATCATACAATCACGATCATACAATCACAATCATACAATCACTATCATAAAATCACAATCATACAAACGCAATCATACAATCACAATCATATAATCACAATCATACAATCAGAATCATATAATCACGATCATACAATCACGATCATACAATCACGATCATACAATCACAATCATACAATCACAATCATACAGTCACAATCATACAATCACAATCATACAATCACAATCATACAATAAAAGTCATACAATCACAATCATACAATGACAATTATACAATCACAATCAAACAATCACAATCATACAATCACCATCATACAATCACAGTCATGCAATCACAATCATACAATCGCAATCATACAATCGCAATATCACAATCACTATCATACAATCACAATCATACAATCACAGTCATACAATCACAATGATACAATCACAATCATACAATCACAATCATACAATCACAGTCATACAATCACAATCATACAATCGCAATCATACAATCGCAATATCACAATCACTATCGTACAATCACAATCATAGAATCACAATCATACAATCACGATCATACAATCACGATCATACAATCACGATCATACAATCACGATCATACAATCACAATCATACAATCCCAATCATACAATCGCAATATTACAATCGCAATCATACAATCACAATCATACAATGACAATCATACAATCACAATCATACAATGACAATCATACAATGACAATCATACAATCACAATCATACAATCACAATCATACAATCACAATCATATAATCACAATCATGCAATCACAATCATACAATCAAAATCACACAATCACAATCATACAGTCGCAATCATGCAATCAAAATCATAAAATCACAATCATACAATTAAAATCATAAAATCACAATCATACAATCACAATCATACAATCACAATCATACAATCACAATCTTACAATCGCAATCATACAATCGCAATGTCACAATCACTATCATACAATCACAATCATACAATCACTATCGTACAATCACAATCATACAAACGCAATCATACAATCACAATCATATAATCACAATTATACAATTACAATCATACAATCACAAGCATACAATCACAATCATACAATCACAATCATACAATCACAATCATACAATCTCAATCATGCAATCACAATCATACAATCAAAATCATACAATCACAATCATACAATCACAATCATACAATCACAATCATACAATCACAATCATACAATCACAATCATACAATCACAATCATACAATCACAATCATACAATCACAATCATACAATAAAAGTCATACAATCACAATCATACAATGACAATCATACAAGCACAATCATACAATCACAATCATACAAACACAATCATACAATCACAGTCATGCAATCACAATCATACAATCGCAATCATACAATCGCAATATCACCATCACTATCATACAATAACAATCATACAATCACAGTCACACAATCACAATCATTCAACCACAAGCATACAATCACAATCATACAATCACAATCATACAATCACGATCATACAATCACCATCATACAATGACGATCATACAATCACGATCATACAATCACGATCATACAATCACGATCATACAATCACAATCATACAATCGCAATATTACAATCGCAATCATACAATCGCAATGTCACAATCATTATCATACAGTCACAATCATACAATCACAATCATACAATCCCAATCATTCAATCTCAATCATACAATCACAATCATACAATCACGATCATACAATCACGATCATACAATCACGATCATATAATCACGATCATACAATCACAATCATACATCACAATCATACAATCGCAATATTACAATCGCAATCATACAATCGCAATGTCACAATCACTATCATACAATCACAATCTTACAATCACTATCGTACAATCACAATCATACAAACGCAATCATACAATCACAATCATATAATCACAATTATACCATCACAATCATACAATCACAAGCATACAATCACAATCATACAATCACAATCATACAATCACAATCATACAATCACGATCATATAATCACGATCATACAATCACGATCATACAATCACGATCATACAATCACGATCATACAATCACAATCATACAATCGCAATATTACAATCGCAATCATACAATCACAATCATACAATCACTATCGTACAATCACAATCATACAAACGCAATCATACAGTCACAATCATATAATCACAATCATACAATCACAGTCATACAATCATAATCATATAATCACACTCATTAAATTGCAATCATACAATCGCAATCATACAAACACAATCATAAAATCGCAATCATACAATCGCAATGTGACAATCACAATCATACAATCACAATCATACAAACGCAATCATACAATCACAATCATACAATCACAATCATATAATCACAATTATACAATCACAATCATACAATCACAAGCATACAATCACAATCATACAATCACAATCATACAATCACAATCATACAATCGCAATCATAGAATCACAATCATACAATCACAATCATACAATAACAATCATACAATAAAAGTCATACAATCACATTCATACAATGACAATCATACAATCACAATCATACAATCACAATCATACAAACACAATCATACAATCACAGTCATGCAATCACAATCATACAATCGCAATCATACAATCGCAATATCACAATCACTATCATACAATCACAGTCATACAATCACAATCATACAATCACAGTCATACAATCACAGTCATACAATCACAATCATACAATCGCAATCATACAATCGCAATGTCACAATCACTATCGTACAATCAAAATCATACAATCACGATCATACAATCACGATCATACAATCACGATCACACAATCACGATCATACAATCACGATCATACAATCACGATCATACAATCACGATCATACAATCACGATCATACAATCACGATCATACAATCACGATCATACAATCACGATCATACAATCACAATCATATAATCACAGTCATGCAATCACAATCATGCAATCAAAATCATACAATCACAATCATACAGTCGCAATCATGCAATCACAATCATACAATCACAATCATACAATTAAAATCATACAATCACAATCATACAATCACAATCATACAATCACAATCATACAATCGCAATCATACAATCGCAATGTCACAATCACTATCATACAATCACAATCATACAATCACAGTCATACAATCACAATCTTACTATCACAATCATACAATCACACTCATACAATCACAATCATACAATCACAATTATATAATCACAATCATACAATCACAATCATACAATCATGATCATATAATCACGATCATACAATCACAATCATACTTCACAATCATACAATCGCAATATTACAATCGCAATCATACAATCGCAATGTCACAATCACTATCATACAATCGCAATCATACAATCACTATCATAAAATCACAATCATACAAACGCAATCATACAATCACAATCATATAATCACAATCATACAATCAGAATCATATAATCACGATCATACAATCACGATCATACAATCACGATCATACAATCACAATCATACAATCACAATCATACAATCACAATCATACAATCACAATCATACAATCACAATCATACAATCACAATCACACAATCACAATCATACAATCACGATCATACAATCGCAATATCACAATCACTATCATACAATCACAATCATACAATCACAGTCATACAATCACAATGATACAATCACAATCATACAATCACAATCATACAATCACAGTCATACAATCACAATCATACAATCGCAATCATACAATCGCAATGTCACAATCACTATCGTACAATCACAATCATACAATCACAATCATACAATCACGATCATACAATCACGATCATACAATCACGATCATACAATCACGATCATACAATCACGATCATACAATCACAATCATACAATCCCAATCATACAATCGCAATATTACAATCGCAATCATACAATCACAATCATGCAATGACAATCATACAATCACAATCATACAATGACAATCATACAATGACAATCATACAATCACAATCATTCAACCACAAGCATACAATCACAATCATACAATCACAATCATACAATCACGATCATACAATCACCATCATACAATGACGATCATACAATCACGATCATACAATCACGATCATACAATCACGATCATACAATCACAATCATACAATCGCAATATTACAATCGCAATCATACAGTCACAATCATACAATCACAATCATACAATCCCAATCATTCAATCTCAATCATACAATCACAATCATATAATCACAATCATACAATCACAATCATACAATCACGATCATACAATCGCAATATCACAATCACTATCATACAATCACAATCATACAGTCACAGTCATACAATCACAATGATACAATCACAATCATACAATCACAATCATACAATCACAGTCATACAATCACAATCATACAATCGCAATCATACAATCGCAATGTCACAATCACTATCGTACAATCACAATCATACAATCACGATCATACAATCACGATCATACAATCACGATCATACAATCACGATCATACAATCACAATCATACAATCCCAATCATACAATCGCAATATTACAATCGCAATCATACAATCTCAATCATGCAATGACAATCATACAATCACAATCATACAATGACAATCATACAATGACAATCATACAATCACAATCATACAATCACAATCATACAATCACAATCATATAATCACAATCATGCAATCACAATCATACAATCAAAATCACACAATCACAATCATACAGTCGCAATCATGCAATCAAAATCATACAATCACAATCATACAATTAAAATCATACAATCACAATCATACAATCACAATCATACAATCACAATCTTACAATCGCAATCATACAATCGCAATGTCACAATCACTATCATACAATCACAATCATACAATCACTATCGTACAATCACAATCATACAAACGCAATCATACAATCACAATCATATAATCACAATTATACAATCACAATCATACAATCACAAGCATACAATCACAATCATACAATCACAATCATACAATCACAATCATACAATCTCAATCATACAATAAAAGTCATACAATCACATTCATACAATGACAATCATACAATCACAATCATACAATCACAATCATACAAACACAATCATACAATCACAGTCATGCAATCACAATCGTACAATCGCAATCATACAATCGCAATATCACAATCACTATCATACAATCACAGTCATACAATCACAATCATGCAATCACAATCATACAATCAAAATCATACAATCACAATCATACAATCACAATCATACAATCACAATCATACAATCACAATCATACAATCACAATCATACAATCACAATCATACAATCACAATCATACAATCACAATCATACAATAAAAGTCATACAATCACAATCATACAATGACAATCATACAAGCACAATCATACAATCACAATCATACAAACACAATCATACAATCACAGTCATGCAATCACAATCATACAATCGCAATCATACAATCGCAATATCACAATCACTATCATACAATAACAATCATACAATCACAGTCACACAATCACAATCATACAATCACAATCATACAATCACAATCATACAATCACAGTCATACAATCACAATCATACAATCGCAATCATACAATCACGATCATACAATCACCATCATACAATGACGATCATACAATCACGATCATACAATCACGATCATACAATCACGATCATACAATCACAATCATACAATCGCAATATTACAATCGCAATCATACAATCGCAATGTCACAATCATTATCATACAGTCACAATCATACAATCACAATCATACAATTCCAATCATTCAATCTCAATCATACAATCACAATCATACAATCACGATCATACAATCACGATCATACAATCACGATCATATAATCACGATCATACAATCACAATCATACATCACAATCATACAATCGCAATATTACAATCGCAATCATACAATCGCAATGTCACAATCACTATCATACAATCACAATCATACAATCACTATCGTACAATCACAATCATACAAACGCAATCATACAATCACAATCATATAATCACAATTATACCATCACAATCATACAATCACAAGCATACAATCACAATCATACAATCACAATCATACAATCACAATCATACAATCACGATCATATAATCACGATCATACAATCACGATCATACAATCACGATCATACAATCACGATCATACAATCACAATCATACAATCACAATCATACGATCGCAATATTACAATCGCAATCATACAATCACAATCATACAATCACTATCGTACAATCACAATCATACAAACGCAATCATACAGTCACAATCATATAATCACAATCATACAATCACAGTCATACAATCATAATCATATAATCACACTCATTAAATTGCAATCATACAATCGCAATCATACAAACACAATCATAAAATCGCAATCATACAATCGCAATGTGACAATCACAATCATACAATCACAATCATACAAACGGAATCATACAATCACAATCATACAATCACAATCATATAATCACAATTATACAATCACAATCATACAATCACAAGCATACAATCACAATCATACAATCACAATCATACAATCACAATCATACAATCTCAATCATGCAATCACAATCATACAATCAAAATCATACAATCGCAATCATAGAATCACAATCATACAATCACAATCATACAATAACAATCATACAATCACAATCATACCATCACAATCATACAATCACAATCATACAATAAAAGTCATACAATCACATTCATACAATGACAATCATACAATCACAATCATACAATCACAATCATACAAACACAATCATACAATCACAGTCATGCAATCACAATCATACAATCGCAATCATACAATCGCAATATCACAATCACTATCATACAATCACAGTCATACAATCACAATCATACAATCACAATCATACAATCACAGTCATACAATCACAATCATACAATCGCAATCATACAATCGCAATGTCACAATCACTATCGTACAATCACAATCATACAATCACGATCATACAATCACGATCATACAATCACGATCATACAATCACGATCATACAATCACGATCATACAATCACGATCATACAATCACGATCATACAATCACGATCATACAATCACGATCATACAATCACGATCATACAATCACGATCATACAATCACAATCATATAATCACAGTCATGCAATCACAATCATGCAATCAAAATCATACAATCACAATCATACAGTCGCAATCATGCAATCACAATCATACAATCACAATCATACAATTAAAATCATACAATCACAATCATACAATCACAATCATACAATCACAATCATACAATCGCAATCATACAATCGCAATGTCACAATCACTATCATACAATCACAATCATACAATCACAGTCATACAATCACAATCTTACTATCACAATCATACAATCACACTCACACAATCACAATCATACAATCACAATCATATAATCACAATCATACAATCACAATCATACAATCATGATCATATAATCACGATCATACAATCACAATCATACTTCACAATCATACAATCGCAATATTACAATCGCAATCATACAATCGCAATGTCACAATCACTATCATACAATCACAATCATACAATCACTATCATAAAATCACAATCATACAAACGCAATCATACAATCACAATCATATAATCACAATCATACAATCAGAATCATATAATCACGATCATACAATCACGATCATACAATCACGATCATACAATCACAATCATACAATCACAATCATACAATCACAATCATACAATCACAATCATACAATCACAATCATACAATCACAATCATACAATCACAATCATACAATCACAATCATACAATCACAATCATACAATCACAATCATACAATCACAATCATACAATCACAATCATACAATAAAAGTCATACAATCACAATCATACAATGACAATTATACAATCACAATCATACAATCACAATCATACAAACACAATCATACAATCACAGTCATGCAATCACAATCATACAATCGCAATCATACAATGGCAATCATACAATCGCAATATCACAATCACTATCATACAATCACAATCATACAATCACAGTCATACAATCACAATCATACAATCACAATCATACAATCACAATCATACAATCACAATCATACATCACAATCATACAATCGCAATCATACAATCGCAATGTCACAATCACTATCATACAATCACAATCATACAATCACTATCGTACAATCACAATCATACAAACGCAATCATACAATCACAATCATACAATCACAATCATACAATCACAATCATACAATCACAATCATACAATCACAATCATACAATCACAATCATACAATCACAATCATACAATAAAAGTCATACAATCACAATCATACAATGACAATTATACAATCACAATCATACAATCACAATCATACAAACACAATCATACAATCACAGTCATGCAATCACAATCATACAATCGCAATCATACAATGGCAATCATACAATCGCAATATCACAATCACTATCATACAATCACAATCATACAATCACAGTCATACAATCACAATCATACAATCACAATCATACAATCACAATCATACAATCACAATCATACATCACAATCATACAATCGCAATCATACAATCGCAATGTCACAATCACTATCATACAATCACAATCATACAATCACTATCGTACAATCACAATCATACAAACGCAATCATACAATCACAATCATACAATCAAAATCATACAATCACAATCATACAATCGCAATCATACAATCACAATCATACAATCACAATCATACAATCACAATCATACAATCACAATCATACAATAAAAGTCATACAATCACAATCATACAATGACAATCATACAAGCACAATCATACAATCACAATCATACAAACACAATCATACAATCACAGTCATGCAATCACAATCATACAATCGCAATCATACAATCGCAATATCACAATCACTATCATACAATAACAATCATACAATCACAGTCACACAATCACAATCATACAATCACAATCATACAATCACAATCATACAATCACAGTCATACAATCACAATCATACAATCGCAATCATACAATCGCAATGTCACAATCACTATCGTACAATCACAATCAAACAATCACAATCATACAATCACAATCATTCAACCACAAGCATACAATCACAATCATACAATCACAATCATACAATCACGATCATACAATCACCATCATACAATGACGATCATACAATCACGATCATACAATCACGATCATACAATCACGATCATACAATCACAATCATACAATCGCAATATTACAATCGCAATCATACAATCGCAATGTCACAATCATTATCATACAGTCACAATCATACAATCACAATCATACAATCCCAATCATTCAATCTCAATCATACAATCACAATCATACAATCACGATCATACAATCACGATCATACAATCACGATCATATAATCACGATCATACAATCACAATCATACATCACAATCATACAATCGCAATATTACAATCGCAATCATACAATCGCAATGTCACAATCACTATCATACAATCACAATCATACAATCACTATCGTACAATCACAATCATACAAACGCAATCATACAATCACAATCATATAATCACAATTATACCATCACAATCATACAATCACAAGCATACAATCACAATCATACAATCACAATCATACAATCACAATCATACAATCACGATCATATAATCACGATCATACAATCACGATCATACAATCACGATCATACAATCACGATCATACAATCACAATCATACAATCACAATCATACAATCGCAATATTACAATCGCAATCATACAATCACAATCATACAATCACTATCGTACAATCACAATCATACAAACGCAATCATACAGTCACAATCATATAATCACAATCATACAATCACAGTCATACAATCATAATCATATAATCACACTCATTAAATTGCAATCATACAATCGCAATCATACAAACACAATCATAAAATCGCAATCATACAATCGCAATGTGACAATCACAATCATACAATCACAATCATACAAACGCAATCATACAATCACAATCATACAATCACAATCATATAATCACAATTATACAATCACAATCATACAATCACAAGCATACAATCACAATCATACAATCACAATCATACAATCACAATCATACAATCTCAATCATGCAATCACAATCATACAATCAAAATCATACAATCGCAATCATAGAATCACAATCATACAATCACAATCATACAATAACAATCATACAATCACAATCATACAATCACAATCATACAATCACAATCATACAATAAAAGTCATACAATCACATTCATACAATGACAATCATACAATCACAATCATACAATCACAATCATACAAACACAATCATACAATCACAGTCATGCAATCACAATCATACAATCGCAATCATACAATCGCAATATCACAATCACTATCATACAATCACAGTCATACAATCACAATCATACAATCACAATCATACAATCACAGTCATACAATCACAATCATACAATCGCAATCATACAATCGCAATGTCACAATCACTATCGTACAATCACAATCATACAATCACGATCATACAATCACGATCATACAATCACGATCATACAATCACGATCATACAATCACGATCATACAATCACGATCATACAATCACGATCATACAATCACGATCATACAATCACGATCATACAATCACGATCATACAATCACGATCATACAATCACGATCATACAATCACAATCATATAATCACAGTCATGCAATCACAATCATGCAATCAAAATCATACAATCACAATCATACAGTCGCAATCATGCAATCACAATCATACAATCAGAATCATACAATTAAAATCATACAATCACAATCATACAATCACAATCATACAATCACAATCATACAATCGCAATCATACAATCGCAATGTCACAATCACTATCATACAATCACAATCATACAATCACAGTCATACAATCACAATCTTACTATCACAATCATACAATCACACTCATACAATCACAATCATACAATCACAATTATATAATCACAATCATACAATCACAATCATACAATCATGATCATATAATCACGATCATACAATCACAATCATACTTCACAATCATACAATCGCAATATTACAATCGCAATCATACAATTGCAATGTCACAATCACTATCATACAATCACAATCATACAATCACTATCATAAAATCACAATCATACAAACGCAATCATACAATCACAATCATATAATCACAATCATACAATCAGAATCATATAATCACGATCATACAATCACGATCATACAATCACGATCATACAATCACAATCATACAATCACAATCATACAATCACAGTCATACAATCACAATCATACAATCGCAATCATACAATCGCAATGTCACAATCACTATCGTACAATCACAATCATACAATCACAATCATACAATCACGATCATACAATCACGATCATACAATCACGATCATACAATCACGATCATACAATCACGATCATACAATCACAATCATACAATCGCAATATTACAATCGCAATCATACAATCGCAATGTCACAATCATTATCATACAGTCACAATCATACAATCACAATCATACAATCCCAATCATTCAATCTCAATCATACAATCACAATCATATAATCACAATCATACAATCACAATCATACAATCACGATCATACAATCGCAATATCACAATCACTATCATACAATCACAATCATACAATCACAGTCATACAATCACAATGATACAATCACAATCATACAATCACAATCATACAATCACAGTCATACAATCACAATCATACAATCGCAATCATACAATCGCAATGTCACAATCACTATCGTACAATCACAATCATACAATCACAATCATACAATCACGATCATACAATCACGATCATACAATCACGATCATACAATCACGATCATACAATCACAATCATACAATCCCAATCATACAATCGCAATATTACAATCGCAATCATACAATCACAATCATGCAATGACAATCACACAATCACAATCATACAATGACAATCATACAATGACAATCATACAATCACAATCATACAATCACAATCATACAATCACAATCATATAATCACAATCATGCAATCACAATCATACAATCAAAATCACACAATCACAATCATACAGTCGCAATCATGCAATCAAAATCATACAATCACAATCATACAATTAAAATCATACAATCACAATCATACAATCACAATCATACAATCACAATCTTACAATCGCAATCATACAATCGCAATGTCACAATCACTATCATACAATCACAATCATACAATCACTATCGTACAATCACAATCATACAATAAAAGTCATACAATCGCAATCATACAATGACAATCATACAATCACGATCATACAATCACGATCATATAATCACGATCATACAATCACAATCATACATCACAATCATACAATCACAGTCATACAATCACAATCATAGAATCGCAATCATACAATCGCAATGTCACAATCACTATCGTACAATCACAATCATACAATCACAATCATACAATCACGATCATACAATCACGATCATACAATCACGATCATACAATCACGATCATACAATCACGATCATACAATCGCAATATTACAATCGCAATCATACAATCACAATCATACAATCACAATCATACAATCACGAACATATAATCACGATCATACAATCACAATCATACATCACAATCATACAATCGCAATATTACAATCGCAATCATACAATCGCAATGTCACAATCACTATCATACAATCACAATCATACAATCACTATCATAAATTCACAATCATATAATCACAATCATACAATCACAATCATACAATCACTATCGTACAATCACAATCATACAAACGCAATCATACAGTCACAATCATATAATCACAATCATACAATCACAATCATACAATCATAATCATATAATCACACTCATTAAATTGCAATCATACAATCGCAATCATACAAACACAATCATAAAATCGCAATCATACAATCGCAATGTGACAATCACAATCATACAATCACAATCATACAAACGCAATCATACAATCACAATCATACAATCACAATCATATAATCACAATTATACAATCACAATCATACAATCACAAGCATACAATCACAATCATACAATCACAATCATACAATCACAATCATACAATCTCAATCATGCAATCACAATCATACAATCAAAATCATACAATCGCAATCATGGAATCACAATCATACAATCACAATCATACAATAACAATCATACAATCACAATCATACAATCACAATCATACAATCACAATCATACAATCACAATCATACAATCACAATCATACAATAAAAGTCATACAATCACATTCATACAATGACAATCATACAATCACAATCATACAATCACAATCATACAAACACAATCATACAATCACAGTCATGCAATCACAATCGTACAATCGCAATCATACAATCGCAATATCACAATCACTATCATACAATCACAGTCATACAATCACAATCATACAATCACAATCATACAATCACAGTCATACAATCGCAATCATACAATCGCAATCATACAATCGCAATGTCACAATCACTATCGTACAATCACAATCATACAATCACGATCATATAATCACGATCATACAATCACGATCATACAATCACGATCATACAATCACGATCATACAATCACGATCATACAATCACGATCATACAATCACGGTCATACAATCACGATCATACAATCACGATCATACCATCACGATCATACAATCACGATCATACAATCACGATCATACAATCACAATCATACAATCACAATCATACAATCACAATCATACAATCACAATCATACAATCACAATCATACAATCACAATCATACAATCACAATCATACAATCACAATCATACAATCACAATCATACAATAAAAGTCATACAATCACAATCATACAATGACAATTATACAATCACAATCATACAATCACAATCATACAAACACAATCATACAATCACAGTCATGCAATCACAATCATACAATCGCAATCATACAATGGCAATCATACAATCGCAATATCACAATCACTATCATACAATCACAATCATACAATCACAGTCATACAATCACAATCATACAATCACAATCATACAATCACAATCATACAATCACAGTCATACAATCACAATCATACAATCACAATCATACAATCAAAATCATACAATCACAATCATACAGTCGCAATCATGCAATCACAATCATACAATCACAATCATACAATTAAAATCATACAATCACAATCATACAATCACAATCATACAATCACAATCTTACAATCGCAATCATACAATCGCAATGTCACAATCACTATCATACAATCACAATCATACAATCACAATCATACAATCACAATCTTACTATCACAATCATACAATCACAATCATACAATCGCAATCATACAATCGCAATCATACAATCGCAATGTCACAATCACTATTATACAATCACTGTCATACAATCACGATCATACAATCACGATCATACCATCACGATCATACAATCACGATCATACAATCACGATCATATAATCACGATCATACAATCACAATCATACATCACAATCATACAATCGCAATATTACAATCGCAATCATACAATCGCAATGTCACAATCACTATCATACAATCACAATCATACAATCACTATCGTACAATCACAATCATACAAACGCAATCATACAATCACAATCATATAATCACAATTATACAATCACAATCATACAATCTCAATCATGCAATCACAATCATACAATCAAAATCATACAATCACAATCATACAATCACAATCATACAATCACAATCATACAATCACAATCATACAATCACAATCATACAATCACAATCATACAATCACAATCATACAATAAAAGTCATACAATCACAATCATACAATGACAATCATACAAGCACAATCATACAATCACAATCATACAAACACAATCATACAATCACAGTCATGCAATCACAATCATACAATCGCAATCATACAATCGCAATATCACCATCACTATCATACAATAACAATCATACAATCACAGTCACACAATCACAATCATACAATCACAATCATTCAATCACAATCATACAATCACAGTCATACAATCACAATCATACAATCGCAATCATACAATCGCAATGTCACAATCACTATCGTACAATCACAATCATACAATCACAATCATACAATCACAATCATTCAACCACAAGCATACAATCACAATCATACAATCACAATCATACAATCACGATCATACAATCACGATCATACAATCACGATCATACAATCACGATCATACAATCACAATCATACAATCACAATCATACAATCACAATCATACAAACACAATCATACAATCACAGTCATGCAATCACAATCATACAATCCCAATCATACAATCGCAATATTACAATCGCAATCATACAATCACAATCATACAATGACAATCATACAATCACAATCATACAATGACAATCATACAATGACAATCATACAATCACAATCATACAATCACAATCATACAATCACAATCATATAATCACAATCATGCAATCACAATCATACAATCAAAATCACACAATCACAATCATACAGTCGCAATCATGCAATCAAAATCATAAAATCACAATCATACAATTAAAATCATAAAATCACAATCATACAATCACAATCATACAATCACAATCATACAATCACAATCTTACAATCGCAATCATACAATCGCAATGTCACAATCACTATCGTACAATCACAATCATACAATCACAATCATACAATCACAATCATTCAACCACAAGCATACAATCACAATCATACAATCACAATCATACAATCACGATCATACAATCACCATCATACAATGACGATCATACAATAACGATCATACAATCACGATCATACAATCACGATCATACAATCACAATCATACAATCGCAATATTACAATCGCAATCATACAATCGCAATGTCACAATCATTATCATACAGTCACAATCATACAATCACAATCATACAATCCCAATCATTCAATCTCAATCATACAATCACAATCATACAATCACGATCATACAATCACGATCATACAATCACGATCATATAATCACGATCATACAATCACAATCATACATCACAATCATACAATCGCAATATTACAATCGCAATCATACAATCGCAATGTCACAATCACTATCATACAATCACAATCTTACAATCACTATCGTACAATCACAATCATACAAACGCAATCATACAATCACAATCATATAATCACAATTATACCATCACAATCATACAATCACAAGCATACAATCACAATCATACAATCACAATCATACAATCACAATCATACAATCACGATCATATAATCACGATCATACAATCACGATCATACAATCACGATCATACAATCACGATCATACAATCACAATCATACAATCGCAATATTACAATCGCAATCATACAATCACAATCATACAATCACTATCGTACAATCACAATCATACAAACGCAATCATACAGTCACAATCATATAATCACAATCATACAATCACAGTCATACAATCATAATCATATAATCACACTCATTAAATTGCAATCATACAATCGCAATCATACAAACACAATCATAAAATCGCAATCATACAATCGCAATGTGACAATCACAATCATACAATCACAATCATACAAACGCAATCATACAATCACAATCATACAATCACAATCATATAATCACAATTATACAATCACAATCATACAATCACAAGCATACAATCACAATCATACAATCACAATCATACAATCACAATCATACAATCTCAATCATGCAATCACAATCATACAATCAAAATCATACAATCGCAATCATAGAATCACAATCATACAATCACAATCATACAATAACAATCATACAATAAAAGTCATACAATCACATTCATACAATGACAATCATACAATCACAATCATACAATCACAATCATACAAACACAATCATACAATCACAGTCATGCAATCACAATCATACAATCGCAATCATACAATCGCAATATCACAATCACTATCATACAATCACAGTCATACAATCACAATCATACAATCACAGTCATACAATCACAGTCATACAATCACAATCATACAATCGCAATCATACAATCGCAATGTCACAATCACTATCGTACAATCAAAATCATACAATCACGATCATACAATCACGATCATACAATCACGATCATACAATCACGATCATACAATCACGATCATACAATCACGATCATACAATCACGATCATACAATCACGATCATACAATCACGATCATACAATCACGATCATACAATCACGATCATACAATCACAATCATATAATCACAGTCATGCAATCACAATCATGCAATCAAAATCATACAATCACAATCATACAGTCGCAATCATGCAATCACAATCATACAATCACAATCATACAATTAAAATCATACAATCACAATCATACAATCACAATCATACAATCACAATCATACAATCGCAATCATACAATCGCAATGTCACAATCACTATCATACAATCACAATCATACAATCACAGTCATACAATCACAATCTTACTATCACAATCATACAATCACACTCATACAATCACAATCATACAATCACAATTATATAATCACAATCATACAATCACAATCATACAATCATGATCATATAATCACGATCATACAATCACAATCATACTTCACAATCATACAATCGCAATATTACAATCGCAATCATACAATCGCAATGTCACAATCACTATCATACAATCGCAATCATACAATCACTATCATAAAATCACAATCATACAAACGCAATCATACAATCACAATCATATAATCACAATCATACAATCAGAATCATATAATCACGATCATACAATCACGATCATACAATCACGATCATACAATCACAATCATACAATCACAATCATACAATCACAATCATACAATCACAATCATACAATCACAATCATACAATCACAATCATACAATCACAATCATACAATCACGATCATACAATCGCAATATCACAATCACTATCATACAATCACAATCATACAATCACAGTCATACAATCACAATGATACAATCACAATCATACAATCACAATCATACAATCACAGTCATACAATCACAATCATACAATCGCAATCATACAATCGCAATGTCACAATCACTATCGTACAATCACAATCATACAATCACAATCATACAATCACGATCATACAATCACGATCATACAATCACGATCATACAATCACGATCATACAATCACGATCATACAATCACAATCATACAATCCCAATCATACAATCGCAATATTACAATCGCAATCATACAATCACAATCATGCAATGACAATCATACAATCACAATCATACAATGACAATCATACAATGACAATCATACAATCACAATCATTCAACCACAAGCATACAATCACAATCATACAATCACAATCATACAATCACGATCATACAATCACCATCATACAATGACGATCATACAATCACGATCATACAATCACGATCATACAATCACGATCATACAATCACAATCATACAATCGCAATATTACAATCGCAATCATACAGTCACAATCATACAATCACAATCATACAATCCCAATCATTCAATCTCAATCATACAATCACAATCATATAATCACAATCATACAATCACAATCATACAATCACGATCATACAATCGCAATATCACAATCACTATCATACAATCACAATCATACAGTCACAGTCATACAATCACAATGATACAATCACAATCATACAATCACAATCATACAATCACAGTCATACAATCACAATCATACAATCGCAATCATACAATCGCAATGTCACAATCACTATCGTACAATCACAATCATACAATCACGATCATACAATCACGATCATACAATCACGATCATACAATCACGATCATACAATCACAATCATACAATCCCAATCATACAATCGCAATATTACAATCGCAATCATACAATCTCAATCATGCAATGACAATCATACAATCACAATCATACAATGACAATCATACAATGACAATCATACAATCACAATCATACAATCACAATCATACAATCACAATCATATAATCACAATCATGCAATCACAATCATACAATCAAAATCACACAATCACAATCATACAGTCGCAATCATGCAATCAAAATCATACAATCACAATCATACAATTAAAATCATACAATCACAATCATACAATCACAATCATACAATCACAATCTTACAATCGCAATCATACAATCGCAATGTCACAATCACTATCATACAATCACAATCATACAATCACTATCGTACAATCACAATCATACAAACGCAATCATACAATCACAATCATATAATCACAATTATACAATCACAATCATACAATCACAAGCATACAATCACAATCATACAATCACAATCATACAATCACAATCATACAATCTCAATCATACAATAAAAGTCATACAATCACATTCATACAATGACAATCATACAATCACAATCATACAATCACAATCATACAAACACAATCATACAATCACAGTCATGCAATCACAATCGTACAATCGCAATCATACAATCGCAATATCACAATCACTATCATACAATCACAGTCATACAATCACAATCATGCAATCACAATCATACAATCAAAATCATACAATCACAATCATACAATCACAATCATACAATCACAATCATACAATCACAATCATACAATCACAATCATACAATCACAATCATACAATCACAATCATACAATAAAAGTCATACAATCACAATCATACAATGACAATCATACAAGCACAATCATACAATCACAATCATACAAACACAATCATACAATCACAGTCATGCAATCACAATCATACAATCGCAATCATACAATCGCAATATCACAATCACTATCATACAATAACAATCATACAATCACAGTCACACAATCACAATCATACAATCACAATCATACAATCACAATCATACAATCACAGTCATACAATCACAATCATACAATCGCAATCATACAATCACGATCATACAATCACCATCATACAATGACGATCATACAATCACGATCATACAATCACGATCATACAATCACGATCATACAATCACAATCATACAATCGCAATATTACAATCGCAATCATACAATCGCAATGTCACAATCATTATCATACAGTCACAATCATACAATCACAATCATACAATTCCAATCATTCAATCTCAATCATACAATCACAATCATACAATCACGATCATACAATCACGATCATACAATCACGATCATATAATCACGATCATACAATCACAATCATACATCACAATCATACAATCGCAATATTACAATCGCAATCATACAATCGCAATGTCACAATCACTATCATACAATCACAATCATACAATCACTATCGTACAATCACAATCATACAAACGCAATCATACAATCACAATCATATAATCACAATTATACCATCACAATCATACAATCACAAGCATACAATCACAATCATACAATCACAATCATACAATCACAATCATACAATCACGATCATATAATCACGATCATACAATCACGATCATACAATCACGATCATACAATCACGATCATACAATCACAATCATACAATCACAATCATACGATCGCAATATTACAATCGCAATCATACAATCACAATCATACAATCACTATCGTACAATCACAATCATACAAACGCAATCATACAGTCACAATCATATAATCACAATCATACAATCACAGTCATACAATCATAATCATATAATCACACTCATTAAATTGCAATCATACAATCGCAATCATACAAACACAATCATAAAATCGCAATCATACAATCGCAATGTGACAATCACAATCATACAATCACAATCATACAAACGGAATCATACAATCACAATCATACAATCACAATCATATAATCACAATTATACAATCACAATCATACAATCACAAGCATACAATCACAATCATACAATCACAATCATACAATCACAATCATACAATCTCAATCATGCAATCACAATCATACAATCAAAATCATACAATCGCAATCATAGAATCACAATCATACAATCACAATCATACAATAACAATCATACAATCACAATCATACAATCACAATCATACAATCACAATCATACAATAAAAGTCATACAATCACATTCATACAATGACAATCATACAATCACAATCATACAATCACAATCATACAAACACAATCATACAATCACAGTCATGCAATCACAATCATACAATCGCAATCATACAATCGCAATATCACAATCACTATCATACAATCACAGTCATACAATCACAATCATACAATCACAATCATACAATCACAGTCATACAATCACAATCATACAATCGCAATCATACAATCGCAATGTCACAATCACTATCGTACAATCACAATCATACAATCACGATCATACAATCACGATCATACAATCACGATCATACAATCACGATCATACAATCACGATCATACAATCACGATCATACAATCACGATCATACAATCACGATCATACAATCACGATCATACAATCACGATCATACAATCACGATCATACAATCACGATCATACAATCACGATCATACAATCACAATCATATAATCACAGTCATGCAATCACAATCATGCAATCAAAATCATACAATCACAATCATACAGTCGCAATCATGCAATCACAATCATACAATCACAATCATACAATTAAAATCATACAATCACAATCATACAATCACAATCATACAATCACAATCATACAATCGCAATCATACAATCGCAATGTCACAATCACTATCATACAATCACAATCATACAATCACAGTCATACAATCACAATCTTACTATCACAATCATACAATCACACTCACACAATCACAATCATACAATCACAATCATATAATCACAATCATACAATCACAATCATACAATCATGATCATATAATCACGATCATACAATCACAATCATACTTCACAATCATACAATCGCAATATTACAATCGCAATCATACAATCGCAATGTCACAATCACTATCATACAATCACAATCATACAATCACTATCATAAAATCACAATCATACAAACGCAATCATACAATCACAATCATATAATCACAATCATACAATCAGAATCATATAATCACGATCATACAATCACGATCATACAATCACGATCATACAATCACAATCATACAATCACAATCATACAATCACAATCATACAATCCCAATCATACAATCGCAATATTACAATCGCAATCATACAATCTCAATCATGCAATGACAATCATACAATCACAATCATACAATGACAATCATACAATGACAATCATACAATCACAATCATACAATCACAATCATACAATCACAATCATATAATCACAATCATGCAATCACAATCATACAATCAAAATCACACAATCACAATCATACAGTCGCAATCATGCAATCAAAATCATACAATCACAATCATACAATTAAAATCATACAATCACAATCATACAATCACAATCATACAATCACAATCTTACAATCGCAATCATACAATCGCAATGTCACAATCACTATCATACAATCACAATCATACAATCACTATCGTACAATCACAATCATACAAACGCAATCATACAATCACAATCATATAATCACAATTATACAATCACAATCATACAATCACAAGCATACAATCACAATCATACAATCACAATCATACAATCACAATCATACAATCTCAATCATACAATAAAAGTCATACAATCACATTCATACAATGACAATCATACAATCACAATCATACAATCACAATCATACAAACACAATCATACAATCACAGTCATGCAATCACAATCGTACAATCGCAATCATACAATCGCAATATCACAATCACTATCATACAATCACAGTCATACAATCACAATCATGCAATCACAATCATACAATCAAAATCATACAATCACAATCATACAATCACAATCATACAATCACAATCATACAATCACAATCATACAATCACAATCATACAATCACAATCATACAATCACAATCATACAATCACAATCATACAATAAAAGTCATACAATCACAATCATACAATGACAATCATACAAGCACAATCATACAATCACAATCATACAAACACAATCATACAATCACAGTCATGCAATCACAATCATACAATCGCAATCATACAATCGCAATATCACAATCACTATCATACAATAACAATCATACAATCACAGTCACACAATCACAATCATACAATCACAATCATACAATCACAATCATACAATCACAGTCATACAATCACAATCATACAATCGCAATCATACAATCACGATCATACAATCACCATCATACAATGACGATCATACAATCACGATCATACAATCACGATCATACAATCACGATCATACAATCACAATCATACAATCGCAATATTACAATCGCAATCATACAATCGCAATGTCACAATCATTATCATACAGTCACAATCATACAATCACAATCATACAATTCCAATCATTCAATCTCAATCATACAATCACAATCATACAATCACGATCATACAATCACGATCATACAATCACGATCATATAATCACGATCATACAATCACAATCATACATCACAATCATACAATCGCAATATTACAATCGCAATCATACAATCGCAATGTCACAATCACTATCATACAATCACAATCATACAATCACTATCGTACAATCACAATCATACAAACGCAATCATACAATCACAATCATATAATCACAATTATACCATCACAATCATACAATCACAAGCATACAATCACAATCATACAATCACAATCATACAATCACAATCATACAATCACGATCATATAATCACGATCATACAATCACGATCATACAATCACGATCATACAATCACGATCATACAATCACAATCATACAATCACAATCATACGATCGCAATATTACAATCGCAATCATACAATCACAATCATACAATCACTATCGTACAATCACAATCATACAAACGCAATCATACAGTCACAATCATATAATCACAATCATACAATCACAGTCATACAATCATAATCATATAATCACACTCATTAAATTGCAATCATACAATCGCAATCATACAAACACAATCATAAAATCGCAATCATACAATCGCAATGTGACAATCACAATCATACAATCACAATCATACAAACGGAATCATACAATCACAATCATACAATCACAATCATATAATCACAATTATACAATCACAATCATACAATCACAAGCATACAATCACAATCATACAATCACAATCATACAATCACAATCATACAATCTCAATCATGCAATCACAATCATACAATCAAAATCATACAATCGCAATCATAGAATCACAATCATACAATCACAATCATACAATAACAATCATACAATCACAATCATACAATCACAATCATACAATCACAATCATACAATCACAATCATACAATAAAAGTCATACAATCACATTCATACAATGACAATCATACAATCACAATCATACAATCACAATCATACAAACACAATCATACAATCACAGTCATGCAATCACAATCATACAATCGCAATCATACAATCGCAATATCACAATCACTATCATACAATCACAGTCATACAATCACAATCATACAATCACAATCATACAATCACAGTCATACAATCACAATCATACAATCGCAATCATACAATCGCAATGTCACAATCACTATCGTACAATCACAATCATACAATCACGATCATACAATCACGATCATACAATCACGATCATACAATCACGATCATACAATCACGATCATACAATCACGATCATACAATCACGATCATACAATCACGATCATACAATCACGATCATACAATCACGATCATACAATCACGATCATACAATCACGATCATACAATCACAATCATATAATCACAGTCATGCAATCACAATCATGCAATCAAAATCATACAATCACAATCATACAGTCGCAATCATGCAATCACAATCATACAATCACAATCATACAATTAAAATCATACAATCACAATCATACAATCACAATCATACAATCACAATCATACAATCGCAATCATACAATCGCAATGTCACAATCACTATCATACAATCACAATCATACAATCACAGTCATACAATCACAATCTTACTATCACAATCATACAATCACACTCACACAATCACAATCATACAATCACAATCATATAATCACAATCATACAATCACAATCATACAATCATGATCATATAATCACGATCATACAATCACAATCATACTTCACAATCATACAATCGCAATATTACAATCGCAATCATACAATCGCAATGTCACAATCACTATCATACAATCACAATCATACAATCACTATCATAAAATCACAATCATACAAACGCAATCATACAATCACAATCATATAATCACAATCATACAATCAGAATCATATAATCACGATCATACAATCACGATCATACAATCACGATCATACAATCACAATCATACAATCACAATCATACAATCACAATCATACAATCACAATCATACAATCACAATCATACAATCACAATCATACAATCACAATCATACAATCACAATCATACAATCACAATCATACAATCACAATCATACAATCACAATCATACAATAAAAGTCATACAATCACAATCATACAATGACAATTATACAATCACAATCATACAATCACAATCATATAAACACAATCATACAATCACAGTCATGCAATCACAATCATACAATCGCAATCATACAATGGCAATCATACAATCGCAATATCACAATCACTATCATACAATCACAATCATACAATCACAGTCATACAATCACAATCATACAATCACAATCATACAATCACAATCATACAATCACAATCATACATCACAATCATACAATCGCAATCATACAATCGCAATGTCACAATCACTATCATACAATCACAATCATACAATCACTATCGTACAATCACAATCATACAAACGCAATCATACAATCACAATCATACAATCAAAATCATACAATCACAATCATACAATCGCAATCATACAATCACAATCATACAATCACAATCATACAATCACAATCATACAATCACAATCATACAATAAAAGTCATACAATCACAATCATACAATGACAATCATACAAGCACAATCATACAATCACAATCATACAAACACAATCATACAATCACAGTCATGCAATCACAATCATACAATCGCAATCATACAATCGCAATATCACAATCACTATCATACAATAACAATCATACAATCACAGTCACACAATCACAATCATACAATCACAATCATACAATCACAATCATACAATCACAGTCATACAATCACAATCATACAATCGCAATCATACAATCGCAATGTCACAATCACTATCGTACAATCACAATCAAACAATCACAATCATACAATCACAATCATTCAACCACAAGCATACAATCACAATCATACAATCACAATCATACAATCACGATCATACAATCACCATCATACAATGACGATCATACAATCACGATCATACAATCACGATCATACAATCACGATCATACAATCACAATCATACAATCGCAATATTACAATCGCAATCATACAATCGCAATGTCACAATCATTATCATACAGTCACAATCATACAATCACAATCATACAATCCCAATCATTCAATCTCAATCATACAATCACAATCATACAATCACGATCATACAATCACGATCATACAATCACGATCATATAATCACGATCATACAATCACAATCATACATCACAATCATACAATCGCAATATTACAATCGCAATCATACAATCGCAATGTCACAATCACTATCATACAATCACAATCATACAATCACTATCGTACAATCACAATCATACAAACGCAATCATACAATCACAATCATATAATCACAATTATACCATCACAATCATACAATCACAAGCATACAATCACAATCATACAATCACAATCATACAATCACAATCATACAATCACGATCATATAATCACGATCATACAATCACGATCATACAATCACGATCATACAATCACGATCATACAATCACAATCATACAATCACAATCATACAATCGCAATATTACAATCGCAATCATACAATCACAATCATACAATCACTATCGTACAATCACAATCATACAAACGCAATCATACAGTCACAATCATATAATCACAATCATACAATCACAGTCATACAATCATAATCATATAATCACACTCATTAAATTGCAATCATACAATCGCAATCATACAAACACAATCATAAAATCGCAATCATACAATCGCAATGTGACAATCACAATCATACAATCACAATCATACAAACGCAATCATACAATCACAATCATACAATCACAATCATATAATCACAATTATACAATCACAATCATACAATCACAAGCATACAATCACAATCATACAATCACAATCATACAATCACAATCATACAATCTCAATCATGCAATCACAATCATACAATCAAAATCATACAATCGCAATCATAGAATCACAATCATACAATCACAATCATACAATAACAATCATACAATCACAATCATACAATCACAATCATACAATCACAATCATACAATAAAAGTCATACAATCACATTCATACAATGACAATCATACAATCACAATCATACAATCACAATCATACAAACACAATCATACAATCACAGTCATGCAATCACAATCATACAATCGCAATCATACAATCGCAATATCACAATCACTATCATACAATCACAGTCATACAATCACAATCATACAATCACAATCATACAATCACAGTCATACAATCACAATCATACAATCGCAATCATACAATCGCAATGTCACAATCACTATCGTACAATCACAATCATACAATCACGATCATACAATCACGATCATACAATCACGATCATACAATCACGATCATACAATCACGATCATACAATCACGATCATACAATCACGATCATACAATCACGATCATACAATCACGATCATACAATCACGATCATACAATCACGATCATACAATCACGATCATACAATCACAATCATATAATCACAGTCATGCAATCACAATCATGCAATCAAAATCATACAATCACAATCATACAGTCGCAATCATGCAATCACAATCATACAATCAGAATCATACAATTAAAATCATACAATCACAATCATACAATCACAATCATACAATCACAATCATACAATCGCAATCATACAATCGCAATGTCACAATCACTATCATACAATCACAATCATACAATCACAGTCATACAATCACAATCTTACTATCACAATCATACAATCACACTCACACAATCACAATCATACAATCACAATCATATAATCACAATCATACAATCACAATCATACAATCATGATCATATAATCACGATCATACAATCACAATCATACTTCACAATCATACAATCGCAATATTACAATCGCAATCATACAATCGCAATGTCACAATCACTATCATACAATCACAATCATACAATCACTATCATAAAATCACAATCATACAAACGCAATCATACAATCACAATCATATAATCACAATCATACAATCAGAATCATATAATCACGATCATACAATCACGATCATACAATCACGATCATACAATCACAATCATACAATCACAATCATACAATCACAATCATACAATCACAATCATACAATCACAATCATACAATCACAATCATACAATCACAATCATACAATCACAATCATACAATCAAAATCATACAATCACAATCATACAATCACAATCATACAATCACAATCATACAATCACAATCATACAATCACAATCATACAATCGCAATCATACAATCGCAATGTCACAATCACTATCATACAATCACAATCATACAATCACAGTCATACAATCACAATCTTACTATCACAATCATACAATCACACTCACACAATCACAATCATACAATCACAATCATATAATCACAATCATACAATCACAATCATACAATCATGATCATATAATCACGATCATACAATCACAATCATACTTCACAATCATACAATCGCAATATTACAATCGCAATCATACAATCGCAATGTCACAATCACTATCATACAATCACAATCATACAATCACTATCATAAAATCACAATCATACAAACGCAATCATACAATCACAATCATATAATCACAATCATACAATCAGAATCATATAATCACGATCATACAATCACGATCATACAATCACGATCATACAATCACAATCATACAATCACAATCATACAATCACAATCATACAATCACAATCATACAATCACAATCATACAATCACAATCATACAATCACAATCATACAATCACAATCATACAATCAAAATCATACAATCACAATCATACAATCACAATCATACAATCACAATCATACAATCACAATCATACAATCACAATCATACAATAAAAGTCATACAATCACAATCATACAATGACAATTATACAATCACAATCATACAATCACAATCATACAAACACAATCATACAATCACAGTCATGCAATCACAATCATACAATCGCAATCATACAATGGCAATCATACAATCGCAATATCACAATCACTATCATACAATCACAATCATACAATCACAGTCATACAATCACAATCATACAATCACAATCATACAATCACAATCATACAATCACAGTCATACAATCACAATCATACAATCGCAATCATACAATCGCAATGTCACAATCACTATCGTACAATCACAATCATACAATCACAATCATACAGTCACGATCATGCAATCACGATCATACAATCACGATTATACAATCACAATCATACAATCCAAATCATACAATCGCAATATTACAATCGCAATCATACAATCACAATCATCCAATTAAAATCATATAATCACAATCATACAAGGACAATCATACAATCACAATCATACAATCACAATCATACAATCACAATCATACAATCACAATCATACAATCACAATCATACAATCACAATCATACAATCACAATCATACAATCACAGTCATATAATCACAATCATGCAATCACAATCATACAATCAAAATCATACAATCACAATCATACAGTCGCAATCATGCAATCACAATCATACAATCACAATCATACAATTAAAATCATACAATCACAATCATACAATCACAATCATACAATCACAATCATACATCACAATCATACAATCGCAATATTACAATCGCAATCATACAATCGCAATGTCACAATCACTATCATACAATCACAATCATACAATCACTATCGTACAATCACAATCATACAAACGCAATCATACAATCACAATCATATAATCACAATTATACAATCACAATCATACAATCACAAGCATACAATCACAATCATACAATCACAATCATACAATAAAAGTCATACAATCACAATCATACAATGACAATTATACAATCACAATCAAACAATCACAATCATACAATCACCATCATACAATCACAGTCATGCAATCACAATCATACAATCGCAATCATACAATCGCAATATCACAATCACTATCATACAATCACAATCATACAATCACAGTCATACAATCACAATGAACAATCACAATCATACAATCACAATCATACAATCACAGTCATACAATCACAATCATACAATCGCAATCATACAATCGCAATGTCACATTCACTATCGTACAATCACAATCATATAATCACAGTCATGCAATCACAATCATGAAATCAAAATCATACAATCACAATCATACAGTCGCAATCATGCAATCACAATCATACAATCACAATCATACAATTAAAATCATACAATCACAATCATACAATCACAATCATACAATCACAATCATACAATCGCAATCATACAATCACAATCTTACTATCACAATCATACAATCACACTCATACAATCACAATCATACAATCGCAATCATACAATCGCAATGTCACAATCACTATTATACAATCACAGTCATACAATCACAATCATACAATCACAATCATATAGTCACAATCATACAATCACAATCATACAATCACGATCATATAATCACGATCATACAATCACAATCATACATCACAATCATACAATCGCAATATTACAATCGCAATCATACAATCGCAATGTCACAATCACTATCATACAATCACAATCATACAATCACTATCATAAAATCACAATCATACAAACGCAATCATACAATCACAATCATATAATCACAATCATACAATCAGAATCATATAATCACGATCATACAATCACGATCATACAATCACGATCATACAATCACGATCATACAATCACAATCATACAATCACAATCATACAATCACAATCATACAATCACAATCATACAATCACAATCATACAATCACAATCATACAATCACGATCATACAATCGCAATATCACAATCACTATCATACAATCACAATCATACAATCACAGTCATACAATCACAATGATACAATCACAATCATACAATCACAATCATACAATCACAGTCATACAATCACAATCATACAATCGCAATCATACAATCGCAATGTCACAATCACTATCGTACAATCACAATCATACAATCACAATCATACAATCACGATCATACAATCACGATCATACAATCACGATCATACAATCACGATCATACAATCACGATCATACAATCACAATCATACAATCCCAATCATACAATCGCAATATTACAATCGCAATCATACAATCACAATCATGCAATGACAATCATACAATCACAATCATACAATGACAATCATACAATGACAATCATACAATCACAATCATTCAACCACAAGCATACAATCACAATCATACAATCACAATCATACAATCACGATCATACAATCACCATCATACAATGACGATCATACAATCACGATCATACAATCACGATCATACAATCACGATCATACAATCACAATCATACAATCGCAATATTACAATCGCAATCATACAATCGCAATGTCACAATCATTATCATACAGTCACAATCATACAATCACAATCATACAATCCCAATCATTCAATCTCAATCATACAATCACAATCATATAATCACAATCATATAATCACAATCATACAATCACAATCATACAATCACGATCATACAATCGCAATATCACAATCACTATCATACAATCACAATCATACAATCACAGTCATACAATCACAATGATACAATCACAATCATACAATCACAATCATACAATCACAGTCATACAATCACAATCATACAATCGCAATCATACAATCGCAATGTCACAATCACTATCGTACAATCACAATCATACAATCACAATCATACAATCACGATCATACAATCACGATCATACAATCACGATCATACAATCACGATCATACAATCACAATCATACAATCCCAATCATACAATCGCAATATTACAATCGCAATCATACAATCACAATCATGCAATGACAATCATACAATCACAATCATACAATGACAATCATACAATGACAATCATACAATCACAATCATACAATCACAATCATACAATCACAATCATATAATCACAATCATGCAATCACAATCATACAATCAAAATCACACAATCACAATCATACAGTCGCAATCATGCAATCAAAATCATACAATCACAATCATACAATTAAAATCATACAATCACAATCATACAATCACAATCATACAATCACAATCTTACAATCGCAATCATACAATCGCAATGTCACAATCACTATCATACAATCACAATCATACAATCACTATCGTACAATCACAATCATACAAACGCAATCATACAATCACAATCATATAATCACAATTATACAATCACAATCATACAATCACAAGCATACAATCACAATCATACAATCACAATCATACAATCACAATCATACAATCTCAATCATGCAATCACAATCATACAATCAAAATCATACAATCACAATCATACAATCACAATCATACAATCACAATCATACAATCACAATCATACAATCACAATCATACAATCACAATCATACAATCACAATCATACAATAAAAGTCATACAATCACAATCATACAATGACAATCATACAAGCACAATCATACAATCACAATCATACAAACACAATCATACAATCACAGTCATGCAATCACAATCATACAATCGCAATCATACAATCGCAATATCACAATCACTATCATACAATAACAATCATACATTCACAGTCACACAATCACAATCATACAATCACAATCATACAATCACAATCATACAATCACAGTCATACAATCACAATCATACAATCGCAATCATACAATCGCAATGTCACAATCACTATCGTACAATCACAATCATACAATCACAATCATACAATCACAATCATTCAACCACAAGCATACAATCACAATCATACTATCACAATCATACAATCACGATCATACAATCACCATCATACAATGACGATCATACAATCACGATCATACAATCACGATCATACAATCACGATCATACAATCACAATCATACAATCGCAATATTACAATCGCAATCATACAATCGCAATGTCACAATCATTATCATACAGTCACAATCATACAATCACAATCATACAATTCCAATCATTCAATCTCAATCATACAATCACAATCATACAATCACGATCATACAATCACGATCATACAATCACGATCATATAATCACGATCATACAATCACAATCATACATCACAATCATACAATCGCAATATTACAATCGCAATCATACAATCGCAATGTCACAATCACTATCATACAATCACAATCATACAATCACTATCGTACAATCACAATCATACAAACGCAATCATACAATCACAATCATATAATCACAATTATACCATCACAATCATACAATCACAAGCATACAATCACAATCATACAATCACAATCATACAATCACAATCATACAATCACGATCATATAATCACGATCATACAATCACGATCATACAATCACGATCATACAATCACGATCATACAATCACAATCATACAATCACAATCATACAATCGCAATATTACAATCGCAATCATACAATCACAATCATACAATCACTATCGTACAATCACAATCATACAAACGCAATCATACAGTCACAATCATATAATCACAATCATACAATCACAGTCATACAATCATAATCATATAATCACACTCATTAAATTGCAATCATACAATCGCAATCATACAAACACAATCATAAAATCGCAATCATACAATCGCAATGTGACAATCACAATCATACAATCACAATCATACAAACGCAATCATACAATCACAATCATACAATCACAATCATATAATCACAATTATACAATCACAATCATACAATCACAAGCATACAATCACAATCATACAATCACAATCATACAATCACAATCATACAATCTCAATCATGCAATCACAATCATACAATCAAAATCATACAATCGCAATCATAGAATCACAATCATACAATCACAATCATACAATAACAATCATACAATCACAATCATACAATCACAATCATACAATCACAATCATACAATCACAATCATACAATAAAAGTCATACAATCACATTCATACAATGACAATCATACAATCACAATCATACAATCACAATCATACAAACACAATCATACAATCACAGTCATGCAATCACAATCATACAATCGCAATCATACAATCGCAATATCACAATCACTATCATACAATCACAGTCATACAATCACAATCATACAATCACAATCATACAATCACAGTCATACAATCACAATCATACAATCGCAATCATACAATCGCAATGTCACAATCACTATCGTACAATCACAATCATACAATCACGATCATACAATCACGATCATACAATCACGATCATACAATCACGATCATACAATCACGATCATACAATCACGATCATACAATCACGATCATACAATCACGATCATACAATCACGATCATACAATCACGATCATACAATCACGATCATACAATCACGATCATACAATCACGATCATACAATCACAATCACATAATCACAGTCATGCAATCACAATCATGCAATCAAAATCATACAATCACAATCATACAATCACAGTCATACAATCACAATCTTACTATCACAATCATACAATCACACTCACACAATCACAATCATACAATCACAATCATATAATCACAATCATACAATCACAATCATACAATCATGATCATATAATCACGATCATACAATCACAATCATACTTCACAATCATACAATCGCAATATTACAATCGCAATCATACAATCGCAATGTCACAATCACAATCATACAATCACAATCATACAAACGCAATCATACAATCACAATCATACAATCACAATCATATAATCACAATTATACAATCACAATCATACAATCACAAGCATACAATCACAATCATACAATCACAATCATACAATCTCAATCATGCAATCACAATCATACAATCACAATCATACAATCAAAATCATACAATCGCAATCATAGAATCACAATCATACAATCACAATCATACAATAACAATCATACAATCACAATCATACAATCACAATCATACAATCACAATCATACAATCACAATCATACAATAAAAGTCATACAATCACATTCATACAATGACAATCATACAATCACAATCATACAATCACAATCATACAAACACAATCATACAATCACAGTCATGCAATCACAATCATACAATCGCAATCATACAATCGCAATATCACAATCACTATCATTCAATCACAGTCATACAATCACAATCATACAATCACAATCATACAATCACAGTCATACAATCACAATCATACAATCGCAATCATACAATCGCAATGTCACAATCACTATCGTACAATCACAATCATACAATCACGATCATACAATCACGATCATACAATCACGATCATACAATCACGATCATACAATCACGATCATACAATCACGATCATACAATCACGATCATACAATCACGATCATACAATCACGATCATACAATCACGATCATACAATCACGATCATACAATCACGATCATACAATCACAATCATATAATCACAGTCATGCAATCACAATCATGCAATCAAAATCATACAATCACAATCATACAATCACAGTCATACAATCACAATCTTTCTATCACAATCATACAATCACAGTCACACAATCACAATCATACAATCACAATCATATAATCACAATCATACAATCACAATCATACAATCATGATCATATAATCACGATCATACAATCACAATCATACTTCACAATCATACAATCGCAATATTACAATCGCAATCATACAATCGCAATGTCACAATCACTATCATACAATCACAATCATACAATCACTATCATAAAATCACAATCATACAAACGCAATCATACAATCACAATCATATAATCACAATCATACAATCAGAATCATATAATCACGATCATACAATCACGATCATACAATCACGATCATACAATCACAATCATACAATCACAATCATACAATCACAATCATACAATCACAATCATACAATCACAATCATACAATCACAATCATACAATCACAATCATACAATCACAATCATACAATCACAATCATACAATCACAATCATACAATCACAATCATACAATCACAATCATACAATAAAAGTCATACAATCACAATCATACAATGACAATTATACAATCACAATCATACAATCACAATCATACAAACACAATCATACAATCACAGTCATGCAATCACAATCATACAATCGCAATCATACAATGGCAATCATACAATCGCAATATCACAATCACTGTCATACAATCACAATCATACAATCACAGTCATACAATCACAATCATACAATCACAATCATACAATCACAATCATACAATCACAGTCATACAATCACAATCATACAATCGCAATCATACAATCGCAATGTCACAATCACTATCGTACAATCACAATCATACAATCACAATCATACAGTCACGATCATGCAATCACGATCATACAATCACGATCATACAATCACAATCATACAATCCAAATCATACAATCGCAATATTACAATCGCAATCATACAATCACAATCATCCAATTAAAATCATATAATCACAATCATACAATGACAATCATACAATCACAATCATACAATCACAATCATACAATCACAATCATACAATCACAATCATACAATCACAATCATACAATCACAATCATACAATCACAATCATACAATCACAGTCATATAATCACAATCATGCAATCACAATCATACAATCAAAATCATACAATCACAATCATACAGTCGCAATCATGCAATCACAATCATACAATCACAATCATACAATTAAAATCATACAATCACAATCATACAATCACAATCATACAATCACAATCATACATGACAATCATACAATCGCAATATTACAATCGCAATCATACAATCGCAATGTCACAATCACTATCATACAATCACAATCATACAATCACTATCGTACAATCACAATCATACAAACGCAATCATACAATCACAATCATATAATCACAATTATACAATCACAATCATACAATCACAAGCATACAATCACAATCATACAATCACAATCATACAATAAAAGTCATACAATCACAATCATACAATGACAATTATACAATCACAATCAAACAATCACAATCATACAATCACCATCATACAATCACAGTCATGCAATCACAATCATACAATCGCAATCATACATTCGCAATATCACAATCACTATCATACAATCACAATCATACAATCACAGTCATACAATCACAATGAACAATCACAATCATACAATCACAATCATACAATCACAGTCATACAATCACAATCATACAATCGCAATCATACAATCGCAATGTCACAATCACTATCGTACAATCACAATCATATAATCACAGTCATGCAATCACAATCATGAAATCAAAATCATACAATCACAATCATACAGTCGCAATCATGCAATCACAATCATACAATCACAATGATACAATTAAAATCATACAATCACAATCATACAATCACAATCATACAATCACAATCATACAATCGCAATCATACAATCACAATCTTACTATCACAATCATACAATCACACTCATACAATCACAATCATACAATCGCAATCATACAATCGCAATGTCACAATCACTATTATACAATCACAGTCATACAATCACAATCATACAATCACAATCATATAATCACAATCATACAATCACAATCATACAATCACGATCATATAATCACGATCATACAATCACAATCATACATCACAATCATACAATCGCAATATTACAATCGCAATCATACAATCGCAATGTCACAATCACTATCATACAATCACAATCATACAATCACTATCATAAAATCACAATCATACAAACGCAATCACACAAGCACAATCATATAATCACAATCATACAAGCAGAATCATATAATCACGATCATACAATCACGATCATACAATCACAATCATACAATCCCAATCATACAATCGCAATATTACAATCGCAATCATACAATCACAATCATACAATTAAAATCATACAATCACAATCATACAATGACAATCATATAGTCACAATCATACAATCATAATCATACAATCACAATCGTACAATCACAATCGTACAATCACAATCATATAATCACAGTCATGCAATCACAATCATGAAATCAAAATCATACAATCACAATCATACAGTCGCAATCATGCAATCACAATCATACAATCACAATCATACAATTAAAATCATACAATCACAATCATACAATCACAATCATACAATCGCAATCATACAATCGCAATGTCACAATCACTATCATACAATTACAATCATACAATCACAATCATACAATCACAATCTTACTATCACAATCATACAATCACACTCATACAATCACAATCATACAATCGCAATCATACAATCGCAATGTCACAATCACTATTATACAATCACAGTCATACAATCACAATCATACAATCACAATCATATAATCACAATCATACAATCACAATCATACAATCATAATCATACAATCACGATCATATAATCACGACCATACAATCAGAATCATACAATCACAGTCATACAATCACAATCATACAATCACAATCATATAATCACAATCATACAATCACAATCATACAATCACAATCATACAATTAAAATCATACAATCACAATCATACAATCACAATCATACAATCGCAATCATACAATCGCAATGTCACAATCACTATCATACAATTACAATCATACAATCACAATCATACAATCACAATCTTACTATCACAATCATACAATCACACTCATACAATCACAATCATACAATCGCAATCAAACAATTGCAATGTCACAATCACTATTATACAATCACAGTCATACAATCACAATCATACAATCACAATCATATAATCACAATCATACAATCACAATCATACAATCATAATCATACAATCACGATCATATAATCACGACCATACAATCAGAATCATACAATCACAGTCATACAATCACAATCATACAATCACAATCATATAATCACAATCATACAATCACAATCATACAATCACGATCATATAATCACGATCATACAATCACAATCATACATCACAATCATACAATCGCAATATTACAATCGCAATCATACAATCGCAATGTCACAATCACTATCATACAATCACAATCATACAATCACTATCATAAAATCACAATCATACAAACGCAATCATACAATCACAATCATATAATCACAATCATACAATCAGAATCATATAATCACGATCATACAATCACGATCATACAATCACGATCATACAATCACAATCATACAATCACAATCATACAGTCACAATCATACAATCACAATCATACAATCACAATCATACAATAAAAGTCATACAATCACAATCATACAATGACAATTATACAATCACAATCAAACAATCACAATCATACAATCACCATCATACAATCACAGTCATGCAATCACAATCATACAATCGCAATCATACATTCGCAATATCACAATCACTATCATACAATCACAATCATACAATCACAGTCATACAATCACAATGAACAATCACAATCATACAATCACAATCATACAATCACAGTCATACAATCACAATCATACAATCGCAATCATACAATCGCAATGTCACAATCACTATCGTACAATCACAATCATATAATCACAGTCATGCAATCACAATCATGAAATCAAAATCATACAATCACAATCATACAGTCGCAATCATGCAATCACAATCATACAATCACAATGATACAATTAAAATCATACAATCACAATCATACAATCACAATCATACAATCACAATCATACAATCGCAATCATACAATCACAATCTTACTATCACAATCATACAATCACACTCATACAATCACAATCATACAATCGCAATCATACAATCGCAATGTCACAATCACTATTATACAATCACAGTCATACAATCACAATCATACAATCACAATCATATAATCACAATCATACAATCACAATCATACAATCACGATCATATAATCACGATCATACAATCACAATCATACATCACAATCATACAATCGCAATATTACAATCGCAATCATACAATCGCAATGTCACAATCACTATCATACAATCACAATCATACAATCACTATCATAAAATCACAATCATACAAACGCAATCACACAAGCACAATCATATAATCACAATCATACAAGCAGAATCATATAATCACGATCATACAATCACGATCATACAATCACAATCATACAATCCCAATCATACAATCGCAATATTACAATCGCAATCATACAATCACAATCATACAATTAAAATCATACAATCACAATCATACAATGACAATCATATAGTCACAATCATACAATCATAATCATACAATCACAATCGTACAATCACAATCGTACAATCACAATCATATAATCACAGTCATGCAATCACAATCATGAAATCAAAATCATACAATCACAATCATACAGTCGCAATCATGCAATCACAATCATACAATCACAATCATACAATTAAAATCATACAATCACAATCATACAATCACAATCATACAATCGCAATCATACAATCGCAATGTCACAATCACTATCATACAATTACAATCATACAATCACAATCATACAATCACAATCTTACTATCACAATCATACAATCACACTCATACAATCACAATCATACAATCGCAATCATACAATCGCAATGTCACAATCACTATTATACAATCACAGTCATACAATCACAATCATACAATCACAATCATATAATCACAATCATACAATCACAATCATACAATCATAATCATACAATCACGATCATATAATCACGACCATACAATCAGAATCATACAATCACAGTCATACAATCACAATCATACAATCACAATCATATAATCACAATCATACAATCACAATCATACAATCACAATCATACAATTAAAATCATACAATCACAATCATACAATCACAATCATACAATCGCAATCATACAATCGCAATGTCACAATCACTATCATACAATTACAATCATACAATCACAATCATACAATCACAATCTTACTATCACAATCATACAATCACACTCATACAATCACAATCATACAATCGCAATCAAACAATTGCAATGTCACAATCACTATTATACAATCACAGTCATACAATCACAATCATACAATCACAATCATATAATCACAATCATACAATCACAATCATACAATCATAATCATACAATCACGATCATATAATCACGACCATACAATCAGAATCATACAATCACAGTCATACAATCACAATCATACAATCACAATCATATAATCACAATCATACAATCACAATCATACAATCACGATCATATAATCACGATCATACAATCACAATCATACATCACAATCATACAATCGCAATATTACAATCGCAATCATACAATCGCAATGTCACAATCACTATCATACAATCACAATCATACAATCACTATCATAAAATCACAATCATACAAACGCAATCATACAATCACAATCATATAATCACAATCATACAATCAGAATCATATAATCACGATCATACAATCACGATCATACAATCACGATCATACAATCACAATCATACAATCACAATCATACAGTCACAATCATACAATCACAATCATACAATCACAATCATACAATAAAAGTCATACAATCACAATCATACAATGACAATTATACAATCACAATCAAACAATCACAATCATACAATCACCATCATACAATCACAGTCATGCAATCACAATCATACAATCGCAATCATACAATCGCAATATCACAATCACTATCATACAATCACAATCATACAATCACAGTCATACAATCACAATGAACAATCACAATCATACAATCACAATCATACAATCACAGTCATACAATCACAATCATACAATCGCAATCATACAATCGCAATGTCACAATCACTATCGTACAATCACAATCATATAATCACAGTCATGCAATCACAATCATGAAATCAAAATCATACAATCACAATCATACAGTCGCAATCATGCAATCACAATCATACAATCACAATCATACAATTAAAATCATACAATCACAATCATACAATCACAATCATACAATCACAATCATACAATCGCAATCATACAATCGCAATGTCACAATCACTATCATACAATTACAATCATACAATCACAATCATACAATCACAATCTTACTATCACAATCATACAATCACACTCATACAATCACAATCATACAATCGCAATCATACAATCGCAATGTCACAATCACTATTATACAATCACAGTCATACAATCACAATCATACAATCACAATCATATAATCACAATCATACAATCACAATCATACAATCACGATCATATAATCACGATCATACAATCACGATCATACAATAACAATCATACAATCACAATCATACAATCACCATCATACAATCACCATCATACAATCACAATCACACAATCATAATCATATAATCACACTCATAAAATTGCAATCATACAATCGCAATCATACAATCACAATCATACAATCACAATCATACAATCTGAATCATGCAATTACAATCGTACGATCATAATCATGCAAGAACAATCATACAATCACAATCATGGAACTATAATTATACAACCACAATCATACGATCACAATCATACATTCGCAATCATACAAACACAATCATAAAATCTCAATCATACAATCGCAATGTCACAATCACAATCATACAATCGCAATGTCACAATCACTATCATACAATCACAATCATACAATCACAATCATACAATCACAATCCTACTATCACAATCATACAATCACACTCATACAATCACAATCATACAATCGCAATCATACAATCGCAATGTCACAATCACTATCATACAATCACAATCATACAATCACTATCGTACAATCACAATCATACAAACGCAATCATACAATCACAATCATATATTCACAATTATACCATCACAATCATACAATCACAAGCATACAATCACAATCATACAATCACAATCATACAATCACAATCATACAATCACGATCATATAATCACGATCATACAATCACGATCATACAATCACGATCATACAATCACGATCATACAATCACAATCATACAATCACAATCATACAATCGCAATATTACAATCGCAATCATACAATCACAATCATACAATCACTATCGTACAATCACAATCATACAAACGCAATCATACAGTCACAATCATATAATCACAATCATACAATCACAATCATACAATCATAATCATATAATCACACTCATTAAATTGCAATCATACAATCGCAATCATACAAACACAATCATAAAATCGCAATCATACAATCGCAATGTGACAATCACAATCATACAATCACAATCATACAAACGCAATCATACAATCACAATCATACAATCACAATCATGTAATCACAATTATACAATCACAATCATACAATCACAAGCATACAATCACAATCATACAATCACAATCATACAATCACAATCATACAATCTCAATCATGCAATCACAATCATACAATCAAAATCATACAATCGCAATCATAGAATCACAATCATACAATCACAATCATACAATAACAATCATACAATCACAATCATACAATCACAATCATACAATCACAATCATACAATAAAAGTCATACAATCACATTCATACAATGACAATCATACAATCACAATCATACAATCACAATCATACAAACACAATCATACAATCACAGTCATGCAATCACAATCATACAATCGCAATCATACAATCGCAATATCACAATCACTATCATACAATCACAGTCATACAATCACAATCATACAATCACAATCATACAATCACAGTCATACAATCACAATCATACAATCGCAATCATACAATCGCAATGTCACAATCACTATCGTACAATCACAATCATACAATCCCGATCATACAATCACGATCATACAATCACGATCATACAATCACGATCATACAATCACGATCATACAATCACGATCATACAATCACGATCATACAATCACGATCATACAATCACGATCATACAATCACAATCATATAATCACAGTCATGCAATCAAAATCATGCAATCAAAATCATACAATCACAATCATACAGTCGCAATCATGCAATCACAATCATACAATCACAATCATACAATTAAAATCATACAATCACAATCATACAATCACAATCATAAAATCACAATCATACAAACGCAATCATACAATCACAATCATACAATCACAATCATCCAATTAAAATCATATAATCACAATCATACAATGACAATCATACAATCACAATCATACAATCACAATCATACAATCACAATCATACAATCACAATCATACAATCACAATCATACAATCACAATCATACAATCACATTCATACAATCACAGTCATATAATCACAATCATGCAATCACAATCATACAATCAAAATCATACAATCACAATCATACAGTCGCAATCATGCAATCACAATCATACAATCACAATCATACAATTAAAATCATACAATCACAATCATACAATCACAATCATAAAATCACAATCTTACAATCGCAATCATACAATCGCAATGTCACAATCACTATCATACAATCACAATCATACAATCACAATCATACAATCACAATCTTACTATCACAATCATACAATCACAATCATACAATCGCAATCATACAATCGCAATCATACAATCGCAATGTCACAATCACTATTATACAATCACTGTCATACAATCACGATCATACAATCACGATCATACCATCACGATCATACAATCACGATCATACAATCACGATCATATAATCACGATCATGCAATCACAATCATACATCACAATCATACAATCGCAATATTACAATCGCAATCATACAATCGCAATGTCACAATCACTATCATACAATCACAATCATACAATCACTATCGTACAATCACAATCATACAAACGCAATCATACAATCACAATCATATAATCACAATTATACAATCACAATTATACAATCACAAGCATACAATCACAATCATACAATCACAATCATACAATCACAATCATACAATAAAAGTCATACAATCACAATCATACAATGACAATCATACAATCACAATCATACAATCACAATCATACAATCACGATCATATAATCACGATCATACAATCACGATCATACAATCACAATCATACAATCGCAATATTACAATCGCAATCATACAATCGCAGTGTCACAATCATTATCATACAGTCACAATCATACAATCACAATCATACAATCCCAATCATTCAATCTCAATCATACAATCACAATCATATAATCACAATCATACAATCACAATCATACAATCACCATCATACAATCACGATCATACAATCACAATCACACAATCATAATCATATAATCACACTCATAAAATTGCAATCATACAATCGCAATCATACAATCACAATCATACAATCTGAATCATGCAATGACAATCGTACGATCATAATCATGCAAGAACAATCATACAATCACAATCATGGAACTATAATTATACAACCACAATCATACGATCACACTCATACATTCGCAATCATACAAACACAATCATAAAATCTCAATCATACAATCGCAATGTCACAATCACAATCATACAATCGCAATGTCACAATCACTATCATACAATCACAATCATACAATCACAATCATACAATCACAATCCTACTATCACAATCATACAATCACACTCATACAGTCACAATCATACAATCGCAATCATACAATCGCAATGTCACAATCACTATTATACAATCACAGTCATAAAATCACAATCATACCAGCACAATCATACAATCACGATCATACAATCACGATCATACAATCACGATCATATAATCACGATCATACAATCACAATCATACATCACAATCATACAATCGCAATATTACAATCGCAATCATACAATCGCAATGTCACAATCACTATCATACAATCACAATCATACAATCACTATCGTACAATCACAATCATACAAACGCAATCATACAATCACAATCATATATTCACAATTATACCATCACAATCATACAATCACAAGCATACAATCACAATCATACAATCACAATCATACAATCACGATCATACAATCACGATCATATAATCACGATCATACAATCACGATCATACAATCACGATCATACAATCACGATCATACAATCACAATCACACAATCACAATCATACAATCGCAATATTACAATCGCAATCATACAATCACAATCATACAATCACTATCGTACAATCACAATCATACAAACGCAATCATACAGTCACAATCATATAATCACAATCATACAATCACAATCATACAATCATAATCATATAATCACACTCATTAAATTGCAATCATACAATCGCAATCATACAAACACAATCATAAAATCGCAATCATACAATCGCAATGTGACAATCACAATCATACAATCACAATCATACAAACGCAATCATACAATCACAATCATACAATCACAATCATATAATCACAATTATACAATCACAATCATACAATCACAAGCATACAATCACAATCATACAATCACAATCATACAATCACAATCATACAATCTCAATCATGCAATCACAATCATACAATCAAAATCATGCAATCGCAATCATAGAATCACAATCATACAATCACAATCATACAATAACAATCATACAATCACAATCATACAATCACAATCATACAATCACAATCATACAATCACAATCATACAATAAAAGTCATACAATCACATTCATACAATGACAATCATACAATCATAATCATACAATCACAATCATACAAACACAATCATACAATCACAGTCATGCAATCACAATCATACAATCGCAATCATACAATCGCAATATCACAATCACTATCATACAATCACAGTCATACAATCACAATCATACAATCACAATCATACAATCACAGTCATACAATCACAATCATACAATCGCAATCATACAATCGCAATGTCACAATCACTATCGTACAATCACAATCATACAATCCCGATCATACAATCACGATCATACAATCACGATCATACAATCACGATCATACAATCACGATCATAGAATCACGATCATACAATCACGATCATACAATCACGATCATACAATCACGATCATACAATCACAATCATATAATCACAGTCATGCAATCACAATCATGCAATCAAAATCATACAATCACAATCATACAGTCGCAATCATGCAATCACAATCATACAATCACAATCATACAATTAAAATCATACAATCACAATCATACAATCACAATCATACAATAACAATCATACAATCGCAATCATACAATCGCAATGTCACAATCACTATCATACAATCACAATCATACAATCACAGTCATACAATCACAATCTTACTATCACAATCATACAATCACACTCATACAATCACAATCATACAATCACAATCATATAATCACAATCATACAATCACAATCATACAATCACAATCATACAATCGCAATCATACAATCGTAATGTCACAATCACTATCATACAATTACAATCATACAATCACAATCATACAATCACAATCTAACTATCACAATCATACAATCACACTCATACAATCACAATCATACAATCGCAATCATACAATCGCAATGTCACAATCACTATTATACAATCACAGTCATACAATCACAATCATACAATCACAATCATATAATCACAATCATACAATCACAATCATACAATCACGATCATATAATCACGATCATACACTCACAATCATACAATCACAATCATACAATCACAATCATACAATCACAATCATACAATCACAATCATACAATCACAATCATACAATAAAAGTCATACAATCACAATCATACAATGACAATCATACAAGCACAATCATACAATCACAATCATACAAACACAATCATACAATCACAGTCATGCAATCGCAATCATACAATCGCAATCATACAATCGCAATATCACAATCACTATCATACAATGACAATCATACAATCACAGTCACACAATCACAATCATACAATCACAATCATACAATCACAATCATACAAACGCAATCATACAATCACAATCATATAATCACAATCATACAATCACAATCATTCAACCACAAGCATACAATCACAATCATACAATCACAATCGTACAATCACGATCATACAATCACCATCATACAATGACGATCATACAATCACGATCATACAATCACGATCATACAATCACGATCATACACTCAAAACCATACAATCGCAATATTACAATCGCAATCATACAATCGCAATGTCACAATCATTATCATACAGTCACAATCATACAATCACAATCATACAATCCCAATCATTCAATCTCAATCATTCAATCACAATCATATAATCACAATCATACAATCACAATCATACAATCACCATCATACAATCACCATCATACAATCACAATCACACAATCATAATCATATAATCACACTCATAAAATTGCAATCATACAATCGCAATCATACAATCACAATCATACAATCACAATGATACAATCTGAATCATGCAATTACAATCGTACGATCATAATCATGCAAGAACAATCATACAATCACAATCATGGAACTATAATTATACAACCACAATCATACGATCACAATCATACATTCGCAATCATACAAACACAATCGTAAAATCTCAATCATACAATCGCAATGTCACAATCACAATCATACAATCGCAATGTCACAATCACTATCATACAATCACAATCATACAATCACTATCATACAATCACAATCCTACTATCACAATCATACAATCACACTCATACAATCACAATCATACAATCGCAATCATACAATCGCAATGTCACAATCACTATTATACAATCACAGTCATAAAATCACAATCATACAATAACAATCATACAATCACGATCATACAATCACGATCATACAATCACGATCATATAATCACGATCATACAATCACAATCATACATCACAATCATACAATCGCAATATTACAATCGCAATCATACAATCGCAATCATACAATCACAATCATATAATCACAATTATACCATCACAATCATACAATCACAAGCATACAATCACAATCATACAATCACAATCATACAATCACAATAATACAATCTCAATCATGCAATCACAATCATACAATCAAAATCATAAAATCACAATCATACAATCACAATCATACAATCACAATCATACAATCACGATCGTACAATCACGATCATACAATGACGATCATACAATCACGATCATACAATCACGATCATACAATCACGATCATACAATCACGATCATACAATCACGATCATACAATCACGATCATACAATCACGATCATACAATCACGATCATACAATCACAATCATACAATCGCAATATTACAATCGCAATCATACAATCACAATCATACAATTAAAATCATACAATCACAATCATACAATGACAATCATATAATCACAATCATACAATCATAATCATACAATCACAATCGTACAATCACAATCGTACAATCACAATCGTACAATCACAATCGTACAATCACAATCATACAATCACAATCATACAATCTCAATCATGCAATCACAATCATACAATCAAAATCATACAATCGCAATCATAGAATCACAATCATACAATCACAATCATACAATAACAATCATACAATCACAATCATACAATCACAATCATACAATCACAATCATACAATCACAATCATACAATCACAATCATACAATAAAAGTCATACAATCACATTCATACAATGACAATCATACAATCACAATCATACAATCACAATCATACAAACACAATCATACAATCACAGTCATGCAATCACAATCATACAATCGCAATCATACAATCGCAATATCACAATCACTATCATACAATCACAGTCATACAATCACAATCATACAATCACAATCATACAATCACAGTCATACAATCACAATCATACAATCGCAATCATACAATCGCAATGTCACAATCACTATCGTACAATCACAATCATACAATCCCGATCATGCAATCACGATCATACAATCACGATCATACAATCACGATCATACAATCACGATCATACAATCACGATCATACAATCACGATCATACAATCACGATCATACAATCACGATCATACAATCACGATCATACAATCACAATCATATAATCACAGTCATGCAATCACAATCATGCAATCAAAATCATACAATCACAATCATACAGTCGCAATCATGCAATCACAATCATACAATCACAATCATACAATTAAAATCATACAATCACAATCATACAATCACAATCATACAATCACAATCATACAATCGCAATCATACAATCACAATCATACAATCACAATCATACAATCACAGTCATATAATCACAATCATGCAATCACAATCATACAATCACAATCTTACTATCACAATCATACAATCACAATCATACAATCGCAATCATACAATCGCAATCATACAATCGCAATGTCACAATCACTATTATACAATCACTGTCATACAATCACGGTCATACAATCACGATCATACCATCACGATCATACAATCACGATCATACAATCACGATCATATAATCACGATCATACAATCACAATCATACATCACAATCATACAATCGCAATATTACAATCGCAATCATACAATCGCAATGTCACAATCACAATCATACAATCACAATCATACAATCACAATCATACAATCGCAATCATACAATCGCAATGTCACAATCACTATCATACAATTACAATCATACAATTACAATCATACAATCACAATCTTACTATCACAATCATACAATCACACTCATACAATCACAATCATACAATCGCAATCATACAATCGCAATGTCACAATCACTATTATACAATCACAGTCATACAATCACAATCATACAATCACAATCATTTAATCACAATCATACAATCACAATCATACAATCACGATCATATAATCACGATCATACAATCACAATCATACATCACAATCATACAATCGCAATATTACAATCGCAATCATACAATCGCAATGTCACAATCACTATCATACAATCACAATCATACAATCACTATAATAAAATCACAATCATACAAACGCAATCATACAATCACAATCATATAATCACAATCATACAATCAGAATCATATAATCACGATCATACAATCACGATCATATAATCACAATCATACAATCACAATCATACAGTCACAATCATACAATCACAATCATACAATCACAATCATACAATAAATGTCATACAATCACAATCATACAATGACAATTATACAATCACAATCAAACAATCACAATCATACAATCACCATCATACAATCACAGTCATGCAATCACAATCATACAATCGCAATCATACAATCGCAATATCACAATCACTATCATACAGTCACAATCATACAATCACAATCATACAATCACAATCATACAATAAAAGTCATACAATCACAGTCATACAATCACAATGATACAATCACAATCATACAATCGCAATCATACAATCACAGTCATACAATCACAATCATACAATCGCAATCATACAATCGCAATGTCACAATCACTATCGTACAATCACAATCATACAATCACAATCAAACAATCACGATCATACAATCACGATCATACAATCACGATCATACAATCACGATCATACAATCACAATCATACAATCCCAATCATACAATCGCAATATTACAATCGCAATCATACAATCACAATCATACAATGACAATCATACAATCACAATCATACAATGACAATCATACAATGACAATCATACAATCACAATCATACAATCACAATCATACAATCACAATCATACAATCACAATCATATAATCACAATCATGCAATCACAATCATACAATCAAAATCACACAATCACAATCATACAGTCGCAATCATGCAATCAAAATCATACAATCACAATCATACAATTAAAATCATACAATCACAATCATACAATCACAATCATACAATCACAATCATACAATCACAATCTTACAATCGCAATCATACAATCGCAATGTCACAATCACTATCATACAATCACAATCATACAATCACAATCTTACTATCACAATCATACAATCACACTCATACAATCACAATCATACAATCGCAATCATACAATCGCAATGTCACAATCACTATTATACAATCACAGTCATACAATCACAATCATACAATCACGATCATACAATCACGATCATACAATCACGATCATACAATCACGATCATATAATCACGATCATACAATCACAATCATACATCACAATCATACAATCGCAATATTACAATCGCAATCATACAATCGCAATGTCACAATCACTATCATACAATCACAATCATACAATCACTATCGTACAATCACAATCATACAATCACAATCTTACTATCACAATCATACAATCACACTCATACAATCACAATCATACAATCGCAATCATACAATCGCAATGTCACAATCACTATTATACAATCACAGTCATACAATCACAATCATACAATCACAATCATATAATCACAATCATACAATCACAATCATACAATCACGATCATATAATCACGATCATACAATCACAATCATACATCACAATCATACAATCGCAATATTACAATCGCAATCATACAATCGCAATGTCACAATCACTATCATACAATCACAATCATACAATCACTATAATAAAATCGCAATCATACAAACGCAATCATACAATCACAATCATATAATCACAATCATACAATCAGAATCATATAATCACGATCATACAATCACGATCATACAATCACGATCATACAATCACAATCATACAATCACAATCATACAGTCACAATCATACAATCACAATCATACAATCACAATCATACAATAAATGTCATACAATCACAATCATACAATGACAATTATACAATCACAATCAAACAATCACAATCATACAATCACCATCATACAATCACAGTCATGCAATCACAATCATACAATCGCAATCATACAATCGCATTATCACAATCACTATCATACAGTCACAATCATACAATCACAATCATACAATCACAATCATACAATAAAAGTCATACAATCACAGTCATACAATCACAATGATACAATCACAATCATACAATCACAATCATACAATCACAGTCATACAATCACAATCATACAATCGCAATCATACAATCGCAATGTCACAATCACTATCGTACAATCACAATCATACAATCACAATCAAACAATCACGATCATACAATCACGATCATACAATCACGATCATACAATCACAATCATACAATCCCAATCATACAATCGCAATATTACAATCGCAATCATACAACCACAATCATACAATGACAATCATACAATCACAATCATACAATGACAATCATACAATGACAATCATACAATGACAATCATACAATCACAATCATACAATCACAATCATACAATCACAATCATACAATCACAATCATATAATCACAATCATGCAATCACAATCATACAATCAAAATCACACAATCACAATCATACAGTCGCAATCATGCAATCAAAATCATACAATCACAATCATACAATTAAAATCATACAATCACAATCATACAATCACAATCATACAATCACAATCATACAATCACAATCTTACAATCGCAATCATACAATCGCAATGTCACAATCACTATCATACAATCACAATCATACAATCACAATCTTACTATCACAATCATACAATCACACTCATACAATCACAATCATACAATCGCAATCATACAATCGCAATGTCACAAATCACTATTATACAATCACAGTCATACAATCACAATCATACAATCACGATCATACAATCACGATCATACAATCACGATCATACAATCACGATCATATAATCACGATCATACAATCACAATCATACATCACAATCATACAATCGCAATATTACAATCGCAATCATACAATCGCAATGTCACAATCACTATCATACAATCACAATCATACAATCACTATCGTACAATCACAATCATACAAACGCAATCATACAATCACAATCATATAATCACAATTATACAATCACAATCATACAATCACAAGCATACAATCACAATCATACAATCACAATCATACAATCACAATCATACAATCTCAATCATGCAATCACAATCATACAATCAAAATCATACAATCACAATCATACAATCACAATCATACAATCACAATCATACAATCACAATCATACAATCACAATCATACAATCACAATCATACAATAAAAGTCATACAATCACAATCATACAATGACAATCATACAAGCACAATCATACAATCACAATCATACAAACACAATCATACAATCACAGTCATGCAATCACAATCATACAATCGCAATCATACAATCGCAATATCACAATCACTATCATACAATAACAATCATACAATCACAGTCACACAATCACAATCATACAATCACAATCATACAATCACAATCATACAATCACAATCATACAATCACAATCATACAATAAAAGTCATACAATCACAGTCATACAATCACAATGATACAATCACAATCATACAATCACAATCATACAATCACAGTCATACAATCACAATCATACAATCGCAATCATACAATCGCAATGTCACAATCACTATCGTACAATCACAATCATACAATCACAATCAAACAATCACGATCATACAATCACGATCATACAATCACGATCATACAATCACGATCATACAATCACAATCATACAATCCCAATCATACAATCGCAATATTACAATCGCAATCATACAATCACAATCATACAATGACAATCATACAATCACAATCATACAATGACAATCATACAATGACAATCATACAATCACAATCATACAATCACAATCATACAATCACAATCATACAATCACAATCATATAATCACAATCATGCAATCACAATCATACAATCAAAATCGCACAATCACAATCATACAATCACAATCATACAAACGCAATCATACAATCACAATCATATAATAACAATCATACAATCACAATCATTCAACCACAAGCATACAATCACAATCATACAATCACAATCATACAATCACGATCATACAATCACCATCATACAATGACGATCATACAATCACGATCATACAATCACGATCATACAATCACGATCATACACTCACAATCATACAATCGCAATATTACAATCGCAATCATACAATCGCAATGTCACAATCATTATCATACAGTCACAATCATACAATCACAATCATACAATCCCAATCATTCAATTTCAATCATACAATCACAATCATATAATCACAATCATACAATCACAATCATACAATCACCATCATACAATCACCATCATACAATCACAATCACACAATCATAATCATATAATCACACTCATAAAATTGCAATCATACAATCGCAATCATACAATCACAATCATACAATCACAATGATACAATCTGAATCATGCAATTACAATCGTACGATCATAATCATGCAAGAACAATCATACAATCACAATCATGGAACTATAATTATACAACCACAATCATACGATCACAATCATACATTCGCAATCATACAAACACAATCATAAAATCTCAATCATACAATCGCAATGTCACTATCACAATCATACAATCGCAATGTCACAATCACTATCATACAATCACAATCATACAATCACAATCATACAATCACAATCCTACTATCACAATCATACAATCACACTCATACAATCACAATCATACAATCGCAATCATACAATCGCAATGTCACAATCACTATTATACAATCACAGTCATAAAATCACAATCATACAATCACAATCATACAATCACGATCATACAATCACGATCATACAATCACGATCATATAATCACGATCATACAATCACAATCATACATCACAATCATACAATCGCAATATTACAATCGCAATCATACAATCGCAATGTCACAATCACTATCATACAATCACAATCATACAATCACTATCGTACAATCACAATCATACAAACGCAATCATACAATCACAATCATATAATCACAATTATACCATCACAATCATACAATCACAAGCATACAATCACAATCATACAATCACAATCATACAATCTCAATCATGCAATCACAATCATACAATCAAAATCATAAAATCACAATCATACAATCACAATCATACAATCACGATCATACAATCACGATCATACAATCACGATCATACAATCACGATCATACAATCACGATCATACAATGACGATCATACAATCACGATCATACAATCACGATCATACAATCACGATCATACAATCACGATCATACAATCACGATCATACAATCACGATCATACAATCACAATCATACAATCGCAATATTACAATCGCAATCATACAATCACAATCATACAAATAAAATCATACAATCACAATCATACAATGACAATCATATAATCACAATCATACAATCAGAATCATACAATCACAAATCGTACAATCACAATCGTACAATCACAATCGTACAATCACAATCGTACAATCACAATCATATAATCACAGTCATGCAATCACAATCATGAAATCAAAATCATACAATCACAATCATACAGTCGCAATCATGCAATCACAATCATACAATCACAATCATACAATTAAAATCATACAATCACAATCATACAATCACAATCATACAATCACAATCATACAATCGCAATCATACAATCGCAATGTCACAATCACTATCATACAATTACAATCATACCATCACAATCATACAATCACAATCTTACTATCACAATCATACAATCACACTCATACAATCACAATCATACAATCGCAATCATACAATCGCAATGTCACAATCACTATTATACAATCACAGTCATACAATCACAATCATACAATCACAATCATATAATCACAATCATACAATCACAATCATACAATCATAATCATACAATCACGATCATATAATCACGATCATACAATCAGAATCATACAATCACAGTCATACAATCACAATCATACAATCACAATCATATAATCACAATCATACAATCACAATCATACAATCACGATCATATAATCACGATCATACAATCACAATCATACATCACAATCATACAATCGCAATATTACAATCGCAATCATACAATCGCAATGTCACAATCACTATCATACAATCACAATCATACAATCACTATCATAAAATCACAATCATACAAACGCAATCATACAATCACAATCATATAATCACAATCACACAATCAGAATCATATAATCACGATCATACAATCACGATCATACAATCACGATCATACAATCACAATCATACAATCACAATCATACAGTCACAATCATACAATCACAATCATGCAATCGCAATCATACAATCGCAATGTCACAATCACTATCGTACAATCACAATCATACAATCACGATCATACAATCACGATCATACAATCACGATCATACAATCACGATCATACAATCACGATCATACAATCACAATCATACAATCACAATCATACAATCACAATCATACAATCACGATCATACAATCACGATCATACAATCACGATCATACAATCACGATCATACAATCACAATCATACAATCACAATCATACAATCACAATCATACAATCACAATCATACAATCACAATCTTACAATCACAATCATACAATCACAATCATACAATAAAAGTCATACAATCACGATCATACAATCACGATCATACAATCACAATCATACAATCATGATCATATAATCACGATCATACAATCACAATCATACTTCACAATCATACAATCGCAATATTACAATCGCAATCATACAATCGCAATGTCACAATCACTATCATACAATCACAATCATACAATCACTATCATAAAATCACAATCATACAAACGCAATCATACAATCACAATCATATAATCACAATCATACAATCAGAATCATATAATCACGATCATACAATCACGATCATACAATCACGATCATACAATCACCATCATACAATCACAATCATACAATCACAATCATACAATCACAATCATACAATCACAATCATACAATCACAATCATACAATCACAATCATACAATCACAATCATACAATCACAATCATACAATCACAATCATACAAACACAATCATACAATAAAAGTCATACAATCACAATCATACAATGACAATTATACAATCACAATCATACAATCACAATCATACAAACACAATCATACAATCACAGTCATGCAATCACAATCATACAATCGCAATCATACAATGGCAATCATACAATCGCAATATCACAATCACTATCATACAATCACAATCATACAATAACAGTCATACAATCACAATCATACAATCACAATCATACAATCACAATCATACAATCACAATCATACAATCACAGTCATACAATCAAAATCATACAATCGCAATCATACAAACGCAATGTCACAATCACTATCGTACAATCACAATCATACAATCACAATCATACAGTCACGATCATGCAATCACGATCATACAATCACGATCATACAATCACAATCATACAATCCCAATCATACAATCGCAATATTACAATCGCAATCATACAATCACAATCATCCAATTAAAATCATATAATCACAATCATACAATGACAATCATACAATCGCAATCATACAATCACAATCATACAATCACAATCATACAATCACAATCATACAATCACAATCATACAATCACAATCATACAATCACAGTCATATAATCACAATCATGCAATCACAATCATACAATCAAAATCATACAATCACAATCATACAGTCGCAATCATGCAATCACAATCATACAATCACAATCATACAATTAAAATCATACAATCACAATCATACAATCACAATCATAAAATCACAATCTTACAATCGCAATCATACAATCGCAATGTCACAATCACTATCATACAATCACAATCATACAATCACAATCATACAATCACAATCATACAATCACAATCTTACTATCACAATCATGCAATCACAATCATACAATCGCAATCATACAATCGCAATGTCACAATCACTATTATACAATCACTGTCATACAATCACGATCATACAATCACGATCATACCATCACGATCATACAATCACGATCATACAATCACGATCATATAATCACGATCATACAATCACAATCATACATCACAATCATACAATCGCAATATTACAATCGCAATCATACAATCGCAATGTCACAATCACTATCATACAATCACAATCATACAATCACTATCGTACAATCACAATCATACAAACGCAATCATACAATCACAATCATATAATCACAATTATACAATCACAATTATACAATCACAAGCATACAATCACAATCATACAATCACAATCATACAATCACAATCATACAATCTCAATCATGCAATCAAAATCATACAATCAAAATCATACAATCACAATCATACAATCACAATCATACAATCACAATCATACAATCACAATCATACAATCACAATCATACAATAAAAGTCATACAATCACAATCATACAATGACAATCATACAATCACAATCATACAATCACAATCATACAAACACAATCATACAATCACAGTCATGCAATCACAATCATACAATCGCAATATCACAATCACTACCATACAATAACAATCATACAATCACAGTCATACAATCACAATCATACAATCACAATCATACAATCATAATCATACAATCACAGTCATACAATCACAATCATACAATCGCAATCATACAATCGCAATGTCACAATCACTATCGTACAATCACAATCATACAATCACAATCATACAATCACGATCATACAATCACGATCATATAATCACGATCATACAATCACGATCATACAATCACGATCATACAATCACAATCATACAATCACAGTCATACAATCGCAATCATACAATCGCAATCATACAATCGCAATGTCACAATCACTATCGTACAATCACAATCATACAATCACGATCATACAATCACGATCATACAATCACGATCATACAATCACGATCATACAATCACGATCATACAATCAGGATCATACAATCACGATCATACAATCACGATCATACAATCACGATCATACAATCACGATCATACAATCACGATCATACAATCACGATCATACAATCACAATCATACAATCGCAATATTACAATCGCAATCATACAATCACAATCATACAATTAAAATCATACAATCACAATCATACAATGACAATCATATAATCACAATCATACAATCATAATCATACAATCACAATCGTACAATCACAATCGTACAATCACAATCATATAATCACAGTCATGCAATCACAATCATGAAATCAAAATCATACAATCACAATCATACAGTCGCAATCATGCAATCACAATCATACAATCACAATCATACAATTAAAATCATACAATCACAATCATACAATCACAATCATACAATCACAATCATACAATCGCAATCATACAATCGCAATGTCACAATCACTATCATACAATTACAATCATACAATCACAATCATACAATCACAATCTTACTATCACAATCATACAATCACACTCATACAATCACAATCATACAATCGCAATCATACAATCGCAATGTCACAATCACTATTATACAATTACAATCATATAATCACAATCATACAATCACAATCATACAATCATAATCATACAATCACGATCATATAATCACGATCATACAATCAGAATCATACAATCACAGTCATACAATCACAATCATACAATCACAATCATATAATCACAATCATACAATCACAATCATACAATCACAATCATACAATCACGATCATATAATCACGATCATACAATCACTATCATAAAATCACAATCATACAAACGCAATCATACAATCGCAATGTCACAATCACTATCATACAATTACAATCATACAATCACAATCATACAATCACAATCTTACTATCACAATCATACAATCACACTCATACAATCACAATCATACAATCGCAATCATACAATCGCAATGTCACAATCACTATTATACAATCACAGTCATACAATCACAATCATACAATCACAATCATATAATCACAATCATACAATCACAATCATACAATCACGATCATATAATCACGATCATACAATCACAATCATACATCACAATCATACAATCGCAATATTACAATCGCAATCATACAATCGCAATGTCACAATCACTATCATACAATCACAATCATACAATCACTATCATAAAATCACAATCATACAAACGCAATCATACAATCACAATCATATAATCACAATCATACAATCAGAATCATATAATCACGATCATACAATCACGATCATACAATCACGATCATACAATCACAATCATACAATCACAATCATATAGTCACAATCATACAATCACAATCATACAATCACAATCATACAATAAAAGTCATACAATCACAGTCATACAATCACAATGATACAATCACAATCATACAATCACAATCATACAATCACAGTCATACAATCACAATCATACAATCGCAATCATACAATCGCAATGTCACAATCACTATCGTACAATCACAATCATACAATCACAATCAAACAATCACGATCATACAATCACGATCATACAATCACGATCATACAATCACGATCATACAATCACAATCATACAATCCCAATCATACAATCGCAATATTACAATCGCAATCATACAATCACAATCATACAATAACAATCATACAATCACAATCATACAATGACAATCATACAATGACAATCATACAATCACAATCATACAATCACAATCATACAATCACAATCATATAATCACAATCATGCAATCACAATCATACAATCAAAATCACACAATCACAATCATACAGTCGCAATCATGCAATCAAAATCATACAATCACAATCATACAATTAAAATCATACAATCACAATCATACAATCACAATCATACAATCACAATCTTACAATCGCAATCATACAATCGCAATGTCACTATCACTATCATACAATCACAATCATACAATCACAATCTTACTATCACAATCATACAATCACACTCATACAATCACAATCATACAATCGCAATCATACAATCGCAATGTGACAATCACTATTATACAATCACAGTCATACAATCACAATCATACAATCACGATCATACAATCACGATCATACAATCACGATCATACAATCACGATCATATAATCACGATCATACAATCACAATCATACATCACAATCATACAATCGCAATATTACAATCGCAATCATACAATCGCAATGTCACAATCACTATCATACAATCACAATCATACAATCACTATCGTACAATCACAATCATACAAACGCAATGATACAATCACAATCATATAATCACAATTATACCATCACAATCATACAATCACAAGCATACAATCACAATCATACAATCACAATCATACAATCACAATAATACAATCTCAATCATGCAATCACAATCATACAATCAAAATCATAAAATCACAATCATACAATCACAATCATACAATCACAATCATACAATCACGATCATACAATCACGATCATACAATCACGATCATACAATCACGATCATACAATGACGATCATACAATCACGATCATACAATCACGATCATACAATCACGATCATACAATCACGATCATACAATCACGATCATACAATCACGATCATACAATCACGATCATACAATCACGATCATACAATCACGATCATACAATCACGATCATACAATCACAACCATACAATCGCAATATTACAATCGCAATCATACAATCACAATCATACAATTAAAATCATACAATCACAATCATACAGTCGCAATCATGCAATCACAATCATACAATCACAATCATACAATTAAAATCATACAATCACAATCATACAATCGCAATCATACAATCGCAATGTCACAATCACTATCATACAATTACAATCATACAATCACAATCATACAATCACAATCTTACTATCACAATCATACAATCACACTCATACAATCACAATCATACAATCGCAATCATACAATCGCAATGTCACAATCACTATTATACAATCACAGTCATACAATCACAATCATACAATCACGATCATACAATCACGATCATACAATCACGATCATACAATCACGATCATATAATCACGATCATACAATCACAATCATACATCACAATCATACAATCGCAATATTACAATCGCAATCATACAATCGCAATGTCACAATCACTATCATACAATCACAATCATACAATCACTATCGTACAATCACAATCATACAAACGCAATCATACAATCACAATCATATAATCACAATTATACAATCACAATCATACAATCACAAGCATACAATCACAATCATACAATCACAATCATACAATCACAATCATACAATCTCAATCATGCAATCACAATCATACAATCAAAATCATACAATCACAATCATACAATCACAATCATACAATCACAATCATACAATCACAATCATACAATCACAATCATACAATCACAATCATACAATCACAATCATACAATCACAATCATACAATCACAATCATACAATAAAAGTCATACAATCACAATCATACAATGACAATCATACAAGCACAATCATACAATCACAATCATACAAACACAATCATACAATCACAGTCATGCAATCACAATCATACAATCGCAATCATACAATCGCAATATCACAATCACTATCATACAATAACAATCATACAATCACAGTCACACAATCACAATCATACAATCACAATCATACAATCACAATCATACAAACGCAATCATACAATCACAATCATATAATCACAATCATACAATCACAATCATTCAACCACAAGCATACAATCACAATCATACAATCACAATCATACAATCACGATCATACAATCACCATCATACAATGACGATCATACAATCACGATCATACAATCACGATCATACAATCACGATCATACACTCACAATCATACAATCGCAATATTACAATCGCAATCATACAATCGCAATGTCACAATCATTATCATACAGTCACAATCATACAATCACAATCATACAATCCCAATCATTCAATCTCAATCATACAATCACAATCATATAATCACAATCATACAATCACAATCATACAATCACCATCATACAATCACCATCATACAATCACAATCACACAATCATAATCATATAATCACACTCATAAAATTGCAATCATACAATCGCAATCATACAATCACAATCATACAATCACAATGATACAATCTGAATCATGCAATTACAATCGTACGATCATAATCATGCAAGAACAATCATACAATCACAATCATGGAACTATAATTATACAACCACAATCATACGATCACAATCATACATTCGCAATCATACAAACACAATCATAAAATCTCAATCATACAATCGCAATGTCACAATCACAATCATACAATCGCAATGTCACAATCACTATCATACAATCACAATCATACAATCACAATCATACAATCACAATCATACAATCACAATCCTACTATCACAATCATACAATCACACTCATACAATCACAATCATACAATCGCAATCATACAATCGCAATGTCACAATCACTATTATACAATCACAGTCATAAAATCACAATCATACAATCACAATCATACAATCACGATCATACAATCACGATCATACAATCACAACCATACAATCGCAATATTACAATCGCAATCATACAATCACAATCATACAATTAAAATCATACAATCACAATCATACAGTCGCAATCATGCAATCACAATCATACAATCACAATCATACAATTAAAATCATACAATCACAATCATACAATCACAATCATACAATCACAATCATACAATCGCAATCATACAATCGCAATGTCACAATCACTATCATACAATTACAATCATACAATCACAATCATACAATCACAATCTTACTATCACAATCATACAATCACACTCATACAATCACAATCATACAATCGCAATCATACAATCGCAATGTCACAATCACTATTATACAATCACAGTCATACAATCACAATCATACAATCACAATCATATAATCAGAATCATACAATCACAGTCATACAATCACAATCATACAATCACAATCATATAATCACAATCATACAATCACAATCATACAATCACGATCATATAATCACGATCATACAATCACAATCATACATCACAATCATACAATCGCAATATTACAATCGCAATCATACAATCGCAATGTCACAATCACTATCATACAATCACAATCATACAATCACTATCATAAAATCACAATCATACAAACGCAATCATACAATCGCAATCATATAATCACAAACATACAATCAGAATCATATAATCACGATCATACAATCACGATCATACAATCACGATCATACAATCACAATCATACAATCACAATCATACAGTCACAATCATACAATCACAATAATACAATCACAATCATACAATAAAAGTCATACAATCACAATCATACAATGACAATTATACAATCACAATCAAACAATCACAATCATACAATCACCATCATACAATCACAGTCATGCAATCACAATCATAAAATCGCAATCATACAATCGCAATATCACAATCACTATCATACAATCACAATCATACAATCACAGTCATACAATCACAATCACACAATCGCAATCATACAATCGCTATGTCACAATCACTATCGTACAATCACAATCATATAATCACAGTCATGCAATCACAATCATGAAATCAAAATCATACAATCACAATCATACAGTCGCAATCATGCAATCACAATCATACAATCACAATCATACAATTAAAATCATACAATCACAATCATACAATCACAATCATACAATCACAATCATACAATCGCAATCATACAATCGCAATGTCACAATCACTATCATACAATTACAATCATACAATCACAATCATACAATCACAATCTTACTATCACAATCATACAATCACACTCATACAATCACAATCATACAATCGCAATCATACAATCGCAATGTCACAATCACTATTATACAATCACAGTCATACAATCACAATCATACAATCACAATCATATAATCACTATCATACAATCACAATCATACAATCACTATCATAAAATCACAATCATACAAACGCAATCATACAATCACAATCATATAATCACAATCATACAATCAGAATCATATAATCACGATCATACAATCACGATCATACAATCACGATCATACAATCACAATCATACAATCACAATCATACAGTCACAGTCATACAATCACAATCATACAATCACAATCATACAATAAAAGTCATACAATCACAATCATACAATGACAATTATACAATCACAATCAAACAATCACAATCATACAATCACCATCATACAATCAGAGTCATGCAATCACAATCATACAATCGCAATCATACAATCGCAATATCACAATCACTATCATACAATCACAATCATACAATCACAGTCATACAATCACAATGATACAATCACAATCATACAATCACAATCATACAATCACAGTCATACAATCACAATCATACAATCGCAATCATACAATCACAATCATACATCACAATCATACAATCGCAATATTACAATCGCAATCATACAATCGCAATGTCACAATCACTATCATACAATCACAATCATACAATCACTATCATAAAATCACAATCATACAAACGCAATCATACAATCACAATCATATAATCACAATCATACAATCAGAATCATATAATCACGATCATACAATCACGATCATACAATCACGATCATACAATCACAATCATACAATCACAATCATACAGTCACAATCATACAATCACAATCATACAATCACAATCTTACAATCGCAATCGTACAATCGCAATGTCACTATCACTATCATACAATCACAATCATACAATCACAATCTTACTATCACAATCATACAATCACACTCATACAATCACAATCATACAATCACAATCATACAATCACAATCATACAATCACAATCTTACAATCGCAATCATACAATCGCAATGTCACTATCACTATCATACAATCTCAATCATACAATCACAATCTTACTATCACAATCATACAATCACACTCATACAATCACAATCATACAATCGCAATCATACAATCGCAATGTGACAATCACTATTACACAATCACAGTCATACAATCACAATCATACAATCACGATCATACAATCACGATCATACAATCACGATCATACAATCACGATCATATAATCACGATCATACAATCACAATCATGCATCACAATCATACAATCGCAATATTACAATCGCAATCATACAATCGCAATGTCACAATCACTATCATACAATCACAATCATACAATCACTATCGTACAATCACAATCATACAAACGCAATCATACAATCACAATCATATAATCACAATTATACCATCACAATCATACAATCACAAGCATACAATCACAATCATACAATCACAATCATACAATCACAATAATACAATCTCAATCATGCAATCACAATCATACAATCAAAATCATAAAATCACAATCATACAATCACAATCATCCAATCACAATCATACAATCACGATCATACAATCACGATCATACAATCACGATCATACAATGACGATCATACAATCACGATCATACAATCACGATCATACAATCACGATCATACAATCACGATCATACAATCACGATCATACAATCACGATCATACAATCACGATCATACAATCACAACCATACAATCGCAATATTACAATCGCAATCATACAATCACAATCATACAATTAAAATCATACAATCACAATCATACAGTCGCAATCATGCAATCACAATCATACAATCACAATCATACAATTAAAATCATACAATCACAATCATACAATCACAATCATACAATCACAATCATACAATCGCAATCATACAATCGCAATGTCACAATCACTATCATACAATTACAATCATACAATCACAATCATACAATCACAATCTTACTATCACAATCATACAATCACACTCATACAATCACAATCATACAATCGCAATCATACAATCGCAATGTCACAATCACTATTATACAATCACAGTCATACAATCACAATCATACAATCACAATCATATAATCAGAATCATACAATCACAGTCATACAATCACAATCATACAATCACAATCATATAATCACAATCATACAATCACAATCATACAATCACGATCATATAATCACGATCATACAATCACAATCATACATCACAATCATACAATCGCAATATTACAATCGCAATCATACAATCGCAATGTCACAATCACTATCATACAATCACAATCATACAATCACTATCATAAAATCACAATCATACAAACGCAATCATACAATCGCAATCATATAATCACAATCATACAATCAGAATCATATAATCACGATCATACAATCACGATCATACAATCACGATCATACGATCACAATCATACAATCACAATCATACAGTCACAATCATACAATCACAATAATACAATCACAATCATACAATAAAAGTCATATAATCACAATCATACAATGACAATTATACAATCACAATCAAACAATCACAATCATACAATCACCATCATACAATCACAGTCATGCAATCACAATCATAAAATCGCAATCATACAATCGCAATATCACAATCACTATCATACAATCACAATCATACAATCACAGTCATACAATCACAATGAACAATCACAATCATACAATCACAATCATACAATCACAGTCATACAATCACAATCACACAATCGCAATCATACAATCGCTATGTCACAATCACTATCGTACAATCACAATCATATAATCACAGTCATGCAATCACAATCATGAAATCAAAATCATACAATCACAATCATACAGTCGCAATCATGCAATCACAATCATACAATCACAATCATACAATTAAAATCATACAATCACAATCATACAATCACAATCATACAATCACAATCATACAATCGCAATCATACAATCGCAATGTCACAATCACTATCATACAATTACAATCATACAATCACAATCATACAATCACAATCTTACTATCACAATCATACAATCACACTCATACAATCACAATCATACAATCGCAATCATACAATCGCAATGTCACAATCACTATTATACAATCACAGTCATACAATCACAATCATACAATCACAATCATATAATCACTATCATACAATCACAATCATACAATCACTATCATAAAATCACAATCATACAAACGCAATCATACAATCACAATCATATAATCACAATCATACAATCAGAATCATATAATCACGATCATACAATCACGATCATACAATCACAATCATACAATCACAATCATACAGTCACAGTCATACAATCACAATCATACAATCACAATCATACAATAAAAGTCATACAATCACAATCATACAATGACAATTATACAATCACAATCAAACAATCACAATCATACAATCACCATCATACAATCAGAGTCATGCAATCACAATCATACAATCGCAATCATACAATCGCAATATCACAATCACTATCATACAATCACAATCATACAATCACAGTCATACAATCACAATGATACAATCACAATCATACAATCACAATCATACAATCACAGTCATACAATCACAATCATACAATCGCAATCATACAATCGCAATGTCACAATCACTATCGTACAATCACAATCATACAATCACAATCATACAATCACGATCATACAATCACGATCATACAATCACGATCATACAATCACGATCATACAATCACAATCATACAATCCCAATCATACAATCGCAATATTCCAATCGCAATCATACAATCACAATCATACAATGACAATCATACAATCACAATCATACAATGACAATCATACAATGACAATCATACAATCACAATCATACAATCACAATCATACAATCACAATCATATAATCACAATCATGCAATCACAATCATACAATCAAAATCACACAATCACAATCATACAGTCGCAATCATGCAATCAAAATCATACAATCACAATCATACAATTAAAATCATACAATCACAATCATACAATCACAATCATACAATCACAATCTTACAATCGCAATCATACAATCGCAATGTCACAATCACTATCATACAATCACAATCATACAATCACAATCATACAATCACGATCATACAATCACGATCATACAATCACGATCATACAATCACAATCATACAATCACAATCATACAATCACAGTCATACAATCGCAATCATACAATCGCAATCATACAATCGCAATGTCACAATCACTATCGTACAATCACAATCATACAATCACGATCATACAATCACGATCATACAATCACGATCATACAATCACGATCATACAATCACGATCATACAATCACGATCATACAATCACGATCATACAATCACGATCATACAATCACGATCATACAATCACAATCATACAATCGCAATATTACAATCGCAATCATACAATCACAATCATACAATTAAAATCATACAATCACAATCATACAATGACAATCATATAATCACAATCATCCAATCATAATCATACAATCACAATCGTACAATCACAATCGTACAATCACATTCATATAATCACAGTCATGCAATCACAATCATGAAATCAAAATCATACAATCACAATCATACAGTCGCAATCATGCAATCACAATCATACAATCACAATCATACAATTAAAATCATACAATCACAATCATACAATCACAATCATACAATCACAATCATACAATCGCAATCATACAATCGCAATGTCACAATCACTATCATACAATTACAATCATACAATCACAATCATACAATCACAATCTTACTATCACAATCATACAATCACACTCATACAATCACAATCATACAATCGCAATCATACAATCGCAATGTCACAATCACTATTATACAATCACAGTCATACAATCACAATCATACAATCACAATCATATAATCACTATCATACAATCACAATCATACAATCACTATCATAAAATCACAATCATACAAACGCAATCATACAATCACAATCATATAATCACAATCATACAATCAGAATCATATAATCACGATCATACAATCACGATCATACAATCACGATCATACAATCACAATCATACAATCACAATCATACAGTCACAGTCATACAATCACAATCATACAATCACAATCATACAATAAAAGTCATACAATCACAATCATACAATGACAATTATACAATCACAATCAAACAATCACAATCATACAATCACCATCATACAATCAGAGTCATGCAATCACAATCATACAATCGCAATCATACAATCGCAATATCACAATCACTATCATACAATCACAATCATACAATCACAGTCATACAATCACAATGATACAATCACAATCATACAATCACAATCATACAATCACAGTCATACAATCACAATCATACAATCGCAATCATACAATCACAATCATACATCACAATCATACAATCGCAATATTACAATCGCAATCATACAATCGCAATGTCACAATCACTATCATACAATCACAATCATACAATCACTATCATAAAATCACAATCATACAAACGCAATCATACAATCACAATCATATAATCACAATCATACAATCAGAATCATATAATCACGATCATACAATCACGATCATACAATCACGATCATACAATCACAATCATACAATCACAATCATACAGTCACAATCATACAATCACAATCATACAATCACAATCTTACAATCGCAATCGTACAATCGCAATGTCACTATCACTATCATACAATCACAATCATACAATCACAATCTTACTATCACAATCATACAATCACACTCATACAATCACAATCATACAATCACAATCATACAATCACAATCATACAATCACAATCTTACAATCGCAATCATACAATCGCAATGTCACTATCACTATCATACAATCTCAATCATACAATCACAATCTTACTATCACAATCATACAATCACACTCATACAATCACAATCATACAATCGCAATCATACAATCGCAATGTGACAATCACTATTACACAATCACAGTCATACAATCACAATCATACAATCACGATCATACAATCACGATCATACAATCACGATCATACAATCACGATCATATAATCACGATCATACAATCACAATCATGCATCACAATCATACAATCGCAATATTACAATCGCAATCATACAATCGCAATGTCACAATCACTATCATACAATCACAATCATACAATCACTATCGTACAATCACAATCATACAAACGCAATCATACAATCACAATCATATAATCACAATTATACCATCACAATCATACAATCACAAGCATACAATCACAATCATACAATCACAATCATACAATCACAATAATACAATCTCAATCATGCAATCACAATCATACAATCAAAATCATAAAATCACAATCATACAATCACAATCATCCAATCACAATCATACAATCACGATCATACAATCACGATCATACAATCACGATCATACAATGACGATCATACAATCACGATCATACAATCACGATCATACAATCACGATCATACAATCACGATCATACAATCACGATCATACAATCACGATCATACAATCACGATCATACAATCACAACCATACAATCGCAATATTACAATCGCAATCATACAATCACAATCATACAATTAAAATCATACAATCACAATCATACAGTCGCAATCATGCAATCACAATCATACAATCACAATCATACAATTAAAATCATACAATCACAATCATACAATCACAATCATACAATCACAATCATACAATCGCAATCATACAATCGCAATGTCACAATCACTATCATACAATTACAATCATACAATCACAATCATACAATCACAATCTTACTATCACAATCATACAATCACACTCATACAATCACAATCATACAATCGCAATCATACAATCGCAATGTCACAATCACTATTATACAATCACAGTCATACAATCACAATCATACAATCACAATCATATAATCAGAATCATACAATCACAGTCATACAATCACAATCATACAATCACAATCATATAATCACAATCATACAATCACAATCATACAATCACGATCATATAATCACGATCATACAATCACAATCATACATCACAATCATACAATCGCAATATTACAATCGCAATCATACAATCGCAATGTCACAATCACTATCATACAATCACAATCATACAATCACTATCATAAAATCACAATCATACAAACGCAATCATACAATCGCAATCATATAATCACAATCATACAATCAGAATCATATAATCACGATCATACAATCACGATCATACAATCACGATCATACGATCACAATCATACAATCACAATCATACAGTCACAATCATACAATCACAATAATACAATCACAATCATACAATAAAAGTCATATAATCACAATCATACAATGACAATTATACAATCACAATCAAACAATCACAATCATACAATCACCATCATACAATCACAGTCATGCAATCACAATCATAAAATCGCAATCATACAATCGCAATATCACAATCACTATCATACAATCACAATCATACAATCACAGTCATACAATCACAATGAACAATCACAATCATACAATCACAATCATACAATCACAGTCATACAATCACAATCACACAATCGCAATCATACAATCGCTATGTCACAATCACTATCGTACAATCACAATCATATAATCACAGTCATGCAATCACAATCATGAAATCAAAATCATACAATCACAATCATACAGTCGCAATCATGCAATCACAATCATACAATCACAATCATACAATTAAAATCATACAATCACAATCATACAATCACAATCATACAATCACAATCATACAATCGCAATCATACAATCGCAATGTCACAATCACTATCATACAATTACAATCATACAATCACAATCATACAATCACAATCTTACTATCACAATCATACAATCACACTCATACAATCACAATCATACAATCGCAATCATACAATCGCAATGTCACAATCACTATTATACAATCACAGTCATACAATCACAATCATACAATCACAATCATATAATCACTATCATACAATCACAATCATACAATCACTATCATAAAATCACAATCATACAAACGCAATCATACAATCACAATCATATAATCACAATCATACAATCAGAATCATATAATCACGATCATACAATCACGATCATACAATCACGATCATACAATCACAATCATACAATCACAATCATACAGTCACAGTCATACAATCACAATCATACAATCACAATCATACAATAAAAGTCATACAATCACAATCATACAATGACAATTATACAATCACAATCAAACAATCACAATCATACAATCACCATCATACAATCAGAGTCATGCAATCACAATCATACAATCGCAATCATACAATCGCAATATCACAATCACTATCATACAATCACAATCATACAATCACAGTCATACAATCACAATGATACAATCACAATCATACAATCACAATCATACAATCACAGTCATACAATCACAATCATACAATCGCAATCATACAATCGCAATGTCACAATCACTATCGTACAATCACAATCATACAATCACAATCATACAATCACGATCATACAATCACGATCATACAATCACGATCATACAATCACGATCATACAATCACAATCATACAATCCCAATCATACAATCGCAATATTCCAATCGCAATCATACAATCACAATCATACAATGACAATCATACAATCACAATCATACAATGACAATCATACAATGACAATCATACAATCACAATCATACAATCACAATCATACAATCACAATCATATAATCACAATCATGCAATCACAATCATACAATCAAAATCACACAATCACAATCATACAGTCGCAATCATGCAATCAAAATCATACAATCACAATCATACAATTAAAATCATACAATCACAATCATACAATCACAATCATACAATCACAATCTTACAATCGCAATCATACAATCGCAATGTCACAATCACTATCATACAATCACAATCATACAATCACAATCATACAATCACGATCATACAATCACGATCATACAATCACGATCATACAATCACAATCATACAATCACAATCATACAATCACAGTCATACAATCGCAATCATACAATCGCAATCATACAATCGCAATGTCACAATCACTATCGTACAATCACAATCATACAATCACGATCATACAATCACGATCATACAATCACGATCATACAATCACGATCATACAATCACGATCATACAATCACGATCATACAATCACGATCATACAATCACGATCATACAATCACGATCATACAATCACAATCATACAATCGCAATATTACAATCGCAATCATACAATCACAATCATACAATTAAAATCATACAATCACAATCATACAATGACAATCATATAATCACAATCATCCAATCATAATCATACAATCACAATCGTACAATCACAATCGTACAATCACATTCATATAATCACAGTCATGCAATCACAATCATGAAATCAAAATCATACAATCACAATCATACAGTCGCAATCATGCAATCACAATCATACAATCACAATCATACAATTAAAATCATACAATCACAATCATACAATCACAATCATACAATCGCAATCATACAATCGCAATCATACAATCGCAATGTCACAATCACTATCATACAATTACAATCATACAATCACAATCATACAATCACAATCTTACTATCACAATCATACAATCACACTCATACAATCACAATCATACAATCGCAATCATACAATCGCAATGTCACAACCACTATTATACAATCACAGTCATACAATCACAATCATACAATCACAATCATATAATCACAATCATACAATCACAATCATACAATCATAATCATACAATCACGATCATATAATCACGATCGTACAATCAGAATCATACAATCACAGTCATACAATCACAATCATACAATCACAATCATACAATCACAATCATATGATCACAATCATACAATCACAATCATACAATCACGATCATATAATCACGATCATACAATCACAATCATACATCACAATCATACAATCGCAATATTACAATCGCAATCATACAATCGCAATGTCACAATCACTATCATACAATCACAATCATACAATCACTATCATAAAATCACAATCATACAAACGCAATCATACAATCACAATCATATAATCACAATCATACAATCAGAATCATATAATCACGATCATACAATCACGATCATACAATCACGATCATACAATCACAATCATACAATCACCATCATACAATCACAGTCATGCAATCACAATCATACAATCGCAATCATACAATCGCAATATCACAATCACTATCATACAATCACAATCATACAATCACAGTCATACAATCACAATGAACAATCACAATCATACAATCACAATCATACAATCACAGTCATACAATCACAATCATACAATCGCAATCATACAATCGCAATGTCACAATCACTATCGTACAATCACAATCATACAATCACAATCATACAATCACGATCATACAATCACGATCATACAATCACGATCATACAATCACGATCATACAATCACGATCATACAATCACAATCATACAATCCCAATCATACAATCGCAATATTCCAATCGCAATCATACAATCACAATCATACAATGACAATCATACAATGACAATCATACAATGACAATCATACAATGACAATCATACAATCACAATCATACAATCACAATCATACAATCACAATCATATAATCACAATCATGCAATCACAATCATACAATCAAAATCACACAATCACAATCATACAGTCGCAATCATGCAATCAAAATCATACAATCACAATCATACAATTAAAATCATACAATCACAATCATACAATCACAATCATACAATCACAATCTTACAATCGCAATCATACAATCGCAATGTCACAATCACTATCATACAATCACAATCATACAATCACAATCATACAATCACGATCATACAATCACGATCATACAATCACGATCATACAATCGCAATGTCACAATCACTATCGTACAATCACAATCATACAATCACGATCATACAATCACGATCATACAATCACGATCATACAATCACGATCATACAATCACGATCATACAATCACGATCATACAATCGCGATCATACAATCACGATCATACAATCACGATCATATAATCACGATCATACAATCACGATCATACAATCACGATCATACAATCACAATCATACAATCGCAATATTACAATCGCAATCATACAATCACAATCATACAATTAAAATCATACAATCACAATCATACAATGACAATCATATAATCACAATCATCCAATCATAATCATACAATCACAATCGTACAATCACAATCGTACAATCACATTCATATAATCACAGTCATGCAATCACAATCATGAAATCAAAATCATACAATCACAATCATACAGTCGCAATCATGCAATCACAATCATACAATCACAATCATACAATTAAAATCATACAATCACAATCATACAATCACAATCATACAATCACAATCATACAATCGCAATCATACAATCGCAATGTCACAATCACTATCATACAATTACAATCATACAATCACAATCATACAATCACAATCATATAATCACAATCATACAATCACAATCATACAATCATAATCATACAATCACGATCATATAATCACGATCGTACAATCAGAATCATACAATCACAGTCATACAATCACAATCATACAATCACAATCATATGATCACAATCATACAATCACAATCATACAATCACGATCATATAATCACGATCATACAATCACAATCATACATCACAATCATACAATCGCAATATTACAATCGCAATCATACAATCGCAATGTCACAATCACTATCATGCAATCACAATCATACAATCACTATCATAAAACCACAATCATACAAACGCAATCATACAATCACCATCATATAATCACAATCATACAATCAGAATCATATAATCACGATCATACAATCACGATCATACAATCACGATCATACAATCACAATCATACAATCACAATCATACAGTCACAATCATACAATCACAGTCATACAATCACAATCATACAATAAAAGTCATACAATCACAATCATACAATGACAATTATACAATCACAATCAAACAATCACAATCATACAATCACCATCATACAATCACAGTCATGCAATCACAATCATACAATCGCAATCATACAATCGCAATATCACAATCACTATCATACAATCACAATCATACAATCACAGTCATACAATCACAATGAACAATCACAATCATACAATCACAATCATACAATCACAGTCATACAATCACAATCATACAATCGCAATCATACAATCGCAATGTCACAATCACTACCGTACAATCACAATCATACAATCACAATCATACAATCACGATCATACAATCACGATCATACAATCACGATCATACAATCACGATCATACAATCACAATCATACAATCACAGTCATACAATCGCAATCATACAATCACAATCATACAATGACAATTATACAATCACAATCAAACAATCACAATCATACAATCACCATCATACAATCACAGTCATGCAATCACAATCATACAATCGCAATCATACAATCGCAATATCACAATCACTATCATACAATCACAATCATACAATCACAGTCATACAATCACAATGAACAATCACAATCATACAATCACAATCATACAATCACAGTCATACAATCACAATCATACAATCGCAATCATACAATCGCAATGTCACAATCACTATCGTAAAATCACAATCATATAATCACAGTCATGCAATCACAACCATGAAATCAAAATCATACAATCACAATCATACAGTCGCAATCATGCAATCACAATCATACAATCACAATCATACAATTAAAATCATACAATCACAATCATACAATCACAATCATACAATCACAATCATACAATCACAATCATACAATCGCAATCATACAATCGCAATGTCACAATCACTATCATTCAATTACAATCATACAATCACAATCATACAATCACAATTTTACTATCACAATCATACAATCACAGTCATACAATCACAATCATACAATCGCAATCATACAATCGCAATGTCACAATCACTATTATACAATCACAGTCATACAATCACAATCATACAATCACAATCATATAATCACAATCATACAATCACAATCATACAATCACGATCATATAATCACGATCATACAATCACAATCATACATCACAATCATACAATCGCAATATCACAATCACTATCATACAATCACAATCATACAATCACAGTCATACAATCACAATGAACAATCACAATCATACAATCACAATCATACAATCACAGTCATACAATCACAATCATACAATCGCAATCATACAATCGCAATGTCACAATCACTACCGTACAATCACAATCATACAATCACGATCATATAATCACGATCATACAATCACAATCATACATCACAATCATACAATCGCAATATTACAATCGCAATCATACAATCGCAATGTCACAATCACTATCATACAATCACAATCATACAATCACTATCATAAAATCACAATCATACAAACGCAATCATACAATCACAATCATATAATCACAATCATACAATCAGAATCATATAATCACGATCATACAATCACGATCATACAATCACGATCATACAATCACAATCATACAATCACAATCATACAATCGCAATCATACAATCGCAATGTCACAATCACTATCGTACAATCACAATCATACAATCACAATCATACAATCACGATCATACAATCACGATCATACAATCACGATCATACAATCACGATCATACAATCACAATCATACAATCCCAATCATACAATCGCAATATTACAATCGCAATCATACAATCACAATCATACAATGACAATCATACAATCACAATCATACAATGACAATCATACAATGACAATCATACAATCACAATCATACAATCACAATCATACAATCACAATCATACAATCACAATCATATAATCACAATCATGCAATCACAATCATACAATCAAAATCACACAATCACAATCATACAGTCGCAATCATGCAATCAAAATCATACAATCACAATCATACAATTAAAATCATACAATCACAATCATACAATCACAATCATACAATCACAATCTTACAATCGCAATCATACAATCGCAATGTCACAATCACTATCATACAATCACAATCATACAATCACAATCTTACTATCACAATCATACAATCACACTCATACAATCACAATCATACAATCGCAATCATACAATCGCAATGTCACAATCACTATTATACAATCACAGTCATACAATCACAATCATACAATCACGATCATACAATCACGATCATACAATCACGATCATACAATCACGATCATATAATCACGATCATACAATCACAATCATACATCACAATCATACAATCGCAATATTACAATCGCAATCATACAATCGCAATGTCACAATCACTATCATGCAATCACAATCATACAATCACTATCGTACAATCACAATCATACAAACGCAATCATACAATCACAATCATATAATCACAATTGTACAATCACAATCATGCAATCACAAGCATACAATCACAATCATACAATCACAATCATACAATCACAATCATACAATCTCAATCATGCAATCACAATCATAAAATCAAAATCATACAATCACAATCATACAATCACAATCATACAATCACAATCATACAATCACAATCATACAATCACAATCATACAATCACAATCATACAATCACAATCATACAATAAAAGTCATACAATCACAATCATACAATGACAATCATACAAGCACAATCATACAATCACAATCATACAATCCCAATCATTCAATCTCAATCATACAATCACAATCATATAATCACAATCATACAATCACAATCATACAATCACCATCATACAATCACCATCATACAATCACAATCACACAATCATAATCATATAATCACACTCATAAAATTGCAATCATACAATCGCAATCATACAATCACCATCATACAATCACAATGATACAATCTGAATCATGCAATTACAATCGTACGATCATAATCATGCAAGAACAATCATAGAATCACAATCATGGAACTATAATTATACAACCACAATCATACGATCACAATCATACATTCGCAATCATACAAACACAATCATAAAATCTCAATCATACAATCGCAATGTCACAATCACAATCATACAATCGCAATGTCACAATCACTATCATACAATCACAATCATACAATCACAATCATACAATCACAATCCTACTATCACAATCATACAATCACACTCATACAATCACACTCATACAATCGCAATCATACAATCGCAATGTCACAATCACTATTATACAATCACAGTCATAAAATCACAATCATACAATCACAATCATACAATCACGATCATACAATCACGATCATACAATCACGATCATATAATCACGGTCATACAATCACAATCATACATCACAATCATACAATCGCAATATTACAATCGCAATCATACAATCGCAATGTCACAATCACTATCATACAATCACAATCATACAATAACTATCGTACAATCACAATCATACAAACGCAATCATACAATCACAATCATATAATCACAATTATACCATCACAATCATACAATCACAAGCATACAATCACAATCATACAATCACAGTCATACAATCACAATGAACAATCACAATCATACAATCACAATCATACAATCACAGTCATACAATCGCAATCATGCAATCGCAATCATACAATCGCAATGTCACAATCACTATCGTACAATCACAATCATATAATCACAGTCATGCAATCACAATCATGAAATCAAAATCATACAATCACAATCATACAGTCGCAATCATGCAATCACAATCATACAATCACAATCATACAATTAAAATCATACAATCACAATCATACAATCACAATCATACAATCACAATCATACAATCGCAATCATACAATCGCAATGTCACAATCACTATCATACAATTACAATGATACAATCACAATCATACAATCACAATCTTACTATCACAATCATACAATCACACTCATACAATCACAATCATACAATCGCAATCATACAATCGCAATGTCACAATCACTATTATACAATCACAGTCATACAATCACAATCATACAATCACAATCATATAATCACAATCATACAATCACAATCATACAATCACGATCATATAATCACGATCATACAATCACAATCATACATCACAATCATACAATCGCAATATTACAATCGCAATCATACAATCGCAATGTCACAATCACTATCATACAATCACAATCATACAATCACTATCATAAAATCACAATCATACAAACGCAATCATACAGTCACAATCATATAATCACAATCATACAATCAGAATCATATAATCACGATCATACAATCACGATCATACAATCACGATCATACAATCACAATCATACAATCACAATCATACAGTCACAATCATACAATCACAATCATACAATCACAATCATACAATAAAAGTCATACAATCACAATCATACAATGACAATTATACAATCACAATCAAACAATCACAATCATACAATCACCATCATACAATCACAGTCATGCAATCACAATCATACAATCGCAATCATACAATCGCAATATCACAATCACTATCATACAATCACAATCATACAATCACAGTCATACAATCACAATGATACAATCACAATCATACAATCACAATCATACAATCACAGTCATACAATCACAATCATACAATCGCAATCATACAATCGCAATGTCACAATCACTATCGTACAATCACAATCATACAATCACAATCATACAATCACGATCATACAATCACGATCATACAATCACGATCATGCAATCACGATCATACAATCACGATCATACAATCACAATCATACAATCCCAATCATACAATCGCAATATTACAATCGCAATCATACAATCACAATCATACAATGACAATCATACAATCACAATCATACAATGACAATCATACAATGACAATCATACAATCACAATCATACAATCACAATCATACAATCACAATCATATAATCACAATCATGCAATCACAATCATACAATCAAAATCACACAATCACAAACATACAGTCGCAATCATGCAATCAAAATCATACAATCACAATCATACAATTAAAATCATACAATCACAATCATACAATCACAATCATACAATCACAATCTTACAATCGCAATCATACAATCGCAATGTCACAATCACTATCATACAATCACAATCATACAATCACAATCTTACTATCACAGTCATACAATCACACTCATACAATCACAATCATACAATCGCAATGTCACAATCACTATTATACAATCACAGTCATACAATCACAATCATACAATCACGATCATACAATCACGATCATACAATCACGATCACACAATCACGATCATATAATCACGATCATACAATCACAATCATACATCACAATCATACAATCGCAATATTACAATCGCAATCATACAATCGCAATGTCACAATCACTATCATACAATCACAATCATACAATCACTATCGTACAATCACAATCATACAAACGCAATCATACAATCACAATCATATAATCACAATTATACAATCACAATCATACAATCACAAGCATACAATCACAATCATACAATCACAATCATACAATCACAATCATACAATCACAATCATACAATCACAATCATACAATCACAATCATACAATCACAATCATACAATCGCAATCATACAATCGCAATGTCACAATCACTATCATTCAATTACAATCATACAATCACAATCATACAATCACAATTTTACTATCACAATCATACAATCACAGTCATACAATCACAATCATACAATCGCAATCATACAATCGCAATGTCACAATCACTATTATACAATCACAGTCATACAATCACAATCATACAATCACAATCATATAATCACAATCATACAATCACAATCATACAATCACGATCATATAATCACGATCATACAATCACAATCATACATCACAATCATACAATCGCAATATCACAATCACTATCATACAATCACAATCATACAATCACAGTCATACAATCACAATGAACAATCACAATCATACAATCACAATCATACAATCACAGTCATACAATCACAATCATACAATCGCAATCATACAATCGCAATGTCACAATCACTACCGTACAATCACAATCATACAATCACGATCATATAATCACGATCATACAATCACAATCATACATCACAATCATACAATCGCAATATTACAATCGCAATCATACAATCGCAATGTCACAATCACTATCATACAATCACAATCATACAATCACTATCATAAAATCACAATCATACAAACGCAATCATACAATCACAATCATATAATCACAATCATACAATCAGAATCATATAATCACGATCATACAATCACGATCATACAATCACGATCATACAATCACAATCATACAATCACAATCATACAATCGCAATCATACAATCGCAATGTCACAATCACTATCGTACAATCACAATCATACAATCACAATCATACAATCACGATCATACAATCACGATCATACAATCACGATCATACAATCACGATCATACAATCACAATCATACAATCCCAATCATACAATCGCAATATTACAATCGCAATCATACAATCACAATCATACAATGACAATCATACAATCACAATCATACAATGACAATCATACAATGACAATCATACAATCACAATCATACAATCACAATCATACAATCACAATCATACAATCACAATCATATAATCACAATCATGCAATCACAATCATACAATCAAAATCACACAATCACAATCATACAGTCGCAATCATGCAATCAAAATCATACAATCACAATCATACAATTAAAATCATACAATCACAATCATACAATCACAATCATACAATCACAATCTTACAATCGCAATCATACAATCGCAATGTCACAATCACTATCATACAATCACAATCATACAATCACAATCTTACTATCACAATCATACAATCACACTCATACAATCACAATCATACAATCGCAATCATACAATCGCAATGTCACAATCACTATTATACAATCACAGTCATACAATCACAATCATACAATCACGATCATACAATCACGATCATACAATCACGATCATACAATCACGATCATATAATCACGATCATACAATCACAATCATACATCACAATCATACAATCGCAATATTACAATCGCAATCATACAATCGCAATGTCACAATCACTATCATGCAATCACAATCATACAATCACTATCGTACAATCACAATCATACAAACGCAATCATACAATCACAATCATATAATCACAATTGTACAATCACAATCATGCAATCACAAGCATACAATCACAATCATACAATCACAATCATACAATCACAATCATACAATCTCAATCATGCAATCACAATCATAAAATCAAAATCATACAATCACAATCATACAATCACAATCATACAATCACAATCATACAATCACAATCATACAATCACAATCATACAATCACAATCATACAATCACAATCATACAATAAAAGTCATACAATCACAATCATACAATGACAATCATACAAGCACAATCATACAATCACAATCATACAATCCCAATCATTCAATCTCAATCATACAATCACAATCATATAATCACAATCATACAATCACAATCATACAATCACCATCATACAATCACCATCATACAATCACAATCACACAATCATAATCATATAATCACACTCATAAAATTGCAATCATACAATCGCAATCATACAATCACCATCATACAATCACAATGATACAATCTGAATCATGCAATTACAATCGTACGATCATAATCATGCAAGAACAATCATACAATCACAATCATGGAACTATAATTATACAACCACAATCATACGATCACAATCATACATTCGCAATCATACAAACACAATCATAAAATCTCAATCATACAATCGCAATGTCACAATCACAATCATACAATCGCAATGTCACAATCACTATCATACAATCACAATCATACAATCACAATCATACAATCACAATCCTACTATCACAATCATACAATCACACTCATACAATCACACTCATACAATCGCAATCATACAATCGCAATGTCACAATCACTATTATACAATCACAGTCATAAAATCACAATCATACAATCACAATCATACAATCACGATCATACAATCACGATCATACAATCACGATCATATAATCACGGTCATACAATCACAATCATACATCACAATCATACAATCGCAATATTACAATCGCAATCATACAATCGCAATGTCACAATCACTATCATACAATCACAATCATACAATAACTATCGTACAATCACAATCATACAAACGCAATCATACAATCACAATCATATAATCACAATTATACCATCACAATCATACAATCACAAGCATACAATCACAATCATACAATCACAGTCATACAATCACAATGAACAATCACAATCATACAATCACAATCATACAATCACAGTCATACAATCGCAATCATGCAATCGCAATCATACAATCGCAATGTCACAATCACTATCGTACAATCACAATCATATAATCACAGTCATGCAATCACAATCATGAAATCAAAATCATACAATCACAATCATACAGTCGCAATCATGCAATCACAATCATACAATCACAATCATACAATTAAAATCATACAATCACAATCATACAATCACAATCATACAATCACAATCATACAATCGCAATCATACAATCGCAATGTCACAATCACTATCATACAATTACAATGATACAATCACAATCATACAATCACAATCATACAATCACAATCTTACTATCACAGTCATACAATCACACTCATACAATCACAATCATACAATCGCAATGTCACAATCACTATTATACAATCACAGTCATACAATCACAATCATACAATCACGATCATACAATCACGATCATACAATCACGATCACACAATCACGATCATATAATCACGATCATACAATCACAATCATACATCACAATCATACAATCGCAATATTACAATCGCAATCATACAATCGCAATGTCACAATCACTATCATACAATCACAATCATACAATCACTATCGTACAATCACAATCATACAAACGCAATCATACAATCACAATCATATAATCACAATTATACAATCACAATCATACAATCACAAGCATACAATCACAATCATACAATCACAATCATACAATCACAATCATACAATCACAATCATACAATCACAATCATACAATCACAATCATACAATCACAATCATACAATCGCAATCATACAATCGCAATGTCACAATCACTATCATTCAATTACAATCATACAATCACAATCATACAATCACAATTTTACTATCACAATCATACAATCACAGTCATACAATCACAATCATACAATCGCAATCATACAATCGCAATGTCACAATCACTATTATACAATCACAGTCATACAATCACAATCATACAATCACAATCATATAATCACAATCATACAATCACAATCATACAATCACGATCATATAATCACGATCATACAATCACAATCATACATCACAATCATACAATCGCAATATCACAATCACTATCATACAATCACAATCATACAATCACAGTCATACAATCACAATGAACAATCACAATCATACAATCACAATCATACAATCACAGTCATACAATCACAATCATACAATCGCAATCATACAATCGCAATGTCACAATCACTACCGTACAATCACAATCATACAATCACGATCATATAATCACGATCATACAATCACAATCATACATCACAATCATACAATCGCAATATTACAATCGCAATCATACAATCGCAATGTCACAATCACTATCATACAATCACAATCATACAATCACTATCATAAAATCACAATCATACAAACGCAATCATACAATCACAATCATATAATCACAATCATACAATCAGAATCATATAATCACGATCATACAATCACGATCATACAATCACGATCATACAATCACAATCATACAATCACAATCATACAATCGCAATCATACAATCGCAATGTCACAATCACTATCGTACAATCACAATCATACAATCACAATCATACAATCACGATCATACAATCACGATCATACAATCACGATCATACAATCACGATCATACAATCACAATCATACAATCCCAATCATACAATCGCAATATTACAATCGCAATCATACAATCACAATCATACAATGACAATCATACAATCACAATCATACAATGACAATCATACAATGACAATCATACAATCACAATCATACAATCACAATCATACAATCACAATCATACAATCACAATCATATAATCACAATCATGCAATCACAATCATACAATCAAAATCACACAATCACAATCATACAGTCGCAATCATGCAATCAAAATCATACAATCACAATCATACAATTAAAATCATACAATCACAATCATACAATCACAATCATACAATCACAATCTTACAATCGCAATCATACAATCGCAATGTCACAATCACTATCATACAATCACAATCATACAATCACAATCTTACTATCACAATCATACAATCACACTCATACAATCACAATCATACAATCGCAATCATACAATCGCAATGTCACAATCACTATTATACAATCACAGTCATACAATCACAATCATACAATCACGATCATACAATCACGATCATACAATCACGATCATACAATCACGATCATATAATCACGATCATACAATCACAATCATACATCACAATCATACAATCGCAATATTACAATCGCAATCATACAATCGCAATGTCACAATCACTATCATGCAATCACAATCATACAATCACTATCGTACAATCACAATCATACAAACGCAATCATACAATCACAATCATATAATCACAATTGTACAATCACAATCATGCAATCACAAGCATACAATCACAATCATACAATCACAATCATACAATCACAATCATACAATCTCAATCATGCAATCACAATCATAAAATCAAAATCATACAATCACAATCATACAATCACAATCATACAATCACAATCATACAATCACAATCATACAATCACAATCATACAATCACAATCATACAATCACAATCATACAATAAAAGTCATACAATCACAATCATACAATGACAATCATACAAGCACAATCATACAATCACAATCATACAATCCCAATCATTCAATCTCAATCATACAATCACAATCATATAATCACAATCATACAATCACAATCATACAATCACCATCATACAATCACCATCATACAATCACAATCACACAATCATAATCATATAATCACACTCATAAAATTGCAATCATACAATCGCAATCATACAATCACCATCATACAATCACAATGATACAATCTGAATCATGCAATTACAATCGTACGATCATAATCATGCAAGAACAATCATACAATCACAATCATGGAACTATAATTATACAACCACAATCATACGATCACAATCATACATTCGCAATCATACAAACACAATCATAAAATCTCAATCATACAATCGCAATGTCACAATCACAATCATACAATCGCAATGTCACAATCACTATCATACAATCACAATCATACAATCACAATCATACAATCACAATCCTACTATCACAATCATACAATCACACTCATACAATCACACTCATACAATCGCAATCATACAATCGCAATGTCACAATCACTATTATACAATCACAGTCATAAAATCACAATCATACAATCACAATCATACAATCACGATCATACAATCACGATCATACAATCACGATCATATAATCACGGTCATACAATCACAATCATACATCACAATCATACAATCGCAATATTACAATCGCAATCATACAATCGCAATGTCACAATCACTATCATACAATCACAATCATACAATAACTATCGTACAATCACAATCATACAAACGCAATCATACAATCACAATCATATAATCACAATTATACCATCACAATCATACAATCACAAGCATACAATCACAATCATACAATCACAGTCATACAATCACAATGAACAATCACAATCATACAATCACAATCATACAATCACAGTCATACAATCGCAATCATGCAATCGCAATCATACAATCGCAATGTCACAATCACTATCGTACAATCACAATCATATAATCACAGTCATGCAATCACAATCATGAAATCAAAATCATACAATCACAATCATACAGTCGCAATCATGCAATCACAATCATACAATCACAATCATACAATTAAAATCATACAATCACAATCATACAATCACAATCATACAATCACAATCATACAATCGCAATCATACAATCGCAATGTCACAATCACTATCATACAATTACAATGATACAATCACAATCATACAATCACAATCTTACTATCACAATCATACAATCACACTCATACAATCACAATCATACAATCGCAATCATACAATCGCAATGTCACAATCACTATTATACAATCACAGTCATACAATCACAATCATACAATCACAATCATATAATCACAATCATACAATCACAATCATACAATCACGATCATATAATCACGATCATACAATCACAATCATACATCACAATCATACAATCGCAATATTACAATCGCAATCATACAATCGCAATGTCACAATCACTATCATACAATCACAATCATACAATCACTATCATAAAATCACAATCATACAAACGCAATCATACAGTCACAATCATATAATCACAATCATACAATCAGAATCATATAATCACGATCATACAATCACGATCATACAATCACGATCATACAATCACAATCATACAATCACAATCATACAGTCACAATCATACAATCACAATCATACAATCACAATCATACAATAAAAGTCATACAATCACAATCATACAATGACAATTATACAATCACAATCAAACAATCACAATCATACAATCACCATCATACAATCACAGTCATGCAATCACAATCATACAATCGCAATCATACAATCGCAATATCACAATCACTATCATACAATCACAATCATACAATCACAGTCATACAATCACAATGATACAATCACAATCATACAATCACAATCATACAATCACAGTCATACAATCACAATCATACAATCGCAATCATACAATCGCAATGTCACAATCACTATCGTACAATCACAATCATACAATCACAATCATACAATCACGATCATACAATCACGATCATACAATCACGATCATGCAATCACGATCATACAATCACGATCATACAATCACAATCATACAATCCCAATCATACAATCGCAATATTACAATCGCAATCATACAATCACAATCATACAATGACAATCATACAATCACAATCATACAATGACAATCATACAATGACAATCATACAATCACAATCATACAATCACAATCATACAATCACAATCATATAATCACAATCATGCAATCACAATCATACAATCAAAATCACACAATCACAAACATACAGTCGCAATCATGCAATCAAAATCATACAATCACAATCATACAATTAAAATCATACAATCACAATCATACAATCACAATCATACAATCACAATCTTACAATCGCAATCATACAATCGCAATGTCACAATCACTATCATACAATCACAATCATACAATCACAATCTTACTATCACAGTCATACAATCACACTCATACAATCACAATCATACAATCGCAATGTCACAATCACTATTATACAATCACAGTCATACAATCACAATCATACAATCACGATCATACAATCACGATCATACAATCACGATCACACAATCACGATCATATAATCACGATCATACAATCACAATCATACATCACAATCATACAATCGCAATATTACAATCGCAATCATACAATCGCAATGTCACAATCACTATCATACAATCACAATCATACAATCACTATCGTACAATCACAATCATACAAACGCAATCATACAATCACAATCATATAATCACAATTATACAATCACAATCATACAATCACAAGCATACAATCACAATCATACAATCACAATCATACAATCACAATCATACAATCTCAATCATGCAATCACAATCATACAATCAAAATCATACAATCACAATCATACAATCACAATCATACAATCACAATCATACAATCACAATCATACAATCACAAACATACAATAAAAGTCATACAATCACAATCATACAATGACAATCATACAAGCACAATCATACAATCACAATCATACAAACACAATCATACAATCACAGTCATGCAATCACAATCATACAATCGCAATCATACAATCGCAATATCACAATCACTATCATACAATAACAATCATACAATCACAGTCACACAATCACAATCATACAATCACAATCATACAATCACAATCATACAATCACAGTCATACATTCGCAATCATACAATCGCAATCATACAATCGCAATGTCACAATCACTATCGTACAATCACAATCATACAATCACAATCATACAATCACAATCATACAAACGCAATCATACAATCACAATCATATAATCACAATCATACAATCACAATCATTCAACCACAAGCATACAATCACAATCATACAATCACAATCATACAATCACGATCATACAATCACCATCATACAATGACGATCATACAATCACGATCATACAATCACCATCATACAATCACGATCATACAATCGCAATGTCACAATCACTATTATACAATCACAGTCATAAAATCACAATCATACAATCACGATCATACAATCACGATCATACAATCACGATCATATAATCACGATCATACAATCACAATCATACAATCACAATCATACAATCACAGTCATACAATCACAATCATACAATCGCAATCATACAATCGCAATGTCACAATCATTATCATACAGTCACAATCATACAACCACAATCATACAATCCCAATCATTCAATCTCAATCATACAATCACAATCATATAATCACAATCATACAATCACAATCATACAATCACCATCATACAATCACCATCATACAATCACAATCACACAATCATAATCATATAATCACACTCATAAAATTGCAATCATACAATCGCAATCATACAATCACAATCATACAATCACAATCATACAATCTGAATCATGCAATTACAATCGTACGATCATAATCATGCAAGAACAATCATACAATCACAACCATGGAACTATAATTATACAACCACAATCATACGATCACAATCATACATTCGCAATCATACAAACACAATCATAAAATCTCAATCATACAATCGCAATGTCACAATCACAATCATACAATCGCAATGTCACAATCACTATCATACAATCACAATCATACAATCACAATCATACAATCACAATCCTACTATCACAATCATACAATCACACTCATAAAATCACAATCATACAATCGCAATCATACAATCGCAATGTCACAATCACTATTATACAATCACAGTCATAAAATCACAATCATACAATCACAATCATACAATCACGATCATACAATCACGATCATACAATCACGATCATATAATCACGATCATACAATCACAATCATACATCACAATCATACAATCGCAATATTTCAATCGCAATCATACAATCGCAATGTCACACTCACTATCATACAATCACAATCATACAATCACTATCGTACAATCACAATCATACAAACGCAATCATACAATCACAATCATATAATCACAATTATACCATCACAATCATACAATCACAAGCATACAATCACAATCATACAATGACAATCATACAATCACAATAATACAATCTCAATCATGCAATCACAATCATACAATCAAAATCATAATATCACAATCATACAATCACAATCATACAATCACGATCATACAATCACGATCATACAATCACGATCATACAATCACGATCATACAATCACGATCATACAATCACGATCATACAATCACGATCATACAATCACAATCATACAATCGCAATATTACAATCGCAGTCATACAATCACAATCATACAATTAAAATCATACAATCACAATCATACAATGACAATCATATAATCACAATCATGCAATCATAATCATACAATCACAATCGTACAATCACAATCGTACAATCACAATCATATAATCACAGTCATGCAATCACAATCATGAAATCAAAATCATACAATCACAGTCATACAGTCGCAATCATGCAATCACAATCATACAATCACAATCATACAATTAAAATCATACAATCACAATCATACAATCACAATCATACAATCACAATCATACAATCGCAATCATACAATCGCAATGTCACAATCACTATCATACAATTACAATCATACAATCACAATCATACAATCACAATCTTACTATCACAATCATACAATCACACTCATACAATCACAATCATACAATCGCAATCATACAATCGCAATGTCACAATCACTTTTATACAATCACAGTCATACAATCACAATCATACAATCACAATCATATAATCACAATCATACAATCACAATCATACAATCATAATCATACAATCACGATCATATAATCACGATCATACAATCAGAATCATACAATCACAGTCATACAATCACAATCATACAATCACAATCATATAATCACAATCATACAATCACAATCATACAATCACGATCATATAATCACGATCATACAATCACAATCATACATCACAATCATACAATCGCAATATTACAATCGCAATCATACAATCGCAATGTCACAATCACTATCATACAATCACAATCATACAATCACTATCATAAAATCACAATCATACAAACGCAATCATACAATCACAATCATATAATCACAATCATACAATCAGAATCATATAATCACGATCATACAATCACGATCATACAATCACGATCATACAATCACAATCATACAATCACAATCATACAGTCACAATCATACAATCACAATCATACAATCACAATCATACAATAAAAGTCATACAATCACAATCATACAATGACAATTATACAATCACAATCAAACAATCACAATCATACAATCACCATCATACAATCACAGTCATGCAATCACAATCATACAATCGCAATCATACAATCGCAATATCACAATCACTATCATACAATCACAATCATACAATCACAGTCATACAATCACAATCATACAATCGCAATCATACAATCGCAATGTCACAATCACTATCGTACAATCACAATCATATAATCACAGTCATGCAATCACAATCATGAAATCAAAATCATACAATCACAATCATTCAGTCGCAATCATGCAATCACAATCATACAATCACAATCATACAATTAAAATCATACAATCACAATCATACAATCACAATCATACAATCACAATCATACAATCGCAATCATACAATCGCAATATCACAATCACTATCATACAATCACAATCATACAACCACAGTCATACAATCACAATGAACAATCACAATCATACAATCACAATCATACAATCACAATCATACAATCACAATCATACAATCACAATCATACAATCACAATCATACAATCGCAATCATACAATCGCAATGTCACAATCACTATCATACAATCACAATCATACAATCACTATCGTACAATCACAATCATACAAACGCAATCATACAATCACAATCATATAATCACAATTATACAATCACAATCATACAATCACAAGCATACAATCACAATCATACAATCACAATCATACAATCTCAATCATGCAATCACAATCATACAATCAAAATCATACAATCACAATCATACAATCACAATCATACAATCACAATCATACAATCACAATCATACAATCACAAACATACAATAAAAGTCATACAATCACAATCATACAATCACAATCTTACTATCACAATCATACAATCATCATCATACAATCACCATCATACAATCACAATCACACAATCATAACCATATAATCACACTCATAAAATTGCAATCATACAATCGCAATCATACAATCACAATCATACAATCACAATCATACAATCTGAATCATGCAATTACAATCGTACGATCATAATCATGCAAGAACAATCATACAATCACAATCATGGAACTATAATTATACAACCACAATCATACGATCACAATCATACATTCGCAATCATACAAACACAATCATAAAATCTCAATCATACAATCGCAATGTCACAATCACAATCATACAATCGCAATGTCACAATCACTATCATACAATCACAATCATACAATCACAATCATACAATCACAATCCTACTATCACAATCATACAATCACACTCATAAAATCACAATCATACAATCGCAATCATACAATCGCAATGTCACAATCACTATTATACAATCACAGTCATAAAATCACAATCATACAACCACAATCATACAATCACGATCATACAATCACGATCATACAATCACGATCATATAATCACGATCATACAATCACAATCATACATCACAATCATACAATCGCAATATTACAATCGCAATCATACAATCGCAATGTCACACTCACTATCATACAATCACAATCATACAATCACTATCGTACAATCACAATCATACAAACGCAATCATACAATCACAATCATATAATCACAATTATACCATCACAATCATACAATCACAAGCATACAATCACAATCATACAATGACAATCATACAATCACAATAATACAATCTCAATCATGCAATCACAATCATACAATCAAAATCATAAAATCACAATCATACAATCACGATCATACAATCACGATCATACAATCACGATCATACAATCACGATCATACAATCACGATCATACAATCACGATCATACAATCACGATCATACAATCACAATCATACAATCGCAATATTACAATCGCAGTCATACAATCACAATCATACAATTAAAATCATACAATCACAATCATACAATGACAATCATATAATCACAATCATACAATCATAATCATACAATCACAATCGTACAATCACAATCGTACAATCACAATCATATAATCACAGTCATGCAATCACAATCATGAAATCAAAATCATACAATCACAATCATACAGTCGCAATCATGCAATCACAATCTTACAATCACAATCATACAATTAAAATCATACAATCACAATCATACAATCACAATCATACAATCACAATCATACAATCACAATCATACAATCGCAATCATACAATCGCAATGTCACAATCACTATCATACAATTACAATCATACAATCACAATCATACAATCACAATCTTACTATCACAATCATACAATCACACTCATACAATCACAATCATACAATCGCAATCATACAATCGCAATGTCACAATCACTTTTATACAATCACAGTCATACAATCACAATCATACAATCACAATCATATAATCACAATCATACAATCACAATCATACAATCATAATCATACAATCACGATCATATAATCACGATCATACAATCAGAATCATACAATCACAGTCATACAATCACAATCATACAATCACAATCATATAATCACAATCATACAATCACAATCATACAATCACGATCATATAATCACGATCATACAATCACAATCATACATCACAATCATACAATCGCAATATTACAATCGCAATCATACAATCGCAATGTCACAATCACTATCATACAATCACAATCATACAATCACTATCATAAAATCACAATCATACAAACGCAATCATACAATCACAATCATATAATCACAATCATACAATCAGAATCATATAATCACGATCATACAATCACGATCATACAATCACGATCATACAATCACAATCATACAATCACAATCATACAGTCACAATCATACAATCACAATCATACAATCACAATCATACAATAAAAGTCATACAATCACAATCATACAATGACAATTATACAATCACAATCAAACAATCACAATCATACAATCACCATCATACAATCACAGTCATGCAATCACAATCATACAATCGCAATCATACAATCGCAATATCACAATCACTATCATACAATCACAATCATACAACCACAGTCATACAATCACAATGAACAATCACAATCATACAATCACAATCATACAATCACAGTCATACAATCACAATCATACAATCGCAATCATACAATCGCAATGTCACAATCACTATCGTACAATCACAATCATATAATCACAGTCATGCAATCACAATCATGAAATCAAAATCATACAATCACAATCATACAGTCGCAATCATGCAATCACAATCATACAATCACAATCATACAATTAAAATCATACAATCACAATCATACAATCACAATCATACAATCACAATCATACAATCGCAATCATACAATCGCAATGTCACAATCACTATCATACAATTACAATCATACAATCACAATCATACAATCACAATCTTACTATCACAATCATACAATCACACTCATACAATCACAATCATACAATCGCAATCATACAATCGCAATGTCACCATCACTATTATACAATCACAGTCATACAATCACAATCATACAATCACAATCATATAATCACAATCATACAATCACAATCATACAATCACGATCATATAATCACGATCATACAATCACAATCATACATCACAATCATACAATCGCAATATTACAATCGCAATCATACAATCGCAATGTCACAATCACTATCATACAATCACAATCATACAATCACTATCATAAAATCACAATCATACAAACGCAATCATACAATCACAATCATATAATCACAATCATACAATCAGAATCATATAATCACGATCATACAATCACGATCATACAATCACGATCATACAATCACAATCATACAATCACAATCATACAGTCACAATCATACAATCACAATCATACAATCACAATCATACAATAAAAGTCATACAATCACAATCATACAATGACAATTATACAATCACAATCAAACAATCACAATCATACAATCACCATCATACAATCACAGTCATGCAATCACAATCATACAATCGCAATCATACAATCGCAATATCACAATCACTATCATACAATCACAATCATACAATCACAGTCATACAATCACAATGATACAATCACAATCATACAATCACAATCATACAATCACAGTCATACAATCACAATCATACAATCGCAATCATACAATCGCAATGTCACAATCACTATCGTACATTCACAATCATACAATCACAATCATACAATCACGATCATACAATCACGATCATACAATCACGATCATACAATCACGATCATACAATCACAATCATACAATCACAATCATACAATCCCAATCATACAATCGCAATATTACAATCGCAATCATACAATCACAATCATACAATGACAATCATACAATCACAATCATACAATGACAATCATACAATGACAATCATACAATCACAATCATACAATCACAATCATACAATCACAATCATATAATCACAATCATGCAATCACAATCATACAATCAAAATCACACAATCACAATCATACAGTCGCAATCATGCAATCAAAATCATACAATCACAATCATACAATTAAAATCATACAATCACAATCATACAATCACAATCATACAATCACAATCTTACAATCGCAATCATACAATCGCAATGTCACAATCACTATCATACAATCACAATCATACAATCACAATCTTACTATCACAATCATACAATCACACTCATACAATCACAATCATACAATCGCAATCATACAATCGCAATGTCACAATCACTATTATACAATCACAGTCATACAATCACAATCATACAATCACGATCATACAATCACGATCATACAATCACGATCATATAATCTCGATCATACAATCACAATCATACATCACAATCATACAATCGCAATATTACAATCGCAATCATACAATCGCAATGTCACAATCACTATCATACAATCACAATCATACAATCACTATCGTACAATCACAATCATACAAACGCAATCATACAATCACAATCATATAATCACAATTATACAATCACAATCATACAATCACAAGCATACAATCACAATCATACAATCACAATCATACAATCACAATCATGCAATCACAATCATACAATCAAAATCATACAATCACAATCATACAATCACAATCATACAATCACAATCATACAATCACAATCATACAATCACAATCATACAATCACAATCATACAATCACAATCATACAATCACAATCATACAATCACAATCATACAATAAAAGTCATACAATCACAATCATACAATGACAATCATACAAGCACAATCATACGATCACAATCATACAAACACAATCATACAATCACAGTCATGCAATCACAATCATACAATCGCAATCATACAATCGCAATATCACAATCACTATCATACAATAACAATCATACAATCACAGTCACACAATCACAATCATACAATCACAATCATACAATCACAATCATACAATCACAGTCATACAATCACAATCATACAATCGCAATCATACAATCGCAATATCACAATCACTATCGTACAATCACAATCATACAATCACAATCATACAATCACAATCATACAAACGCAATCATACAATCACAATCATATAATCACAATCATACAATCACAATCATTCAACCACAAGCATACAATCACAATCATACAATAAAAGTCATACAATCACAATCATACAATGACAATTATACAATCACAATCAAACAATCACAATCATACAATCACCATCATACAATCACAGTCATGCAATCACAATCATACAATCGCAATCATACAATCGCAATATCACAATCACTATCATAGAATCACAATCATACAATCACAGTCATACAATCACAATGATACAATCACAATCATACAATCACAATCATACAATCACAGTCATACAATCACAATCATACAATCGCAATCATACAATCGCAATGTCACAATCACTATCGTACAATCACAATCATACAATCACAATCATACAATCACGATCATACAATCACGATCATACAATCACGATCATACAATCACGATCATACAATCACGATCATACAATCCCAATCATACAATCGCAATATTACAATCGCAATCATACAATCACAATCATACAATGACAATCATACAATCACAATCATACAATCACAATCATACAATCACAATCTTACAATCGCAATCATACAATCGCAATGTCACAATCACTATCATACAATCACAATCATACAATCACAATCTTACTATCACAATCATACAATCACACTCATACAATCACAATCATACAATCGCAATCATACAATCGCAATGTCACAATCACTATTATACAATCACAGTCATACAATCACAATCATACAATCACGATCATACAATCACGATCATACAATCACGATCATACAATCGCGATCATATAATCACGATCATACAATCACAATCATACATCACAATCATACAATCGCAATATTACAATCGCAATCATACAATCGCAATGTCACAATCACTATCATACAATCACAATTATACAATCACTATCGTACAATCACAATCATACAAACGCAATCATACAATCGCAATCATATAATCACAATTATATAATCACAATCATACAATCACAAGCATACAATCACAATCATACAATCACAATCATACAATCACAATCATACAATCTCAATCATGCAATCACAATCATACAATCAAAATCATACAATCACAATCATACAATCACAATCATACAATCACAATCAAACAATCACAATCATACAATCACAATCATACAATCACAATCATACAATCACAATCATACAATCACAATCATACAATAAAAGTCATACAATCACAATCATACAATGACAATCATACAAGCACAATCATACAATCACAATCATACAAACACAATCAAACAATCACAGTCATGCAATCACAATCATACAATCGCAATCATACAATCGCAATATCACAATCACTATCATACAATAACAATCATACAATCACAGTCACACAATCACAATCATACAATCACAATCATACAATCACAGTCATACAATCACAATCATACAATCACAATCATATAATCACAATCATACAATCACAATCATACAATCACGATCATACAATCACGATCATACAATCACGATCATACAATCACGATCATACAATCACGATCATACAATCACGATCATACAATCACGATCATACAATCACGATCATACAATCACAATCATACAATCGCAATATTACAATCGCAATCATACAATCACAATCATACAATTAAAATCATACAATCACAATCATACAATGACAATCATATAATCACAATCATACAATCATAATCATACAATCACAATCGTACAATCACAATCATATAATCACAGTCATGCAATCACAATCATGAAATCAAAATCATACAATCACAATCATACAGTCGCAACCATGCAATCACAATCATACAATCACAATCATACAATTATAATCATACAATCACAATCATACAATCACAATCATACAATCACAATCATACAATCGCAATCATACAATCGCAATGTCACAATCACTATCATACAATTACAATCATACAATCACAATCATACAATCACAATCTTACTATCACAATCATACAATCACACTCATACAATCACAATCATACAATCGCAATCATACAATCGCAATGTCACAATTACTTTTATACAATCACAGTCATACAATCACAATCATACAATCACAATCATATAATCACAATCATACAATCACAATCATACAATCATAATCATACAATCACGATCATATAATCACGATCATACAATCAGAATCATACAATCACAGTCATACAATCACAATCATACAATCACAATCATATAATCACAATCATACAATCACAATCATACAATCACGATCATATAATCACGATCATACAATCACAATCATACATCACAATCATACAATCGCAATATTACAATCGCAATCATACAATCGCAATGTCACAATCACTATCATACAATCACAATCATACAATCACTATCATAAAATCACAATCATACAAACGCAATCATACAATCACAATCATATAATCACAATCATACAATCAGAATCATATAATCACGACCATACAATCACGATCATACAATCACGATCATACAATCACAATCATACAATCACAATCATACAGTCACAATCATACAATCACAATCATACAATCACAATCATACAATAAAAGTCATACAATCACAATCATACAATGACAATTATACAATCACAATCAAACAATCACAATCATACAATCACCATCATACAATCACAGTCATGCAATCACAGTCATACAATCGCAATCATACAATCGCAATATCACAATCACTATCATACAATCACAATCATACAATCACAGTCATACAATCACAATGAACAATCACAATCATACAATCACAATCATACAATCACAATCATACAATCACAATCATACAATCGCAATCATACAATCGCAATGTCACAATCACTATCGTACAATCACAATCATATAATCACAGTCATGCAATCACAATCTTGAAATCAAAATCATACAATCACAATCATACAGTCGCAATCATGCAATCACAATCATACAATCACAATCATACAATTAAAATCATACAATCACAATCATACAATCACAATCATACAATCACAATCATACAATCACAATCATACAATCGCAATCATACAATCGCAATGTCACAATCACTATCATACAATTACAATCATACAATCACAATCATACAATCACAATCTTACTATCACAATCATACAATCACACTCATACAATCACAATCATACAATCGCAATCATACAATCGCAATGTCACAATCACTATTATACAATCACAGTCATACAATCACAATCATACAATCACAATCATATAATCACAATCATACAATCACAATCATACAATCACGATCATATAATCACGATCATACAATCACAATCATACATCACAATCATACAATCGCAATATTACAATCGCAATCATACAATCGCAATGTCACAATCACTATCATACAATCACAATCATACAATCACTATCATAAAATCACAATCATACAAACGCAATCATACAATCACAATCATATAATCACAGTCATACAATCAGAATCATATAATCACGATCATACAATCACGATCAGACAATCACGATCATACAATCACAATCATACAATCACAATCATACAGTCACAATCATACAATAAAAGTCATACAATCACAATCATACAATGACAATCATACAAGCACAATCATACAATCACAATCATACAAACACAATCATACAATCACAGTCATGCAATCACAATCATACAATCGCAATCATACAATCGCAATATCACAATCACTATCATACAATAACAATCATACAATCACAGTCACACAATCACAATCATACAATCACAATCATACAATCACAATCATACAATCACAGTCATATAATCACAATCATACAATCACGATCATACAATCACGATCATACAATCACCATCATACAATGACGATCATACAATCACGATCATACAATCACGATCATACAATCACGATCATACAATCACAATCATACAATCGCAATATTACAATCGCAATCATACAATCACAATCATACAATTAAAATCATACAATCACAATCATACAATGACAATCATATAATCACAATCATACAATCATAATCATACAATCACAATCGTACAATCACAATCGTACAATCACAATCATATAATCACAGTCATGCAATCACAATCATGAAATCAAAATCATACAATCACAATCATACAGTCGCAATCATGCAATCACAATCATACAATCACAATCATACAATTAAAATCATACAATCACAATCATACAATCACAATCATACAATCACAATCATACAATCGCAATCATACAATCGCAATGTCACAATCACTATCATACAATTACAATCATACAATCACAATCATACAATCACAATCTTACTATCACAATCATACAATCACACTCATACAATCACAATCATACAATCGCAATGTCACAATCACTATCGTACATTCACAATCATACAATCACAATCATACAATCACGATCATACAATCACGATCATACAATCACGATCATACAATCACGATCATACAATCACAATCATAAAATCCCAATCATACAATCGCAATATTACAATCGCAATCATACAATCACAATCATACAATGACAATCATACAATCACAATCATACAATGACAATCATACAATCACAATCATACAATCACAATCATACAATCACAATCTTACAATCGCAATCATACAATCGCAATGTCACAATCACTATCATACAATCACAATCATACAATCACAATCTTACTATCACAATCATACAATCACACTCATACAATCACAATCATACAATCGCAATCATACAATCGCAATGTCACAATCACTATTATACAATCACAGTCATACAATCACAATCATACAATCACGATCATACAATCACGATCATACAATCACGATCATACAATCGCGATCATATAATCACGATCATACAATCACAATCATACATCACAATCATACAATCGCAATATTACAATCGCAATCATACAATCGCAATGTCACAATCACTATCATACAATCACAATTATACAATCACTATCGTACAATCACAATCATACAAACGCAATCATACAATCGCAATCATATAATCACAATTATATAATCACAATCATACAATCACAAGCATACAATCACAATCATACAATCACAATCATACAATCACAATCATACAATCTCAATCATGCAATCACAATCATACAATCAAAATCATACAATCACAATCATACAATCACAATCATACAATCACAATCATACAATCACAATCATACAATCACAATCATACAATCACAATCATACAATCACAATCATACAATCACAATCATACAATCACAATCATACAATCACAATCATACAATCACAATCATACAATAAAAGTCATACAATCACAATCATACAATGACAATCATACAAGCACAATCATACAATCACAATCATACAAACACAATCAAACAATCACAGTCATGCAATCACAATCATACAATCGCAATCATACAATCGCAATATCACAATCACTATCATACAATAACAATCATACAATCACAGTCACACAATCACAATCATACAATCACAATTATACAATCACAGTCATACAATCACAATCATACAATCACAATCATATAATCACAATCATACAATCACGATCATACAATCGCGATCATATGATCACGATCATACAATCACAATCATACATCACAATCATACAATCGCAATATTACAATCGCAATCATACAATCGCAATGTCACAATCACTATCATACAATCACAATTATACAATCACTATCGTACAATCACAATCATACAAACGCAATCATACAATCGCAATCATATAATCACAATTATATAATCACAATCATACAATCACAAGCATACAATCACAATCATACAATCACAATCATACAATCACAATCATACAATCTCAATCATGCAATCACAATCATACAATCAAAATCATACAATCACAATCATACAATCACAATCATACAATCACAATCAAACAATCACAATCATACAATCACAATCATACAATCACAATCATACAATCACAATCATACAATAAAAGTCATACAATCACAATCATACAATGACAATCATACAAGCACAATCATACAATCACAATCATACAAACACAATCAAACAATCACAGTCATGCAATCACAATCATACAATCGCAATCATACAATCGCAATATCACAATCACTATCATACAATAACAATCATACAATCACAGTCACACAATCACAATCATACAATCACAATCATACAATCACAGTCATACAATCACAATCATACAATCACAATCATATAATCACAATCATACAATCACAATCATACAATCACGATCATACAATCACGATCATACAATCACGATCATACAATCACGATCATACAATCACGATCATACAATCACGATCATACAATCACGATCATACAATCACGATCATACAATCACAATCATACAATCGCAATATTACAATCGCAATCATACAATCACAATCATACAATTAAAATCATACAATCACAATCATACAATGACAATCATATAATCACAATCATACAATCATAATCATACAATCACAATCGTACAATCACAATCGTACAATCACAATCATATAATCACAGTCATGCAATCACAATCATGAAATCAAAATCATACAATCACAATCATACAGTCGCAATCATGCAATCACAATCATACAATCACAATCATACAATTATAATCATACAATCACGATCATATAATCACGATCATACAATCAGAATCATACAATCACAGTCATACAATCACAATCATACAATCACAATCATATAATCACAATCATACAATCACAATCATACAATCACGATCATATAATCACGATCATACAATCACAATCATACATTACAATCATACAATCGCAATATTACAATCGCAATCATACAATCGCAATGTCACAATCACTATCATACAATCACAATCATACAATCACTATCATAAAATCACAATCATACAAACGCAATCATACAATCACAATCATATAATCACAATCATACAATCAGAATCATATAATCACGACCATACAATCACGATCATACAATCACGATCATACAATCACAATCATACAATCACAATCATACAGTCACAATCATACAATCACAATCATACAATCACAATCATACAATAAAAGTCATACAATCACAATCATACAATGACAATTATACAATCACAATCAAACAATCACAATCATACAATCACCATCATACAATCACAGTCATGCAATCACAGTCATACAATCGCAATCATACAATCGCAATATCACAATCACTATCATACAATCACAATCATACAATCACAGTCATACAATCACAATGAACAATCACAATCATACAATCACAATCATACAATCACAGTCATACAATCACAATCATACAATCGCAATCATACAATCGCAATGTCACAATCACTATCGTACAATCACAATCATATAATCACAGTCATGCAATCACAATCTTGAAATCAAAATCATACAATCACAATCATACAGTCGCAATCATGCAATCACAATCATACAATCACAATCATACAATTAAAATCATACAATCACAATCATACAATCACAATCATACAATCACAATCATACAATCACAATCATACAATCGCAATCATACAATCGCAATGTCACAATCACTATCATACAATTACAATCATACAATCACAATCATACAATCACAATCTTACTATCACAATCATACAATCACACTCATACAATCACAATCATACAATCGCAATCATACAATCGCAATGTCACAATCACTATTATACAATCACAGTCATACAATCACAATCATACAATCACAATCATATAATCACAATCATACAATCACAATCATACAATCACGATCATATAATCACGATCATACAATCACAATCATACATCACAATCATACAATCGCAATATTACAATCGCAATCATACAATCGCAATGTCACAATCACTATCATACAATCACAATCATACAATCACTATCATAAAATCACAATCATACAAACGCAATCATACAATCACAATCATATAATCACAATCATACAATCAGAATCATATAATCACGATCATACAATCACGATCAGACAATCACGATCATACAATCACAATCATACAATCACAATCATACAATCACAATCATACAATTAAAATCATACAATCACAATCATACAATGACAATCATATAATCACAATCATACAATCATAATCATACAATCACAATCGTACAATCACAATCGTACAATCACAATCATATAATCACAGTCATGCAATCACAATCATGAAATCAAAATCATACAATCACAATCATACAGTCGCAATCATGCAATCACAATCATACAATCACAATCATACAATTAAAATCATACAATCACAATCATACAATCACAATCATACAATCACAATCATACAATCGCAATCATACAATCGCAATGTCACAATCACTATCATACAATTACAATCATACAATCACTATCATACAATCACAATCTTACTATCACAATCATACAATCACACTCATACAATCACAATCATACAATCGCAATGTCACAATCACTATCGTACATTCACAATCATACAATCACAATCATACAATCACGATCATACAATCACGATCATACAATCACGATCATACAATCACGATCATACAATCACAATCATAAAATCCCAATCATACAATCGCAATATTACAATCGCAATCATACAATCACAATCATACAATGACAATCATACAATCACAATCATACAATGACAATCATACAATCACAATCATACAATCACAATCATACAATCACAATCTTACAATCGCAATCATACAATCGCAATGTCACAATCACTATCATACAATCACAATCATACAATCACAATCTTACTATCACAATCATACAATCACACTCATACAATCACAATCATACAATCGCAATCATACAATCGCAATGTCACAATCACTATTATACAATCACAGTCATACAATCACAATCATACAATCACGATCATACAATCACGATCATACAATCACGATCATACAATCGCGATCATATAATCACGATCATACAATCACAATCATACATCACAATCATACAATCGCAATATTACAATCGCAATCATACAATCGCAATGTCACAATCACTATCATACAATCACAATTATACAATCACTATCGTACAATCACAATCATACAAACGCAATCATACAATCGCAATCATATAATCACAATTATATAATCACAATCATACAATCACAAGCATACAATCACAATCATACAATCACAATCATACAATCACAATCATACAATCTCAATCATGCAATCACAATCATACAATCAAAATCATACAATCACAATCATACAATCACAATCATACAATCACAATCATACAATCACAATCATACAATCACAATCATACAATCACAATCATACAATCACAATCATACAATCACAATCATACAATCACAATCATACAATCACAATCATACAATAAAAGTCATACAATCACAATCATACAATGACAAACATACAAGCACAATCATACAATCACAATCATACAAACACAATCAAACAATCACAGTCATGCAATCACAATCATACAATCGCAATCATACAATCGCAATATCACAATCACTATCATACAATAACAATCATACAATCACAGTCACACAATCACAATCATACAATCACAATTATACAATCACAGTCATACAATCACAATCATACAATCACAATCATATAATCACAATCATACAATCACGATCATACAATCACGATCATACAATCACGATCATACAATCACGATCATACAATCACGATCATACAATCACGATCATACAATCACGATCATACAATCACGATCATACAATCACGATCATACAATCACGATCATACAATCACGATCATACAACCACAATCATACAATCGCAATATTACAATCGCAATCATACAATCACAATCATACAATTAAAATCATACAATCACAATCATACAATGACAATCATATAATCACAATCATACAATCATAATCATACAATCACAATCGTACAATCACAATCGTACAATCACAATCATATAATCACAGTCATGCAATCACAATCATGAAATCAAAATCATACAATCACAATCATACAGTCGCAATCATGCAATCACAATCATACAATCACAATCATACAATTATAATCATACAATCACAATCATACAATCACAATCATACAATCACAATCATACAATCGCAATCATACAATCGCAATGTCACAATCACTATCATACAATTACAATCATACAATCACAATCATACAATCACAATCTTACTATCACAATCATACAATCACACTCATACAATCACAATCATACAATCGCAATCATACAATCGCAATGTCACAATCACTTTTATACAATCACAGTCATACAATCACAATCATACAATCACAATCATATAATCACAATCATACAATCACAATCATACAATCATAATCATACAATCACGATCATATAATCACGATCATACAATCAGAATCATACAATCACAGTCATACAATCACAATCATACAATCACAATCATATAATCACAATCATACAATCACAATCATACAATCACTATCATATAATCACGATCATACAATCACAATCATACATCACAATCATACAATCGCAATATTACAATCGCAATCATACAATCGCAATGTCACAATCACTATCATACAATCACAATCAAACAATCACTATCATAAAATCACAATCATACAAACGCAATCATACAATCACAATCATATAATCACAATCATACAATCAGAATCATATAATCACGATCATACAATCACGATCATACAATCACGATCATACAATCACAATCATACAATCACAATCATACAGTCACAATCATACAATCACAATCATACAATCACAATCATACAATAAAAGTCATACAATCACAATCATACAATGACAATTATACAATCACAATCAAACAATCACAATCATACAATCACCATCATACAATCACAGTCATGCAATCACAATCATACAATCGCAATCATACAATCGCAATATCACAATCACTATCATACAATCACAATCATACAATCACAGTCATACAATCACAATGAACAATCACAATCATACAATCACAATCATACAATCACAGTCATACAATCACAATCATACAATCGCAATCATACAATCGCAATGTCACAATCACTATCGTACAATCACAATCATATAATCACAGTCATGCAATCACAATCTTGAAATCAAAATCATACAATCACAATCATACAGTCGCAATCATGCAATCACAATCATACAATCACAATCATACAATTAAAATCATACAATCACAATCATACAATCACAATCATACAATCACAATCATACAATCGCAATCATACAATCGCAATGTCACAATCACTATCATACAATTACAATCATACAATCACAATCATACAATCACAATCTTACTATCACAATCATACAATCACACTCATACAATCACAATCATACAATCGCAATCATACAATCGCAATGTCACAATCACTATTATACAATCACAGTCATACAATCACAATCATACAATCACAATCATATAATCACAATCATACAATCACAATCATACAATCACGATCATATAATCACGATCATACAATCACAATCATACATCACAATCATACAATCGCAATATTACAATCGCAATCATACAATCGCAATGTCACAATCACTATCATACAATCACAATCATACAATCACTATCATAAAATCACAATCATACAAACGCAATCATACAATCACAATCATATAATCACAATCATACAATCAGAATCATATAATCACGATCATACAATCACGATCAGACAATCACGATCATACAATCACAATCATACAATCACAATCATACAGTCACAATCATACAATAAAAGTCATACAATCACAATCATACAATGACAATCATACAAGCACAATCATACAATCACAATCATACAAACACAATCATACAATCACAGTCATGCAATCACAATCATACAATCGCAATCATACAATCGCAATATCACAATCACTATCATACAATAACAATCATACAATCACAGTCACACAATCACAATCATACAATCACAATCATACAATCACAATCATACAATCACAGTCATATAATCACAATCATACAATCACGATCATACAATCACGATCATACAATCACCATCATACAATGACGATCATACAATCACGATCATACAATCACGATCATACAATCACGATCATACAATCACAATCATACAATCGCAATGTCACAATCACTATCATACAATTACAATCATACAATCACAATCATACAATCACAATCTTACTATCACAATCATACAATCACACTCATACAATCACAATCATACAATCGCAATGTCACAATCACTATCGTACATTCACAATCATACAATCACAATCATACAATCACGATCATACAATCACGATCATACAATCACGATCATACAATCACGATCATACAATCACAATCATACAATCCCAATCATACAATCGCAATATTACAATCGCAATCATACAATCACAATCATACAATGACAATCATACAATCACAATCATACAATGACAATCATACAATGACAATCATACAATCACAATCATACAATCACAATCATACAATCACAATCATATAATCACAATCATGCAATCACAATCATACAATCAAAATCACACAATCACAATCATACAGTCGCAATCATGCAATCAAAATCATACAATCACAATCATACAATTAAAATCATACAATCACAATCATACAATCACAATCATACAATCACAATCTTACAATCGCAATCATACAATCGCAATGTCACAATCACTATCATACAATCACAATCATACAATCACAATCATACAATCACAATCCTACTATCACAATCATACAATCACACTCATAAAATCACAATCATACAATCGCAATCATACAATCGCAATGTCACAATCACTATTATACAATCACAGTCATAAAATCACAATCATACAATCACAATCATACAATCACGATCATACAATCACGATCATACAATCACGATCATATAATCACGATCATACAATCACAATCATACATCACAATCATACAATCGCAATATTACAATCGCAATCATACAATCGCAATGTCACAATCACTATCATACAATCACAATCATACAATCACTATCGTACAATCACAATCATACAAACGCAATCATACAATCACAATCATATAATCACAATTATACCATCACAATCATACAATCACAAGCATACAATCACACTCATACAATCACAATCATACAATCACAATAATACAATCTCAATCATGCAATCACAATCATACAATCAAAATCATAAAATCACAATCATACAATCACAATCATACAATCACGATCATACAATCACGATCATACAATCACGATCATACAATCACGATCATACAATCACGATCATACAATCACGATCATACAATCACAATCATACAATCGCAATATTACAATCGCAATCATACAATCACAATCATACAATTAAAATCATACAATCACAATCATACAATGACAATCATATAATCACAATCATACAATCATAATCATACAATCACAATCGTACAATCACAATCGTACAATCACAATCATATAATCACAGTCATGCAATCACAATCATGAAATCAAAATCATACAATCACAATCATACAGTCGCAATCATGCAATCACAATCATACAATCACAATCATACAATTAAAATCATACAATCACAATCATACAATCACAATCATACAATCACAACCATATAATCACAATCATGCAATCACAATCATACAATCAAAATCACACAATCACAATCATACAGTCGCAATCATGCAATCAAAATCATACAATCACAATGATACAATTAAAATCATACAATCACAATCATACAATCACAATCATACAATCACAACCTTACAATCGCAATCATACAATCGCAATGTCACAATCACTATCATACAATCACAATCATACAATCACAATCTTACTATCACAATCATACAATCACACTCATACAATCACAATCATACAATCGCAATCATACAATCGCAATGTCACAATCACTATTATACAATCACAGTCATACAATCACAATCATACAATCACGATCATACAATCACGATCATACAATCACGATCATAAAATCGCGATCATATAATCACGATCATACAATCACAATCATACATCACAATCATACAATCGCAATCATACAATCGCAATATTACAATCGCAATCATACAATCACAATCATACAATTAAAATCATACAATCACAATCATACAATGACAATCATATAATCACAATCATACAATCATAATCATACAATCACAATCGTACAATCACAATAGTACAATCACAATCATATAATCACAGTCATGCAATCACAATCATGAAATCAAAATCATACAATCACAATCATACAGTCGCAATCATGCAATCACAATCATACAATCACAATCATACAATTAAAATCATACAATCACAATCATACAATGACAATCATATAATCACAATCATACAATCATAATCATACAATCACAATCGTACAATCACAATCGTACAATCACAATCATATAATCACAGTCATGCAATCACAATCATGAAATCAAAATCATACAATCACAATCATACAGTCGCAATCATGCAATCACAATCATACAATCACAATCATACAATTAAAATCATACAATCACAATCATACAATCACAATCATACAATCACAATCATATAATCACAATCATGCAATCACAATCATACAATCAAAATCACACAATCACAATCATACAGTCGCAATCATGCAATCAAAATCATACAATCACAATGATACAATTAAAATCATACAATCACAATCATACAATCACAATCATACAATCGCAATCTTACAATCGCAATCATACAATCGCAATGTCACAATCACTATCATACAATCACAATCATACAATCACAATCTTACTATCACAATCATACAATCACACTCATACAATCACAATCATACAATCGCAATCATACAATCGCAATGTCACAATCACTATTATACAATCACAGTCATACAATCACAATCATACAATCACGATCATACAATCACGATCATACAATCACGATCATACAATCGCGATCATATAATCACGATCATACAATCACAATCATACATCACAATCATACAATCGCAATATTACAATCGCAATCATACAATCGCAATGTCACAATCACTATCATACAATCACAATCATACAATCACTATCGTACAATCACAATCATACAAACGCAATCATACAATCGCAATCATATAATCACAATTATATAATCACAATCATACAATCACAAGCATACAATCACAATCATACAATCACAATCATACAATCACAATCATACAATCTCAATCATGCAATCACAATCATACAATCAAAATCATACAATCACAATCATACAATCACAATCATACAATCACAATCATACAATCACAATCATACAATCACAATCATACAATCACAATCATACAATCACAATCATACAATCACAATCATACAATAAAAGTCATACAATCACAATCATACAATGACAATCATACAAGCACAATCATACAATCACAATCATACAAACACAATCAAACAATCACAGTCATGCAATCACAATCATACAATCGCAATCATACAATCGCAATATCACAATCACTATCATACAATAACAATCATACAATCACAGTCACACAATCACAATCATACAATCACAATCATACAATCACAATCATACAATCACAGTCATACAATCACAATCACACAATCACAATCATGTAATCACAATCATACAATCACAATCATACAATCACAATCATACAATCACAAGCATACAATCACAAGCATACAATCACAATCATACAATCACAATAATACAATCTCAATCATGCAATCACAATCATACAATCAAAATCATAAAATCACAATCATACAATCACGATCATACAATCACGATCATACAATCACGATCATACAATCACGATCATACAATCACGATCATACAATCACGATCATACAATCACGATCATACAATCACGATCATACAATCACGATCATACAATCACAATCATACAATCGCAATATTACAATCGCAATCATACAATCACAATCATACAATTAAAATCATACAATCACAATCATACAATGACAATCATATAATCACAATCATACAATCATAATCATACAATCACAATCGTACAATCACAATCGTACAATCACAATCATATAATCACAGTCATGCAATCACAATCATGAAATCAAAATCATACAATCACAATCATACAGTCGCAATCATGCAATCACAATCATACAATCACAATCATACAATTAAAATCATACAATCACAATCATACAATCACAATCATACAATCACAATCATACAATCGCAATCATACAATCGCAATGTCACAATCACTATCATACAATTACAATCATACAATCACAATCATACAATCACAATCTTACTATCACAATCATACAATCACACTCATACAATCACAATCATACAATCGCAATCATACAATCGCAATGTCACAATCACTTTTATACAATCACAGTCATACAATCACAATCATACAATCACAATCATATAATCACAATCATACAATCACAATCATACAATCATAATCATACAATCACGATCATATAATCACGATCATACAATCAGAATCATACAATCACAGTCATACAATCACAATCATACAATCACAATCATATAATCACAATCATACAATCACAATCATACAATCACGATCATATAATCACGATCATACAATCACAATCATACAATCACAGTCATACAATCACAATGATACAATCACAATCATACAATCACAATCATACAATCACAGTCATACAATCACAATCATACAATCGCAATATTACAATCGCAATCATACAATCACAATCATATAATCACAATCATACAATCAGAATCATATAATCACGATCATACAATCACGATCAGACAATCACGATCATACAATCACAATCATACAATCACAATCATACAGTCACAATCATACAATAAAAGTCATACAATCACAATCATACAATGACAATCATACAAGCACAATCATACAATCACAATCATACAAACACAATCATACAATCACAGTCATGCAATCACAATCATACAATCGCAATCATACAATCGCAATATCACAATCACTATCATACAATAACAATCATACAATCACAGTCACACAATCACAATCATACAATCACAATCATACAATCACAATCATACAATCACAGTCATATAATCACAATCATACAATCACGATCATACAATCACGATCATACAATCACCATCATACAATGACGATCATACAATCACGATCATACAATCACGATCATACAATCACGATCATACAATCACCATCATACAATCGCAATGTCACAATCACTATCATACAATTACAATCATACAATCACAATCATACAATCACAATCTTACTATCACAATCATACAATCACACTCATACAATCACAATCATACAATCGCAATGTCACAATCACTATCGTACATTCACAATCATACAATCACAATCATACAATCACGATCATACAATCACGATCATACAATCACGATCATACAATCACGATCATACAATCACAATCATACAATCCCAATCATACAATCGCAATATTACAATCGCAATCATACAATCACAATCATACAATGACAATCATACAATCACAATCATACAATGACAATCATACAATGACAATCATACAATCACAATCATACAATCACAATCATACAATCACAATCATATAATCACAATCATGCAATCACAATCATACAATCAAAATCACACAATCACAATCATACAGTCGCAATCATGCAATCAAAATCATACAATCACAATCATACAATTAAAATCATACAATCACAATCATACAATCACAATCATACAATCACAATCTTACAATCGCAATCATACAATCGCAATGTCACAATCACTATCATACAATCACAATCATACAATCACAATCATACAATCACAATCCTACTATCACAATCATACAATCACACTCATAAAATCACAATCATACAATCGCAATCATACAATCGCAATGTCACAATCACTATTATACAATCACAGTCATAAAATCACAATCATACAATCACAATCATACAATCACGATCATACAATCACGATCATACAATCACGATCATATAATCACGATCATACAATCACAATCATACATCACAATCATACAATCGCAATATTACAATCGCAATCATACAATCGCAATGTCACAATCACTATCATACAATCACAATCATACAATCACTATCGTACAATCACAATCATACAAACGCAATCATACAATCACAATCATATAATCACAATTATACCATCACAATCATACAATCACAAGCATACAATCACACTCATACAATCACAATCATACAATCACAATAATACAATCTCAATCATGCAATCACAATCATACAATCAAAATCATAAAATCCCAATCATACAATCACAATCATACAATCACGATCATACAATCACGATCATACAATCACGATCATACAATCACGATCATACAATCATGATCATACAATCACGATCATACAATCACGATCATACAATCACGATCATACAATCACAATCATACAATCGCAATATTACAATCGCAATCATACAATCACAATCATACAATTAAAATCATACAATCACAATCATACAATGACAATCATATAATCACAATCATACAATCATAATCATACAATCACAATCGTACAATCACAATCGTACAATCACAATCATATAATCACAGTCATGCAATCACAATCATGAAATCAAAATCATACAATCACAATCATACAGTCGCAATCATGCAATCACAATCATACAATCACAATCATACAATTAAAATCATACAATCACAATCATACAATCACAATCATACAATCACAATCATATAATCACAATCATGCAATCACAATCATACAATCAAAATCACACAATCACAATCATACAGTCGCAATCATGCAATCAAAATCATACAATCACAATGATACAATTAAAATCATACAATCACAATCATACAATCACAATCATACAATCACAATCTTACAATCGCAATCATACAATCGCAATGTCACAATCACTATCATACAATCACAATCATACAATCACAATCTTACTATCACAATCATACAATCACACTCATACAATCACAATCATACAATCGCAATCATACAATCGCAATGTCACAATCACTATTATACAATCACAGTCATACAATCACAATCATACAATCACGATCATACAATCACGATCATACAATCACGATCATAAAATCGCGATCATATAATCACGATCATACAATCACAATCATACATCACAATCATACAATCGCAATCATACAATCGCAATATTACAATCGCAATCATACAATCACAATCATACAATTAAAATCATACAATCACAATCATACAATGACAATCATATAATCACAATCATACAATCATAATCATACAATCACAATCGTACAATCACAATAGTACAATCACAATCATATAATCACAGTCATGCAATCACAATCATGAAATCAAAATCATACAATCACAATCATACAGTCGCAATCATGCAATCACAATCATACAATCACAATCATACAATTAAAATCATACAATCACAATCATACAATGACAATCATATAATCACAATCATACAATCATAATCATACAATCACAATCGTACAATCACAATCGTACAATCACAATCATATAATCACAGTCATGCAATCACAATCATGAAATCAAAATCATACAATCACAATCATACAGTCGCAATCATGCAATCACAATCATACAATCACAATCATACAAATAAAATCATACAATCACAATCATACAATCACAATCATACAATCACAATCATATAATCACAATCATGCAATCACAATCATACAATCAAAATCACACAATCACAATCATACAGTCGCAATCATGCAATCAAAATCATACAATCACAATGATACAATTAAAATCATACAATCACAATCATACAATCACAATCATACAATCGCAATCTTACAATCGCAATCATACAATCGCAATGTCACAATCACTATCATACAATCACAATCATACAATCACAATCTTACTATCACAATCATACAATCACACTCATACAATCACAATCATACAATCGCAATCATACAATCGCAATGTCACAATCACTATTATACAATCACAGTCATACAATCACAATCATACAATCACGATCATACAATCACGATCATACAATCACGATCATACAATCGCGATCATATAATCACGATCATACAATCACAATCATACATCACAATCATACAATCGCAATCATACAATCGCAATATTACAATCACAATCATACAATTAAAATCATACAATCACAATCATACAATGACAATCATATAATCACAATCATACAATCATAATCATACAATCACAATCGTACAATCACAATCGTACAATCACAATCATATAATCACAGTCATGCAATCACAATCATGAAATCAAAATCATACAATCACAATCATACAGTCGCAATCATGCAATCACAATCATACAATCACAATCATACAATTAAAATCATACAATCACAATCATACAATCACAATCATACAATCACAATCATATAATCACATTCATGCAATCACAATCATACAATCAAAATCACACAATCACAATCATACAGTCGCAATCATGCAATCAAAATCATACAATCACAATGATACAATTAAAATCATACAATCACAATCATACAATCACAATCATACAATCACAATCTTACAATCGCAATCATACAATCGCAATGTCACAATCACTATCATACAATCACAATCATACAATCACAATCTTACTATCACAATCATACAATCACACTCATACAATCACAATCATACAATCGCAATCATACAATCGCAATGTCACAATCACTATTATACAATCACAGTCATACAATCACAATCATACAATCACGATCATACAATCACGATCATACAATCACGATCATAAAATCGCGATCATATAATCACGATCATACAATCACAATCATACATCACAATCATACAATCGCAATCATACAATCGCAATATTACAATCGCAATCATACAATCACAATCATACAATTAAAATCATACAATCACAATCATACAATGACAATCATATAATCACAATCATACAATCATAATCATACAATCACAATCGTACAATCACAATAGTACAATCACAATCATATAATCACAGTCATGCAATCACAATCATGAAATCAAAATCATACAATCACAATCATACAGTCGCAATCATGCAATCACAATCATACAATCACAATCATACAATTAAAATCATACAATCACAATCATACAATGACAATCATATAATCACAATCATACAATCATAATCATACAATCACAATCGTACAATCACAATCGTACAATCACAATCATATAATCACAGTCATGCAATCACAATCATGAAATCAAAATCATACAATCACAATCATACAGTCGCAATCATGCAATCACAATCATACAATCACAATCATACAAATAAAATCATACAATCACAATCATACAATCACAATCATACAATCACAATCATATAATCACAATCATGCAATCACAATCATACAATCAAAATCACACAATCACAATCATACAGTCGCAATCATGCAATCAAAATCATACAATCACAATGATACAATTAAAATCATACAATCACAATCATACAATCACAATCATACAATCGCAATCTTACAATCGCAATCATACAATCGCAATGTCACAATCACTATCATACAATCACAATCATACAATCACAATCTTACTATCACAATCATACAATCACACTCATACAATCACAATCATACAATCGCAATCATACAATCGCAATGTCACAATCACTATTATACAATCACAGTCATACAATCACAATCATACAATCACGATCATACAATCACGATCATACAATCACGATCATACAATCGCGATCATATAATCACGATCATACAATCACAATCATACATCACAATCATACAATCGCAATCATACAATCGCAATATTACAATCGCAATCATACAATCGCAATGTCACAATCACTATCATACAATCACAATCATACAATCACTATCGTACAATCACAATCATACAAACGCAATCATACAATCGCAATCATATAATCACAATTATATAATCACAATCATACAATCACAAGCATACAATCACAATCATACAATCACAATCATACAATCACAATCATACAATCTCAATCATGCAATCACAATCATACAATCAAAATCATACAATCACAATCATACAATCACAATCATACAATCACAATCATACAATCACAATCATACAATCACAATCATACAATCACAATCATACAATCACAATCATACAATCACAATCATACAATAAAAGTCATACAATCACAATCATACAATGACAATCATACAAGCACAATCATACAATCACAATCATACAAACACAATCAAACAATCACAGTCATGCAATCACAATCATACAATCGCAATCATACAATCGCAATATCACAATCACTATCATACAATAACAATCATACAATCACAGTCACACAATCACAATCATACAATCACAATCATACAATCACAATCATATAATCACGATCATACAATCACAATCATACATCACAATCATACAATCGCAATATTACAATCGCAATCATACAATCGCAATGTCACAATCACTATCATACAATCACAGTCATAAAATCACAATCATACAATCACAATCATACAATCACGATCATACAATCACGATCATACAATCACGATCATATAATCACGATCATACAATCACAATCATACATCACAATCATACAATCGCAATATTACAATCGCAATCATACAATCGCAATGTCACAATCACTATCATACAATCACAATCATACAATCACTATCGTACAATCACAATCATACAAACGCAATCATACAATCACAATCATATAATCACAATTATACCATCACAATCATACAATCACAAGCATACAATCACACTCATACAATCACAATCATACAATCACAATAATACAATCTCAATCATGCAATCACAATCATACAATCAAAATCATAAAATCACAATCATACAATCACAATCATACAATCACGATCATACAATCACGATCATACAATCACGATCATACAATCACGATCATACAATCATGATCATACAATCACGATCATACAATCACGATCATACAATCACGATCATACAATCACAATCATACAATCGCAATATTACAATCGCAATCATACAATCACAATCATACAATTAAAATCATACAATCACAATCATACAATGACAATCATATAATCACAATCATACAATCATAATCATACAATCACAATCGTACAATCACAATCGTACAATCACAATCATATAATCACAGTCATGCAATCACAATCATGAAATCAAAATCATACAATCACAATCATACAGTCGCAATCATGCAATCACAATCATACAATCACAATCATACAATTAAAATCATACAATCACAATCATACAATCACAATCATACAATCACAATCATATAATCACAATCATGCAATCACAATCATACAATCAAAATCACACAATCACAATCATACAGTCGCAATCATGCAATCAAAATCATACAATCACAATGATACAATTAAAATCATACAATCACAATCATACAATCACAATCATACAATCACAATCTTACAATCGCAATCATACAATCGCAATGTCACAATCACTATCATACAATCACAATCATACAATCACAATCTTACTATCACAATCATACAATCACACTCATACAATCACAATCATACAATCGCAATCATACAATCGCAATGTCACAATCACTATTATACAATCACAGTCATACAATCACAATCATACAATCACGATCATACAATCACGATCATACAATCACGATCATAAAATCGCGATCATATAATCACGATCATACAATCACAATCATACATCACAATCATACAATCGCAATCATACAATCGCAATATTACAATCGCAATCATACAATCACAATCATACAATTAAAATCATACAATCACAATCATACAATGACAATCATATAATCACAATCATACAATCATAATCATACAATCACAATCGTACAATCACAATAGTACAATCACAATCATATAATCACAGTCATGCAATCACAATCATGAAATCAAAATCATACAATCACAATCATACAGTCGCAATCATGCAATCACAATCATACAATCACAATCATACAATTAAAATCATACAATCACAATCATACAATGACAATCATATAATCACAATCATACAATCATAATCATACAATCACAATCGTACAATCACAATCGTACAATCACAATCATATAATCACAGTCATGCAATCACAATCATGAAATCAAAATCATACAATCACAATCATACAGTCGCAATCATGCAATCACAATCATACAATCACAATCATACAAATAAAATCATACAATCACAATCATACAATCACAATCATACAATCACAATCATATAATCACAATCATGCAATCACAATCATACAATCAAAATCACACAATCACAATCATACAGTCGCAATCATGCAATCAAAATCATACAATCACAATGATACAATTAAAATCATACAATCACAATCATACAATCACAATCATACAATCGCAATCTTACAATCGCAATCATACAATCGCAATGTCACAATCACTATCATACAATCACAATCATACAATCACAATCTTACTATCACAATCATACAATCACACTCATACAATCACAATCATACAATCGCAATCATACAATCGCAATGTCACAATCACTATTATACAATCACAGTCATACAATCACAATCATACAATCACGATCATACAATCACGATCATACAATCACGATCATACAATCGCGATCATATAATCACGATCATACAATCACAATCATACATCACAATCATACAATCGCAATCATACAATCGCAATATTACAATCGCAATCATACAATCGCAATGTCACAATCACTATCATACAATCACAATCATACAATCACTATCGTACAATCACAATCATACAAACGCAATCATACAATCGCAATCATATAATCACAATTATATAATCACAATCATACAATCACAAGCATACAATCACAATCATACAATCACAATCATACAATCACAATCATACAATCTCAATCATGCAATCACAATCATACAATCAAAATCATACAATCACAATCATACAATCACAATCATACAATCACAATCATACAATCACAATCATACAATCACAATCATACAATCACAATCATACAATCACAATCATACAATCACAATCATACAATAAAAGTCATACAATCACAATCATACAATGACAATCATACAAGCACAATCATACAATCACAATCATACAAACACAATCAAACAATCACAGTCATGCAATCACAATCATACAATCGCAATCATACAATCGCAATATCACAATCACTATCATACAATAACAATCATACAATCACAGTCACACAATCACAATCATACAATCACAATCATACAATCACAATCATACAATCACAGTCATACAATCACAATCATGCAATCACAATCATACAATCAAAATCATACAATCACAATCATACAATCACAATCATACAATCACAATCATACAATCACAATCATACAATCACAATCATACAATCACAATCATACAATCACAATCATACAATCACAATCATACAATCACAATCATACAATAAAAGTCATACAATCACAATCATACAATGACAATCATACAAGCACAATCATACAATCACAATCATACAAACACAATCAAACAATCACAGTCATGCAATCACAATCATACAATCGCAATCATACAATCGCAATATCACAATCACTATCATACAATAACAATCATACAATCACAGTCACACAATCACAATCATACAATCACAATCATACAATCACAATCATACAATCACAGTCATACAATCACAATCACACAATCACAATCATGTAATCACAATCATACAATCACAATCATACAATCACAATCATACAATCACAAGCATACAATCACAAGCATACAATCACAATCATACAATCACAATAATACAATCTCAATCATGCAATCACAATCATACAATCAAAATCATAAAATCACAATCATACAATCACGATCATACAATCACGATCATACAATCACGATCATACAATCACGATCATACAATCACGATCATACAATCACGATCATACAATCACGATCATACAATCACGATCATACAATCACGATCATACAATCACAATCATACAATCGCAATATTACAATCGCAATCATACAATCACAATCATACAATTAAAATCATACAATCACAATCATACAATGACAATCATATAATCACAATCATACAATCATAATCATACAATCACAATCGTACAATCACAATCGTACAATCACAATCATATAATCACAGTCATGCAATCACAATCATGAAATCAAAATCATACAATCACAATCATACAGTCGCAATCATGCAATCACAATCATACAATCACAATCATACAATTAAAATCATACAATCACAATCATACAATCACAATCATACAATCACAATCATACAATCGCAATCATACAATCGCAATGTCACAATCACTATCATACAATTACAATCATACAATCACAATCATACAATCACAATCTTACTATCACAATCATACAATCACACTCATACAATCACAATCATACAATCGCAATCATACAATCGCAATGTCACAATCACTTTTATACAATCACAGTCATACAATCACAATCATACAATCACAATCATATAATCACAATCATACAATCACAATCATACAATCATAATCATACAATCACGATCATATAATCACGATCATACAATCAGAATCATACAATCACAGTCATACAATCACAATCATACAATCACAATCATATAATCACAATCATACAATCACAATCATACAATCACGATCATATAATCACGATCATACAATCACAATCATACAATCACAGTCATACAATCACAATGATACAATCACAATCATACAATCACAATCATACAATCACAGTCATACAATCACAATCATACAATCGCAATATTACAATCGCAATCATACAATCACAATCATATAATCACAATCATACAATCAGAATCATATAATCACGATCATACAATCACGATCAGACAATCACGATCATACAATCACAATCATACAATCACAATCATACAGTCACAATCATACAATAAAAGTCATACAATCACAATCATACAATGACAATCATACAAGCACAATCATACAATCACAATCATACAAACACAATCATACAATCACAGTCATGCAATCACAATCATACAATCGCAATCATACAATCGCAATATCACAATCACTATCATACAATAACAATCATACAATCACAGTCACACAATCACAATCATACAATCACAATCATACAATCACAATCATACAATCACAGTCATATAATCACAATCATACAATCACGATCATACAATCACGATCATACAATCACCATCATACAATGACGATCATACAATCACGATCATACAATCACGATCATACAATCACGATCATACAATCACCATCATACAATCGCAATGTCACAATCACTATCATACAATTACAATCATACAATCACAATCATACAATCACAATCTTACTATCACAATCATACAATCACACTCATACAATCACAATCATACAATCGCAATGTCACAATCACTATCGTACATTCACAATCATACAATCACAATCATACAATCACGATCATACAATCACGATCATACAATCACGATCATACAATCACGATCATACAATCACAATCATACAATCCCAATCATACAATCGCAATATTACAATCGCAATCATACAATCACAATCATACAATGACAATCATATAATCACAATCATACAATGACAATCATACAATGACAATCATACAATGACAATCATACAATCACAATCATACAATCACAATCATACAATCACAATCATATAATCACAATCATGCAATCACAATCATACAATCAAAATCACACAATCACAATCATACAGTCGCAATCATGCAATCAAAATCATACAATCACAATCATACAATTAAAATCATACAATCACAATCATACAATCACAATCATACAATCACAATCTTACAATCGCAATCATACAATCGCAATGTCACAATCACTATCATACAATCACAATCATACAATCACAATCATACAATCACAATCCTACTATCACAATCATACAATCACACTCATAAAATCACAATCATACAATCGCAATCATACAATCGCAATGTCACAATCACTATTATACAATCACAGTCATAAAATCACAATCATACAATCACAATCATACAATCACGATCATACAATCACGATCATACAATCACGATCATATAATCACGATCATACAATCACAATCATACATCACAATCATACAATCGCAATATTACAATCGCAATCATACAATCGCAATGTCACAATCACTATCATACAATCACAATCATACAATCACTATCGTACAATCACAATCATACAAACGCAATCATACAATCACAATCATATAATCACAATTATACCATCACAATCATACAATCACAAGCATACAATCACACTCATACAATCACAATCATACAATCACAATAATACAATCTCAATCATGCAATCACAATCATACAATCAAAATCATAAAATCACAATCATACAATCACAATCATACAATCACGATCATACAATCACGATCATACAATCACGATCATACAATCACGATCATACAATCATGATCATACAATCACGATCATACAATCACGATCATACAATCACGATCATACAATCACAATCATACAATCGCAATATTACAATCGCAATCATACAATCACAATCATACAATTAAAATCATACAATCACAATCATACAATGACAATCATATAATCACAATCATACAATCATAATCATACAATCACAATCGTACAATCACAATCGTACAATCACAATCATATAATCACAGTCATGCAATCACAATCATGAAATCAAAATCATACAATCACAATCATACAGTCGCAATCATGCAATCACAATCATACAATCACAATCATACAATTAAAATCATACAATCACAATCATACAATCACAATCATACAATCACAATCATATAATCACAATCATGCAATCACAATCATACAATCAAAATCACACAATCACAATCATACAGTCGCAATCATGCAATCAAAATCATACAATCACAATGATACAATTAAAATCATACAATCACAATCATACAATCACAATCATACAATCACAATCTTACAATCGCAATCATACAATCGCAATGTCACAATCACTATCATACAATCACAATCATACAATCACAATCTTACTATCACAATCATACAATCACACTCATACAATCACAATCATACAATCGCAATCATACAATCGCAATGTCACAATCACTATTATACAATCACAGTCATACAATCACAATCATACAATCACGATCATACAATCACGATCATACAATCACGATCATAAAATCGCGATCATATAATCACGATCATACAATCACAATCATACATCACAATCATACAATCGCAATCATACAATCGCAATATTACAATCGCAATCATACAATCACAATCATACAATTAAAATCATACAATCACAATCATACAATGACAATCATATAATCACAATCATACAATCATAATCATACAATCACAATCGTACAATCACAATAGTACAATCACAATCATATAATCACAGTCATGCAATCACAATCATGAAATCAAAATCATACAATCACAATCATACAGTCGCAATCATGCAATCACAATCATACAATCACAATCATACAATTAAAATCATACAATCACAATCATACAATGACAATCATATAATCACAATCATACAATCATAATCATACAATCACAATCGTACAATCACAATCGTACAATCACAATCATATAATCACAGTCATGCAATCACAATCATGAAATCAAAATCATACAATCACAATCATACAGTCGCAATCATGCAATCACAATCATACAATCACAATCATACAAATAAAATCATACAATCACAATCATACAATCACAATCATACAATCACAATCATATAATCACAATCATGCAATCACAATCATACAATCAAAATCACACAATCACAATCATACAGTCGCAATCATACAATCAAAATCATACAATCACAATGATACAATTAAAATCATACAATCACAATCATACAATCACAATCATACAATCGCAATCTTACAATCGCAATCATACAATCGCAATGTCACAATCACTATCATACAATCACAATCATACAATCACAATCTTACTATCACAATCATACAATCACACTCATACAATCACAATCATACAATCGCAATCATACAATCGCAATGTCACAATCACTATTATACAATCACAGTCATACAATCACAATCATACAATCACGATCATACAATCACGATCATACAATCACGATCATACAATCGCGATCATATAATCACGATCATACAATCACAATCATACATCACAATCATACAATCGCAATATTACAATCGCAATCATACAATCGCAATGTCACAATCACTATCATACAATCACAATCATACAATCACTATCGTACAATCACAATCATACAAACGCAATCATACAATCGCAATCATATAATCACAATTATATAATCACAATCATACAATCACAAGCATACAATCACAATCATACAATCACAATCATACAATCACAATCATACAATCTCAATCATGCAATCACAATCATACAATCAAAATCATACAATCACAATCATACAATCACAATCATACAATCACAATCATACAATCACAATCATACAATCACAATCATACAATCACAATCATACAATCAAAATCATACAATAAAAGTCATACAATCACAATCATACAATGACAATCATACAAGCACAATCATACAATCACAATCATACAAACACAATCAAACAATCACAGTCATGCAATCACAATCATACAATCGCAATCATACAATCGCAATATCACAATCACTATCATACAATAACAATCATACAATCACAGTCACACAATCACAATCATACAATCACAATCATACAATCACAGTCATACAATCACAATCATACAATCACAATCATGTAATCACAATCATACAATCACAATCATACAATCACAATCATACAATCACAAGCATACAATCACAAGCATACAATCACAATCATACAATCACAATAATACAATCTCAATCATGCAATCACAATCATACAATCAAAATCATAAAATCACAATCATACAATCACGATCATACAATCACGATCATACAATCACGATCATACAATCACGATCATACAATCACGATCATACAATCACGATCATACAATCACGATCATACAATCACGATCATACAATCACTATCATACAATCACAATCATACAATCGCAATATTACAATCGCAATCATACAATCACAATCATACAATTAAAATCATACAATCACAATCATACAATGACAATCATATAATCACAATCATACAATCATAATCATACAATCACAATCGTACAATCACAATCGTACAATCACAATCATATAATCACAGTCATGCAATCACAATCATGAAATCAAAATCATACAATCACAATCATACAGTCGCAATCATGCAATCACAATCATACAATCACAATCATACAATTAAAATCATACAATCACAATCATACAATCACAATCATACAATCACAATCATACAATCGCAATCATACAATCGCAATGTCACAATCACTATCATACAATTACAATCATACAATCACAATCATACAATCACAATCTTACTATCACAATCATACAATCACACTCATACAATCACAATCATACAATCGCAATCATACAATCGCAATGTCACAATCACTTTTATACAAACACAGTCATACAATCACAATCATACAATCACAATCATATAATCACAATCATACAATCACAATCATACAATCATAATCATACAATCACGATCATATAATCACGATCATACAATCAGAATCATACAATCACAGTCATACAATCACAATCATACAATCACAATCATATAATCACAATCATACAATCACAATCATACAATCACGATCATATAATCACGATCATACAATCACAATCATACATCACAATCATACAATCGCAATATTACAATCGCAATCATACAATCGCAATGTCACAATCACTATCATACAATCACAATCAAACAATCACTATCATAAAATCACAATCATACAAACGCAATCATACAATCACAATCATATAATCACAATCATACAATCAGAATCATATAATCACGATCATACAATCACGATCATACAATCACGATCATACAATCACAATCATACAATCACAATCATACAGTCACAATCATACAATCACAATCATACAATAAAAGTCATACAATCACAATCATACAATGACAATTATACAATCACAATCAAACAATCACAATCATACAATCACCATCATACAATCACAGTCATGCAATCACAATCATACAATCGCAATCATACAATCGCAATATCACAATCACTATCATACAATCACAATCATACAATCACAGTCATACAATCACAATGATACAATCACAATCATACAATCACAATCATACAATCACAGTCATACAATCACAATCATACAATCGCAATCATACAATCGCAATGTCACAATCACTATCGTACATTCACAATCATACAATCACAATCATACAATCACGATCATACAATCACGATCATACAATCACGATCATACAATCACGATCATACAATCACAATCATACAATCCCAATCATACAATCGCAATATTACAATCGCAATCATACAATCACAATCATACAATGACAATCATACAATCACAATCATACAATGACAATCATACAATGACAATCGTACAATCACAATCATACAATCACAATCATACAATCACAATCATATAATCACAATCATGCAATCACAATCATACAATCAAAATCACACAATCACAATCATACAGTCGCAATCATGCAATCAAAATCATACAATCACAATCATACAATTAAAATCATACAATCACAATCATACAATCACAATCATACAATCACAATCTTACAATCGCAATCATACAATCGCAATGTCACAATCACTATCATACAATCACAATCATACAATCACAATCTTACTATCACAATCATACAATCACACTCATACAATCACAATCATACAATCGCAATCATACAATCGCAATGTCACAATCACTATTATACAATCACAGTCATACAATCACAATCATACAATCACGATCATACAATCACGATCATACAATCACGATCATACAATCACGATCATATAATCTCGATCATACAATCACAATCATACATCACAATCATACAATCGCAATATTACAATCGCAATCATACAATCGCAATGTCACAATCACTATCATACAATCACAATCATACAATCACTATCGTACAATCACAATCATACAAACGCAATCATACAATCACAATCATATAATCACAATTATACAATCACAATCATACAATCACAAGCATACAATCACAATCATACAATCACAATCATACAATCACAATCATACAATCTCAATCATGCAATCACAATCATACAATCAAAATCATACAATCACAATCATACAATCACAATCATACAATCACAATCATACAATCACAATCATACAATCACAATCATACAATCACAATCATACAATCACAATCATACAATCACAATCATACAATAAAAGTCATACAATCACAATCATACAATGACAATCATACAAGCACAATCATACAATCACAATCATACAAACACAATCATACAATCACAGTCATGCAATCACAATCATACAATCGCAATCATACAATCGCAATATCACAATCACTATCATACAATAACAATCATACAATCACAGTCACACAATCACAATCATACAATCACAATCATACAATCACAATCATACAATCACAGTCATACAATCACAATCATACAATCGCAATCATACAATCGCAATGTCACAATCACTATCGTACAATCACAATCATACAATCACAATCATACAATCACAATCATACAAACGCAAGCATACAATCACAATCATACAATCACGATCATACAATCACGATCATACAATCACCATCATACAATGACGATCATACAATCACGATCATACAATCACGATCATACAATCACGATCATACAATCACAATCATACAATCGCAATATTACAATCGCAATCATACAATCACAATCATACAATTAAAATCATACAATCACAATCATACAATGACAATCATATAATCACAATCATACAATCATTATCATACAATCACAATCGTACAATCACAATCGTACAATCACAATCATATAATCACAGTCATGCAATCACAATCATGAAATCAAAATCATACAATCACAATCATACAGTCGCAATCATGCAATCACAATCATACAATCACAATCATACAATTAAAATCATACAATCACAATCATACAATCACAATCATACAATCACAATCATACAATCGCAATCATACAATCACAGTCATACAATCACAATCATACAATCACAATCATATAATCACAATCATACAATCACAATCATACAATCACGATCATATAATCACGATCATACAATCACAATCATACATCACAATCATACAATCGCAATATTACAATCGCAATCATACAATCGCAATGTCACAATCACTATCATACAATCACAATCATACAATCACTATCATAAAATCACAATCATACAAACGCAATCATACAATCACAATCATATAATCACAATCATACAATCAGAATCATATAATCACGATCATACAATCACGATCATACAATCACGATCATACAATCACAATCATACAATCACAATCATACAGTCACAATCATACAATCACAATCATACAATCACAATCATACAATAAAAGTCATACAATTACAATCATACAATGACAATTATACAATCACAATCAAACAATCACAATCATACAATCACCATCATACAATCACAGTCATGCAATCACAATCATACAATCGCAATCATACAATCGCAATATCACAATCACTATCATACAATCACAATCATACAATCACAGTCATACAATCACAATGATACAATCACAATCATACAATCACAATCATACAATCACAGTCATACGATCACAATCATACAATCGCAATCATACAATCGCAATGTCACAATCACTATCGTACAATCACAATCATACAATCACAATCATACAATCACGATCATACAATCACGATCATACAATCACGATCATACAATCACGATCATACAATCACGATCATACAATCCCAATCATACAATCGCAATATTACAATCGCAATCATACAATCACAATCATACAATGACAATCATACAATCACAATCATACAATGACAATCATACAATGACAATCATACAATCACAATCATACAATCACAATCATACAATCACAATCATATAATCACAATCATGCAATCACAATCATACAATCAAAATCACACAATCACAATCATACAGTCGCAATCATGCAATCAAAATCATACAATCACAATGATACAATTAAAATCATACAATCACAATCATACAATCACAATCATACAATCACAATCTTACAATCGCAATCATACAATCGCAATGTCACAATCACTATCATACAATCACAATCATACAATCACAATCTTACTATCACAATCATACAATCACACTCATACAATCACAATCATACAATCGCAATCATACAATCGCAATGTCACAATCACTATTATACAATCACAGTCATACAATCACAATCATACAATCACGATCATACAATCACGATCATACAATCACGATCATACAATCGCGATCATATAATCACGATCATACAATCACAATCATACATCACAATCATACAATCGCAATATTACAATCGCAATCATACAATCGCAATGTCACAATCACTATCATACAATCACAATCATACAATCACTATCGTACAATCACAATCATACAAACGCAATCATACAATCGCAATCATATAATCACAATTATATAATCACAATCATACAATCACAAGCATACAATCACAATCATACAATCACAATCATACAATCACAATCATACAATCTCAATCATGCAATCACAATCATACAATCAAAATCATACAATCACAATCATACAATCACAATCATACAATCACAATCATACAATCACAATCATACAATCACAATCATACAATAAAAGTCATACAATCACAATCATACAATGACAATCATACAAGCACAATCATACAATCACAATCATACAAACACAATCAAACAATCACAGTCATGCAATCACAATCATACAATCGCAATCATACAATCGCAATATCACAATCACTATCATACAATAACAATCATACAATCACAGTCACACAATCACAATCATACAATCACAATCATACAATCACAATCATACAATCACAGTCATACAATCACAATCATACAATCACAATCATGTAATCACAATCATACAATCACAATCATACAATCACAATCATACAATCACAAGCATACAATCACAAGCATACAATCACAATCATACAATCACAATAATACAATCTCAATCATGCAATCACAATCATACAATCAAAATCATAAAATCACAATCATACAATCACGATCATACAATCACGATCATACAATCACGATCATACAATCACGATCATACAATCACGATCATACAATCACGATCATACAATCACGATCATACAATCACGATCATACAATCACGATCATACAATCACAATCATACAATCGCAATATTACAATCGCAATCATACAATCACAATCATACAATTAAAATCATACAATCACAATCATACAATGACAATCATATAATCACAATCATACAATCATAATCATACAATCACAATCGTACAATCACAATCATACAATCACAGTCATACAATCACAATCATACAATCGCAATCATACAATCGCAATGTCACAATCACTATCGTACAATCACAATCATACAATCACTATCATAAAATCACAATCATACAAACGCAATCATACAATCACAATCATATAATCACAATCATACAATCAGAATCATATAATCACGATCATACAATCACGATCATACAATCACGATCATACAATCACAATCATACAATCACAATCATACAGTCACAATCATACAATCACAATCATACAATCACAATCATACAATAAAAGTCATACAATCACAATCATACAATGACAATTATACAATCACAATCAAACAATCACAATCATACAATCACCATCATACAATCACAGTCATGCAATCACAATCATACAATCGCAATCATACAATCGCAATATCACAATCACTATCATACAATCACAATCATACAATCACAGTCATACAATCACAATGATACAATCACAATCATACAATCACAATCATACAATCACAGTCATACAATCACAATCATACAATCGCAATCATACAATCGCAATGTCACAATCACTATCGTACAATCACAATCATACAATCACAATCATACAATCACGATCATACAATCACGATCATACAATCACGATCATACAATCACGATCATACAATCACGATCATACAATCCCAATCATACAATCGCAATATTACAATCGCAATCATACAATCACAATCATACAATGACAATCATACAATCACAATCATACAATGACAATCATACAATGACAATCATACAATCACAATCATACAATCACAATCATACAATCACAATCATATAATCACAATCATGCAATCACAATCATACAATCAAAATCACACAATCACAATCATACAGTCGCAATCATGCAATCAAAATCATACAATCACAATGATACAATTAAAATCATACAATCACAATCATACAATCACAATCATACAATCACAATCTTACAATCGCAATCATACAATCGCAATGTCACAATCACTATCATACAATCACAATCATACAATCACAATCTTACTATCACAATCATACAATCACACTCATACAATCACAATCATACAATCGCAATCATACAATCGCAATGTCACAATCACTATTATACAATCACAGTCATACAATCACAATCATACAATCACGATCATACAATCACGATCATACAATCACGATCATACAATCGCGATCATATAATCACGATCATACAATCACAATCATACATCACAATCATACAATCGCAATATTACAATCGCAATCATACAATCGCAATGTCACAATCACTATCATACAATCACAATCATACAATCACTATCGTACAATCACAATCATACAAACGCAATCATACAATCGCAATCATATAATCACAATTATATAATCACAATCATACAATCACAAGCATACAATCACAGTCATACAATCACAATCATACAATCACAATCATGTAATCACAATCATACAATCACAATCATACAATCACAATCATACAATCACAAGCATACAATCACAAGCATACAATCACAATCATACAATCACAATAATACAATCTCAATCATGCAATCACAATCATACAATCAAAATCATAAAATCACAATCATACAATCACGATCATACAATCACGATCATACAATCACGATCATACAATCACGATCATACAATCACGATCATACAATCACGATCATACAATCACGATCATACAATCACGATCATACAATCACAATCATACAATCGCAATATTACAATCGCAATCATACAATCACAATCATACAATTAAAATCATACAATCACAATCATACAATGACAATCATATAATCACAATCATACAATCATAATCATACAATCACAATCGTACAATCACAATCGTACAATCACAATCGTACAATCACAATCATATAATCACAGTCATGCAATCACAATCATGAAATCAAAATCATACAATCACAATCATACAGTCGCAATCATGCAATCACAATCATACAATCACAATCATACAATTAAAATCATACAATCACAATCATACAATCACAATCATACAATCACAATCATACAATCGCAATCATACAATCGCAATGTCACAATCACTATCATACAATTACAATCATACAATCACAATCATACAATCACAATCTTACTATCACAATCATACAATCACACTCATACAATCACAATCATACAATCGCAATCATACAATCGCAATGTCACAATCACTTTTATACAATCACAGTCATACAATCACAATCATACAATCACAATCATATAATCACAATCATACAATCACAATCATACAATCATAATCATACAATCACGATCATATAATCACGATCATACAATCAGAATCATACAATCACAGTCATACAATCACAATCATACAATCACAATCATATAATCACAATCATACAATCACAATCATACAATCACGATCATATAATCACGATCATACAATCACAATCATACATCACAATCATACAATCGCAATATTACAATCGCAATCATACAATCGCAATGTCACAATCACTATCATACAATCACAATCAAACAATCACTATCATAAAATCACAATCATACAAACGCAATCATACAATCACAATCATATAATCACAATCATACAATCAGAATCATATAATCACGATCATACAATCACGATCATACAATCACGATCATACAATCACAATCGTACAATCACAATCATACAGTCACAATCATACAACCACAATCATACAATAAAAGTCATACAATCACAATCATACAATGACAATTATACAATCACAATCAAACAATCACAATCATACAATCACCATCATACAATCACAGTCATGCAATCACAATCATACAATCGCAATCATACAATCGCAATATCACAATCACTATCATACAATCACAATCATACAATCACAGTCATACAATCACAATGATACAATCACAATCATACAATCACAATCATACAATCACAGTCATACAATCACAATCATACAATCGCAATCATACAATCGCAATGTCACAATCACTATCGTACATTCACAATCATACAATCACAATCATACAATCACGATCATACAATCACGATCATACAATCACGATCATACAATCACGATCATACAATCACAATCATACAATCCCAATCATACAATCGCAATATTACAATCGCAATCATACAATCACAATCATACAATGACAATCATACAATCACAATCATACAATGACAATCATACAATGACAATCATACAATCACAATCATACAATCACAATCATACAATCACAATCATATAATCACAATCATGCAATCACAATCATACAATCAAAATCACACAATCACAATCATACAGTCGCAATCATGCAATCAAAATCATACAATCACAATCATACAATTAAAATCATACAATCACAATCATACAATCACAATCATACAATCACAATCATACAATCACAATCATACAATCACAATCATACAATCACAATCATACAATCACAATCATACAATCACAATCATACAATCACAATCATACAATAAAAGTCATACAATCACAATCATACAATGACAATCATACAAGCACAATCATACAATCACAATCATACAAACACAATCATACAATCACAGTCATGCAATCACAATCATACAATCGCAATCATACAATCGCAATATCACAATCACTATCATACAATAACAATCATACAATCACAGTCACACAATCACAATCATACAATCACAATCATACAATCACAATCATACAATCACAGTCATACAATCACAATCATACAATCGCAATCATACAATCGCAATGTCACAATCACTATCGTACAATCACAATCATACAATCACAATCATACAATCACAATCATACAAACGCAATCATACAATCACAATCATATAATCACAATCATACAATCACAATCATTCAACCACAAGCATACAATCACAATCATACAATCACGATCATACAATCACGATCATACAATCACCATCATACAATGACGATCATACAATCACGATCATACAATCACGATCATACAATCACGATCATACAATCACAATCATACAATCGCAATATTACAATCGCAATCATACAATCACAATCATACAATTAAAATCATACAATCACAATCATACAATGACAATCATATAATCACAATCATACAATCATTATCATACAATCACAATCGTACAATCACAATCGTACAATCACAATCATATAATCACAGTCATGCAATCACAATCATGAAATCAAAATCATACAATCACAATCATACAGTCGCCATCATGCAATCACAATCATACAATCACAATCATACAATTAAAATCATACAATCACAATCATACAATCACAATCATACAATCACAATCATACAATCGCAATCATACAATCACAGTCATACAATCACAATCATACAATCACAATCATATAATCACAATCATACAATCACAATCATACAATCACGATCATATAATCACGATCATACAATCACAATCATACATCACAATCATACAATCGCAATATTACAATCGCAATCATACAATCGCAATGTCACAATCACTATCATACAATCACAATCATACAATCACTATCATAAAATCACAATCATACAAACGCAATCATACAATCACAATCATATAATCACAATCATACAATCAGAATCATATAATCACGATCATACGATCACGATCATACAATCACGATCATACAATCACAATCATACAATCACAATCATACAGTCACAATCATACAATCACAATCATACAATCACAATCATACAATAAAAGTCATACAATCACAATCATACAATGACAATTATACAATCACAATCAAACAATCACAATCATACAATCACCATCATACAATCACAGTCATGCAATCACAATCATACAATCGCAATCATACAATCGCAATATCACAATCACTATCATACAATCACAATCATACAATCACAGTCATACAATCACAATGATACAATCACAATCATACAATCACAATCATACAATCACAGTCATACGATCCCAATCATACAATCGCAATCATACAATCGCAATGTCACAATCACTATCGTACAATCACAATCATACAATCACAATCATACAATCACGATCATACAATCACGATCATACAATCACGATCATACAATCACGATCATACAATCACGATCATACAATCCCAATCATACAATCGCAATATTACAATCGCAATCATACAATCACAATCATACAATGACAATCATACAATCACAATCATACAATGACAATCATACAATGACAATCATACAATCACAATCATACAATCACAATCATACAATCACAATCATATAATCACAATCATGCAATCACAATCATACAATCAAAATCACACAATCACAATCATACAGTCGCAATCATGCAATCAAAATCATACAATCACAATGATACAATTAAAATCATACAATCACAATCATACAATCACAATCATACAATCACAATCTTACAATCGCAATCATACAATCGCAATGTCACAATCACTATCATACAATCACAATCATACAATCACAATCTTACTATCACAATCATACAATCACACTCATACAATCACAATCATACAATCGCAATCATACAATCGCAATGTCACAATCACTATTATACAATCACAGTCATACAATCACAATCATACAATCACGATCATACAATCACGATCATACAATCACGATCATACAATCGCGATCATATAATCACGATCATACAATCACAATCATACATCACAATCATACAATCGCAATATTACAATCGCAATCATACAATCGCAATGTCACAATCACTATCATACAATCACAATCATACAATCACTATCGTACAATCACAATCATACAAACGCAATCATACAATCGCAATCATATAATCACAATTATATAATCACAATCATACAATCACAAGCATACAATCACAATCATACAATCACAATCATACAATCACAATCATACAATCACAATCATACAATCACAATCATACAATAAAAGTCATACAATCACAATCATACAATGACAATCATACAAGCACAATCATACAATCACAATCATACAAACACAATCAAACAATCACAGTCATGCAATCACAATCATACAATCGCAATCATACAATCGCAATATCACAATCACTATCATACAATAACAATCATACAATCACAGTCACACAATCACAATCATACAATCACAATCATACAATCACAATCATACAATCACAGTCATACTATCACAATCATACAATCACAATCATGTAATCACAATCATACAATCACAATCATACAATCACAATCATACAATCACAAGCATACAATCACAAGCATACAATCACAATCATACAATCACAATAATACAATCTCAATCATGCAATCACAATCATACAATCAAAATCATAAAATCACAATCATACAATCACGATCATACAATCACGATCATACAATCACGATCATACAATCACGATCATACAATCACGATCATACAATCACGATCATACAATCACGATCATACAATCACGATCATACAATCACGATCATACAATCACAATCATACAATCGCAATATTACAATCGCAATCATACAATCACAATCATACAATTAAAATCATACAATCACAATCATACAATGACAATCATATAATCACAATCATACAATCATAATCATACAATCACAATCGTACAATCACAATCATACAATCACAGTCATACAATCACAATCATACAATCGCAATCATACAATCGCAATGTCACAATCACTATCGTACAATCACAATCATACAATCACTATCATAAAATCACAATCATACAAACGCAATCATACAATCACAATCATATAATCACAATCATACAATCAGAATCATATAATCACGATCATACAATCACGATCATACAATCACGATCATACAATCACAATCATACAATCACAATCATACAGTCACAATCATACAATCACAATCATACAATCACAATCATACAATAAAAGTCATACAATCACAATCATACAATGACAATTATACAATCACAATCAAACAATCACAATCATACAATCACCATCATACAATCACAGTCATGCAATCACAATCATACAATCGCAATCATACAATCGCAATATCACAATCACTATCATACAATCACAATCATACAATCACAGTCATACAATCACAATGATACAATCACAATCATACAATCACAATCATACAATCACAGTCATACAATCACAATCATACAATCGCAATCATACAATCGCAATGTCACAATCACTATCGTACAATCACAATCATACAATCACAATCATACAATCACGATCATACAATCACGATCATACAATCACGATCATACAATAACGATCATACAATCACGATCATACAATCCCAATCATACAATCGCAATATTACAATCGCAATCATACAATCACAATCATACAATGACAATCATACAATCACAATCATACAATGACAATCATACAATGACAATCATACAATCACAATCATACAATCACAATCATACAATCACAATCATATAATCACAATCATGCAATCACAATCATACAATCAAAATCACACAATCACAATCATACAGTCGCAATCATGCAATCAAAATCATACAATCACAATGATACAATTAAAATCATACAATCACAATCATACAATCACAATCATACAATCACAATCTTACAATCGCAATCATACAATCGCAATGTCACAATCACTATCATACAATCACAATCATACAATCACAATCTTACTATCACAATCATACAATCACACTCATACAATCACAATCATACAATCGCAATCATACAATCGCAATGTCACAATCACTATTATACAATCACAGTCATACAATCACAATCATACAATCACGATCATACAATCACGATCATACAATCACGATCATACAATCGCGATCATATAATCACGATCATACAATCACAATCATACATCACAATCATACAATCGCAATATTACAATCGCAATCATACAATCGCAATGTCACAATCACTATCATACAATCACAATCATACAATCACTATCGTACAATCACAATCATACAAACGCAATCATACAATCGCAATCATATAATCACAATTATATAATCACAATCATACAATCACAAGCATACAATCACAATCATACAATCACAATCATACAATCACAATCATACAATCTCAATCATGCAATCACAATCATACAATCAAAATCATACAATCACAATCATACAATCACAATCATACAATCACAATCATACAATCACAATCATACAATCACAATCATACAATCACAATCATACAATCACAATCATACAATCACAATCATACAATCACAATCATACAATAAAAGTCATACAATCACAATCATACAATGACAATCATACAAGCACAATCATACAATCACAATCATACAAACACAATCAAACAATCACAGTCATGCAATCACAATCATACAATCGCAATCATACAATCGCAATATCACAATCACTATCATACAATAACAATCATACAATCACAGTCACACAATCACAATCATACAATCACAATCATACAATCACAATCATACAATCACAGTCATACAATCACAATCATACAATCACAATCATGTAATCACAATCATACAATCACAATCATACAATCACAATCATACAATCACAAGCATACAATCACAAGCATACAATCACAATCATACAATCACAATAATACAATCTCAATCATGCAATCACAATCATACAATCAAAATCATAAAATCACAATCATACAATCACGATCATACAATCACGATCATACAATCACGATCATACAATCACGATCATACAATCACGATCATACAATCACGATCATACAATCACGATCATACAATCACGATCATACAATCACGATCATACAATCACAATCATACAATCGCAATATTACAATCGCAATCATACAATCACAATCATACAATTAAAATCATACAATCACAATCATACAATGACAATCATATAATCACAATCATACAATCATAATCATACAATCACAATCGTACAATCACAATCATATAATCACAGTCATACAATCACAATCATACAATCGCAATCATACAATCGCAATGTCACAATCACTATCGTACAATCACAATCATACAATCACTATCATAAAATCACAATCATACAAACGCAATCATACAATCACAATCATATAATCACAATCATACAATCAGAATCATATAATCACGATCATACAATCACGATCATACAATCACGATCATACAATCACAATCATACAATCACAATCATACAGTCACAATCATACAATCACAATCATACAATCACAATCATACAATCACAATCATACAATAAAAGTCATACAATCACAATCATACAATGACAATTATACAATCACAATCAAACAATCACAATCATACAATCACCATCATACAATCACAGTCATGCAATCACAATCATACAATCGCAATCATACAATCGCAATATCACAATCACTATCATACAATCACAATCATACAATCACAGTCATACAATCACAATGATACAATCACAATCATACAATCACAATCATACAATCACAGTCATACAATCACAATCATACAATCGCAATCATACAATCGCAATGTCACAATCACTATCGTACAATCACAATCATACAATCACAATCATACAATCACGATCATACAATCACGATCATACAATCACGATCATACAATCACGATCATACAATCACGATCATACAATCCCAATCATACAATCGCAATATTACAATCGCAATCATACAATCACAATCATACAATGACAATCATACAATCACAATCATACAATGACAATCATACAATGACAATCATACAATGACAATCATACAATCACAATCATACAATCACAATCATACAATCACAATCATAGAATCACAATCATGCAATCACAATCATACAATCAAAATCACACAATCACAATCATACAGTCGCAATCATGCAATCAAAATCATACAATCACAATGATACAATTAAAATCATACAATCACAATCATACAATCACAATCATACAATCACAATCTTACAAACGCAATCATACAATCGCAATGTCACAATCACTATCATACAATCACAATCATACAATCACAATCTTACTATCACAATCATACAGTCACAATCATACAATCACAATCATACAATCACAATCATACAATAAAAGTCATACAATCACAATCATACAATGACAATTATACAATCACAATCAAACAATCACAATCATACAATCACCATCATACAATCACAGTCATGCAATCACAATCATACAATCGCAATCATACAATCGCAATATCACAATCACTATCATACAATCACAATCATACAATCACAGTCATACAATCACAATGATACAATCACAATCATACAATCACAATCATACAATCACAGTCATACAATCACAATCATACAATCGCAATCATACAATCGCAATGTCACAATCACTATCGTACAATCACAATCATACAATCACAATCATACAATCACGATCATACAATCACGATCATACAATCACGATCATACAATCACGATCATACAATCACGATCATACAATCCCAATCATACAATCGCAATATTACAATCGCAATCATACAATCACAATCATACAATGACAATCATACAATCACAATCATACAATGACAATCATACAATGACAATCATACAATCACAATCATACAATCACAATCATACAATCACAATCATATAATCACAATCATGCAATCACAATCATACAATCAAAATCACACAATCACAATCATACAGTCGCAATCATGCAATCAAAATCATACAATCACAATGATACAATTAAAATCATACAATCACAATCATACAATCACAATCATACAATCACAATCTTACAATCGCAATCATACAATCGCAATGTCACAATCACTATCATACAATCACAATCATACAATCACAATCTTACTATCACAATCATACAATCACACTCATACAATCACAATCATACAATCGCAATCATACAATCGCAATGTCACAATCACTATTATACAATCACAGTCATACAATCACAATCATACAATCACGATCATACAATCACGATCATACAATCACGATCATACAATCGCGATCATATAATCACGATCATACAATCACAATCATACATCACAATCATACAATCGCAATATTACAATCGCAATCATACAATCGCAATGTCACAATCACTATCATACAATCACAATCATACAATCACTATCGTACAATCACAATCATACAAACGCAATCATACAATCGCAATCATATAATCACAATTATATAATCACAATCATACAATCACAAGCATACAATCACAATCATACAATCACAATCATACAATCACAATCATACAATCTCAATCATGCAATCACAATCATACAATCAAAATCATACAATCACAATCATACAATCACAATCATACAATCACAATCATACAATCACAATCATACAATCACAATCATACAATCACAATCATACAATCACAATCATACAATCACAATCATACAATCACAATCATACAATAAAAGTCATACAATCACAATCATACAATGACAATCATACAAGCACAATCATACAATCACAATCATACAAACACAATCAAACAATCACAGTCATGCAATCACAATCATACAATCGCAATCATACAATCGCAATATCACAATCACTATCATACAATAACAATCATACAATCACAGTCACACAATCACAATCATACAATCACAATCATTCAATCACAATCATACAATCACAGTCATACAATCACAATCATACAATCACAATCATGTAATCACAATCATACAATCACAATCATACAATCACAATCATACAATCACAAGCATACAATCACAAGCATACAATCACAATCATACAATCACAATAATACAATCTCAATCATGCAATCACAATCATACAATCAAAATCATAAAATCACAATCATACAATCACGATCATACAATCACGATCATACAATCACGATCATACAATCACGATCATACAATCACGATCATACAATCACGATCATACAATCACGATCATACAATCACGATCATACAATCACGATCATACAATCACAATCATACAATCGCAATATTACAATCGCAATCATACAATCACAATCATACAATTAAAATCATACAATCACAATCATACAATGACAATCATATAATCACAATCATACAATCATAATCATACAATCACAATCGTACAATCACAATCATACAATCACAGTCATACAATCACAATCATACAATCGCAATCATACAATCGCAATGTCACAATCACTATCGTACAATCACAATCATACAATCACTATCATAAAATCACAATCATACAAACGCAATCATACAATCACAATCATATAATCACAATCATACAATCAGAATCATATAATCACGATCATACAATCACGATCATACAATCACGATCATACAATCACAATCATACAATCACAATCATACAGTCAAAATCATACAATCACAATCATACAATCACAATCATACAATCACAATCATACAATAAAAGTCATACAATCACAATCATACAATGACAATTATACAATCACAATCAAACAATCACAATCATACAATCACCATCATACAATCACAGTCATGCAATCACAATCATACAATCGCAATCATACAATCGCAATATCACAATCACTATCATACAATCACAATCATACAATCACAGTCATACAATCACAATGATACAATCACAATCATACAATCACAATCATACAATCACAGTCATACAATCACAATCATACAATCGCAATCATACAATCGCAATGTCACAATCACTATCGTACAATCACAATCATACAATCACAATCATACAATCACGATCATACAATCACGATCATACAATCACGATCATACAATCACGATCATACAATCACGATCATACAATCCCAATCATACAATCGCAATATTACAATCGCAATCATACAATCACAATCATACAATGACAATCATACAATCACAATCATACAATGACAATCATACAATGACAATCATACAATGACAATCATACAATCACAATCATACAATCACAATCATACAATCACAATCATAGAATCACAATCATGCAATCACAATCATACAATCAAAATCACACAATCACAATCATACAGTCGCAATCATGCAATCAAAATCATACAATCACAATGATACAATTAAAATCATACAATCACAATCATACAATCACAATCATACAATCACAATCTTACAAACGCAATCATACAATCGCAATGTCACAATCACTATCATACAATCACAATCATACAATCACAATCTTACTATCACAATCATACAATCACACTCATACAATCACAATCATACAATCGCAATCATACAATCGCAATGTCACAATCACTATTATACAATCACAGTCATACAATCACAATCATACAATCACGATCATACAATCACGATCATACAATCACGATCATACAATCGCGATCATATAATCACGATCATACAATCACAATCATACATCACAATCATACAATCGCAATATTACAATCGCAATCATACAATCGCAATGTCACAATCACTATCATACAATCACAATCATACAATCACTATCGTACAATCACAATCATACAAACGCAATCATACAATCGCAATCATATAATCACAATTATATAATCACAATCATACAATCACAAGCATACAATCACAATCATACAATCACAATCATACAATCTCAATCATGCAATCACAATCATACAATCAAAATCATACAATCACAATCATACAATCACAATCATACAATCACAATCATACAATCACAATCATACAATCACAATCATACAATCACAATCATACAATCACAATCATACAATCACAATCATACAATCACAATCATACAATCACAATCATACAATGACAATCATACAAGCACAATCATACAATCACAATCATACAAACACAATCAAACAATCACAGTCATGCAATCACAATCATACAATCGCAATCATACAATCGCAATATCACAATCACTATCATACAATAACAATCATACAATCACAGTCACACAATCACAATCATACAATCACAATCATACAATCACAATCATACAATCACAGTCATACAATCACAATCATACAATCACAATCATGTAATCACAATCATACAATCACAATCATACAATCACAATCATACAATCACAAGCATACAATCACAAGCATACAATCACAATCATACAATCACAATAATACAATCTCAATCATGCAATCACAATCATACAATCAAAATCATAAAATCACAATCATACAATCACGATCATACAATCACGATCATACAATCACGATCATACAATCACGATCATACAATCACGATCATACAATCACGATCATACAATCACGATCATACAATCACGATCATACAATCACGATCATACAATCACGATCATACAATCACAATCATACAATCGCAATATTACAATCGCAATCATACAATCACAATCATACAATTAAAATCATACAATCACAATCATACAATGACAATCATATAATCACAATCATACAATCATAATCATACAATCACAATCGTACAATCACAATCGTACAATCACAATCATATAATCACAGTCATGCAATCACAATCATGAAATCAAAATCATACAATCACAATCATACAGCCGCAATCATGCAATCACAATCATACAATCACAATCATACAATTAAAATCATACAATCACAATCATACAATCACAATCATACAATCACAATCATACAATCGCAATCATACAATCGCAATGTCACAATCACTATCATACAATTACAATCATACAATCACAATCATACAATCACAATCTTACTATCACAATCATACAATCACACTCATACAATCACAATCATACAATCGCAATCATACAATCGCAATGTCACAATCACTTTTATACAATCACAGTCATACAATCACAATCATACAATCACAATCATATAATCACAATCATACAATCACAATCATACAATCATAATCATACAATCACGATCATATAATCACGATCATACAATCAGAATCATACAATCACAGTCATACAATCACAATCATACAATCACAATCATATAATCACAATCATACAATCACAATCATACAATCACGATCATATAATCACGATCATACAATCACAATCATACATCACAATCATACAATCGCAATATTACAATCGCAATCATACAATCGCAATGTCACAATCACTATCATACAATCACAATCAAACAATCACTATCATAAAATCACAATCATACAAACGCAATCATACAATCACAATCATATAATCACAATCATACAATCAGAATCATATAATCACGATCATACAATCACGATCATACAATCACGATCATACAATCACAATCATACAATCACAATCATACAGTCACAATCATACAATCACAATCATACAATAAAAGTCATACAATCACAATCATACAATGACAATTATACAATCACAATCAAACAATCACAATCATACAATCACCATCATACAATCACAGTCATGCAATCACAATCATACAATCGCAATCATACAATCGCAATATCACAATCACTATCATACAATCACAATCATACAATCACAGTCATACAATCACAATGATACAATCACAATCATACAATCACAATCATACAATCACAGTCATACAATCACAATCATACAATCGCAATCATACAATCGCAATGTCACAATCACTATCGTACATTCACAATCATACAATCACAATCATACAATCACGATCATACAATCACGATCATACAATCACGATCATACAATCACGATCATACAATCACAATCATACAATCCCAATCATACAATCGCAATATTACAATCGCAATCATACAATCACAATCATACAATGACAATCATACAATCACAATCATACAATGACAATCATACAATGACAATCATACAATCACAATCATACAATCACAATCATACAATCACAATCATATAATCACAATCATGCAATCACAATCATACAATCAAAATCACACAATCACAATCATACAGTCGCAATCATGCAATCAAAATCATACAATCACAATCATACAATTAAAATCATACAATCACAATCATACAATCACAATCATACAATCACAATCTTACAATCGCAATCATACAATCGCAATGTCACAATCACTATCATACAATCACAATCATACAATCACAATCTTACTATCACAATCATACAATCACACTCATACAATCACAATCATACAATCGCAATCATACAATCGCAATGTCACAATCACTATTATACAATCACAGTCATACAATCACAATCATACAATCACGATCATACAATCACGATCATACAATCACGATCATACAATCACGATCATATAATCTCGATCATACAATCACAATCATACATCACAATCATACAATCGCAATATTACAATCGCAATCATACAATCGCAATGTCACAATCACTATCATACAATCACAATCATACAATCACTATCGTACAATCACAATCATACAAACGCAATCATACAATCACAATCATATAATCACAATTATACAATCACAATCATACAATCACAAGCATACAATCACAATCATACAATCACAATCATACAATCACAATCATACAATCTCAATCATGCAATCACAATCATACAATCAAAATCATACAATCACAATCATACAATCACAATCATACAATCACAATCATACAATCACAATCATACAATCACAATCATACAATCACAATCATACAATCACAATCATACAATCACAATCATACAATAAAAGTCATACAATCACAATCATACAATGACAATCATACAAGCACAATCATACTATCACAATCATACAAACACAATCATACAATCACAGTCATGCAATCACAATCATACAATCGCAATCATACAATCGCAATATCACAATCACTATCATACAATAACAATCATACAATCACAGTCACACAATCACAATCATACAATCACAATCATACAATCACAATCATACAATCACAGTCATACAATCACAATCATACAATCGCAATCATACAATCGCAATGTCACAATCACTATCGTACAATCACAATCATACAATCACAATCATACAATCACAATCATACAAACGCAATCATACAATCACAATCATATAATCACAATCATACAATCACAATCATTCAACCACAAGCATACAATCACAATCATACAATCACGATCATACAATCACGATCATACAATCACCATCATACAATGACGATCATACAATCACGATCATACAATCACGATCATACAATCACGATCATACAATCACAATCATACAATCGCAATATTACAATCGCAATCATACAATCACAATCATACAATTAAAATCATACAATCACAATCATACAATGACAATCATATAATCACAATCATACAATCATTATCATACAATCACAATCGTACAATCACAATCGTACAATCACAATCATTTAATCACAGTCATGCAATCACAATCATGAAATCAAAATCATACAATCACAATCATACAGTCGCAATCATGCAATCACAATCATACAATCACAATCATACAATTAAAATCATACAATCACAATCATACAATCACAATCATACAATCACAATCATACAATCGCAATCATACAATCGCAATGTCACAATCACTATCATACAATTACAATCATACAATCACAATCATACAATCACAATCTTACTATCACAATCATACAATCACACTCATACAATCACAATCATACAATCGCAATCATACAATCGCAATGTCACAATCACTATTATAAAATCACAGTCATACAATCACAATCATACAATCACAATCATATAATCACAATCATACAATCACAATCATACAATCATAATCATACAATCACGATCATATAATCACGATCATACAATCAGAATCATACAATCACAGTCATACAATCACAATCATACAATCACAATCATATAATCACAATCATACAATCACAATCATACAATCACGATCATATAATCACGATCATACAATCACAATCATACATCACAATCATACAATCGCAATATTACAATCGCAATCATACAATCGCAATGTCACAATCACTATCATACAATCACAATCATACAATCACTATCATAAAATCACAATCATACAAACGCAATCATACAATCACAATCATATAATCACAATCATACAATCAGAATCATATAATCACGATCATACAATCACGATCATACAATCACGATCATACAATCACAATCATACAATCACAATCATACAGTCACAATCATACAATCACAATCATACAATCACAATCATACAATAAAAGTCATACAATCACAATCATACAATGACAATTATACAATCACAATCAAACAATCACAATCATACAATCACCATCATACAATCACAGTCATGCAATCACAATCATACAATCGCAACCATACAATCGCAATATCACAATCACTATCATACAATCACAATCATACAATCACAGTCATACAATCACAATGATACAATCACAATCATACAATCACAATCATACAATCACAGTCATACAATCACAATCATACAATCGCAATCATACAATCGCAATGTCACAATCACTATCGTACAATCACAATCATACAATCACAATCATACAATCACGATCATACAATCACGATCATACAATCACGATCATACAATCACGATCATACAATCACGATCATACAATCCCAATCATACAATCGCAATATTACAATCGCAATCATACAATCACAATCATACAATGACAATCATACAATCACAATCATACAATGACAATCATACAATGACAATCATACAATCACAATCATACAATCACAATCATACAATCACAATCATATAATCACAATCATGCAATCACAATCATACAATCAAAATCACACAATCACAATCATACAGTCGCAATCATGCAATCAAAATCATACAATCACAATGATACAATTAAAATCATACAATCACAATCATACAATCACAATCATACAATCACAATCTTACAATCGCAATCATACAATCGCAATGTCACAATCACTATCATACAATCACAATCATACAATCACAATCTTACTATCACAATCATACAATCACACTCATACAATCACAATCATACAATCGCAATCATACAATCGCAATGTCACAATCACTATTATACAATCACAGTCATACAATCACAATCATACAATCACGATCATACAATCACGATCATACAATCACGATCATACAATCGCGATCATATAATCACGATCATACAATCACAATCATACATCACAATCATAGAATCGCAATATTACAATCACTATCATACAATCACAATCATACAATCACTATCGTACAATCACAATCATACAAACGGAATCATACAATCACAATCATATAATCACAATTATACAATAACAATCATACAATCACAAGCATACAATCACAATCATACAATCACAATCATACAATCACAATCATACAATCTCAATCATGCAATCACAATCATACAATCAAAATCATACAATCACAATCATACAATCACAATCATACAATCACAACCATACAATCACAATCATACAATCGCAATCATACAATCGCAATGTCACAATCACTATCATACAATTACAATCATACAATCACAATCATACAATCACAATCTTACTATCACAATCATACAATCACACTCATACAATCACAATCATACAATCGCAATCATACAATCGCAATGTCACAATCACTATTATACAATCACAGTCATACAATCACAATCATACAATCACAATCATATAATCACAATCATACAATCACAATCATACAATCATAATCATACAATCACGATCATATAATCACGATCATACAATCAGAATCATACAATCACAGTCATACAATCACAATCATACAATCACAATCATATAATCACAGTCATACAATCACAATCACACAATCACGATCATATAATCACGATCATACAATCACAATCATACATCACAATCATACAGTCACAATCATACAATCACAATCATACAATCACAATCATACAATAAAAGTCATACAATCACAATCATACAATGACAATTATACAATCACAATCATACAATCACAATCATACAATCACCATCATACAATCACAGTCATGCAATCACAATCATACAATCGCAATCATACAATCGCAATATCACAATCACTATCATACAATCACAATCATACAATCACAGTCATACAATCACAATGATACAATCACGGTCATACAATCACGATCATACAATCACGATCATACAATCACGATCATACAATCACGATCATACAATCACGATCATACAATCACGATCATACAATCGCAATCATACAATCGCAATCATACAATCACGATCATACAATCACGATCATACAATCACGATCATACAATCACAATCATACAATCCCAATCATACAATCGCAATATTACAATCACAATCATACAATCACAATCATCCAATTAAAATCATACAATCACAATCATACAATCACAATCATACAATGACAATCATACAATGACAATCATACAATCACAATCATACAATCACAATCATACAATCACAATCATATAATCACAATCATGCAATCACAATCATACAATCAAAATCACACAATCACAATCATACAGTCGCAATCATGCAATCAAAATCATACAATCACAATCTTACTATCGCAATCATATAATCACACTCATACAATCACAATCATACAATCACAATCTTACTATCACAATCATACAATCACACTCACACAATCACAATCATACAATCGCAATCATACAATCGCAATGTCACAACCACTATTATACAATCACAGTCATACAATCACAATCATACAATCACAATCATATAATCACAATCATACAATCACAATCGTACAATCATAATCATACAATCACGATCATATAATCACGATCGTACAATCAGTATCATACAATCACAGTCATACAATCACAATCATACAATCACAATCATATAATCACAATCATACAATCACAATCATACAATCACGATCATATAATCACGATCATACAATCACAATCATACATCACAATCATACAATCGCAATATTACAATCGCAATCATACAATCGCAATGTCACAATCACTATCATACAATCACAATCATACAATCACTATCATAAAATCACAATCATACAAACGCAATCATACAATCACAATCATATAATCACAATCATACAATCAGAATCATATAATCACGATCATACAATCACGATCATACAATCACGATCATACAATCACAATCATACAATCACAATCATACAGTCACAATCATACAATCACAGTCATACAATCACAATCATACAATAAAAGTCATACAATCACAATCATACAATGACAATTATACAATCACAATCAAACAATCACAATCATACAATCACCATCATACAATCACAGTCATGCAATCACAATCATACAATCGCAATCATACAATCGCAATATCACAATCACTATCATACAATCACAATCATACAATCACAGTCATACAATCACAATGAACAATCACAATCATACAATCACAATCATACAATCGCAATCATACAATCGCAATGTCACAATCACTATCGTACAATCACAATCATACAATCACAATCATACAATCACGATCATACAATCACGATCATACAATCACGATCATACAATCACGATCATACAATCACAATCATACAATCCCAATCATACAATCGCAATATTACAATCGCAATCATACAATCACAATCATACAATGACAATCATACAATCACAATCATACAATGACAATCGTACAATGACAATCATACAATCACAACCATACAATCACGATCATACAATCACGATCATACAATCACGATCATACAATCACGATCATACAATCACAATCATACAATCCCAATCATACAATCGCAATATTACAATCGCAATCATACAATCACAATCATACAATGACAATCATACAATCACAATCATACAATGACAATCGTACAATGACAATCATACAATCACAATCATACAATCACAATCATACAATCACAATCATATAATCACAATCATGCAATCACAATCATACAATCAAAATCACACAATCACAATCATACAGTCGCAATCATGCAATCAAAATCATACAATCACAATCATACAATTAAAATCATACAATCACAATCATACAATCACAATCATACAATCGCAATATTACAATCGCAATCATACAATCGCAATGTCACAATCACTATCATACAATCACAATCATACAATCACTATCGTACAATCACAATCATACAAACGCAATCATACAATCACAATCATATAATCACAATTGTACAATCACAATCATACAATCACAAGCATACAATCACAATCATACAATCACAATCATACAATCACAATCATACAATCTCAATCATGCAATCACAATCATAAAATCAAAATCATACAATCACAATCATACAATCACAATCATACAATCACAATCATACAATCACAATCATACAATCACAATCATACAATCACAATCATACAATCACAATCATACAATAAAAGTCATACAATCACAATCATACAATGACAATCATACAAGCACAATCATACAATCACAATCATACAATCCCAATCATTCAATCTCAATCATACAATCACAGTCATACAATCACAATCATACAATCACAATCATATAATCACAATCATACAACCACAATCATACAATCACAATCATACAATCACAAGCATACAATCACAAGCATACAATCACAATCATACAATCACAATAATACAATCTCAATCATGCAATCACAATCATACAATCAAAATCATAAAATCACAATCATACAATCACGATCATACAATCACGATCATACAACCACGATCATACAATCACGATCATACAATCACGATCATACAATCACTATCATACAATCACGATCATACAATCACGATCATACAATCACAATCATACAATCGCAATATTACAATCTCAATCATACAATCACAATCATACAATTAAAATCATACAATCACAATCATACAATGACAATCATATAATCACAATCATACAATCATAATCATACAATCACAATCGTACAATCACAATCGTACAATCACAATCATATAATCACAGTCATGCAATCACAATCATGAAATCAAAATCATACAATCACAATCATACAGTCGCAATCATGCAATCACAATCATACAATCACAATCATACAATTAAAATCATACAATCACAATCATACAATCACAATCATACAATCACAATCATACAATCGCAATCATACAATCGCAATGTCACAATCACTATCATACAATTACAATCATACAATCACAATCATACAATCACAATCTTACTATCACAATCATACAATCACACTGATACAATCACAATCATACAATCGCAATCATACAATCGCAATGTCACAATCACTTTTATACAATCACAGTCATACAATCACAATCATACAATCACAATCATATAATCACAATCATACAATCACAATCATACAATCATAATCATACAATCACGATCATATAATCACGATCATACAATCAGAATCATACAATCACAGTCATACAATCACAATCATACAATCACAATCATATAATCACAATCATACAATCACAATCATACAATCACGATCATATAATCACGATCATACAATCACAATCATACATCACAATCATACAATCGCAATATTACAATCGCAATCACACAATCGCAATGTCACAATCACTATCATACAATCACAATCAAACAATCACTATCATAAAATCACAATCATACATACGCAATCATACAATCACAATCATATAATCACAATCATACAATCAGAATCATATAATCACGATCATACAATCACGATCATACAATCACGATCATACAATCACAATCATACAATCACAATCATACAGTCACAATCATACAATCACAATCATACAATTAAAATCATACAATCACAATCATACAATGACAATCATATAATCACAATCATACAATCATAATCATACAATCACAATCGTACAATCACAATCGTACAATCACAATCATATAATCACAGTCATGCAATCACAATCATGAAATCAAAATCATACAATCACAATCATACAGTCGCAATCATGCAATCACAATCATACAATCACAATCATACAATTAAAATCATACAATCACAATCATACAATCACAATCATACAATCACAATCATACAATCGCAATCATACAATCGCAATGTCACAATCACTATCATATAATTACAATCATACAATCACAATCATACAATCACAATCTTACTATCACAATCATACAATCACACTCATACAATCACAATCATACAATCGCAATCATACAATCGCAATGTCACAATCACTATTATAAAATCACAGTCATACAATCACAATCATACAATCACAATCATATAAACACAATCATACAATCACAATCATACAATCATAATCATACAATCACGATCATATAATCACGATCATACAATCAGAATCATACAATCACAGTCATACAATCACAATCATACAATCACAATCATATAATCACAATCATACAATCACAATCATACAATCACGATCATATAATCACGATCATACAATCACAATCATACATCACAATCATACAATCGCAATATTACAATCGCAATCATACAATCGCAATGTCACAATCACTATCATACAATCACAATCATACAATCACTATCATAAAATCACAATCATACAAACGCAATCATACAATCACAATCATATAATCACAATCATACAATCAGAATCATATAATCACGATCATGCAATCACGATCATACAATCACGATCATACAATCACAATCATACAATCACAATCATACAGTCACAATCATACAATCACAATCATACAATCACAATCATACAATCACAATCATACAATAAAAGTCATACAATCACAATCATACAATGACAATTATACAATCACAATCAAACAATCACAATCATACAATCACCATCATACAATCACAGTCATGCAATCACAATCATACAATCGCAATCATACAATCGCAATATCACAATCACTATCATACAATCACAATCATACAATCACCGTCATACAATCACAATGATACAATCACAATCATACAATCACAATCATACAATCACAGTCATACAATCACAATCATACAATCGCAATCATACAATCGCAATGTCACAATCACTATCGTACAATCACAATCATACAATCACTATCATAAAATCACAATCATACAAACGCAATCATACAATCACAATCATATAATCACAATCATACAATCAGAATCATATAATCACGATCATACAATCACGATCATACAATCACGATCATACAATCACAATCATACAATCACAATCATACAATCACAATCATACAATCACAATCATACAATCACAATCATACAATCACAATCATACAATCACAATCATACAATCACAATCATACAATCACAATCATACAATCACAATCATACAATAAAAGTCATACAATCACAATCATACAATGACAATTATACAATCACAATCATACAATCACAATCATACAAACACAATCATACAATCACAGTCATGCAATCACAATCATACAATCGCAATCATACAATCGCAATATCACAATCACTATCATACAATCACAATCATACAATCACAGTCATACAATCACAATCTTACTATCACAATCATACAATCCCACTCATACAATCACAATCATACAATCGCAATCATACAATGGCAATGTCACAATCACTATTATACAATCACAGTCATACAATCACAATCATACAATCACGATCATACAATCACGATCATACAATCACGATCATACAATCACGATCATATAATCACGATCATACAATCACAATCATACATCACAATCATACAATCGCTATATTACAATCGCAATCATACAATCGCAATGTCACAATCACTATCATACAATCACAATCATACAATCACTATCGTACAATCACAATCATACAAACGCAATCATACAATCACAATCATATAATCACAATTATACAATAACAATCATACAATCACAAGCATACAATCACAATCATACAATCACAATCATACAATCACAATCATACAATCTCAATCATGCAATCACAATCATACAATCAAAATCATACAATCACAATCATACAATCACAATCATACAATCACAACCATACAATCACAATCATACAATCGCAATCATACAATCGCAATGTCACAATCACTATCATACAATTACAATCATACAATCACAATCATACAATCACAATCTTACTATCACAATCATACAATCACACTCATACAATCACAATCATACAATCGCAATCATACAATCGCAATGTCACAATCACTATTATACAATCACAGTCATACAATCACAATCATACAATCACAATCATATTATCACAATCATACAATCACAATCATACAATCATAATCATACAATCACGATCATATAATCACGATCATACAATCAGAATCATACAATCACAGTCATACAATCACAATCATACAATCACAATCATATAATCACAATCATAAAATCACAATCACACAATCACGATCATATAATCACGATCATACAATCACAATCATACATCACAATCATACAGTCACAATCATACAATCACAATCATACAATCACAATCATACAATAAAAGTCATACAATCACAATCATACAATGACAATTATACAATCACAATCATACAATCACAATCATACAATCACCATCATACAATCACAGTCATGCAATCACAATCATACAATCGCAATCATACAATCGTAATATCACAATCACTATCATACAATCACAATCATACAATCACAGTCATACAATCACAATGATACAATCACAATCATACAATCACAATCATACAATCACAGTCATACAATCACAATCATACAATCGCAATCATACAATCGCAATGTCACAATCACTATCGTACAATCATAATCATACAATCACGATCATACAATCACGATCATACAATCACGATCATACAATCACGATCATACAATCACGATCATACAATCACAATCATACAATCCCAATCATACAATCGCAATATTACAATCACAATCATACAATCACAATCATCCAATTAAAATCATACAATCACAATCATACAATCACAATCATACAATGACAATCATACAATGACAATCATACAATCACAATCATACAATCACAATCATACAATCACAATCATATAATCACAATCATGCAATCCCAATCATACAATCAAAATCACACAATCACAATCATACAGTCGCAATCATGCAATCAAAATCATACAATCACAATCATACAATTAAAATCATACAATCACAATCATACAATCACAATCATACAATCACAATCTTACAATCGCAATCATACAATCGCAATGTCACAATCACTATCATACAATCACAATCATACAATCACAATCTTACTATCGCAATCATACAATCACACTCATACAATCACAATCATACAATCGCAATGTCACAATCACTATTATACAATCACAGTCATACAATCACAATCATACAATCACGATCATACAATCACGATCATACAATCACGATCATACAATCACGATCATATAATCACGATCATACGATCACAATCATACATCACAATTACACAATCGCAATATTACAATCGCAATCATACAATCGCAATGTCACAATCACTATCATACAATCACAATCATACAATCACTATCGTACAATCGCAATCATACAAACGCAATCATACAATCACAATCATATAATCACAATTATACAATCACAATCATACAATCACAAGCATACAATCACAATCATACAATCACAATCATACAATCACAATCATACAATCTCAATCATGCAATCACAATCATACAATCAAAATCATACAATCACTATCATACAATCACAATCATACAATCACAATCATACAATCACAATCATACAATCACAATCATACAATAAAAGTCATACAATCACAATCATACAATGACAATCATACAAGCACAATCATACAATCACAATCATACAATCACGATCATACAATCACGATCATACAATGACGATCATACAATCACGATCATACAATCACGATCATACAATCACGATCATACAATCACGATCATACAATCACAATCATACAATCGCAATATTACAATCGCAATCATACAATCGCAATGTCACAATCATTATCATACAGTCACAATCAGACAATCACAATCATACAATCCCAATCATTCAATCTCAATCATACAATCACAATCATATAATCACAATCACTCAATCACAATCATACAATCACCATCATACAATCACCATCATACAATCACAATCACACAATCATAATCATATAATCACACTCATAAAATTGCAATCATACAATCGCAATCATACAATCACAATCATACAATCACAATCATACATTCGCAATCATACAAACACAATCATAAAATCTCAATCATACAATCGCAATGTCACAGTAACAATCATACAATCACAATCATACAATCACAATCATACAATCACAATCATACAATCACAATCATACAATCACAATCATACAATCACAATCATACAATCACAATCATACAATCACAATCATACAATCACAATCATACAACCACAATCATACAATCACAATCATATAATCACAATCATGCAATCACAATCATACAATGAACATCATACAATCACAATCATACAGTCGCAATCATGCAATCACAATCATACAATCACAATCATACAATCGCAATCATACAATCGCAATGTCACAATCACTATCATACAATCACAATCATACAATCACAATCATACAATCACAATCCTACTATCACAATCATACAATCACACTCATACAATCACAATCATACAATCGCAATCATACAATCGCAATGTCACAATCACTATTATACAATCACAGTCATAAAATCACAATCATACAATCACAATCATACAATCACGATCATACAATCACTATCATACAATCACGATCATATAATCACGATCATACCATCACAATCATACATCACAATCATACAATCGCAATATTACAATCGCAATCATACAATCGCAATGTCACAATCACTATCATACAATCACAATCATACAATCACTATCGTACAATCACAATCATACAAACGCAATCATACAATCACAATCATATAATCACAATTATACAATCACAATCATACAATCATAAGCATACAATCACAATCATACAATCACAATCATACAATCACAATCATACAATCTCAATCATGCAATCACAATCATACAATCAAAATCATACAATCACAATCATACAATCACAATCATACAATCACAATCATACAATCACAATCATACAATCACAATCATACAATCACAATCATACAATCACAATCATACAATAAAAGTCATACAATCACAATCATACAATGACAATCATACAAGCACAATCATGCAATCACAATCATACAAACACAATCATACAATCACAGTCATGCAATCACAATCATACAATCGCAATCATACAATCGCAATATCACAATCACTATCATACAATAACAATCATACAATCACAGTCACACAATCACAATCATACAATCACAATCATACAATCACAATCATACAAACGCAATCATACAATCACAATCATATAATCACAATCATACAATCACAATCATACAATCACCATCATACAATCACCATCATACAATCACAATCACACAATCATAATCATATAATCACACTCATAAAATTGCAATCATACAATCGCAATCATACAATCACAATCATACAATCACAATGATACAATCTGAATCATGCAATTACAATCGTACGATCATAATCATGCAAGAACAATCATACAATCACAATCATGGAACTATAATTATACAACCACAATCATACGATCACAATCATACATTCGCAATCATACAAACACAATCATAAAATCTCAATCATACAATCGCAATGTCACAATCACAATCATACAATCGCAATGTCACAATCACTATCATACAATCACAATCATACAATCACTATCGTACAATCACAATCATACAAACGCAATCATACAATCACAATCATATAATCACAATTATACAATAACAATCATACAATCACAAGCATACAATCACAATCATACAATCACAATCATACAATCACAATCATACAATCTCAATCATGCAATCACAATCATACAATCAAAATCATACAATCACAATCATACAATCACAATCATACAATCACAACCATACAATCACAATCATACAATCGCAATCATACAATCGCAATGTCACAATCACTATCATACAATTACAATCATACAATCACAATCATACAATAACAATCTTACTATCACAATCATACAATCACACTCATACAATCACAATCATACAATCGCAATCATACAATCGCAATGTCACAATCACTATTATACAATCACAGTCATACAATCACAATCATACAATCACAATCATATAATCACAATCATACAACCACAATCATACAATCATAATCATACAATCACGATCATATAATCACGATCATACAATCAGAATCATACAATCACAGTCATACAATCACAATCATACAATCACAATCATATAATCACAATCATACAATCACAATCACACAATCACGATCATATAATCACGATCATACAATCACAATCATACATCACAATCATACAATCGCAATATTACAATCGCAATCATACAATCGCAATGTCACAATCACTATCATACAATCACAATCATACAATCACTATCATAAAATCGCAATCATACAAACGCAATCATACAATCACAATCATATAATCACAATCATACAATCAGAATCATATAATCACGATCATACAATCACGATCATACAATCACGATCATACAATCACAATCATACAATCACAATCATACAGTCACAATCATACAATCAAAATCACACAATCACAATCATACAGTCGCAATCATGCAATCAAAATCATACAATCACAATCATACAATTAAAATCATACAATCACAATCATACAATCACAATCATACAATCACAATCTTACAATCGCAATCATACAATCGCAATGTCACAATCACTATCATACAATCACAATCATACAATCACACTCATACAATCACGATCATACAATCACGATCATACAATGACGATCATACAATCACGATCATACAATCACGATCATACAATCACGATCATACAATCACGATCATACAATCACAATCATACAATCGCAATATTACAATCGCAATCATACAATCGCAATGTCACAATCATTATCATACAGTCACAGTCAGACAATCACAATCATACAATCCCAATCATTCAATCTCAATCAAACAATCACAATCATATAATCACAATCACTCAATCACAATCATACAATCACCATCATACAATCACCATCATACAACCACAATCACACAATCATAATCATATAATCACACTCATAAAATTGCAATCATACAATCGCAATCATACAATCACAATCATACAATCACAATCATACATTCGCAATCATACAAACACAATCATAAAATCTCAATCATACAATCGCAATGTCACAGTAACAATCATACAATCACAATCATACAATCACAATCATACAATCACAATCATACAATCACAATCATACAATCACAATCATACAATCACAATCATACAATCACAATCATACAATCACAATCATACAATCACAATCATACAATCACAATCATACAATCACAATCATACAACCACAATCATACAATCACAATCATATAATCACAATCATGCAATCACAATCATACAATGAACATCATACAATCACAATCATACAGTCGCAATCATGCAATCACAATCATACAATCACAATCATACAATCGCAATCATACAATCGCAATGTCACAATCACTATCATACAATCACAATCATACAATCACAATCATACAATCACAATCCTACTATCACAATCATACAATCACACTCATACAATCACAATCATACAATCGCAATCATACAATCGCAATGTCACAATCACTATTATACAATCACAGTCATAAAATCACAATCATACAATCACAATCATACAATCACGATCATACAATCACGATCATACAATCACGATCATATAATCACGATCATACAATCACAATCATACATCACAATCATACAATCGCAATATTACAATCGCAATCATACAATCGCAATGTCACAATCACTATCATACAATCACAATCATACAATCACTATCGTACAATCACAATCATACAAACGCAATCATACAATCACAATCATATAATCACAATTATACAATCACAATCATACAATCATAAGCATACAATCACAATCATACAATCACAATCATACAATCACAATCATACAATCTCAATCATGCAATCACAATCATACAATCAAAATCATACAAACACAATCATACAATCACAGTCATGCAATCACAATCATACAATCGCAATCATACAATCACAATCATACAATCACAATGATACAATCTGAATCATGCAATTACAATCGTACGATCATAATCATGCAAGAACAATCATACAATCACAATCATGGAACTATAATTATACAACCACAATCATACGATCACAATCATACATTCGCAATCATACAAACACAATCATAAAATCTCAATCATACAATCGCAATGTCACAATCACAATCATACAATCGCAATGTCACAATCACTATCATACAATCACAATCATACAATCACAATCATACAATCGCAATCATACAATCGCAATGTCACAATCACTATTATACAATCACAGTCATAAAATCACAATCATACAATCACAATCATACAATCACGATCATACAATCACGATCATACAATCACGATCATATAATCACGATCATACAATCACAATCATACATCACAATCATACAATCGCAATATTACAATCGCAATCATACAATCGCAATGTCACAATCACTATCATACAATCACAATCATACAATCACTATCGTACAATCACAATCATACAAACGCAATCATACAATCACAATCATATAATCACAATTATACCATCACAATCATACAATCACAAGCATACAATCACAATCATACAATCACAATCATACAATCACAATAATACAATCTCAATCATGCAATCACAATCATACAATCAAAATCATAGAATCACAATCATACAATCACAATCATACAATCACAATCATACAATCACGATCATACAATCACGATCATACAATCACGATCATACAATGACGATCATACAATCACGATCATACAATCACGATCATACAATCACGATCATACAATCACGATCATACAATCACGATCATACAATCACGATCATACAATCACGATCATACAATCACGATCATACAATCACGATCATACAATCACAACCATACAATCGCAATATTACAATCGCAATCATACAATCACAATCATACAATTAAAATCATACAATCACAATCATACAGTCGCAATCATGCAATCACAATCATACAATCACAATCATACAATTAAAATCATACAATCACAATCATACAATCACAGTCATACAATCACAATCATACAATCACAGTCATACAATCACAATCACACAATCGCAATCATACAATCGCTATGTCACAATCACTATCGTACAATCACAATCATATAATCACAATCATACAATCACAATCATACAATCATAATCATACAATCACGATCATATAATCACGATCATACAATCAGAATCATACAATCACAGTCATACAATCACAATCATACAATCACAATCATATAATCACAATCATACAATCACAATCACACAATCACGATCATATAATCACGATCATACAATCACAATCATACATCACAATCATACAATCGCAATATTACAATCGCAATCATACAATCGCAATGTCACAATCACTATCATACAATCACAATCATACAATCACTATCATAAAATCGCAATCATACAAACGCAATCATACAATCACAATCATATAATCACAATCATACAATCAGAATCATATAATCACGATCATACAATCACGATCATACAATCACGATCATACAATCACAATCATACAATCACAATCATACAGTCACAATCATACAATCTAAATCACACAATCACAATCATACAGTCGCAATCATGCAATCAAAATCATACAATCACAATCATACAATTAAAATCATACAATCACAATCATACAATCACAATCATACAATCACAATCTTACAATCGCAATCATACAATCGCAATGTCACAATCACTATCATACAATCACAATCATACAATCACAATCTTACTATCGCAATCATACAATCACACTCATACAATCACGATCATACAATCACGATCATACAATGACGATCATACAATGACGATCATACAATCACGATCATACAATCACGATCATACAATCACGATCATACAATCACAATCATACAATCGCAATATTACAATCGCAATCATACAATCGCAATGTCACAATCATTATCATACAGTCACAATCAGACAATCACAATCATACAATCCCAATCATTCAATCTCAATCAAACAATCACAATCATATAATCACAATCACTCAATCACAATCATACAATCACCATCATACAATCACCATCATACAATCACAATCACACAATCATAATCATATAATCACACTCATAAAATTGCAATCATACAATCGCAATCATACAATCACAATCATACAATCACAATCATACATTCGCAATCATACAAACACAATCATAAAATCTAAATCATACAATCGCAATGTCACAGTAACAATCATACAATGAACATCATACAATCACAATCATACAGTCGCAATCATGCAATCACAATCATACAATCACAATCATACAATCGCAATCATACAATCGCAATGTCACAATCACTATCATACAATCACAATCATACAATCACAATCATACAATCACAATCCTACTATCACAATCATACAATCACACTCATACAATCACAATCATACAATCGCAATCATACAATCGCAATGTCACAATCACTATTATACAATCACAGTCATAAAATCACAATCATACAATCACAATCATACAATCACGATCATACAATCACGATCATACAATCACGATCATATAATCACGATCATACAATCACAATCATACATCACAATCATACAATCGCAATATTACAATCGCAATCATACAATCGCAATGTCACAATCACTATCATACAATCACAATCATACAATCACTATCGTACAATCACAATCATACAAACGCAATCATACAATCACAATCATATAATCACAATTATACAATCACAATCATACAATCATAAGCATACAATCACAATCATACAATCACAATCATACAATCACAATCATACAATCACAATCATACAATCTCAATCATGCAATCACAATCATACAATCAAAATCATACAAACACAATCATACAATCACAGTCATGCAATAACAATCATACAATCGCAATCATACAATCACAATCATACAATCACAATGATACAATCTGAATCATGCAATTACAATCGTACGATCATAATCATGCAAGAACAATCATACAATCACAATCATGGAACTATAATTATACAACCACAATCATACGATCACAATCATACATTCGCAATCATACAAACACAATCATAAAATCTCAATCATACAATCGCAATGTCACAATCACAATCATACAATCGCAATGTCACAATCACTATCATACAATCACAATCACACAATCACAATCATACAATCGCAATCATACAATCGCAATGTCACAATCACTATTATACAATCACAGTCATAAAATCACAATCATACAATCACAATCATACAATCACGATCATACAATCACGATCATACAATCACGATCATATAATCACGATCATACAATCACAATCATACATCACAATCATACAATCGCAATATTACAATCGCAATCATACAATCGCAATGTCACAATCACTATCATACAATCACAATCATACAATCACTATCGTACAATCACAATCATACAAACGCAATCATACAATCACAATCATATAATCACAATTATACCATCACAATCATACAATCACAAGCATACAATCACAATCATACAATCACAATCATACAATCACAATAATACAATCTCAATCATGCAATCACAATCATACAATCAAAATCATAGAATCACAATCATACAATCACAATCATACAATCACAATCATACAATCACGATCATACAATCACGATCATACAATCACGATCATACAATGACGATCATACAATCACGATCATACAATCACGATCATACAATCACGATCATACAATCACGATCATACAATCACGATCATACAATCACGATCATACAATCACGATCATACAATCACGATCATACAATCACGATCATACAATCACAACCATACAATCGCAATATTACAATCGCAATCATACAATCACAATCATACAATTAAAATCATACAATCACAATCATACAGTCGCAATCATGCAATCACAATCATACAATCACAATCATACAATCACAATCATACAATTAAAATCATACAATCACAATCATACAATCACAATCATACAATCACAATCATACAATCACAATCATACAATCGCAATCATACAATCGCAATGTCACAATCACTATCATACAATTACAATCATACAATCACAATCATACAATCACAATCTTACTATCACAATCATACAATCACACTCATACAATCACAATCATACAATCGCAATCATACAACCGCAATGTCACAATCACTATTATACAATCACAGTCATACAATCACAATCATACAATCACAATCATATAATCACAATCATACAATCACAATCATACAATCATAATCATACAATCACGATCATATAATCACGATCATACAATCAGAATCATACAATCACAGTCATACAATCACAATCATACAATCACAATCATATAATCACAATCATACAATCACAATCATACAATCACGATCATATAATCACGATCATACAATCACAATCATACATCACAATCATACAATCGCAATATTACAATCGCAATCATACAATCGCAATGTCACAATCACTATCATACAATTACAATCATACAATCACAATCATACAATCACAATCTTACTATCACAATCATACAATCACACTCATACAATCACAATCATACAATCGCAATCATACAATCGCAATGTCACAATCACTATTATACAATCACAGTCATACAATCACAATCATACAATCACAATCATATAATCACAATCATACAATCACAATCATACAATCACGATCATATAATCACGATCATACAATCACAATCATACATCACAATCATACAATCGCAATATTACAATCGCAATCATACAATCGCAATGTCACAATCACTATCATACAATCACAATCATACAATCACTATCATAAAATCACAATCATACAAACGCAATCATACAATCACAATCATATAATCACAATCATACAATCAGAATCATATAATCACGATCATACAATCACGATCATACAATCACGATCATACAATCACAATCATACAATCACAATCATACAGTCACAATGATACAATCACAGTCATACAATCACAATCATACAATAAAAGTCATACAATCACAATCATACAATGACAATTATACAATCACAATCAAACAATCACAATCATACAATCACCATCATACAATCACAGTCATGCAATCACAATCATACAATCGCAATCATACAATCGCAATATCACAATCACTATCATACAATCACAATCATACAATCACAGACATACAATCACAATGAACAATCACAATCATACAATCACAATCATACAATCACAGTCATACAATCACAATCATACAATCGCAATCATACAATCGCAATGTCACAATCACTATCGTACAATCACAATCATACAATCGCAATCATACAATCGCAATGTCACAATCACTATCATACAATTACAATCATACAATCACAATCATACAATCACAATCTTACTATCACAATCATACAATCACACTCATACAATCACAATCATACAATCGCAATCATACAATCGCAATGTCACAACCACTATTATACAATCACAGTCATACAATCACAATCATACAATCACAATCATATAATCACAATCATACAATCACAATCATACAATCATAATCATACAATCACGATCATATAATCACGATCGTACAATCAGAATCATACAATCACAGTCATACAATCACAATCATACAATCACAATCATATAATCACAATCATACAATCACAATCATACAATCACGATCATATAATCACGATCATACAATCACAATCATACATCACAATCATACAATCGCAATATTACAATCGCAATCATACAATCGCAATGTCACAATCACTATCATACAATCACAATCATACAATCACTATCATAAAATCACAATCATACAAACGCAATCATACAATCACAATCATATAATCACAATCATACAATCAGAATCATATAATCACGATCATACAATCACGATCATACAATCACGATCACACAATCACAATCATACAATCACAATCATACAGTCACAATCATACAATCACAGTCATACAATCACAATCATACAATAAAAGTCATACAATCACAATCATACAATGACAATTATACAATCACAATCAAACAATCACAATCATACAATCACCATCATACAATCACAGTCATGCAATCACAATCATACAATCGCAATCATACAATCGCAATATCACAATCACTATCATACAATCACAATCATACAATCACAGTCATACAATCACAATGAACAATCACAATCATACAATCACAATCATACAATCACAGTCATACAATCACAATCATACAATCGCAATCATACAATCGCAATGTCACAATCACTATCGTACAATCACAATCATACAATCACAATCATACAATCACGATCATACAATCACGATCATACAATCACGATCATACAATCACGATCATACAATCACAATCATACAATCACAGTCATACAATCGCAATCATACAATCACAGTCATACAATCACAATCATACAATAAAAGTCATACAATCACAATCATACAATGACAATTATACAATCACAATCAAACAATCACAATCATACAATCACCATCATACAATCACAGTCATGCAATCACAATCATACAATCGCAATCATACAATCGCAATATCACAATCACTATCATACAATCACAATCATACAATCACAGTCATACAATCACAATGAACAATCACAATCATACAATCACAATCATACAATCAGAGTCATACAATCACAATCATACAATCGCAATCATACAATCGCAATCATACAATCGCAATGTCACAATCACTATCGTACAATCACAATCATATAATCACAGTCATGCAATCACAATCATGAAATCAAAATCATACAAACGCAATCATACAGTCACAATCATACAATCACAATCATACAATCACAATCTTACTATCACAATCATACAATCACACTCATACAATCACAATCATACAATCGCAATCATACAATCGCAATGTCACAATCACTATTATACAATCACAGTCATACAATCACAATCATACAATCACAATCATATAATCACAATCATACAATCACAATCATACAATCACGATCATATAATCACGATCATACAATCACAATCATACATCACAATCATACAATCGCAATATTACAATCGCAATCATACAATCGCAATGTCACAATCACTATCATACAATCACAATCATACAATCACTATCATAAAATCACAATCATACAATCACGATCATACAATCACAATCATACAATCACAATCATACAATCACAATCATACAATCGCAATCATACAATCGCAATCTCACAATCACTATCGTACAATCACAATCATACAATCACCATCATACAATCACGATCATACAATCACGATCATACAATCACGATCATACAATCACGATCATACAATCACAATCATACAATCCCAATCATACAATCGCAATATTACAATCGCAATCATACAATCACAATCATGCAATGACAATCATACAATCACAATCATACAATGACAATCGTACAATGACAATCATACAATCACAATCATACAATCACAATCATACAATCACAATCATATAATCACAATCATGCAATCACAATCATACAATCAAAATCACACAATCACAATCATACAGTCGCAATCATGCAATCAAAATTATACAATCACAATCATACAATTAAAATCATACAATCACAATCATACAATCACAATCATACAATCGCAATATTACAATCGCAATCATACAATCGCAATGTCACAATCACTATCATACAATCACAATCATACAATCACTATCGTACAATCACAATCATACAAACGCAATCATACAATCACAATCATATAATCACAATTGTACAATCACAATCATACAATCACAAGCATACAATCACAATCATACAATCACAATCATACAATCACAATCATACAATCTCAATCATGCAATCACAATCATAAAATCAAAATCATACAATCACAATCATACAATCACAATCATACAATCACAATCATACAATCACAATCATACAATCGCAATCATACAATCACAATCATACAATAAAAGTCATACAATCACAATCATACAATGACAATCATACAAGCACAATCATACAATCACAATCATACAATCCCAATCATTCAATCTCAATCATACAATCACAATCATATAATCACAATCATACAGTCACAATCATACAATCACCATCATACAATCACCATCATACAATCACAATCACACAATCATAATCATATAATCACACTCATAAAATTGCAATCATACAATCGCAATCATACAATCACAATCATACAATCACAATCATACAATCTGAATCATGCAATTACAATCGTACGATCATAATCATTCTAGAACAATCATACAATCACAATCATGGAACTATAATTATACAACCACAATCATACGATCACAATCATACATTCGCAATCATACAAACACAATCATAAAATCTCAATCATACAATCGCAATGTCACAATCACAATCATACAATCGCAATGTCACAATCACTATCATACAATCAGAATCATACAATCACAATCATACAATCACAATCCTACTATCACAATCATACAATCGCACTCATACAATCACAATCATACAATCACTATCGTACAATCACAATCATACAAACGCAATCATACAATCACAATCATATAATCACAATTATACCATCACAATCATACAATCACAAGCATACAATCACAATCATACAATCACAGTCATACAATCACAATGAACAATCACAATCATACAATCACAATCATACAATCACAGTCATACAATCACAATCATACAATCGCAATCATACAATCGCAATGTCACAATCACTATCGTACAATCACAATCATATAATCGCAGTCATGCAATCACAATCATGAAATCAAAATCATACAATCACAATCATACAGTCGCAATCATGCAATCACAATCATACAATCACAATCATACAATTAAAATCATACAATCACAATCATACAATCACAATCATACAATCACAATCATACAATCGCAATATTACAATCGCAATCATACAATCGCAATGTCACAATCACTATCATACAATCACAATCATACAATCACTATCATAAAATCACAATCATACAAACGCAATCATACAATCACAATCATATAATCACAATCATACAATCAGAATCATATAATCACGATCATACAATCACGATCATACAATCACGATCATACAATCACAATCATACAATCACAATCATACAGTCACAATCATACAATCACAGTCATACAATCACAATCATACAATAAAAGTCATACAATCACAATCATACAATGACAATTATACAATCACAATCAAACAATCACAATCATACAATCACCATCATACAATCACAGTCATGCAATCACAATCATACAATCGCAATCATACAATCGCAATATCACAATCACTATCATACAATCACAATCATACAATCACAGTCATACAATCACAATGAACAATCACAATCATACAATCACAATCATACAATCACAGTCATACAATCACAATCATACAATCGCAATCATACAATCGCAATGTCACAATCACTATCGTACAATCACAATCATACAATCACAATCATACAATCACGATCATACAATCACGATCATACAATCACGATCATACAATCACGATCATACAATCACAATCATACAATCACAGTCATACAATCGCAATCATACAATCGCAATCATACAATCACAATGTCACAATCACTATCGTACAATCACAATCGTACAATCACGATCATACAATCACGATCATACAATCACAATCATACAATCACAATCATACAGTCACAATCATACAATCACAGTCATACAATCACAATCATACAATAAAAGTCATACAATCACAATCATACAATGACAATTATACAATCACAATCAAACAATCACAATCATACAATCACCATCATACAATCACAGTCATGCAATCACAATCATACAATCGCAATCATACAATCGCAATATCACAATCACTATCATACAATCACAATCATACAATCACAGTCATACAATCACAATGAACAATCACAATCATACAATCACAATCATACAATCACAGTCATACAATCACAATCATACAATCGCAATCATACAATCGCAATCATACAATCGCAATGTCACAATCACTATCGTACAATCACAATCATATAATCACAGTCATGCAATCACAATCATGAAATCAAAATCATACAATCACAATCATACAGTCGCAATCATGCATTCACAATCATACAATCACAATCATACAATTAAAATCATACAATCACAATCATACAATCACAATCATACAATCACAATCATACAATCACAATCATACAATCGCAATCATACAATCGCAATGTCACAATCACTATCATACAATTACAATCATACAATCACAATCATACAATCACAATCTTACTATCACAATCATACAATCACACTCATACAATCACAATCATACAATCGCAATCATACAATCGCAATGTCACAATCACTATTATACAATCACAGTCATACAATCACAATCATACAATCACAATCATATAATCACAATCATACAATCACAATCATACAATCACGATCATATAATCACGATCATACAATCACAATCATACATCACAATCATACAATCGCAATATTACAATCGCAATCATACAATCGCAATGTCACAATCACTATCATACAATCACAATCATACAATCACTATCATAAAATCACAATCATACAAACGCAATCATACAATCACAATCATATAATCACAATCATACAATCAGAATCATAAAATCACGATCATACAATCACGATCATACAATCACGATCATACAATCACAATCATACAATCACAATCATACAATCGCAATCATACAATCGCAATGTCACAATCACTATCGTACAATCACAATCATACAATCACAATCATACAATCACGATCATACAATCACGATCATACAATCACGATCATACAATCACGATCATACAATCACAATCATACAATCCCAATCATACAATCGCAATATTACAATCGCAATCATACAATCACAATCATACAATGACAATCATACAATCACAATCATACAATGACAATCGTACAATGACAATCATACAATCACAATCATACAATCACAATCATACAATCACAATCATATAATCACAATCATGCAATCACAATCATACAATCAAAATCACACAATCACAATCATACAGTCGCAATCATGCAATCAAAATCATACAATCACAATCATACAATTAAAATCATACAATCACAATCATACAATCACAATCATACAATCGCAATATTACAATCGCAATCATACAATCGCAATGTCACAATCACTATCATACAATCACAATCATACAATCACTATCGTACAATCACAATCATACAAACGCAATCATACAATCACAATCATATAATCACAATTGTACAATCACAATCATACAATCACAATCATACAATAAAAGTCATACAATCACAATCATACAATGACAATCATACAAGCACAATCATACAATCACAATCATACAATCCCAATCATTCAATCTCAATCATACAATCACAATCATATAATCACAATCATACAATCACAATCATACAATCACCATCATACAATCACCATCATACAATCACAATCACACAATCATAATCATATAATCACACTCATAAAATTGCAATCATACAATCGCAATCATACAATCACAATCATACAATCACAATCATACAATCTGAATCATGCAATTACAATCGTACGATCATAATCATTCTAGAACAATCATACAATCACAATCATGGAACTATAATTATACAACCACAATCATACGATCACAATCATACATTCGCAATCATACAAACACAATCATAAAATCTCAATCATACAATCGCAATGTCACAATCACAATCATACAATCGCAATGTCACAATCACTATCATACAATCACAATCATACAATCACAATCATACAATCACAATCCTACTATCACAATCATACAATCACACTCATACAATCACAATCATACAATCGCAATCATACAATCGCAATGTCACAATCACTATTATACAATCACAGTCATAAAATCAGAATCATACAATCACAATCATACAATCACGATCATACAATCACGATCATACAATCACGATCATATAATCACGGTCATACAATCACAATCATACATCACAATCATACAATCGCAATATTACAATCGCAATCATACAATCGCAATGTCACAATCACTATCATACAAACACAATCATACAATCACTATCGTACAATCACAATCATACAAACGCAATCATACAATCACAATCATATAATCACAATTATACCATCACAATCATACAATCACAAGCATACAATCACAATCATACAATCACAGTCATACAATCACAATGAACAATCACAATCATACAATCACAATCATACAATCACAGTCATACAATCACAATCATACAATCGCAATCATACAATCGCAATGTCACAATCACTATCGTACAATCACAATCATATAATCGCAGTCATGCAATCACAATCATGAAATCAAAATCATACAATCACAATCATACAGTCGCAATCATGCAATCACAATCATACAATCACAATCATACAATTAAAATCATACAATCACAATCATACAATCACAATCATACAATCACAATCATACAATCTCAATCATACAATCGCAATCATACAATCTGAATCATGCAATTACAATCGTACGATCATAATCATTCTAGAACAATCATACAATCACAATCATGGAACTATAATTATACAACCACAATCATACGATCACAATCATACATTCGCAATCATACAAACACAATCATAAAATCTCAATCATACAATCGCAATGTCACAATCACAATCATACAATCGCAATGTCACAATCACTATCATACAATCACAATCATACAATCACAATCATACAATCACAATCCTACTATCACAATCATACAATCACACTCATACAATCACAATCATACAATCGCAATCATACAATCGCAATGTCACAATCACTATTATACAATCACAGTCATAAAATCAGAATTATACAATCACAATCATACAATCACGATCATACAATCACGATCATACAATCACGATCATATAATCACGGTCATACAATCACAATCATACATCACAATCATACAATCGCAATATTACAATCGCAATCATACAATCGCAATGTCACAATCACTATCATACAATCACAATCATACAATCACTATCGTACAATCACAATCATACAAACGCAATCATACAATCACAATCATATAATCACAATTATACCATCACAATCATACAATCACAAGCATACAATCACAATCATACAATCACAGTCATACAATCACAATGAACAATCACAATCATACAATCACAATCATACAATCACAGTCATACAATCACAATCATACAATCGCAATCATACAATCGCAATGTCACAATCACTATCGTACAATCACAATCATATAATCGCAGTCATGCAATCACAATCATGAAATCAAAATCATACAATCACAATCATACAGTCGCAATCATGCAATCACAATCATACAATCACAATCATACAATTAAAATCATACAATCACAATCATACAATCACAATCATACAATCACAATCATACAATCTCAATCATACAATCGCAATGTCACAATCACTATCATACAATTACAATCATACGATCACAATCATACAATCACAATCTTACTATCACAATCATACAATCACACTCATACAATCACAATCATACAATCGCAATCATACAATCGCAATGTCACAATCACTATTATACAATCACAGTCATACAATCACAATCATACAATCACAATCATATAATCACAATCATACAATCACAATCATACAATCACGATCATATATTCACGATCATACAATCACAATCATACATCACAATCATACAATCGCAATATTACAATCGCAATCATACAATCGCAATGTCACAATCACTATCATACAATCACAATCATACAATCACTATCATAAAATCACAATCATACAAACGCAATCATACAGTCACAATCATATAATCACAATCATACAATCAGAATCATATAATCACGATCATACAATCACGATCATACAATCACGATCATACAATCACAATCATACAATCACAATCATACAGTCACAATCATACAATCACAATCATACAATCACAATCATACAATAAAAGTCATACAATCACAATCATACAATGACAATTATACAATCACAATCAAACAATCACAATCATACAATCACCATCATACAATCACAGTCATGCAATCACAATCATACAATCGCAATCATACAATCGCAATATCACAATCACTATCATACAATCACAATCATACAATCACAGTCATACAATCGCAATCATACAATCGCAATATCACAATCACTATCATACAATAACAATCATACAATCACAGTCACACAATCACAATCATACAATCACAATCATACAATCACAGTCATACAATCACAATCATACAATCGCAATCATACAATCGCAATGTCACAACCACTATCGTACAATCACAATCATACAATCACAATCATACAATCACGATCATACAATCACGATCATACAATCACGATCATACAATCACGATCATACAATCACAATCATACAATCCCAATCATACAATCGCAATATTACAATCGCAATCATACAATCACAATCATACAATGACAATCATACAATCACAATCATACAATGACAATCATACAATGACAATCATACAATCACAATCATACAATCACAATCACACAATCACAATCATATAATCACAATCATGCAATCACAATCATACAATCAAAATCACACAATCACAAACATACAGTCGCAATCATGCAATCAAAATCATACAATCACAATCATACAATTAAAATCATACAATCACAATCATACAATCACAATCATACAATCACAATCTTACAATCGCAATCATACAATCGCAATGTCACAATCACTATCATACAATCACAATCATACAATCACAATCTTACTATCACAATCATACAATCACACTCATACAATCACAATCATACAATCGCAATCATACAATCGCAATGTCACAATCACTATTATACAATCACAGTCATACAATCACAATCATACAATCACGATCATACAATCACGATCATACAATCACGATCATACAATCACGATCATATAATCACGATCATACAATCACAATCATACATCACAATCATACAATCGCAATATTACAATCGCAATCATACAATCGCAATGTCACAATCACTATCATACAATCACAATCATACAATCACTATCGTACAATCACAATCATACAAACGCAATCATACAATCACAATCATATAATCACAATTATACAATCACAATCATACAATCACAAGCATACAATCACAATCATACAATCACAATCATACAATCACAATCATACAATCTCAATCATGCAATCACAATCATACAATCAAAATCATACAATCACAATCATACAATCACAATCATACAATCACAATCATACAATCACAATCATACAATCACAATCATACAATCACGATCATATATTCACGATCATACAATCACAATCATACATCACAATCATACAATCGCAATATTACAATCGCAATCATACAATCGCAATGTCACAATCACTATCATACAATCACAATCATACAATCACTATCATAAAATCACAATCATACAAACGCAATCATACAGTCACAATCATATAATCACAATCATACAATCAGAATCATATAATCACGATCATACAATCACGATCATACAATCACGATCATACAATCACAATCATACAATCACAATCATACAGTCACAATCATACAATCACAATCATACAATCACAATCATACAATAAAAGTCATACAATCACAATCATACAATGACAATTATACAATCACAATCAAACAATCACAATCATACAATCACCATCATACAATCACAGTCATGCAATCACAATCATACAATCGCAATCATACAATCGCAATATCACAATCACTATCATACAATCACAATCATACAATCACAGTCATACAATCGCAATCATACAATCGCAATATCACAATCACTATCATACAATAACAATCATACAATCACAGTCACACAATCACAATCATACAATCACAATCATACAATCACAGTCATACAATCACAATCATACAATCGCAATCATACAATCGCAATGTCACAACCACTATCGTACAATCACAATCATACAATCACAATCATACAATCACGATCATACAATCACGATCATACAATCACGATCATACAATCACGATCATACAATCACAATCATACAATCCCAATCATACAATCGCAATATTACAATCGCAATCATACAATCACAATCATACAATGACAATCATACAATCACAATCATACAATGACAATCATACAATGACAATCATACAATCACAATCATACAATCACAATCACACAATCACAATCATATAATCACAATCATGCAATCACAATCATACAATCAAAATCACACAATCACAAACATACAGTCGCAATCATGCAATCAAAATCATACAATCACAATCATACAATTAAAATCATACAATCACAATCATACAATCACAATCATACAATCACAATCTTACAATCGCAATCATACAATCGCAATGTCACAATCACTATCATACAATCACAATCATACAATCACAATCTTACTATCACAATCATACAATCACACTCATACAATCACAATCATACAATCGCAATCATACAATCGCAATGTCACAATCACTATTATACAATCACAGTCATACAATCACAATCATACAATCACGATCATACAATCACGATCATACAATCACGATCATACAATCACGATCATATAATCACGATCATACAATCACAATCATACATCACAATCATACAATCGCAATATTACAATCGCAATCATACAATCGCAATGTCACAATCACTATCATACAATCACAATCATACAATCACTATCGTACAATCACAATCATACAAACGCAATCATACAATCACAATCATATAATCACAATTATACAATCACAATCATACAATCACAAGCATACAATCACAATCATACAATCACAATCATACAATCACAATCATACAATCTCAATCATGCAATCACAATCATACAATCAAAATCATACAATCACAATCATACAATCACAATCATACAATCACAATCATACAATCACAATCATACAATCACAATCATACAATCACAATCATACAATAAAAGTCATACAATCACAATCATACAATGACAATCATACAAGCACAATCATACAATCACAATCATACAAACACAATCATACAATCACAGTCATGCAATCACAATCATACAATCGCAATCATACAATCGCAATATCACAATCACTATCATACAATAACAATCATACAATCACAGTCACACAATCACAATCATACAATCACAATCATACAATCACAATCATACAATCACAGTCATACATTCACAATCATACAATCGCAATCATACAATCGCAATGTCACAATCACTATCGTACAATCACAATCATACAATCACAATCATACAATCACAATCATACAAACGCAATCATACAATCACAATCATATAATCACAATCATACAATCACAATCATTCAACCACAAGCATACAATCACAATCATACAATCACAACCATACAATCACGATCATACAATCACCATCATACAATGACGACCATACAATCACGATCATACAATCACGATCATACAATCACGATCATATAATCACGATCATACAATCACAATCATACAATCACAATCATACAATCACAGTCATACAATCACAATCATACAATCGCAATCATACAATCGCAATGTCACAATCATTATCATACAGTCACAATCATACAATCACAATCATACAATCCCAATCATTCAATCTCAATCATACAATCACAATCATATAATCACAATCATACAATCACAATCATACAATCACCATCATACAATCACCATCATACAATCACAATCACACAATCATAATCATATAATCACACTCATAAAATTGCAATCATACAATCGCAATCATACAATCACAATCATACAATCACAATCATACAATCTGAATCATGCAATTACAATCGTACGATCATAATCATGCAAGAACAATCATACAATCACAATCATGGAACTATAATTATACAACCACAATCATACGATCACAATCATACATTCGCAATCATACAAACACAATCATAAAATCTCAATCATACAATCGCAATGTCACAATCACAATCATACAATCGCAATGTCACAATCACTATCATACAATCACAATCATACAATCACAATCATACAATCACAATCCTACTATCACAATCATACAATCACACTCATAAAATCACAATCATACAATCGCAATCATACAATCGCAATGTCACAATCACTATTATACAATCACAGTCATAAAATCACAATCATACAATCACAATCATACAATCACGATCATACAATCACGATCATACAATCACGATCATATAATCACGATCATACAATCACAATCATACATCACAATCATACAATCGCAATATTACAATCGCAATCATACAATCGCAATGTCACACTCACTATCATACAATCACAATCATACAATCACTATCGTACAATCACAATCATACAAACGCAATCATACAATCACAATCATATAATCACAATTATACCATCACAATCATACAATCACAAGCATACAATCACAATCATACAATCACAATCATACAATCACAATAATACAATCTCAATCATGCAATCACAATCATACAATCAAAATCATAAAATCACAATCATACAATCACAATCATACAATCACGATCATACAATCACGATCATACAATCACGATCATACAATCACGATCATACAATCACGATCATACAATCACGATCATACAATCACGATCATACAATCACGATCATACAATCACGATCATACAATCACGATCATACAATCACAATCATACAATCGCAATATTACAATCGCAATCATACAATCACAATCATACAATTAAAATCATACAATCACAATCATACAATGACAATCATATAATCACAATCATACAATCATAATCATACAATCACAATCGTACAATCACAATCGTACAATCACAATCATATAATCACAGTCATGTAATCACAATCATGAAATCAAAATCATACAATCACAATCATACAGTCGCAATCATGCAATCACAATCATACAATCACAATCATACAATTAAAATCATACAATCACAATCATACAATCACAATCATACAATCACAATCATACAATCGCAATCATACAATCGCAATGTCACAATCACTATCATACAATTACAATCATACAATCACAATCATACAATCACAATCTTACTATCACAATCATACAATCACACTCATACAATCACAATCATACAATCGCAATCATACAATCGCAATGTCACAATCACTTTTATACAATCACAGTCATACAATCACAATCATAAAATCACAATCATATAATCACAATCACACAATCACAATCATACAATCATAATCATACAATCACGATCATATAATCACGATCATACAATCAGAATCATACAATCACAGTCATACAATCACAATCATACATTCACAATCATATAATCACAATCATACAATCACAATCATACAATCACGATCATATAATCACGATCATACAATCACAATCATACATCACAATCATACAATCGCAATATTACAATCGCAATCATACAATCGCAATGTCACAATCACTATCATACAATCACAATCATACAATCACTATTATAAAATCACAATCATACAAACGCAATCATACAATCACAATCATATAATCACAATCATACAATCAGAATCATATAATCACGATCATACAATCACGATCATACAATCACGATCATACAATCACAATCATACAATCACAATCATACAGTCACAATCATACAATCACAATCATACAATCACAATCATACAATAAAAGTCATACAATCACAATCATACAATGACCATTATACAATCACAATCAAACAATCACAATCATACAATCACCATCATACAATCACAGTCATGCAATCACAATCATACAATCGCAATCATACAATCGCAATATCACAATCACTATCATACAATCACAATCATACAATCACAGTCATACAATCACAATGAACAATCACAATCATACAATCACAATCATACAATCACAGTCATACAATCACAATCATACAATCGCAACCATACAATCGCAATGTCACAATCACTATTATACAATCACAGTCATACAATCACAATCATACAATCACAATCATACAATTAAAATCATACAATCACAATCATACAATCACAATCATACAATCACAATCATACAATCGCAATCATACAATCGCAATGTCACAATCACTATCATACAATTACAATCATACAATCACAATCATACAATCACAATCTTACTATCACAATCATACAATCACACTCATACAATCACAATCATACAATCGCAATCATACAATCGCAATGTCACAATCACTATTATACAATCACAGTCATACAATCACAATCATACAATCACAATCATATAATCACAATCATACAATCACAATCATACAATCACAATCATACAATCACGATCATACAATCACGATCATACAATCACGATCATACAATCACGATCATACAATCACGATCATACAATCACAATCATACAATCCCAATCATACAATCGCAATATTACAATCGCAATCATACAATCACAATCATACAATGACAATCATACAATCACAATCATACAATAACAATCATACAATGACAATCATACAATCACAATCATACAATCACAATCATACAATCACAATCATATAATCACAATCATGCAATCACAATCATACAATCAAAATCACACAATCACAATCATACAGTCGCAATCATGCAATCAAAACCATACAATCACAATCATACAATTAAAATCATACAATCACAATCATACAATCACAATCATACAATCACAATCTTACAATCGCAATCATACAATCGCAATGTCACAATCACTATCATACAATCACAATCATACAATCACAATCTTACTATCACAATCATACAATCACACTCATACAATCACAATCATACAATCGCAATCATACAATCGCAATGTCACAATCACTATCATACAATCACAATCATACAATCACTATCGTACAATCACAATCATACAAACGCAATCATACAATCACAATCATATAATCACAATTATACAATCACAATCATACAATCACAAGCATACAATCACAATCATACAATCACAATCATACAATCACAATCATACAATCTCAATCATGCAATCACAATCATACAATCAAAATCATACAATCACTATCGTACAATCACAATCATACAAACGCAATCATACAATCACAATCATATAATCACAATTATACAATCACAATCATACAATCACAAGCATACAATCACAATCATACAATCACAATCATACAATCACAATCATACAATCTCAATCATGCAATCACAATCATACAATCAAAATCATACAATCACAATCATACAATCACAATCATACAATCACAATCATACAATCACAATCATACAATCACAATCATACAATCACAATCATACAATCACAATCATACAATCACAATCATACAATAAAAGTCATACAATCACAATCATACAATGACAATCATACAAGCACAATCATACAATCACAATCATACAAACACAATCATACAATCACAGTCATGCAATCACAATCATACAATCGCAATCATACAATCGCAATATCACAATCACTATCATACAATAACAATCATACAATCACAGTCACACAATCACAATCATACAATCACAATCATACAATCACAATCATACAATCACAGTCATACAATCACAATCATACAATCGCAATCATACAATCGCAATGTCACAATCACTATCGTACAATCACAATCATACAATCACAATCATACAATCACAATCATACAAACGCAATCATACAATCACAATCATATAATCACAATCATACAATCACAATCATTCAACCACAAGCATACAATCACAATCATACAATCACGATCATACAATCACGATCATACAATCACCATCATACAATGACGATCATACAATCACGATCATACAATCACGATCATACAATCACGATCATACAATCACAATCATACCATCGCAATATTACAATCGCAATCATACAATCACAATCATACAATTAAAATCATACAATCACAATCATACAATGACAATCATATAATCACAATCATACAATCATAATCATACAATCACAATCGTACAATCACAATCGTACAATCACAATCATATAATCACAGTCATGCAATCACAATCATGAAATCAAAATCATACAATCACAATCATACAGTCGCAATCATGCAATCACAATCATACAATCACAATCATACAATTAAAATCATACAATCACAATCATACAATCACAATCATACAATCACAATCATACAATCGCAATCATACAATCGCAATGTCACAATCACTATCATACAGTTACAATCATACAATCACAATCATACAATCACAATCTTACTATCACAATCATACAATCATACTCATACAATCACAATCATACAATCGCAATCATACAATCGCAATGTCACAATTACTATTATACAATCACAGTCATACAATCACAATCATACAATCACAATCATATAATCACAATCATACAATCACAATCATACAATCATAATCATACAATCACGATCATATAATCACGATCATACAATCAGAATCATACAATCACAGTCATACAATCACAATCATACAATCACAATCATATAATCACAATCATACAATCACAATCATACAATCACGATCATATAATCACGATCATACAATCACAATCATACATCACAATCATACAATCGCAATATTACAATCGCAATCATACAATCGCAATGTCACAATCACTATCATACAATCACAATCATACAATCACTATCATAAAATCACAATCATACAAACGCAATCATACAATCACAATCATATAATCACAATCATACAATCAGAATCATATAATCACGATCATACAATCACGATCATACAATCACGATCATACAATCACAATCATACAATCACAATCATACAGTCACAATCATACAATCACAATCATACAATCACAATCATACAATAAAAGTCATACAATCACAATCATACAATGACAATTATACAATCACAATCAAACAATCACAATCATACAATCACCATCATACAATCACAGTCATGGAATCACAATCATACAATCGCAATCATACAATCGCAATATCACAATCACTATCATACAATCACAATCATACAATCACAGTCATACAATCACAATGATACAATCACAATCATACAATCACAATCATACAATCACAGTCATACAATCACAATCATACAATCGCAATCATACAATCGCAATGTCACAATCACTATCGTACAATCACAATCATACAATCACAATCATACAATCACAATCATACAATCACGATCATACAATCACGATCATACAATCACGATCATACAATCCCAATCATACAATCGCAATATTACAATCGCAATCATACAATCACAATCATACAATGACAATCATACAATCACAATCATACAATGACAATCATACAATGACAATCATACAATCACAATCATACAATCACAATCATACAATCACAATCATATAATCACAATCATGCAATCACAATCATACAATCAAAATCACACAATCACAATCATACAGTCGCAATCATGCAATCAAAATCATACAATCACAATGATACAATTAAAATCATACAATCACAATCATACAATCACAATCATACAATCACAATCTTACAATCGCAATCATACAATCGCAATGTCACAATCACTATCATACAATCACAATCATACAATCACAATCTTACTATCACAATCATACAATCACACTCATACAATCACAATCATACAATCGCAATCATACAATCGCAATGTCACAATCACTATTATACAATCACAGTCATACAATCACAATCATACAATCACGATCATACAATCACGATCATACAATCACGATCATACAATCGCGATCATATAATCACGATCATACAATCACAATCATACATCACAATCATACAATCGCAATATTAAAATCGCAATCATACAATCGCAATGTCACAATCACTATCATACAATCACAATCATACAATCACTATCGTACAATCACAATCATACAAACGCAATCATACAATCGCAATCATATAATCACAATTATATAATCACAATCATACAATCACAAGCATACAATCACAATCATACAATCACAATCATACAATCACAATCATACAATCTCAATCATGCAATCACAATCATACAATCAAAATCATACAATCACAATCATACAATCACAATCATACAATCACAATCATACAATCACAATCATACAATCACAATCATACAATCACAATCATACAATCACAATCATACAATAAAAGTCATACAATCACAATCATACAATGACAATCATACAAGCACAATCATACAATCACAATCATACAAACACAATCAAACAATCACAGTCATGCAATCACAATCATACAATCGCAATCATACAATCGCAATATCACAATCACTATCATACAATAACAATCATACAATCACAGTCACACAATCACAATCATACAATCACAATCATACAATCTGAATCATGCAATTACAATCGTACGATCATAATCATGCAAGAACAATCATACAATCACAATCATGGAACTATAATTATACAACCACAATCATACGATCACAATCATACATTCGCAATCATACAAACACAATCATAAAATCTCAATCATACAATCGCAATGTCACAATCACAATCATACAATCGCAATGTGACAATCACTATCATACAATCACAATCATACAATCACAATCATACAATCACAATCCTACTATCGCAATCATACAATCACACTCATACAATCACAATCATACAATCGCAATCATACAATCGCAATGTCACAATCACTATTATACAATCACAGTCATAAAATCACAATCATACAATCACAATCATACAATCACGATCATACAATCACGATCATACAATCACGATCATATAATCACGATCATACAATCACAATCATACATCACAATCATACAATCGCAATATTACAATCGCAATCATATAATCACAATCATACAATCAGAATCATATAATCACAATGAACAATCACAATCATACAATCACAATCATACAATCACAATCATACAATAAAAGTCATACAATCACAATCATACAATGACAATCATACAAGCACAATCATACAATCACAATCATACAAACACAATCAAACAATCACAGTCATGCAATCACAATCATACAATCGCAATCATACAATCGCAATATCACAATCACTATCATACAATAACAATCATACAATCACAGTCACACAATCACAATCATACAATCACAATCATACAATCTGAATCATGCAATTACAATCGTACGATCATAATCATGCAAGAACAATCATACAATCACAATCATGGAACTATAATTATACAACCACAATCATACGATCACAATCATACATTCGCAATCATACAAACACAATCATAAAATCTCAATCATACAATCGCAATGTCACAATCACAATCATACAATCGCAATGTGACAATCACTATCATACAATCACAATCATACAATCACAATCATACAATCACAATCCTACTATCGCAATCATACAATCACACTCATACAATCACAATCATACAATCGCAATCATACAATCGCAATGTCACAATCACTATTATACAATCACAGTCATACAATCACAATCATACAATCACAATCATACAATTAAAATCATACAATCACAATCATACAATCACAATCATACAATCACAATCATACAATCGCAATCATACAATCGCAATGTCACAATCACTATCATACAATTACAATCATACAATCACAATCATACAATCACAATCTTACTATCACAATCATACAATCACACTCATACAATCACAATCATACAATCGCAATCATACAATCGCAATGTCACAATCACTATTATACAATCACAGTCATAAAATCACAATCATACAATCACAATCATATAATCACGATCATACAATCACAATCATACATCACAATCATACAATCGCAATATTACAATCGCAATCATACAATCGCAATGTCACAATCACTATCATACAATCACAATCATACAATCACTATCGTACAATCACAATCATACAAACGCAATCATACAATCACAATCATATAATCACAATTATACCATCACAATCATACAATCACAATCATACAATCACAATCATACAATCACAATCATACAATCACAATCATACAATCACAATCATACAATCATAATCATACAATCACAATCATACAATCACAATCATACAATCACAATCATACAATCACAGTCATACAATCACAATCATACAATCGCAATCATACAATCGCAATGTCACAATCACTATCGTACAATCACAATCATACAATCACAATCATACAGTCACGATCATGCAATCACGATCATACAATCACGATCATACAATCACAATCATACAATCCCAATCATACAATCGCAATATTACAATCGCAATCATACTATCACAATCATCCAATTAAAATCATATAATCACAATCATACAATGACAATCATACAATCACAATCATACAATCACATTCATACAATCACAATCATACAATCACAATCATACAATCACAATCATATAATCACAATCATGCAATCACAATCATACAATCAAAATCATACAATCACAATCATACAGTCGCAATCATGTAATCACAATTATACAATCACAATCATACAATCACAATCATACAATCACAATCTTACTATCACAATCATACAATCACACTCATACAATCACAATCATACAATCGCAATCATACAATCGCAATGTCACAATCACTATTATACAATCACAGTCATACAATCACAATCATACAATCACAATCATATAATCACAATCATACAATCACAATCATACAATCATAATCATACAATCACGATCATATAATCACGATCATACAATCAGAATCATACAATCACAGTCATACAATCACAATCATACAATCACAATCATATAATCACAATCATACAATCACAATCACACAATCACGATCATATAATCACGATCATACAATCACAATCATACATCACAATCATACAATCGCAATATTACAATCGCAATCATACAATCGCAATGTCACAATCACTATCATACAATCACAATCATACAATCACTATCATAAAATCGCAATCATACAAACGCAATCATACAATCACAATCATATAATCACAATCATACAATCAGAATCATATAATCACGATCATACAATCACGATCATACAATCACGATCATACAATCACAATCATACAATCACAATCATACAGTCACAATCATACAATCACAATCATACAATCACAATCATACAATCACAATCATACAATAAAAGTCATACAATCACAATCATACAATGACAATTATACAATCACAATCATACAATCACAATCATACAATAAAAGTCATACAATCACAATCATACAATGACAATTATACAATCGCAATCATACAATCACAATCATACAAACACAATCATACAATCACAGTCATGCAATCACAATCATACAATCGCAATCATACAATCGCAATATCACAATCACTATCATACAATCACAATCATACAATCACAGTCATACAATCACAATCATACAATCACAATCATACAATCACAATCATACAATCACAGTCATACAATCACAATCATACAATCGCAATCATACAATCGCAATGTCACAATCACTATCGTACAATCACAATCATACAATCACAATCATACAGTCACGATCATGCAATCACGATCATACAATCACGATCATACAATCACAATCATACAATCCCAATCATACAATCGCAATATTACAATCGCAATCATACTATCACAATCATCCAATTAAAATCATATAATCACAATCATACAATGACAATCATACAATCACAATCATACAATCACATTCATACAATCACAATCATACAATCACAATCATACAATCACAATCATATAATCACAATCATGCAATCACAATCATACAATCAAAATCATACAATCACAATCATACAGTCGCAATCATGTAATCACAATTATACAATCACAATCATACAATCACAATCATACAATCACAATCTTACTATCACAATCACACAATCACACTCATACAATCACAATCATACAATCGCAATCATACAATCGCAATGTCACAATCACTATTATACAATCACAGTCATAAAATCACAATCATACAATCACAATCATATAATCACAATCATACAATCACAATCATACAATCATAATCATACAATCACGATCATATAATCACGATCATACAATCAGAATCATACAATCACAGTCATACAATCACAATCATACAATCACAATCATATAATCACAATCATACAATCACAATCACACAATCACGATCATATAATCACGATCATACAATCACAATCATACATCACAATCATACAATCGCAATATTACAATCGCAATCATACAATCGCAATGTCACAATCACTATCATACAATCACAATCATACAATCACTATCATAAAATCGCAATCATACAAACGCAATCATACAATCACAATCATATAATCACAATCATACAATCAGAATCATATAATCACGATCATACAATCACGATCATACAATCACGATCATACAATCACAATCATACAATCACAATCATACAGTCACAATCATACAATCACAATCATACAATCACAATCATACAATAAAAGTCATACAATCACAATCATACAATGACAATTATACAATCACAATCATACAATCACAATCATAGAATCACCATCATACAATCACAGTCATGCAATCACAATCATACAATCGCAATCATACAATCGCAATATCACAATCACTATCATACAATCACAATCATACAATCACAGTCATACAATCACAATGATACAATCACAATCATACAATCACAATCATACAATCACAGTCATACAATCACAATCATACAATCGCAATCATACAATCGCAATGTCACAATCACTATCGTACAATCACAATCATACAAGCACGATCATACAATCACGATCATACAATCACGATCATACAATCACGATCATACAATCACAATAATACAATCCCAATCATACAATCGCAATATTACAATCACAATCATACAATCACAATCATCCAATTAAAATCATACAATCACAATCATACAATCACAATCATACAATGACAATCATACAATGACAATCATACAATCACAATCATACAATCACAATCATACAATCACAATCATATAATCACAATCATGCAATCACAATCATACAATCAAAATCACACAATCACAATCATACAGTCGCAATCATGCAATCAAAGTCATACAATCACAATCATACAATTAAAATCATACAATCACAATCATACAATCACAATCTTACAATCGCAATCATACAATCGCAATGTCACAATCACTATCATACAATCACAATCATACAATCACAATCTTACTATCACAATCATACAATCACACTCATACAATCACAATCATACAATCGCAATCATACAATCGCAATGTCACAATCACTATTATACAATCACAGTCATACAATCACAATCATACAATCACGATCATACAATCACGATCATACAATCACGATCATACAATCACGATCATATAATCTCGATCATACAATCACAATCATACATCACAATCATACAATCGCAATATTACAATCGCAATCATACAATCGCAATGTCACAATCACTATCATACAATCACAATCATACAATCACTATCGTACAATCACAATCATACAAACGCAATCATACAATCACAATCATATAATCACAATTATACAATCACAATCATACAATCACAAGCATACAATCACAATCATACAATCACAATCATACAATCACAATCATACAATCTCAATCATGCAATCACAATCATACAATCAAAATCATACAATCACAATCATACAATCACAATCATACAATCACAATCATACAATCACAATCATACAATCACAATCATACAATCACAATCATACAATCACAATCATACAATAAAAGTCATACAATCACAATCATACAATGACAATCATACAAGCACAATCATACAATCACAATCATGCAAACACAATCATACAATCACAGTCATGCAATCACAATCATACAATCGCAATCATACAATCGCAATATCACAATCACTATCATACAATAACAATCATACAATCACAGTCACACAATCACAATCATACAATCACAATCATACAATCACAATCATACAATCACAGTCATACAATCACAATCATACAATCGCAATCATACAATCGCAATGTCACAATCACTATCGTACAATCACAATCATACAATCACAATCATACAATCACAATCATACAATCACAATCATACAAACGCAATCATACAATCACAATCATATAATCACAATCATACAATCACAATCATACAATCATAATCATACAATCACGATCATATAATAACGATCATACAATCAGAATCATACAATCACAGTCATACAATCACAATCATACAATCACAATCATATAATCACAATCATACAATCACAATCACACAATCACGATCATATAATCACGATCATACAATCACAATCATACATCACAATCATACAATCGCAATATTACAATCGCAATCATACAATCGCAATGTCACAATCACTATCATACAATCACAATCATACAATCACTATCATAAAATCGCAATCATACAAACGCAATCATACAATCACAATCATATAATCACAATCATACAATCAGAATCATATAATCACGATCATACAATCACGATCATACAATCACGATCATACAATCACAATCATACAATCACAATCATACAGTCACAATCATACAATCACAATCATACAATCACAATCATACAATAAAAGTCATACAATCACAATCATACAATGACAATTATACAATCACAATCATACAATGACAATCATAGAATCACCATCATACAATCACAGTCATGCAATCACAATCATACAATCGCAATCATACAATCGCAATATCACAATCACTATCATACAATCACAATCATACAATCACAGTCATACAATCACAATGATACAATCACAATCATACAATCACAATCATACAATCACAGTCATACAATCACAATCATACAATCGCAATCATACAATCGCAATGTCACAATCACTATCGTACAATCACAATCATACAATCACGATCATACAATCACGATCATACAATCACGATCATACAATCACGATCATACAATCACAATAATACAATCCCAATCATACAATCGCAATATTACAATCACAATCATACAATCACAATCATCCAATTAAAATCATACAATCACAATCATACAATCACAATCATACAATGACAATCATACAATGACAATCATACAATCACAATCATACAATCACAATCATACAATCACAATCATATAATCACAATCATGCAATCACAATCATACAATCAAAATCACACAATCACAATCATACAGTCGCAATCATGCAATCAAAATCATACAATCACAATCATACAATTAAAATCATACAATCACAATCATACAATCACAATCATACAATCACAATCTTACAATCGCAATCATACAATCGCAATGTCACAATCACTATCATACAATCACAATCATACAATCACAATCTTACTATCACAATCATACAATCACACTCATACAATCACAATCATACAATCGCAATCATACAATCGCAATGTCACAAACACTATTATACAATCACAGTCATACAATCACAATCATACAATCACGATCATACAATCACGATCATACAATCACGATCATACAATCACAGTCATACAATCACAATCATACAATCGCAATCATACAATCGCAATGTCACAATCACTATCGTACAATCACAATCATACAATCACAATCATACAGTCACGATCATGCAATCACGATCATACAATCACGATCATACAATCACAATCATACAATCCCAATCATACAATCGCAATATTACAATCGCATCATACAATCACAATCATCCAATTAAAATCATATAATCACAATCATACAATGACAATCATACAATCACAATCATACAATCACAATCATACAATCACAATCATACAATCACAATCATACAATCACAATCATATAATCACAATCATGCAATCACAATCATACAATCAAAATCATACAATCACAATCATACAGTCGCAATCATATAATCACAATTATACAATCACAATCATACAATCACAATCATACAATCACAATCATACAATTAAAATCATACAATCACAATCATACAATCACAATCATACAATCACAATCTTACAATCGCAATCAGACAATCGCAATGTCACAATCACTATCATACAATCACAATCATACAATCACAATCATACAATCACAATCTTACTATCACAATCATACAATCGCACTCATACAATCACAATCATACAATCGCAATCATACAATGGCAATGTCACAATCACTATTATACAATCACAGTCATACAATCACAATCATACAATCACGATCATACAATCACGATCATACAATCACGATCATACAATCACGATCATATAATCACGATCATACAATCACAATCATACATCACAATCATACAATCACAATCATACAATCACAATCATACAATCACAATCATACAATCACAATCATACAATCGCAATCATACAATCGCAATGTCACAATCACTATCATACAATTACAATCATACAGTCACAATCATACAATCACAATCTTACTATCACAATCATACAATCACACTCATACAATCACAATCATACAATCGCAATCATACAATCGCAATGTCACAATCACTATTATACAATCACAGTCATACAATCACAATCATACAGTCACAATCATATAATCACAATCATACAATCACAATCATACAATCATAATCATACAATCACGATCATATAATCACGATCATACAATCAGAATCATACAATCACAGTCATACAATCACAATCATACAATCACAATCATATAATCACAATCATACAATCACAATCACACAATCACGATCATATAATCACGATCATACAATCACAATCATACATCACAATCATACAATCGCAATATTACAATCGCAATCATACAATCGCAATGTCACAATCACTATCATACAATCACAATCATACAATCACTATCATAAAATCGCAATCATACAAACGCAATCATACAATCACAATCATATAATCACAATCATACAATCAGAATCATATAATCACGATCATACAATCACGATCATACAATCACGATCATACAATCACAATCATACAATCACAATCATACAGTCACAATCATACAATCACAATCATACAATCACAATCATACAATAAAAGTCATACAATCACAATCATACAATGACAATTATACAATCACAATCATACAATCACAATCATACAATCACCATCATACAATCACAGTCATGCAATCACAATCATACAATCGCAATCATACAATCGCAATATCACAATCACTATCATACAATCACAATCATACAATCACAGTCATACAATCACAATGATACAATCACAATCATACAATCACAATCATACAATCACAGTCATACAATCACAATCATACAAACGCAATCATACAATCGCAATGTCGCAATCACTATCGTACATTCACAATCATACAATCACGATCATACAATCACGATCATACAATCACGATCATACAATCACGATCATACAATCACAATCATACAATCCCAATCATACAATCGCAATATTACAATCACAATCATACAATCACAATCATCCAATTAAAATCATACAATCACAATCATACAATCACAATCATACAATGACAATCATACAATGACAATCATACAATCACAATCATACAATCACAATCATACAATCACAATCATATAATCACAATCATGCAATCACAATCATACAATCAAAATCACACAATCACAATCATACAGTCGCAATCATGCAATCAAAATCATACAATCACAATCATACAATTAAAATCATACAATCACAATCATACAATCACAATCATACAATCACAATCTTACAATCGCAATCATACAATCGCAATGTCACAATCACTATCATACAATCACAATCATACAATCACAATCTTACTATCGCAATCATACAATCACACTCATACAATCACAATCATACAATCGCAATCATACAATCGCAATGTCACAATCACTATTATACAATCACAGTCATACAATCACAATCATACAGTCACGATCATGCAATCACGATCATACAATCACGATCATACAATCACAATCATACAATCCCAATCATACAATCGCAATATTACAATCGCATCATACAATCACAATCATCCAATTAAAATCATATAATCACAATCATACAATGACAATCATACAATCACAGTCATACAATCACAATCATACAATCACAATCATACAATCACAATCATACAATCACAATCATATAATCACAATCATGCAATCACAATCATACAATCAAAATCATACAATCACAATCATACAGTCGCAATCATGTAATCACAATTATACAATCACAATCATACAATCACAATCATACAATCACAATCATACAATTAAAATCATACAATCACAATCATACAATCACAATCATACAATCACAATCTTACAATCGCAATCAGACAATCGCAATGTCACAATCACTATCATACAATCACAATCATACAATCACAATCATACAATCACAATCTTACTATCACAATCATACAATCGCACTCATACAATCACAATCATACAATCGCAATCATACAATGGCAATGTCACAATCACTATTATACAATCACAGTCATACAATCACAATCATACAATCACGATCATACAATCACGATCATACAATCACGATCATACAATCACGATCATATAATCACGATCATACAATCACAATCATACATCACAATCATACAATCACAATCATACAATCACAATCATACAATCACAATCATACAATCACAATCATACAATCGCAATCATACAATCGCAATGTCACAATCACTATCATACAATTACAATCATACAGTCACAATCATACAATCACAATCTTACTATCACAATCATTCAATCACACTCATACAATCACAATCATACAATCGCAATCATACAATCGCAATGTCACAATCACTATTATACAATCACAGTCATACAATCACAATCATACAGTCACAATCATATAATCACAATCATACAATCACAATCATACAATCATAATCATACAATCACGATCATATAATCACGATCATACAATCAGAATCATACAATCACAGTCATACAATCACAATCATACAATCACAATCATATAATCACAATCATACAATCACAATCACACAATCACGATCATATAATCACGATCATACAATCACAATCATACATCACAATCATACAATCGCAATATTACAATCGCAATCATACAATCGCAATGTCACAATCACTATCATACAATCACAATCATACAATCACTATCATAAAATCGCAATCATACAAACGCAATCATACAATCACAATCATATAATCACAATCATACAATCAGAATCATATAATCACGATCATACAATCACGATCATACAATCACGATCATACAATCACAATCATACAATCACAATCATACAATCACCATCATACAATCACAGTCATGCAATCACAATCATACAATCGCAATCATACAATCGCAATATCACAATCACTATCATACAATCACAATCATACAATCACAGTCATACAATCACAATGATACAATCACAATCATACAATCACAATCATACAATCACAGTCATACAATCACAATCATACAAACGCAATCATACAATCGCAATGTCACAATCACTATCGTACATTCACAATCATACAATCACGATCATACAATCACGATCATACAATCACGATCATACAATCACGATCATATAATCACGATCATACAATCACAATCATACAATCACAATCTTACTATCGCAATCATACAATCACAATCACACAATCGCAATATTACAATCGCAATCATACAATCGCAATGTCACAATCACTATCATACAATCACAATCATACAATCACTATCGTACAATCACAATCATACAAACGCAATCATACAATCACAGTCATATAATCACAATTATACAATCACAATCATACAATCACAAGCATACAATCACAATCATACAATCACAATCATACAATCACAATCATACAATCTCAATCATGCAATCACAATCATGCAATCAAAATCATACAATCACAATCATACAATCACAATCATACAATCACAATCATACAATCACAATCATACAATCGCAATCATACAATCGCAATCATACAATAAAAGTCATACAATCACAATCATACAATGACAATCATACAAGCACAATCATACAATCACAATCATACAATCACGATCATACAATCACGATCATACAATGACGATCATACAATCACGATCATACAATCACGATCATACGATCACGATCATACAATCACGATCATACAATCACAATCATACAATCGCAATATTACAATCGCAATCATACAATCGCAATGTCACAATCATTATCATACAGACACAATCAGACAATCACAATCATGCAATCCCAATCATTCAATCTCAATCATACAATCACAATCATATAATCACAATCACTCAATCACAATCATACAATCACCATCATACAATCACCATCATACAATCACAATCACACAATCATAATCATATAATCACACTCATAAAATTGCAATCATACAATCGCAATCATACAATCACAATCATACAATCACAATCATACATTCGCAATCATACAAACACAATCATAAAATCTCAATCATACAATCGCAATGTCACAGTCACAATCATACAATCACAATCATACAATCACAATCATACAATCACAATCATACAATCACAATCATACAATCACAATCATACAATCACAATCATACAATCACAATCATACAATCACAATCATACAATCACAATCATACAACCACAATCATACAATCACAATCATATAATCACAATCATGCAATCACAATCATACAATGAACATCATACAATCACAATCATACAGTCGCAATCATGCAATCACAATCATACAATCACAATCATACAATCGCAATCATACAATCGCAATGTCACAATCACTCTCATACAATCACAATCATACAATCACAATCATACAATCACAATCCTGCTATCACAATCATACAATCACACTCATACAATCACAATCATACAATCGCAATCATACAATCGCAATGTCACAATCACTATTATACAATCACAGTCATAAAATCACAATCATACAATCACGATCATACAATCACGATCATACAATCACGATCATACAATCACGATCATATAATCACGATCATACAATCACAATCATACATCACAATCATACAATCGCAATATTAAAATCGCAATCATACAATCGCAATGTCACAATCACTATCATACAATCACAATCATACAATCACTATCGTACAATCACAATCATACAAACGCAATCATACAATCGCAATCATATAATCACAATTATATAATCACAATCATACAATCACAAGCATACAATCACAATCATACAATCACAATCATACAATCACAATCATACAATCTCAATCATGCAATCACAATCATACAATCAAAATCATACAATCACAATCATACAATCACAATCATACAATCACAATCATACAATCACAATCATACAATCACAATCATACAATCACAATCATACAATCACAATCATACAATAAAAGTCATACAATCACAATCATACAATGACAATCATACAAGCACAATCATACAATCACAATCATACAAACACAATCAAACAATCACAGTCATGCAATCACAATCATACAATCGCAATCATACAATCGCAATATCACAATCACTATCATACAATAACAATCATACAATCACAGTCACACAATCACAATCATACAATCACAATCATACAATCACAATCATACAATCACAGTCATACAATCACAATCATACAATCGCAATCATAAAATCGCAATGTCACAATCACTATCGTACAATCACAATCATACAATCACAATCATACAATCACAATCATACAATCACAATCATACAATCTGAATCATGCAATTACAATCGTACGATCATAATCATGCAAGAACAATCATACAATCACAATCATGGAACTATAATTATACAACCACAATCATACGATCACAATCATACATTCGCAATCATACAAACACAATCATAAAATCTCAATCATACAATCGCAATGTCACAATCACAATCATACAATCGCAATGTGACAATCACTATCATACAATCACAATCATACAATCACAATCATACAATCACAATCCTACTATCGCAATCATACAATCACACTCATACAATCACAATCATACAATCGCAATCATACAATCGCAATGTCACAATCACCATTATACAATCACAGTCATAAAATCACAATCATACAATCACAATCATACAATCACGATCATACAATCACGATCATACAATCACGATCATATAATCACGATCATACAATCACAATCATACATCACAATCATACAATCGCAATATTACAATCGCAATCATATAATCACAATCATACAATCAGAATCATATAATCACAATGAACAATCACAATCATACAATCACAATCATACAATCACAGTCATACAATCACAATCATACAATCGCAACCATACAATCGCAATGTCACAATCACTATTATACAATCACAGTCATACAATCACAATCATACAATCACAATCATACAATTAAAATCATACAATCACAATCATACAATCACAATCATACAATCACAATCATACAATCGCAATCATACAATCGCAATGTCACAATCACTATCATACAATTACAATCATACAATCACAATCATACAATCACAATCTTACTATCACAATCATACAATCACACTCATACAATCACAATCATACAATCGCAATCATACAATCGCAATGTCACAATCACTATTATACAATCACAGTCATAAAATCACAATCATACAATCACAATCATACAATCACGATCATACAATCACGATCATACAATCACGATCATATAATCACGATCATACAATCACAATCATACATCACAATCATACAATCGCAATATTACAATCGCAATCATACAATCGCAATGTCACAATCACTATCATACAATCACAATCATACAATCACTATCGTACAATCACAATCATACAAACGCAATCATACAATCACAATCATATAATCACAATTATACCATCACAATCATACAATCACAATCATACAATCACAATCATACAATCACAATCATACAATCACAATCATACAATCACAATCATACAATCATAATCATACAATCACAATCATACAATCACAATCATACAATCACAATCATACAATCACAGTCATACAATCACAATCATACAATCGCAATCATACAATCGCAATGTCACAATCACTATCGTACAATCACAATCATACAATCACAATCATACAGTCACGATCATGCAATCACGATCATACAATCACGATCATACAATCACAATCATACAATCCCAATCATACAATCGCAATATTACAATCGCAATCATACTATCACAATCATCCAATTAAAATCATATAATCACAATCATACAATGACAATCATACAATCACAATCATACAATCACATTCATACAATCACAATCATACAATCACAATCATACAATCACAATCATATAATCACAATCATGCAATCACAATCATACAATCAAAATCATACAATCACAATCATACAGTCGCAATCATGTAATCACAATTATACAATCACAATCATACAATCACAATCATACAATCACAATCTTACTATCACAATCATACAATCACACTCATACAATCACAATCATACAATCGCAATCATACAATCGCAATGTCACAATCACTATTATACAATCACAGTCATACAATCACAATCATACAATCACAATCATATAATCACAATCATACAATCACAATCATACAATCATAATCATACAATCACGATCATATAATCACGATCATACAATCAGAATCATACAATCACAGTCATACAATCACAATCATACAATCACAATCATATAATCACAATCATACAATCACAATCACACAATCACGATCATATAATCACGATCATACAATCACAATCATACATCACAATCATACAATCGCAATATTACAATCGCAATCATACAATCGCAATGTCACAATCACTATCATACAATCACAATCATACAATCACTATCATAAAATCGCAATCATACAAACGCAATCATACAATCACAATCATATAATCACAATCATACAATCAGAATCATATAATCACGATCATACAATCACGATCATACAATCACGATCATACAATCACAATCATACAATCACAATCATACAGTCACAATCATACAATCACAATCATACAATCACAATCATACAATAAAAGTCATACAATCACAATCATACAATGACAATTATACAATCACAATCATACAATCACAATCATAGAATCACCATCATACAATCACAGTCATGCAATCACAATCATACAATCGCAATCATACAATCGCAATATCACAATCACTATCATACAATCACAATCATACAATCACAGTCATACAATCACAATGATACAATCACAATCATACAATCACAATCATACAATCACAGTCATACAATCACAATCATACAATCGCAATCATACAATCGCAATGTCACAATCACTATCGTACAATCACAATCATACAATCACGATCATACAATCACGATCATACAATCACGATCATACAATCACGATCATACAATCACAATAATACAATCCCAATCATACAATCGCAATATTACAATCACAATCATACAATCACAATCATCCAATTAAAATCATACAATCACAATCATACAATCACAATCATACAATGACAATCATACAATGACAATCATACAATCACAATCATACAATCACAATCATACAATCACAATCATATAATCACAATCATGCAATCACAATCATACAATCAAAATCACACAATCACAATCATACAGTCGCAATCATGCAATCAAAGTCATACAATCACAATCATACAATTAAAATCATACAATCACAATCATACAATCACAATCATACAATCACAATCTTACAATCGCAATCATACAATCGCAATGTCACAATCACTATCATACAATCACAATCATACAATCACAATCTTACTATCACAATCATACAATCACACTCATACAATCACAATCATACAATCGCAATCATACAATCGCAATGTCACAATCACTATTATACAATCACAGTCATACAATCACAATCATACAATCACGATCATACAATCACGATCATACAATCACGATCATACAATCACGATCATATAATCTCGATCATACAATCACAATCATACATCACAATCATACAATCGCAATATTACAATCGCAATCATACAATCGCAATGTCACAATCACTATCATACAATCACAATCATACAATCACTATCGTACAATCACAATCATACAAACGCAATCATACAATCACAATCATATAATCACAATTATACAATCACAATCATACAATCACAAGCATACAATCACAATCATACAATCACAATCATACAATCACAATCATACAATCTCAATCATGCAATCACAATCATACAATCAAAATCATACAATCACAATCATACAATCACAATCATACAATCACAATCATACAATCACAATCATACAATCACAATCATACAATCACAATCATACAATAAAAGTCATACAATCACAATCATACAATGACAATCATACAAGCACAATCATACAATCACAATCATGCAAACACAATCATACAATCACAGTCATGCAATCACAATCATACAATCGCAATCATACAATCGCAATATCACAATCACTATCATACAATAACAATCATACAATCACAGTCACACAATCACAATCATACAATCACAATCATACAATCACAATCATACAATCACAGTCATACAATCACAATCATACAATCGCAATCATACAATCGCAATGTCACAATCACTATCGTACAATCACAATCATACAATCACAATCATACAATCACAATCATACAATCACAATCATACAAACGCAATCATACAATCACAATCATATAATCACAATCATACAATCACAATCATACAATCATAATCATACAATCACGATCATATAATCACGATCATACAATCAGAATCATACAATCACAGTCATACAATCACAATCATACAATCACAATCATATAATCACAATCATACAATCACAATCACACAATCACGATCATATAATCACGATCATACAATCACAATCATACATCACAATCATACAATCGCAATATTACAATCGCAATCATACAATCGCAATGTCACAATCACTATCATACAACCACAATCATACAATCACTATCATAAAATCGCAATCATACAAACGCAATCATACAATCACAATCATATAATCACAATCATACAATCAGAATCATATAATCACGATCATACAATCACGATCATACAATCACGATTATACAATCACAATCATACAATCACAATCATACAGTCACAATCATACAATCACAATCATACAATCACAATCATACAATAAAAGTCATACAATCACAATCATACAATGACAATTATACAATCACAATCATACAATGACAATCATAGAATCACCATCATACAATCACAGTCATGCAATCACAATCATACAATCGCAATCATACAATCGCAATATCACAATCACTATCATACAATCACAATCATACAGTCACAGTCATACAATCACAATGATACAATCACAATCATACAATCACAATCATACAATCACAGTCATACAATCACAATCATACAATCGCAATCATACAATCGCAATGTCACAATCACTATCGTACAACCACAATCATACAATCACGATCATACAATCACGATCATACAATCACGATCATACAATCACGATCATACAATCACAATAATACAATCCCAATCATACAACCGCAATATTACAATCACAATCATACAATCACAATCATCCAATTAAAATCATACAATCACAATCATACAATCACAATCATACAATGACAATCATACAATGACAATCATACAATCACAATCATACAATCACAATCATACAATCACAATCATATAATCACAATCATGCAATCACAATCATACAATCAAAATCACACAATCACAATCATACAGTCGCAATCATGCAATCAAAATCATACAATCACAATCATACAATTAAAATCATACAATCACAATCATACAATCACAATCATACAATCACAATCTTACAATCGCAATCATACAATCGCAATGTCACAATCACTATCATACAATCACAATCATACAATCACAATCTTACTATCACAATCATACAATCACACTCATACAATCACAATCATACAATCGCAATCATACAATCGCAATGTCACAAACACTATTATACAATCACAGTCATACAATCACAATCATACAATCACGATCATACAATCACGATCATACAATCACGATCATACAATCACGATCATATAATCTCGATCATACAATCACAATCATACATCACAATCATACAATCGCAATATTACAATCGCAATCATACAATCGCAATGTCACAATCACTATCATACAATCACAATCATACAATCACTATCGTACAATCACAATCATACAAACGCAATCATACAATCACAATCATATAATCACAATTATACAATCACAATCATACAATCACAAGCATACAATCACAATCATACAATCACAATCATACAATCACAATCATACAATCTCAATCATGCAATCACAATCATACAATCAAAATCATACAATCACAATCATACAATCACAATCATACAATCACAATCATACAATCACAATCATACAATCACAATCATACAATCACAATCATACAATCACAATCATACAATAAAAGTCATACAATCACAATCATACAATGACAATCATACAAGCACAATCATACAATCACAATCATGCAAACACAATCATACAATCACAGTCATGCAATCACAATCATACAATCGCAATCATACAATCGCAATATCACAATCACTATCATACAATAACAATCATACAATCACAGTGACACAATCACAATCATACAATCACAATCATACAATCACAATCATACAATCACAGTCATACAATCACAATCATACAATCGCAATCATACAATCGCAATGTCACAATCACTATCGTACAATCACAATCATACAATCACAATCATACAATCACAATCATACAATCACAATCATACAAACGCAATCATACAATCACAATCATATAATCACAATCATACAATTAAAATCATACAATCACAATCATACAATCACAATCATACAATCACAATCATACAATCGCAATCATACAATCGCAATGTCACAATCACTATCATACAATTACAATCATACAATCACAATCATACAATCACAATCTTACTATCACAATCATACAATCACACTCATACAATCACAATCATACAATCGCAATCATACAATCGCAATGTCACAATCACTATTATACAATCACAGTCATCCAATCACAATCATACAATCACAATCATATAATCACAATCATACAATCACAATCATACAATCATAATCATACAATCACGATCATATAATCACGATCATACAATCAGAATCATACAATCACAGTCATACAATCACAATCATACAATCACAATCATATAATCACAATCATACAATCACAATCATACAATCACGATCATACAATCACGATCATACAATCACAATCATACATCACAATCATACAATCGCAATATTACAATCGCAATCATACAATCGCAATGTCACAATCACTATCATACAATCACAATCATACAATCACTATCATAAAATCACAATCATACAAACGCAATCATACAATCACAATCATATAATCACAATCATACAATCAGAATCATATAATCACGATCATACAATCACGATCATACAATCACGATCATACAATCACAATCATACAATCACAATCATACAGTCACAATCATACAATCACAATCATACAATCACAATCATACAATAAAAGTCATACAATCACAATCATACAATGACAATTATACAATCACAATCAAACAATCACAATCATACAATCACCATCATACAATCACAGTCATGCAATCACAATCATACAATCGCAATCATACAATCGCAATATCACAATCACTATCATACAATCACAATCATACAATCACAGTCATACAATCACAATGATACAATCACAATCATACAATCACAATCATACAATCACAGTCATACAATCACAATCATACAATCGCAATCATACAATCGCAATGTCACAATCACTATCGTACAATCACAATCATACAATCACAATCATACAATCACGATCATACAATCACGATCATACAATCACGATCATACAATCACGATCATACAATCACGATCATACAATCCCAATCATACAATCGCAATATTACAATCGCAATCATACAATCACAATCATACAATGACAATCATACAATCACAATCATACAATGACAATCATACAATGACAATCATACAATCACAATCATACAATCACAATCATACAATCACAATCATATAATCACAATCATGCAATCACAATCATACAATCAAAATCACACAATCACAATCATACAGTCGCAATCATGCAATCAAAATCATACAATCACAATGATACAATTAAAATCATACAATCACAATCATACAATCACAATCATACAATCACAATCTTACAATCGCAATCATACAATCGCAATGTCACAATCACTATCATACAATCACAATCATACAATCACAATCTTACTATCACAATCATACAATCACACTCATACAATCACAATCATACAATCGCAATGTCACAATCACTATTATACAATCACAGTCATACAATCACAATCATACAATCACGATCATACAATCACGATCATACAATCACGATCATACAATCGCGATCATATAATCACGATCATACAATCACAATCATACATCACAATCATACAATCGCAATATTACAATCGCAATCATACAATCGCAATGTCACAATCAGTATCATACAAACTCAATCATACAATCACTATCGTACAATCACAATCATACAAACGCAATCATACAATCGCAATCATTTAATCACAATTATATAATCACAATTATATAATCACAATCATACAATCACAAGCATACAATCACAATCATACAATCACAATCATACAATCACAATCATACAATCTCAATCATGCAATCACAATCATACAATCACAATCATACAATAAAAGTCATACAATCACAATCATACAATGACAATCATACAAGCACAATCATACAATCACAATCATACAAACACAATCAAACAATCACAGTCATGCAATCACAATCATACAATCGCAATCATACAATCGCAATATCACAATCACTATCATACAATAACAATCATACAATCACAGTCACACAATCACAATCATACAATCACAATCATACAATCACAATCATACAATCACAGTCATACAATCACAATCATACAATCGCAATCATAAAATCGCAATGTCACAATCACTATCGTACAATCACAATCATACAATCACAATCATACAATCACAATCATACAATCACAATCATACAATCTGAATCATGCAATTACAATCGTACGATCATAATCATGCAAGAACAATCATACAATCACAATCATGGAACTATAATTATACAACCACAATCATACGATCACAATCATACATTCGCAATCATACAAACACAATCATAAAATCTCAATCATACAATCGCAATGTCACAATCACAATCATACAATCGCAATGTGACAATCACTATCATACAATCACAATCATACAATCACAATCATACAATCACAATCCTACTATCACAATCATACAATCACACTCATACAATCACAATCATACAATCGCAATCATACAATCGCAATGTCACAATCACTATTATACAATCACAGTCATAAAATCACAATCATACAATCACAATCATACAATCGCGATCATACAATCACGATCATACAATCACGATCATATAATCACGATCATACAATCACAATCATACATCACAATCATACAATCGCAATATTACAATCGCAATCATACAATCGCAATGTCACAATCACTATCATACAACCACAATCATACAATCACTATCATAAAATCGCAATCATACAAACGCAATCATACAATCACAATCATATAATCACAATCATACAATCAGAATCATATAATCACGATCATACAATCACGATCATACAATCACGATCATACAATCACAATCATACAATCACAATCATACAGTCACAATCATACAATCACAATCATACAATCACAATCATACAATAAAAGTCATACAATCACAATCATACAATGACAATTATACAATCACAATCATACAATGACAATCATAGAATCACCATCATACAATCACAGTCATGCAATCACAATCATACAATCGCAATCATACAATCGCAATATCACAATCACTATCATACAATCACAATCATACAATCACAGTCATACAATCACAATGATACTATCACAATCATACAATCACACTCATACAATCACAATCATACAATCGCAATCATACAATCGCAATGTCACAAACACTATTATACAATCACAGTCATACAATCACAATCATACAATCACGATCATACAATCACGATCATACAATCACGATCATACAATCACGATCATATAATCTCGATCATACAATCACAATCATACATCACAATCATACAATCGCAATATTACAATCGCAATCATACAATCGCAATGTCACAATCACTATCATACAATCACAATCATACAATCACTATCGTACAATCACAATCATACAAACGCAATCATACAATCACAATCATATAATCACAATTATACAATCACAATCATACAATCACAAGCATACAATCACAATCATACAATCACAATCATACAATCACAATCATACAATCTCAATCATGCAATCACAATCATACAATCAAAATCATACAATCACAATCATACAATCACAATCATACAATCACAATCATACAATCACAATCATACAATCACAATCATACAATCACAATCATACAATCACAATCATACAATAAAAGTCATACAATCACAATCATACAATGACAATCATACAAGCACAATCATACAATCACAATCATGCAAACACAATCATACAATCACAGTCATGCAATCACAATCATACAATCGCAATCATACAATCGCAATATCACAATCACTATCATACAATAACAATCATACAATCACAGTCACACAATCACAATCATACAATCACAATCATACAATCACAATCATACAATCACAGTCATACAATCACAATCATACAATCGCAATCATACAATCGCAATGTCACAATCACTATCGTACAATCACAATCATACAATCACAATCATACAATCACAATCATACAATCACAATCATACAAACGCAATCATACAATCACAATCATATAATCACAATCATACAATTAAAATCATACAATCACAATCATACAATCACAATCATACAATCACAATCATACAATCGCAATCATACAATCGCAATGTCACAATCACTATCATACAATTACAATCATACAATCACAATCATACAATCACAATCTTACTATCACAATCATACAATCACACTCATACAATCACAATCATACAATCGCAATCATACAATCGCAATGTCACAATCACTATTATACAATCACAGTCATCCAATCACAATCATACAATCACAATCATATAATCACAATCATACAATCACAATCATACAATCATAATCATACAATCACGATCATATAATCACGATCATACAATCAGAATCATACAATCACAGTCATACAATCACAATCATACAATCACAATCATATAATCACAATCATACAATCACAATCATACAATCACGATCATACAATCACGATCATACAATCACAATCATACATCACAATCATACAATCGCAATATTACAATCGCAATCATACAATCGCAATGTCACAATCACTATCATACAATCACAATCATACAATCACTATCATAAAATCACAATCATACAAACGCAATCATACAATCACAATCATATAATCACAATCATACAATCAGAATCATATAATCACGATCATACAATCACGATCATACAATCACGATCATACAATCACAATCATACAATCACAATCATACAGTCACAATCATACAATCACAATCATACAATCACAATCATACAATAAAAGTCATACAATCACAATCATACAATGACAATTATACAATCACAATCAAACAATCACAATCATACAATCACCATCATACAATCACAGTCATGCAATCACAATCATACAATCGCAATCATACAATCGCAATATCACAATCACTATCATACAATCACAATCATACAATCACAGTCATACAATCACAATGATACAATCACAATCATACAATCACAATCATACAATCACAGTCATACAATCACAATCATACAATCGCAATCATACAATCGCAATGTCACAATCACTATCGTACAATCACAATCATACAATCACAATCATACAATCACGATCATACAATCACGATCATACAATCACGATCATACAATCACGATCATACAATCACGATCATACAATCCCAATCATACAATCGCAATATTACAATCGCAATCATACAATCACAATCATACAATGACAATCATACAATCACAATCATACAATGACAATCATACAATGACAATCATACAATCACAATCATACAATCACAATCATACAATCACAATCATATAATCACAATCATGCAATCACAATCATACAATCAAAATCACACAATCACAATCATACAGTCGCAATCATGCAATCAAAATCATACAATCACAATGATACAATTAAAATCATACAATCACAATCATACAATCACAATCATACAATCACAATCTTACAATCGCAATCATACAATCGCAATGTCACAATCACTATCATACAATCACAATCATACAATCACAATCTTACTATCACAATCATACAATCACACTCATACAATCACAATCATACAATCGCAATGTCACAATCACTATTATACAATCACAGTCATACAATCACAATCATACAATCACGATCATACAATCACGATCATACAATCACGATCATACAATCGCGATCATATAATCACGATCATACAATCACAATCATACATCACAATCATACAATCGCAATATTACAATCGCAATCATACAATCGCAATGTCACAATCAGTATCATACAAACTCAATCATACAATCACTATCGTACAATCACAATCATACAAACGCAATCATACAATCGCAATCATTTAATCACAATTATATAATCACAATTATATAATCACAATCATACAATCACAAGCATACAATCACAATCATACAATCACAATCATACAATCACAATCATACAATCTCAATCATGCAATCACAATCATACAATCACAATCATACAATAAAAGTCATACAATCACAATCATACAATGACAATCATACAAGCACAATCATACAATCACAATCATACAAACACAATCAAACAATCACAGTCATGCAATCACAATCATACAATCGCAATCATACAATCGCAATATCACAATCACTATCATACAATAACAATCATACAATCACAGTCACACAATCACAATCATACAATCACAATCATACAATCACAATCATACAATCACAGTCATACAATCACAATCATACAATCGCAATCATAAAATCGCAATGTCACAATCACTATCGTACAATCACAATCATACAATCACAATCATACAATCACAATCATACAATCACAATCATACAATCTGAATCATGCAATTACAATCGTACGATCATAATCATGCAAGAACAATCATACAATCACAATCATGGAACTATAATTATACAACCACAATCATACGATCACAATCATACATTCGCAATCATACAAACACAATCATAAAATCTCAATCATACAATCGCAATGTCACAATCACAATCATACAATCGCAATGTGACAATCACTATCATACAATCACAATCATACAATCACAATCATACAATCACAATCCTACTATCACAATCATACAATCACACTCATACAATCACAATCATACAATCGCAATCATACAATCGCAATGTCACAATCACTATTATACAATCACAGTCATAAAATCACAATCATACAATCACAATCATACAATCGCGATCATACAATCACGATCATACAATCACGATCATATAATCACGATCATACAATCACAATCATACATCACAATCATACAATCGCAATATTACAATCGCAATCATACAATCGCAATGTCACAATCACTATCATACAATCACAATCATACAATCACTATCGTACAATCACAATCATACAAACGCAATCATACAATCACAATCATATAATCACAATTATACCATCACAATCATACAATCACAAGCATACAATCACAATCATACAATCACAATCATACAATCACAATAATACAATCTCAATCATGGAATCACAATCATACAATCAAAATCATAAAATCACAATCATACAATCACAATCATACAATCACAATCATACAATCACAATCATACAATCACAATCTTACTATCACAATCATACAATCACACTCATACAATCACAATCATACAATGACAATTATACAATCACAATCATACAATCACAATCATACAAACACAATCATACAATCACAGTCATGCAATCACAATCATACAATCGCAATCATACAATCGCAATATCACAATCACTATCATACAATCACAATCATACAATCACAGTCATACAATCACAATCATACAATCACAATCATACAATCACAATCATACAATCACAGTCATACAATCACAATCATACAATCGCAATCATACAATCGCAATGTCACAATCACTATCGTACAATCACAATCATACAATCACAATCATACAGTCACGATCATGCAATCACGATCATACAATCACGATCATACAATCACAATCATACAATCCCAATCATACAATCGCAATATTACAATCGCATCATACAATCACAATCATCCAATTAAAATCATATAATCACAATCATACAATGACAATCATACAATCACAATCATACAATCACAATCATACAATCACAATCATACAATCACAATCATACAATCACAATCATATAATCACAATCATGCAATCACAATCATACAATCAAAATCATACAATCACAATCATACAGTCGCAATCATGTAATCACAATTATACAATCACAATCATACAATCACAATCATACAATCACAATCATACAATTAAAATCATACAATCACAATCATACAATCACAATCATACAATCACAATCTTACAATCGCAATCAGACAATCGCAATGTCACAATCACTATCATACAATCACAATCATACAATCACAATCATACAATCACAATCTTACTATCACAATCATACAATCGCACTCATACAATCACAATCATACAATCGCAATCATACAATGGCAATGTCACAATCACTATTATACAATCACAGTCATACAATCACAATCATACAATCACGATCATACAATCACGATCATACAATCACGATCATACAATCACGATCATATAATCACGATCATACAATCACAATCATACATCACAATCATACAATCACAATCATACAATCACAATCATACAATCACAATCATACAATCACAATCATACAATCGCAATCATACAATCGCAATGTCACAATCACTATCATACAATTACAATCATACAGTCACAATCATACAATCACAATCTTACTATCACAATCATACAATCACACTCATCCAATCACAATCATACAATCGCAATCATACAATCGCAATGTCACAATCACTATTATACAATCACAGTCATACAATCACAATCATACAGTCACAATCATATAATCACAATCATACAATCACAATCATACAATCATAATCATACAATCACGATCATATAATCACGATCATACAATCAGAATCATACAATCACAGTCATACAATCACAATCATACAATCACAATCATATAATCACAATCATACAATCACAATCACACAATCACGATCATATAATCACGATCATACAATCACAATCATACATCACAATCATACAATCGCAATATTACAATCGCAATCATACAATCGCAATGTCACAATCACTATCATACAATCACAATCATACAATCACTATCATAAAATCGCAATCATACAAACGCAATCATACAATCACAATCATATAATCACAATCATACAATCAGAATCATATAATCACGATCATACAATCACGATCATACAATCACGATCATACAATCACAATCATACAATCACAATCATACAGTCACAATCATACAATCACAATCATACAATCACAATCATACAATAAAAGTCATACAATCACAATCATACAATGACAATTATACAATCACAATCATACAATCACAATCATACAATCACCATCATACAATCACAGTCATGCAATCACAATCATACAATCGCAATCATACAATCGCAATATCACAATCACTATCATACAATCACAATCATACAATCACAGTCATACAATCACAATGATACAATCACAATCATACAATCACAATCATACAATCACAGTCATACAATCACAATCATACAAACGCAATCATACAATCGCAATGTCACAATCACTATCGTACATTCACAATCATACAATCACGATCATACAATCACGATCATACAATCACGATCATACAATCACGATCATACAATCACAATCATACAATCCCAATCATACAATCGCAATATTACAATCACAATCATACAATCACAATCATCCAATTAAAATCATACAATCACAATCATACAATCACAATCATACAATGACAATCATACAATGACAATCATACAATCACAATCATACAATCACAATCATACAATCACAATCATATAATCACAATCATGCAATCACAATCATACAATCAAAATCACACAATCACAATCATACAGTCGCAATCATGCAATCAAAGTCATACAATCACAATCATACAATTAAAATCATACAATCACAATCATACAATCACAATCATACAATCACAATCTTACAATCGCAATCATACAATCGCAATGTCACAATCACTATCATACAATCACAATCATACAATCACAATCTTACTATCACAATCATACAATCACACTCATACAATCACAATCATACAATCGCAATCATACAATCGCAATGTCACAATCACTATTATACAATCACAGTCATACAATCACAATCATACAATCACGATCATACAATCACGATCATACAATCACGATCATACAATCACGATCATATAATCTCGATCATACAATCACAATCATACATCACAATCATACAATCGCAATATTACAATCGCAATCATACAATCGCAATGTCACAATCACTATCATACAATCACAATCATACAATCACTATCGTACAATCACAATCATACAAACGCAATCATACAATCACAATCATATAATCACAATTATACAATCACAATCATACAATCACAAGCATACAATCACAATCATACAATCACAATCATACAATCACAATCATACAATCTCAATCATGCAATCACAATCATACAATCAAAATCATACAATCACAATCATACAATCACAATCATACAATCACAATCATACAATCACAATCATACAATCACAATCATACAATCACAATCATACAATCACAATCATACAATAAAAGTCATACAATCACAATCATACAATGACAATCATACAAGCACAATCATACAATCACAATCATGCAAACACAATCATACAATCACAGTCATGCAATCACAATCATACAATCGCAATCATACAATCGCAATATCACAATCACTATCATACAATAACAATCATACAATCACAGTCACACAATCACAATCATACAATCACAATCATACAATCACAATCATACAATCACAGTCATACAATCACAATCATACAATCGCAATCATACAATCGCAATGTCACAATCACTATCGTACAATCACAATCATACAATCACAATCATACAATCACAATCATACAATCACAATCATACAAACGCAATCATACAATCACAATCATATAATCACAATCATACAATCACAATCATACAATCATAATCATACAATCACGATCATATAATCACGATCATACAATCAGAATCATACAATCACAGTCATACAATCACAATCATACAATCACAATCATATAATCACAATCATACAATCACAATCACACAATCACGATCATATAATCACGATCATACAATCACAATCATACATCACAATCATACAATCGCAATATTACAATCGCAATCATACAATCGCAATGTCACAATCACTATCATACAACCACAATCATACAATCACTATCATAAAATCGCAATCATACAAACGCAATCATACAATCACAATCATATAATCACAATCATACAATCAGAATCATATAATCACGATCATACAATCACGATCATACAATCACGATCATACAATCACAATCATACAATCACAATCATACAGTCACAATCATACAATCACAATCATACAATCACAATCATACAATAAAAGTCATACAATCACAATCATACAATGACAATTATACAATCACAATCATACAATGACAATCATAGAATCACCATCATACAATCACAGTCATGCAATCACAATCATACAATCGCAATCATACAATCGCAATATCACAATCACTATCATACAATCACAATCATACAATCACAGTCATACAATCACAATGATACAATCACAATCATACAATCACAATCATACAATCACAGTCATACAATCACAATCATACAATCGCAATCATACAATCGCAATGTCACAATCACTATCGTACAATCACAATCATACAATCACGATCATACAATCACGATCATACAATCACGATCATACAATCACAATAATACAATCCCAATCATACAACCGCAATATTACAATCACAATCATACAATCACAATCATCCAATTAAAATCATACAATCACAATCATACAATCACAATCATACAATGACAATCATACAATGACAATCATACAATCACAATCATACAATCACAATCATACAATCACAATCATATAATCACAATCATGCAATCACAATCATACAATCAAAATCACACAATCACAATCATACAGTCGCAATCATGCAATCAAAATCATACAATCACAATCATACAATTAAAATCATACAATCACAATCATACAATCACAATCATACAATCACAATCTTACAATCGCAATCATACAATCGCAATGTCACAATCACTATCATACAATCACAATCATACAATCACAATCTTACTATCACAATCATACAATCACACTCATACAATCACAATCATACAATCGCAATCATACAATCGCAATGTCACAAACACTATTATACAATCACAGTCATACAATCACAATCATACAATCACGATCATACAATCACGATCATACAATCACGATCATACAATCACGATCATATAATCTCGATCATACAATCACAATCATACATCACAATCATACAATCGCAATATTACAATCGCAATCATACAATCGCAATGTCACAATCACTATCATACAATCACAATCATACAATCACTATCGTACAATCACAATCATACAAACGCAATCATACAATCACAATCATATAATCACAATTATACAATCACAATCATACAATCACAAGCATACAATCACAATCATACAATCACAATCATACAATCACAATCATACAATCACAATCATACAATCACAATCATACAATCACAATCATACAATCACAATCATACAATCACAATCATACAATCACAATCATACAATCACAATCATACAATAAAAGTCATACAATCACAATCATACAATGACAATCATACAAGCACAATCATACAATCACAATCATGCAAACACAATCATACAATCACAGTCATGCAATCACAATCATACAATCGCAATCATACAATCGCAATATCACAATCACTATCATACAATAACAATCATACAATCACAGTCACACAATCACAATCATACAATCACAATCATACAATCACAATCATACAATCACAGTCATACAATCACAATCATACAATCGCAATCATACAATCGCAATGTCACAATCACTATCGTACAATCACAATCATACAATCACAATCATACAATCACAATCATACAATCACAATCATACAAACGCAATCATACAATCACAATCATATAATCACAATCATACAATTAAAATCATACAATCACAATCATACAATCACAATCATACAATCACAATCATACAATCGCAATCATACAATCGCAATGTCACAATCACTATCATACAATTACAATCATACAATCACAATCATACAATCACAATCTTACTATCACAATCATACAATCACACTCATACAATCACAATCATACAATCGCAATCATACAATCGCAATGTCACAATCACTATTATACAATCACAGTCATCCAATCACAATCATACAATCACAATCATATAATCACAATCATACAATCACAATCATACAATCATAATCATACAATCACGATCATATAATCACGATCATACAATCAGAATCATACAATCACAGTCATACAATCACAATCATACAATCACAATCATATAATCACAATCATACAATCACAATCATACAATCACGATCATACAATCACGATCATACAATCACAATCATACATCACAATCATACAATCGCAATATTACAATCGCAATCATACAATCGCAATGTCACAATCACTATCATACAATCACAATCATACAATCACTATCATAAAATCACAATCATACAAACGCAATCATACAATCACAATCATATAATCACAATCATACAATCAGAATCATATAATCACGATCATACAATCACGATCATACAATCACGATCATACAATCACAATCATACAATCACAATCATACAGTCACAATCATACAATCACAATCATACAATCACAATCATACAATAAAAGTCATACAATCACAATCATACAATGACAATTATACAATCACAATCAAACAATCACAATCATACAATCACCATCATACAATCACAGTCATGCAATCACAATCATACAATCGCAATCATACAATCGCAATATCACAATCACTATCATACAATCACAATCATACAATCACAGTCATACAATCACAATGATACAATCACAATCATACAATCACAATCATACAATCACAGTCATACAATCACAATCATACAATCGCAATCATACAATCGCAATGTCACAATCACTATCGTACAATCACAATCATACAATCACAATCATACAATCACGATCATACAATCACGATCATACAATCACGATCATACAATCACGATCATACAATCACGATCATACAATCCCAATCATACAATCGCAATATTACAATCGCAATCATACAATCACAATCATACAATGACAATCATACAATCACAATCATACAATGACAATCATACAATGACAATCATACAATCACAATCATACAATCACAATCATACAATCACAATCATATAATCACAATCATGCAATCACAATCATACAATCAAAATCACACAATCACAATCATACAGTCGCAATCATGCAATCAAAATCATACAATCACAATGATACAATTAAAATCATACAATCACAATCATACAATCACAATCATACAATCACAATCTTACAATCGCAATCATACAATCGCAATGTCACAATCACTATCATACAATCACAATCATACAATCACAATCTTACTATCACAATCATACAATCACACTCATACAATCACAATCATACAATCGCAATGTCACAATCACTATTATACAATCACAGTCATACAGTCACAATCATACAATCACGATCATACAATCACGATCATACAATCACGATCATACAATCGCGATCATATAATCACGATCATACAATCACAATCATACATCACAATCATACAATCGCAATATTACAATCGCAATCATACAATCGCAATGTCACAATCAGTATCATACAAACTCAATCATACAATCACTATCGTACAATCACAATCATACAAACGCAATCATACAATCGCAATCATTTAATCACAATTATATAATCACAATCATACAATCACAAGCATACAATCACAATCATACAATCACAATCATACAATCACAATCATACAATCTCAATCATGCAATCACAATCATACAATCACAATCATACAATAAAAGTCATACAATCACAATCATACAATGACAATCATACAAGCACAATCATACAATCACAATCATACAAACACAATCAAACAATCACAGTCATGCAATCACAATCATACAATCGCAATCATACAATCGCAATATCACAATCACTATCATACAATAACAATCATACAATCACAGTCACACAATCACAATCATACAATCACAATCATACAATCACAATCATACAATCACAGTCATACAATCACAATCATACAATCGCAATCATAAAATCGCAATGTCACAATCACTATCGTACAATCACAATCATACAATCACAATCATACAATCACAATCATACAATCACAATCATACAATCTGAATCATGCAATTACAATCGTACGATCATAATCATGCAAGAACAATCATACAATCACAATCATGGAACTATAATTATACAACCACAATCATACGATCACAATCATACATTCGCAATCATACAAACACAATCATAAAATCTCAATCATACAATCGCAATGTCACAATCACAATCATACAATCGCAATGTGACAATCACTATCATACAATCACAATCATACAATCACAATCATACAATCACAATCCTACTATCACAATCATACAATCACACTCATACAATCACAATCATACAATCGCAATCATACAATCGCAATGTCACAATCACTATTATACAATCACAGTCATAAAATCACAATCATACAATCACAATCATACAATCGCGATCATACAATCACGATCATACAATCACGATCATATAATCACGATCATACAATCACAATCATACATCACAATCATACAATCGCAATATTACAATCGCAATCATACAATCGCAATGTCACAATCACTATCATACAATCACAATCATACAATCACTATCGTACAATCACAATCATACAAACGCAATCATACAATCACAATCATATAATCACAATTATACCATCACAATCATACAATCACAAGCATACAATCACAATCATACAATCACAATCATACAATCACAATAATACAATCTCAATCATGGAATCACAATCATACAATCAAAATCATAAAATCACAATCATACAATCACAATCATACAATCACAATCATACAATCACAATCATACAATCACAATCTTACTATCACAATCATACAATCACACTCATACAATCACAATCATACAATGACAATTATACAATCACAATCATACAATCACAATCATACAAACACAATCATACAATCACAGTCATGCAATCACAATCATACAATCGCAATCATACAATCGCAATATCACAATCACTATCATACAATCACAATCATACAATCACAGTCATACAATCACAATCATACAATCACAATCATACAATCACAATCATACAATCACAGTCATACAATCACAATCATACAATCGCAATCATACAATCGCAATGTCACAATCACTATCGTACAATCACAATCATACAATCACAATCATACAGTCACGATCATGCAATCACGATCATACAATCACGATCATACAATCACAATCATACAATCCCAATCATACAATCGCAATATTACAATCGCATCATACAATCACAATCATCCAATTAAAATCATATAATCACAATCATACAATGACAATCATACAATCACAATCATACAATCACAATCATACAATCACAATCATACAATCACAATCATACAATCACAATCATATAATCACAATCATGCAATCACAATCATACAATCAAAATCATACAATCACAATCATACAGTCGCAATCATGTAATCACAATTATACAATCACAATCATACAATCACAATCATACAATCACAATCATACAATTAAAATCATACAATCACAATCATACAATCACAATCATACAATCACAATCTTACAATCGCAATGTCACAATCACTATCATACAATCACAACCATACAATCACAATCATACAATCACAATCTTACTATCACAATCATACAATCGCACTCATACAATCACAATCATACAATCGCAATCATACAATGGCAATGTCACAATCACTATTATACAATCACAGTCATACAATCACAATCATACAATCACGATCATACAATCACGATCATACAATCACGATCATACAATCACGATCATATAATCACGATCATACAATCACAATCATACATCACAATCATACAATCACCATCATACAATCACAGTCATGCAATCACAATCATACAATCGCAATCATACAATCGCAATATCACAATCACTATCATACAATCACAATCATACAATCACAATCATACAATCACAGTCATACAATCACAATCATACAAACGCAATCATACAATCGCAATGTCACAATCACTATCGTACATTCACAATCATACAATCACGATCATACAATCACGATCATACAATCACGATCATACAATCACGATCATACAATCACAATCATACAATCCCAATCATACAATCGCAATATTACAATCACAATCATACAATCACAATCATCCAATTAAAATCATACAATCACAATCATACAATCACAATCATACAATGACAATCATACAATGACAATCATACAATCACAATCATACAATCACAATCATACAATCACAATCATATAATCACAATCATGCAATCACAATCATACAATCAAAATCACACAATCACAATCATACAGTCGCAATCATGCAATCAAAATCATACAATCACAATCATACAATTAAAATCATACAATCACAATCATACAATCACAATCATACAATCACAATCTTACAATCGCAATCATACAATCGCAATGTCACAATCACTATCATACAATCACAATCATACAATCACAATCTTACTATCGCAATCATACAATCACACTCATACAATCACAATCATACAATCGCAATCATACAATCGCAATGTCACAATCACTATTATACAATCACAGTCATACAATCACAATCATACAGTCACGATCATGCAATCACGATCATACAATCACGATCATACAATCACAATCATACAATCCCAATCATACAATCGCAATATTACAATCGCATCATACAATCACAATCATCCAATTAAAATCATATAATCACAATCATACAATGACAATCATACAATCACAGTCATACAATCACAATCATACAATCACAATCATACAATCACAATCATACAATCACAATCATATAATCACAATCATGCAATCACAATCATACAATCAAAATCATACAATCACAATCATACAGTCGCAATCATGTAATCACAATTATACAATCACAATCATACAATCACAATCATACAATCACAATCATACAATTAAAATCATACAATCACAATCATACAATCACAATCATACAATCACAATCTTACAATCGCAATCAGACAATCGCAATGTCACAATCACTATCATACAATCACAATCATACAATCACAATCATACAATCACAATCTTACTATCACAATCATACAATCGCACTCATACAATCACAATCATACAATCGCAATCATACAATGGCAATGTCACAATCACTATTATACAATCACAGTCATACAATCACAATCATACAATCACGATCATACAATCACGATCATACAATCACGATCATACAATCACGATCATATAATCACGATCATACAATCACAATCATACATCACAATCATACAATCACAATCATACAATCACAATCATACAATCACAATCATACAATCACAATCATACAATCGCAATCATACAATCGCAATGTCACAATCACTATCATACAATTACAATCATACAGTCACAATCATACAATCACAATCTTACTATCACAATCATTCAATCACACTCATACAATCACAATCATACAATCGCAATCATACAATCGCAATGTCACAATCACTATTATACAATCACAGTCATACAATCACAATCATACAGTCACAATCATATAATCACAATCATACAATCACAATCATACAATCACAATCACACAATCACGATCATATAATCACGATCATACAATCACAATCATACATCACAATCATACAATCGCAATATTACAATCGCAATCATACAATCGCAATGTCACAATCACTATCATACAATCACAATCATACAATCACTATCATAAAATCGCAATCATACAAACGCAATCATACAATCACAATCATATAATCACAATCATACAATCAGAATCATATAATCACGATCATACAATCACGATCATACAATCACGATCATACAATCACAATCATACAATCACAATCATACAGTCACAATCATACAATCACAATCATACAATCACAATCATACAATAAAAGTCATACAATCACAATCATACAATGACAATTATACAATCACAATCATACAATCACAATCATACAATCACCATCATACAATCACAGTCATGCAATCACAATCATACAATCGCAATCATACAATCGCAATATCACAATCACTATCATACAATCACAATCATACAATCACAGTCATACAATCACAATGATACAATCACAATCATACAATCACAATCATACAATCACAGTCATACAATCACAATCATACAAACGCAATCATACAATCGCAATGTCACAATCACTATCGTACATTCACAATCATACAATCACGATCATACAATCACGATCATACAATCACGATCATACAATCACGATCATACAATCACAATCATACAATCCCAATCATACAATCGCAATATTACAATCACAATCATACAATCACAATCATCCAATTAAAATCATACAATCACAATCATACAATCACAATCATACAATGACAATCATACAATGACAATCATACAATCACAATCATACAATCACAATCATACAATTAAAATCATACAATCACAATCATACAATCACAATCATACAATCACAATCTTACAATCGCAATCATACAATCGCAATGTCACAATCACTATCATACAATCACAATCATACAATCACAATCTTACTATCGCAATCATACAATCACACTCATACAATCACAATCATACAATCGCAATCATACAATCGCAATGTCACAATCACTATTATACAATCACAGTCATACAATCACAATCATACAATCACGATCATACAATCACGATCATACAATCACGATCATACAATCACGATCATATAATCACGATCATATAATCACAATCATACAATCACAATCTTACTATCGCAATCATACAATCACAATCACACAATCGCAATATTACAATCGCAATCATACAATCGCAATGTCACAATCACTATCATACAATCACAATCATACAATCACTATCGTACAATCACAATCATACAAACGCAATCATACAATCACAGTCATATAATCACAATTATACAATCACAATCATACAATCACAAGCATACAATCACAATCATACAATCACAATCATACAATCACAATCATACAATCTCAATCATGCAATCACAATCATGCAATCAAAATCATACAATCACAATCATACAATCACAATCATACAATCACAATCATACAATCACAATCATACAATCGCAATCATACAATCACAATCATACAATAAAAGTCATACAATCACAATCATACAATGACAATCATACAAGCACAATCATACAATCACAATCATACAATCACGATCATACAATCACGATCATACAATGACGATCATACAATCACGATCATACAATCACGATCATACGATCACGATCATACAATCACGATCATACAATCACAATCATACAATCGCAATATTACAATCGCAATCATACAATCGCAATGTCACAATCATTATCATACAGTCACAATCAGACAATCACAATCATGCAATCCCAATCATTCAATCTCAATCATACAATCACAATCATATAATCACAATCACTCAATCACAATCATACAATCACCATCATACAATCACCATCATACAATCACAATCACACAATCATAATCATATAATCACACTCATAAAATTGCAATCATACAATCGCAATCATACAATCACAATCATACAATCACAATCATACATTCGCAATCATACAAACACAATCATAAAATCTCAATCATACAATCGCAATGTCACAGTCACAATCATACAATCACAATCATACAATCACAATCATACAATCACAATCATACAATCACAATCATACAATCACAATCATACAATCACAATCATACAATCACAATCATACAATCACAATCATACAATCACAATCATACAACCACAATCATACAATCACAATCATATAATCACAATCATGCAATCACAATCATACAATGAACATCATACAATCACAATCATACAGTCGCAATCATGCAATCACAATCATACAATCACAATCATACAATCGCAATCATACAATCGCAATGTCACAATCACTCTCATACAATCACAATCATACAATCACAATCATACAATCACAATCCTGCTATCACAATCATACAATCACACTCATACAATCACAATCATACAATCGCAATCATACAATCGCAATGTCACAATCACTATTATACAATCACAGTCATAAAATCACAATCATACAATCACGATCATACAATCACGATCATACAATCACGATCATACAATCACGATCATATAATCACGATCATACAATCACAATCATACATCACAATCATACAATCGCAATATTACAATCGCAATCATACAATCGCAATGTCACAATCACTATCATACAATCACAATCATACAATCACTATCATACAATCACAATCATACAAACGCAATCATACAATCACAATCATATAATCACAATCATACCATCACAATCATACAATCGCAATCATACAATCGCAATCATACAACCGCAATGCCACAATAACTATCATACAATCACAATCACACAATCACAATCATACAATCCCAATCATTCAATCTCAATCATACAATCACAATCATACAATCACAATCATACAATCCCAATCATACAATGCCAATCATACAATTAAAATCATACAATCACAATCATACAATCACAATCATACAATCACAATCATGCAATCACAATCATACAACCACAGTCTTACAATCACAATCATACAATCACAATCATACAATGGCAATCATTCTATCACAATCATACAATCACAATCTAACTCATATTATTAGCCATATTATGCTTATATGATCGATAGAACTACAATTACTATACTTATTACTCTTATTATTATCAATCTAACTCATATTATTAACCATATTAAGCTTATATGATAGATAGAACGACAATTACTATACTCATTACCCTTATTATTATCAATCTAACTCATATTATTAGCCATAATATGCTTATATGATCGATAGAACGGCAATTACTATATTCATTACTCTTATTATTATCAATCTAACGCATATTATTAACCATATTAAGCTTATATGAGCAATAGAACTACAATTACTATACTTATTACACTCACTATTATCAATCTAACTCATACTATTAACCATATTATGCAGATATGATCGATAGGACGACAATTACTATACTTATTACTCATATTATTATCCATCTATCTTAAATTATTAGCCATATTATGCTTATATGATCGATAGAACGACAATTACTATACTCATTTCTCTTATTTTTGTCAATCTAACTAATATTAGTAGCCATATTATGCATATATGACCGATAGAACTACAATAACTATACTCATTACTCTTACTATTATCAATTTAACTCATAGTATTAACCATATTATGCTTATATGTGCGATAGAACTACAATTACTATACTTATTACTCTTATTATTATCAATCTAACTCATATTATTGGCCATATTATGCTTATATGAGCAATAGAACTACAATTACTATACTTATTACACTCACTATTATCAATCTAACTCATATTATTAACCATATTATGCAGATATGCTCGATAGGACGACAATTACTATACTTATTACTCTTATTATTATCAATTTAACTCATAGTATTAACTATATTATGCTTATATGAGCAATAGAACTACAATTACTATACTTATTACTCTTATTATTATCAATCTAACTCATATTATTAACCATATTATGCAGATATAATCGATAGAACTACAATTACTATACTCTTTACTCTTATTATTATCAATCTAACTCATATTATTAGCCATATTATGCTTATATGAGCGATAGAACGACAATTACTATACTCATTACCCTTATTATTATCAATCTAACTCATATTATTAGCCATATTATGCTTATATGATCGATAGAACGACAACTACTACATTTTTTACTTTTATTATTATCAATCTAACTCATATTATTTGCCATATTATGCTTATATGATCGATAGAACTACAATTACTATACTTATTACTCTTATTATTATCCATCTATCTCATATTATTAGCCATATTATGCTTATGTGATCGATAGAACGTCAATTACTATACTTATTACTCTTATTATTATCAATCTAACTCATATTATTGGCCATATTATGCTTATGTAATCGATAGAACGACAATTACTATAATTATTACTCTTATTATTATCAATCAAACTCATATTATTAGCCATATTATGCTTATATGATCGATAGACCTACAAATACTATACTTATTACTCTTATTATTATCAATCTAACTCATATTATTAACCATATTAAGCTTATATGAGCGATAGAACGACAATTACTATACTCATTTCTCTTATTATTATCAATCTAACTCATATTATTAGCCATATTATGCTTATATGTTCGATAGAACGGCAATTACTATACTTATTACTCTTATTATTATCCATCTATCTCATATTATTAGCCATATTATGCTTATATGATCGATAGAACGACAATTACTATACTGATTACACTCACTATTATCAATCTAAGTCGTATTATTAACCATATTATGCTTATATGATCGATAGAACGACAACTACTCTACTTATTACTCTTATTATTATCAATCTAACTCATATTATTAGCCATATTATGCTTATATGATCGATAGACCTACAATTACTTTACATATTACTCTTATAATTATCAATCTAACTCATATTATTAACCATATTAAGCTTATATGATAGATAGAACGACAATTACGATACTTATTACTCTTATTATTATCCATCTATCTCAAATTATTAGCCATATCATGCTTATATGATCGATAGAACGACAATTACTATACTCATTTCTCTTATTATTATCAATCTAACTCATATTATTAGCCATATTATGCATATATGACCGATAGAACGACAATTACTATACTCATTACTCTTATTATTATCAATTTAACTCATAGTATTAACCATATTATGCTTATATGTGTAGAAGACCTACAATTACTATACTTATTACTCTTATTATTATCAATCTAACTCATATTATTAACCATATTATGCATATATAATCGATAGAACTACAATTACTAAACTCATTACTCTTATTATTATTAATCTAACTTATATTATTAGCCATATTATGCTTATATGATCGATAGAACTACAATTACTATACTTATTACTCTTGTTATTATCAATCTAACTCATATTATTAGCCATATTATGCTTATATCTTCGGTAGAACGACAATTACTATACTTATTACTCTTATTATTATCCATCTATCTCAAATTATTAGCCATATTATGCTTATATGATCGATAGAACGACAATTACTATACTGATTACACTCACTATTATCAATCTAAGTCATATTATTAACCATATTGGGCAGATATGATCGATAGAACGTGAATTACTATACTTATTACTCTTATTATTATCAATCTACCTCATATTATTAGCCATATTATGCTTATATGATCGATAGAACGACAACTACTCTACTTTTTACTCTTATTATTATCAATCTAACTCATATTATTAGCCATATTATGCTTATATGATCGATAGACCTACAATTACTATACATATTACTCTTATAATTATCAATCTAACTCATATTATTAACTATATTAAGCTTATATGATAGATAGAACGACAATTACTATACTCATTACCCTTATTATTATCAATCTAACTCATATTATTAGCCATATTATGCTTATATGATCGATAGAACGACAACTACTATATTTTTTACTTTTATTATTATCAATCTAACTCATATTATTTGCCATATTATGCTTATATGATCGATAGAACTACAATTACTATACTTATTACTCTTATTATTATCCATCTATCTCATATTATTAGCCATATTATGCTTATGTGATCGATAGAACGTCAATTACTATACTTATTACTCTTATTATTATCAATCTAACTCACATTATTAGCCATAATATGCTTATATGATCGATAGACCTACAATTACTATACTTATTACTCTTATTATTATCAATCTAACTCATATTATTAACCATATTAAGCTTATATGAGCGATAGAACGACAAGTACTATATTCATTACTCTTATTATTATCAATCTAACGCATATTATTAACCATATTATGCTTATATGAGCAATAGAACTACAATTACTATACCTATTACACTCACTATTATCAATCTAACTCATATTATTAACCATATTATGCAGATATGATCGATTGGACGACAATTACGATACCTATTACTCTTATTATTATCCATCTATCTCAAATTATTAGCCATATTATGCTTATATGATCGATAGAACGACAATTACTATACACATTTCTCTTATTATTATCAATCTAACTCATATTATTAGCCATATTATGCATATATGACCGATAGAACGACAATTACTATACACATTACTCTTATTATTATCAATTTAACTCATAGTATTAACCATATTATGCTTATATGTGTAGAAGACCTACAATTACTATACTTATTACTCTTATTATTATCAATCTAACTCATATTATTAACCATATTATGCAGATATAATCGATAGAACTACAATTACTAAACTCATTACTCTTATTATTATCAATCTAACTCATATTATTAGACATATTATGCTTATATGTTCGATAGAACGACAGTTACTATACTTATTACTCTTATTATTATCCATCTATCTCAAATTATTAGCCATATTATGCTTATATGATCCATAGAACGACAATTACTATACTGATTACACTCACTATTATCAATCTAAGTCATATTATTAACCATATTGGGCAGATATGATCGATAGAACGTCAATTACTATACTTATTACTCTTATTATTATCAATCTACCTCGTATTATTAGCCATATTATGCTTATATGATCGATAGAACGACAACTACTCTACTTTTTACTCTTATTATTATCAGTCTAACTCATATTATTAGCCATATTATGCTTATATGATCGATAGACCTACAATTACTATACATATTACTCTTATAATTATCAATCTAACTCATATTATTAACCATATTAAGCTTATATGATAGATAGAACGACAATTACGATACTTATTACTCTTATTATTATCCATCTATCTTAAATTATTAGCCATATTATGCTTATATGATCGATAGAACGACAATTACTATACTCATTTCTCTTATTATTATCAATCTAACTCATATTATTAGCCATATTATGCATATATGACCGATAGAACGACAATTACTATACTCATTACTCTTATTATTATCAATTTAACTCATAGTATTAACCATATTATGCTTATATGTGTAGAAGACCTACAATTACTATACTTATTACTCTTATTATTATCAATCTAACTCATATTATTAACCATATTATGCATATATAATCGATAGAACTACAATTACTAAACTCATTACTCTTATTATTATCAATCTAACTTATATTATTAGCCATATTATGCTTATATGAGCGATAGAACGACAATTACTATACTCAGTACTCTTATTATTATCAATCTAACTCATATTATTAGCCATATTATGCTTATATGTTCGATAGAACGACAATTACTATACTTATTACTCTTATTATTATCAATCTAACTCATATTATTAGCCATATTATGCTTATATGATCGATAGAACTACAATTACTGTACTTATTACTCTTGTTATTATCAATGTAACTCATATTATTAGCCATGTTATGCTTATATGATCGATAGAACGACAACTACTATACTTTTTACTTTTATTATTATCAATCTAACTCATATTATTTGCCATATTATGCTTATATGATCGATAGAACGACAATTACTATACTCATTTCTCTTATTATTATCAATCTAACTCATATTATTAGCCATATTATGCATATATGACCGATAGAACGACAATTACTATACTCATTACTCTTATTATTATCAATTTAACTCATAGTATTAACCATATTATGCTTATATGTGTAGAAGACCTACAATTACTGTACTTATTACTCTTATTATTATCAATCTAACTCATATTATCAACCATATTATGCAGATATAATCGATAGAACTACAATTACTAAACTCATTACTCTTATTATTATCAATCTAACTTATATTATTAGCCATATTATGCTTATATGAGCGATAGAACGACAATTACTATACTCAGTACTCTTATTATTATCAATCTAACTCATATTATTAGCCATATTATGCTTATATGTTCGATAGAACGACAATTACTATACTTATTACTCTTATTATTATCAATCTACCTCATATTATTAGCCATATTGTGCTTATATGATCGATAGAACGACAACTACTCTACTTTTTACTCTTATTATTATCAATCTTACTGATATTATTAGCCATATTATGATTATATGATCGATAGACCTACAATTACTATACTTATTACCCTTATTATTATCAATCTAACTCATATTATTAGCCATATTATGCTTATATGATCGATAGAACGACAACTACTATACTTTTTACTTTTATTATTATCAATCTAACTCATATTATTTGCCATATTATGCTTATATGATCGATAGAACTACAATTACTATACTTATTACTCTTATTATTATCCATCTATCTCATATTATTAGCCATATTATGCTTATGTGATCGATAGAACGTCAATTACTATACTTATGACTCTTATTATTATCAATCTAACTCATATTATTGGCCATATTTTGCTTATGTAATCGATAGAACGACAATTACTATAATTATTACTCTTACTATTATCAATCTAACTCATATTATTAACCATATTAAGCTTATATGAGCGATAGAACGACAATTACTATATTCATTACTCTTATTATTATCAATCTAACGCATATTATTAACCATATCATGCTTATATGATCGATAGAACGACAATTACTATACTGATTACACTCACTATTATTAATCTAAGTCATATTATTAACCATATTATGCAGATATGATCGATAGAACTACAATTACTAAACTCATTACTCTTATTATTATCAATCTAACTTATATTATTAGCCATATTATGCTTATATGAGCGATAGAACGACAATTACTATACTCAGTACTCTTATTATTATCAATCTAACTCATATTATTAGCCATATTATGCTTATATGTTCGATAGAACGACAATTACTATACTTATTACTCTTATTATTATCAATCTAACTCATATTATAAGCCATATTATGCTTATATGATCGATAGAACGACAATTACTATAATTATTACTCTTATTATTATCAATCTAACTCATATTATTAGCCATATTATGCTTATATGATCAATAGACCTACAAATACTATACTTATTACTCTTATTATTATCAATCTAACTCATATTATTAACCATATTAAGCTTATATGAGCGATAGAACGACAATTACTATACTCATTTCTCTTATTATTATCAATCTAACTCATATTATTAGCCATATTATGCTTATATGTTCGATAGAACGGCAATTACTATACTTATTACTCTTATTATTATCCATCTATCTCATATTATTAGCCATATTATGCTTATATGATCGATAGAACGACAATTACTATACTGATTACACACACTATTATCAATCTAAGTCGTATTATTAACCATATTATGCAGATATGATCGATAGAACGACAATTACTATACTTATTACTCTTATTATTATCAATCTACCTCATATTATTAGCCATATTATGCTTATATGTTCGATAGAACGACAATTACTATACTTATTACTCTTATTATTATCAATCTAACTCATATTATTAGCCATATTATGCTTATATGATCGATAGAACTACAATTACTATACTTATTACTCTTGTTATTATCAACCTAACTCATATTATTAGCCATATTATGCTTATATCTTCGGTAGAACGACAATTACTATACTTATTACTCTTATTATTATCCATCTATCTCAAATTATTAGCCATATTATGCTTATATGATCCATAGAACGACAATTACTATACTGATTACACTCACTATTATCAATCTAAGTCATATTATTAACCATATTGGGCAGATATGATCGATAGAACGTCAATTACTATACTTATTACTCTTATTATTATCAATCTACCTCGTATTATTAGCCATATTATGCTTATATGATCGATAGAACGACAACTACTCTACTTTTTACTCTTATTATTATCAGTCTAACTCATATTATTAGCCATATTATGCTTATATGATCGATAGACCTACAATTACTATACATATTACTCTTATAATTATCAATCTAACTCATATTATTAACCATATTAAGCTTATATGATAGATAGAACGACAATTACGATACTTATTACTCTTATTATTATCCATCTATCTTAAATTATTAGCCATATTATGCTTATATGATCGATAGAACGACAATTACTATACTCATTTCTCTTATTATTATCAATCTAACTCATATTATTAGCCATATTATGCATATATGACCGATAGAACGACAATTACTATACTCATTACTCTTATTATTATCAATTTAACTCATAGTATTAACCATATTATGCTTATATGTGTAGAAGACCTACAATTACTATACTTATTACTCTTATTATTATCAATCTAACTCATATTATTAACCATATTATGCATATATAATCGATAGAACTACAATTACTAAACTCATTACTCTTATTATTATCAATCTAACTTATATTATTAGCCATATTATGCTTATATGAGCGATAGAACGACAATTACTATACTCAGTACTCTTATTATTATCAATCTAACTCATATTATTAGCCATATTATGCTTATATGTTCGATAGAACGACAATTACTATACTTATTACTCTTATTATTATCAATCTAACTCATATTATTAGCCATATTATGCTTATATGATCGATAGAACTACAATTACTGTACTTATTACTCTTGTTATTATCAATGTAACTCATATTATTAGCCATGTTATGCTTATATGATCGATAGAACGACAACTACTATACTTTTTACTTTTATTATTATCAATCTAACTCATATTATTTGCCATATTATGCTTATATGATCGATAGAACGACAATTACTATACTCATTTCTCTTATTATTATCAATCTAACTCATATTATTAGCCATATTATGCATATATGACCGATAGAACGACAATTACTATACTCATTACTCTTATTATTATCAATTTAACTCATAGTATTAACCATATTATGCTTATATGTGTAGAAGACCTACAATTACTGTACTCAGTACTCTTATTATTATCAATCTAACTCATATTATCAACCATATTATGCAGATATAATCGATAGAACTACAATTACTAAACTCATTACTCTTATTATTATCAATCTAACTTATATTATTAGCCATATTATGCTTATATGAGCGATAGAACGACAATTACTATACTCAGTACTCTTATTATTATCAATCTAACTCATATTATTAGCCATATTATGCTTATATGTTCGATAGAACGACAATTACTATACTTATTACTCTTATTATTATCAATCTACCTCATATTATTAGCCATATTGTGCTTATATGATCGATAGAACGACAACTACTCTACTTTTTACTCTTATTATTATCAATCTTACTGATATTATTAGCCATATTATGATTATATGATCGATAGACCTACAATTACTATACTTATTACCCTTATTATTATCAATCTAACTCATATTATTAGCCATATTATGCTTATATGATCGATAGAACGACAACTACTATACTTTTTACTTTTATTATTATCAATCTAACTCATATTATTTGCCATATTATGCTTATATGATCGATAGAACTACAATTACTATACTTATTACTCTTATTATTATCCATCTATCTCATATTATTAGCCATATTATGCTTATGTGATCGATAGAACGTCAATTACTATACTTATGACCCTTATTATTATCAATCTAACTCATATTATTGGCCATATTTTGCTTATGTAATCGATAGAACGACAATTACTATAATTATTACTCTTACTATTATCAATCTAACTCATATTATTAACCATATTAAGCTTATATGAGCGATAGAACGACAATTACTATATTCATTACTCTTATTATTATCAATCTAACTCATATTATTAGCCATATTATGCTTATATGTTCGATAGAACGACAATTACTATACTTATTACTCTTATTATTATCAATCTAACTCATATTATAAGCCATATTATGCTTATATGATCGATAGAACGACAATTACTATAATTATTACTCTTATTATTATCAATCTAACTCATATTATTAGCCATATTATGCTTATATGATCAATAGACCTACAAATACTATACTTATTACTCTTATTATTATCAATCTAACTCATATTATTAACCATATTAAGCTTATATGAGCGATAGAACGACAATTACTATACTCATTTCTCTTATTATTATCAATCTAACTCATATTATTAGCCATATTATGCTTATATGTTCGATAGAACGGCAATTACTATACTTATTACTCTTATTATTATCCATCTATCTCATATTATTAGCCATATTATGCTTATATGATCGATAGAACGACAATTACTATACTGATTACACACACTATTATCAATCTAAGTCGTATTATTAACCATATTATGCAGATATGATCGATAGAACGACAATTACTATACTTATTACGCTTATTATTATCAATCTACCTCATATTATTAGCCATATTATGCTTATATGTTCGATAGAACGACAATTACTATACTTATTACTCTTATTATTATCAATCTAACTCATATTATTAGCCATATTATGCTTATATGATCGATAGAACTACAATTACTATACTTATTACTCTTGTTATTATCAATCTAACTCATATTATTAGCCATATTATGCTTATATCTTCGGTAGAACGACAATTACTATACTTATTACTCTTATTATTATCCATCTATCTCAAATTATTAGCCATATTATGCTTATATGATCCATAGAACGACAATTACTATACTGATTACACTCACTATTATCAATCTAAGTCATATTATTAACCATATTGGGCAGATATGATCGATAGAACGTCAATTACTATACTTATTACTCTTATTATTATCAATCTACCTCGTATTATTAGCCATATTATGCTTATATGATCGATAGAACGACAACTACTCTACTTTTTACTCTTATTATTATCAGTCTAACTCATATTATTAGCCATATTATGCTTATATGATCGATAGACCTACAATTACTATACATATTACTCTTATAATTATCAATCTAACTCATATTATTAACCATATTAAGCTTATATGATAGATAGAACGACAATTACGATACTTATTACTCTTATTATTATCCATCTATCTTAAATTATTAGCCATATTATGCTTATATGATCGATAGAACGACAATTACTATACTCATTTCTCTTATTATTATCAATCTAACTCATATTATTAGCCATATTATGCATATATGACCGATAGAACGACAATTACTATACTCATTACTCTTATTATTATCAATTTAACTCATAGTATTAACCATATTATGCTTATATGTGTAGAAGACCTACAATTACTATACTTATTACTCTTATTATTATCAATCTAACTCATATTATTAACCATATTATGCATATATAATCGATAGAACTACAATTACTAAACTCATTACTCTTATTATTATCAATCTAACTTATATTATTAGCCATATTATGCTTATATGATCGATAGAACTACAATTACTATACTTATTACTCTTGTTATTATCAATCTAACTCATATTATTAGCCATATTATGCTTATATCTTCGGTAGAACGACAATTACTATACTTATTACTCTTATTATTATCCATCTATCTCAAATTATTAGCCATATTATGCTTATATGATCGATAGAACGACAATTACTATACTGATTACACTCACTATTATCAATCTAAGTCATATTATTAACCATATTGGGCAGATATGATCGATAGAACGTGAATTACTATACTTATTACTCTTATTATTATCAATCTACCTCATATTATTAGCCATATTATGCTTATATGATCGATAGAACGACAACTACTCTACTTTTTACTCTTATTATTATCAATCTAACTCATATTATTAGCCATATTATGCTTATATGATCGATAGACCTACAATTACTATACATATTACTCTTATAATTATCAATCTAACTCATATTATTAACCATATTAAGCTTATATGATAGATAGAACGACAATTACTATACTCATTACCCTTATTATTATCAATCTAACTCATATTATTAGCCATATTATGCTTATATGATCGATAGAACGACAACTACTATATTTTTTACTTTTATTATTATCAATCTAACTCATATTATTTGCCATATTATGCTTATATGATCGATAGAACTACAATTACTATACTTATTACTCTTATTATTATCCATCTATCTCATATTATTAGCCATATTATGCTTATGTGATCGATAGAACGTCAATTACTATATTTATTACTCTTATTATTATCAATCTAACTCACATTATTAGCCATAATATGCTTATATGATCGATAGACCTACAATTACTATACTTATTACTCTTATTATTATCAATCTAACTCATATTATTAACCATATTAAGCTTATATGAGCGATAGAACGACAAGTACTATATTCATTACTCTTATTATTATCAATCTAACGCATATTATTAACCATATTATGCTTATATGAGCAATAGAACTACAATTACTATACCTATTGCACTCACTATTATCAATCTAACTCATATTATTAACCATATTATGCAGATATAATCGATAGGACGACAATTACGATACTTATTACTCTTATTATTATCCATCTATCTCAAATTATTAGCCATATTATGCTTATATGATCGATAGAACGACAATTACTATACACATTTCTCTTATTATTATCAATCTAACTCATATTATTAGCCATATTATGCATATATGACCGATAGAACGACAATTACTATACTCATTACTCTTATTATTATCAATTTAACTCATAGTATTAACCATATTATGCTTATATGTGTAGAAGACCTACAATTACTATACTTATTACTCTTATTATTATCAATCTAACTCATATTATTAACCATATTATGCAGATATAATCGATAGAACTACAATTACTAAACTCATTACTCTTATTATTATCAATCTAACTCATATTATTAGACATATTATGCTTATATGTTCGATAGAACGACAGTTACTATACTTATTACTCTTATTATTATCCATCTATCTCATATTATTAGCCATATTATGCTTATATGATCGATAGAACGACAACTACTCTACTTTTTACTCTTATTATTATCAATCTAACTCATATTATTAGCCATATTATGCTTATATGATCGATAGACCTACAATTACTATACTCATTTCTCTTATTATTATCAATCTAACTCATATTATTAACCATATTAAGCTTATATGATAGATAGAACGACAATTACTATACTCATTACCCTTATTATTATCAATCTAACTCATATTATTAGCCATATTATGCTTATATGATCGATAGAACGACAACTACTATACTTTTTACTCTTATTATTATCCATCTATCTCATATTATTAGGCATATTATGCTTATGTGATCGATAGAACGTCAATTACTATACATATTACTCTTATTATTATCAATCTAACTCATATTATTGGCCATATTTTGCTTATGTAATCGATAGAACGACAATTCCTATAATTATTACTCTTATTATTATCAATCTAACTCATATTATTAACCATATTAAGCTTATATGAGCGATAGAACGACAACTACTATATTCATTACTCTTATTATTATCAATCTAACGCATATTATTAACCATATTATGCTTATATGAGCAATAGAACTACAATTACTATACCTATTACACTCACTATTATCAATCTAACTCATATTATTAACCATATTATGCAGATATGATCGATAGGACGACAATTACGATACTTATTACTCTTATTATTATCCATCTATCTCAAATTATTAGCCATATTATGCCTATATGATCGATAGAACGACAATTACTATACTCATTTCCCTTATTATTATCAATCTAACTCATATTATTAGCCATATTATGCATATATGACCGATAGAACGACAATTACTATACTCATTACTCTTATTATTATCAATTTAACTGATAGTATTAACCATATTATGCTTATATGTGTAGAAGACCTACAATTACTATACTTATTACTCTTATTATTATCAATCTAACTCATATTATTAACCATATTATGCATATATAATCGATAGAACTACAATTACTAAACTCATTACTCTTATTATTATCAATCTAACTTATATTATTAGCCATATTATGCTTATATGAGCGATAGAACGACAACTACTATACTCAGTACTCTTATTATTATCAATCTAACTCATATTATTAGCCATATTATGCTTATATGTTCGATAGAACGACAATTACTATACTTATTACTCTTATTATTATCAATCTAACTCATATTATTAGCCATATTATGCTTATATGATCGATAGAACTACAATTACTATACTTATTACTCTTGTTATTATCAATCTAACTCATATTATTAGCCATATTATGCTTATATGATCGATAGAACGACAACTACTATACTTTTTACTTTTATTATTATCAATCTAACTCATATTATTTGCCATATTATGCTTATATGATCGATAGAACGACAATTACTATACTCATTTCTCTTATTATTATCAATCTAACTCATATTATTAGCCATATTATGCATATATGACCGATAGAACGACAATTACTATACTCATTACTCTTATTATTATCAATTTAACTCATAGTATTAACCATATTATGCTTATATGTGTAGAAGACCTACAATTACTGTACTTATTACTCTTATTATTATCAATCTAACTCATATTATCAACCATATTATGCAGATATAATCGATAGAACTACAAGTACTAAACTCATTACTCTTATTATTATCAATCTAACTTATATTATTAGCCATATTATGCTTATATGAGCGATAGAACGACAATTACTATACTCAGTACTCTTATTATTATCAATCTAACTCATATTATTAGCCATATTATGCTTATATGTTCGATAGAACGACAATTACTATACTTATTACTCTTATTATTATCAATCTACCTCATATTATTAGCCATATTATGCTTATATGATCGATAGAACGACAACTACTCTACTTTTTACTCTTATTATTATCAATCTAACTCATATTATTAGCCATATTATGCTTATATGATCGATAGACCTACAATTACTATACTCATTACTCTTATTATTATCAATCTAACTCATATTATTAACCATATTAAGCTTATATGATAGATAGAACGACAATTACTATACTCATTTCTCTTATTATTATCAATCTAA